>NC_092720.1:149502756-150246756 GCF_047496885.1 Scyliorhinus torazame
ATTTTGAGTAATTTGCAGATTGCTTTGAGAACGGCTTGCATTGAAATTTACAATTTTTTGCCAGACATTCATTGTGGGAAAAAGGTGATTTTCTCAGCGAGTTAAGCAATTTGAGTAATTTGCCGATTGATTTCAGAACGGCTTGCATCACAATTAACTGTTTTTTGCCAGGCATTCATTGTGGAACAAAAGTGATTTTCTCGGCGAGTTAAGCATTTTGAGTAATTTCCCGATTGATTTCAGAACGGCTTGCATCACAATTAACTATTTTTTGCCAGGCATTCATTGTGGAACAAAAGTGATTTTTTCGGCGAGTTAAGCATTTTGAGTAATTTGCAGATTGCTTTCAGAACGGCTTGCATTGAAATTTACTATTTTTTGCCAGACATTCATTGTGGGAAAAAGGTGATTTTCTCGGCGAGTTAAGCAATTTGAGTAATTTGCCGATTGATTTCAGAACGGCTTGCATCACAATTAACTATTTTTTGCCAGGCATTCATTGTGGAACAAAAGTGATTTTCTCGGCGAGTTAAGCATTTTGAGTAATTTGCCGATTGGTTTCAGAACGGCTTGCATCACAATTAACTATTTTTTGCCAGGCATTCATTGTGGAACAAAAGTGATTTTCTCGGCGAGTTAAGCGTTTTGAGTAATTTGCCGATTGCTTTCAGAACGGCTTGCATTGAAATTTACTATTTTTTGCCAGACATTCATTGTGGGAAAAAAGTAATTTTCTCGGCGAGTTAAGCATTTTGAGTAATTTGCCGATGGCTTTCAGAACGGCTTGCATTGAAATTTACTATATTTTGCCAGACATTCATTGTGGGAAATAGGTGATTTTCTCGGCGAGTTAAGCATTTTGAGTAATTTGCCGATTGATTTCAGAACGGCTTGCATCACAATTAACTATTTTTTGCCAGGCATTCATTGTGGAACAAAAGTGATTTTCTCGGCGAGTTAAGCATTTTGAGTAATTTGCCGATTGGTTTCAGAACGGCTTGCATTGAAATTTACTATTTTTTGCCAGACATTCATTGTGGAACAAAAGTGATTTTCTCGGCGAGTTAAGCATTTTGAGTAATTTGCCGATTGGTTTCAGAACGGCTAGCATCACAATTAACTATTTTTTGCAAGGCATTCATTGTGGAACAAAAGTGATTTTCTCGGCTAGTTAAGCATTTTGAGTAATTTGCCGATTCGTTTCAGAACGGCTTGCAATACAATTAACTATTTTTTGCCAGGCATTCATTGTGGAACAAAAGTGATTTTTTCGGCGAGTTAAGCATTTTGAGTAATTTGCAGATTGCTTTCAGAACGGCTTGCATTGAAATTTACTATTTTTTGCCAGGCATTCATTGTGGGAAAAAGGTGATTTTCTCGGCGAGTTAAGCAATTTGAGTAATTTGCCGATTGATTTCAGAACGGCTTGCATCACAATTAACTATTTTTTGCCAGGCATTCATTGTGGAACAAAAGTGATTTTCTCGGCGAGTTAAGCATTTTGAGGAATTTGCCGATTGCTTTCAGAACGGTTTGCATTTAAATTTACTATTTTTTGCCAGACATTCATTGTGGGAAAAAAGTAATTTTCACGGCGAGTTAAGCATTTTGAGGAATTTGCCGATTGATTTCTGAACGGCTTGCATTCAAATTTACTATTTTTTGCCAGCCATTCATTGTGGGAAATAGGTGATTTTCTCGGCGAGTTAAGCATTTTGAGCAATTTGCCGATTGGGTTCAGAACGGCTTGCATTGAAATTTACTATTTTTTGCCAGACATTCATTGTGGAACAAAAGTGATTTTCTCGGCGAGTTAAGCATTTTGAGTAATTTGCCGATTGATTTCAGAACGGCTTGCATCAAAATTAACTATTTTTTTACCAGACATTCTTTGTGGAACAAAAGTGATTTTCTCGGCGAGTTAAGCATTTTGAGCAATTTGCCGATTGGTTTCAGAACGGCTTGCATTGAAATTTACTATTTTTTGCCAGACATTCATTGTGGAACAAAAGTGATTTTCACGGGGAGTTAAGCATTTTGAGAAATTTGCCGATTGGTTTCAGAACGGCTTGCATTGAAATTTACTATTTTTTGCCAGACATTTATTGTGGAACAAAAGTGATTTTCTCGGCGAGTTAAGCATTTTGAGCAATTTGCCTATTGGTTTCAGAACGGCTTGCATCACAATTAACTATTTTTTGCCAGGCATTCATTGTGCAACAAAAGTGATTTTCTCGGCGAGTTAAGCATTTTGAGTAATTTGCCGATTGATTTCAGAACGGCTTGCTTCACAATTAACTAATTTTTGCCAGGCATTCATTGTGGAACAAAAGTGATTTTCTCGGCGAGTTAAGCATTTTGAGTAATTTGCCGATTGATTTCAGAACGGCTTGCATCAAAATTAACTATTTTTTGCAAGGCATTCATTGTGGAACAAAAGTGATTTTCTCGGCGAGTTAAGCATTTTCAGTAAGTTGCCGATTGCTTTCAGAACGGCTTGCATAGAAATTTACTATTTTTTGCCAGACATTCATTGTGGAACAAAAGTGATTTTCACGGGGAGTTAAGCATTTTGAGCAATTTGCCGATTGGTTTCAGAACGGCATGCATTGAAATTTACTATTTTTTGCCAGACATTCATTGTGGAACCAAAGTGATTTTCTCGGCGAGTTCAGCATTTTGAGTAATTTGCCGATTGATTTCAGAACAGCTTGCATCACAATTAACTAATTTTTGCCAGGCATTCATTGTGGAGCAAAAGTGATTTTCTCGGCGAGTTAAGCATTTTGAGTAATTTACCGATTGGTTTCAGAACGGCTTGAATTAAAATTTACTATTTTTTGCCAGACATTCATTGTGGGAAAAAAGTAATTTTCTCGGCGAGTTAAGCATTTTGAGTAATTTGCCGATTGGTTTCAGAACGGCTTGCATCACAATTAACTATTTTTTGCCAGGCATTCATTGTGGAACAAAAGTGATTTTTTCGGCGAGTTAAGCATTTTGAGTAATTTGCAGATTGCTTTGAGAACGGCTTGCATTGAAATTTACAATTTTTTGCCAGGCATTCATTGTGGAACAAAAGTGATTTTTTCGGCGAGTTAAGCATTTTGAGTAATTTGCAGATTGCTTTGAGAACGGCTTGCATTGAAATTTACAATTTTTTGCCAGACATTCATTGTGGAACAAAAGTGATTTTCTCGGCGAGTTAAGCATTTTGAGTAATTTGCCGATTGATTTCAGAACGGCTTGCATCACAATTAACTATTTTTTGCAAGGCATTCATTGTGGAACAAAAGTGATTTTCTCGGCGAGTTAAGCAATTTGAGTAATTTGCCGATTCGTTTCAGAACGGCTTGCAATACAATTAACTATTTTTTTGCCAGGCATTCATTGTGGAACAAAAGTGATTTTCTCGGCGAGTTAAGCATTTTGAGTAATTTGCAGATTGCTTTCAGAACGGCTTGCATTGAAATTTACTATTTTTTGCCGGACATTCATTGTGGGAAAAAAGTAATTTTCACGGCGAGTTAAGCATTTTGAGCAATTTGCCGATTGGATTCTGAACGGCTTGCATTCAAATTTACTATTTTTGGCCAGCCATTCATTGTGGGAAATAGGTGATTTTCTCGGCGAGTTAAGCATTTTGAGAAATTTGCCGATTGGGTTCAGAACGGCTTGCATTGAAATTTACTATTTTTTGCCAGACATTCATTGTGGAACAAAAGTGATTTCCTCGGCGAGTTAAGCATTTTGAGTAATTTGCAGATTGATTTCAGAACGGCTTGCATCACAATTAACTATTTTTTTACCAGGCATTCATTGTGGAACAAAAGTGATTTTCTCGGCGAGTTAAGCATTTTGAGCAATTTGCCGATTGGTTTCAGAACGGCTTGCATTGAAATTTACTATTTTTTGCCAGACATTCATTGTGGAACAAAAGTGATTTTCACGGGGAGTTAAGCATTTTGAGAAATTTGCCGATTGGTTTCTGAACGGCTTGCTTTGAAATTTACTATTTTTTGCCAGACATTTATTGTGGAACAAAATTGATTTTCTCGGCGAGTTAAGCATTTTGAGCAATTTGCCGATTGATTTCAGAACGGCTTGCATCACAATTAACTATTTTTTGCCAGGCATTCATTGTGGAACAAAAGTGATTTTCTCGGCGAGTTTAGCATTTTGAGTAATTTGCCGATTGGTTTCAGAACGGCTTGCATTGAAATTTACTATTTTTTGCCAGACATTCATTGTGGAACAAAAGTGATTTTCACGGGGAGTTAAGCATTTTGAGAAATTTGCCGATTGGTTTCAGAACGGCTTGCATTGAAATTTACTATTTTTTGCCAGACATTTATTGTGGAACAAAAGTGATTTTCTCGGCGAGTTAAGCATTTTGAGCAATTTGCCTATTGGTTTCAGAACGGCTTGCATCACAATTAACTATTTTTTGCCAGGCATTCATTGTGCAACAAAAGTGATTTTCTCGGCGAGTTAAGCATTTTGAGTAATTTGCCGATTGGTTTCAGAACGGCTTGCATCACAATGAACTATTTTTTGCCAGGCATTCATTGTGGAACAAAAGTGATTTTTTTTCGGCGAGTTAAGCATTTTGAGTAATTTGCAGATTACTTTGAGAACGGCTTGCATTGAAATTTACAATTTTTTGCCAGACATTCATTGTGGGAAAAAGGTGATTTTCTCAGCGAGTTAAGCAATTTGAGTAATTTGCCGATTGATTTCAGAACGGCTTGCATCACAATTAACTGTTTTTTGCCAGGCATTCATTGTGGAACAAAAGTGATTTTCTCGGCGAGTTAAGCATTTTGAGTAATTTCCCGATTGATTTCAGAACGGCTTGCATCACAATTAACTATTTTTTGCCAGGCATTCATTGTGGAACAAAAGTGATTTTTTCGGCGAGTTAAGCATTTTGAGTAATTTGCAGATTGCTTTCAGAACGGCTTGCATTGAAATTTACTATTTTTTGCCAGACATTCATTGTGGGAAAAAGGTGATTTTCTCGGCGAGTTAAGCAATTTGAGTAATTTGCCGATTGATTTCAGAACGGCTTGCATCACAATTAACTATTTTTTGCCAGGCATTCATTGTGGAACAAAAGTGATTTTCTCGGCGAGTTAAGCATTTTGAGTAATTTGCCGATTGGTTTCAGAACGGCTTGCATCACAATTAACTATTTTTTGCCAGGCATTCATTGTGGAACAAAAGTGATTTTCTCGGCGAGTTAAGCGTTTTGAGTAATTTGCCGATTGCTTTCAGAACGGCTTGCATTGAAATTTACTATTTTTTGCCAGACATTCATTGTGGGAAAAAAGTAATTTTCTCGGCGAGTTAAGCATTTTGAGTAATTTGCCGATGGCTTTCAGAACGGCTTGCATTGAAATTTACTATATTTTGCCAGACATTCATTGTGGGAAATAGGTGATTTTCTCGGCGAGTTAAGCATTTTGAGTAATTTGCCGATTGATTTCAGAACGGCTTGCATCACAATTAACTATTTTTTGCCAGGCATTCATTGTGGAACAAAAGTGATTTTCTCGGCGAGTTAAGCATTTTGAGTAATTTGCCGATTGGTTTCAGAACGGCTTGCATTGAAATTTACTATTTTTTGCCAGACATTCATTGTGGAACAAAAGTGATTTTCTCGGCGAGTTAAGCATTTTGAGTAATTTGCCGATTGGTTTCAGAACGGCTAGCATCACAATTAACTATTTTTTGCAAGGCATTCATTGTGGAACAAAAGTGATTTTCTCGGCTAGTTAAGCATTTTGAGTAATTTGCCGATTCGTTTCAGAACGGCTTGCAATACAATTAACTATTTTTTGCCAGGCATTCATTGTGGAACAAAAGTGATTTTTTCGGCGAGTTAAGCATTTTGAGTAATTTGCAGATTGCTTTCAGAACGGCTTGCATTGAAATTTACTATTTTTTGCCAGGCATTCATTGTGGGAAAAAGGTGATTTTCTCGGCGAGTTAAGCAATTTGAGTAATTTGCCGATTGATTTCAGAACGGCTTGCATCACAATTAACTATTTTTTGCCAGGCATTCATTGTGGAACAAAAGTGATTTTCTCGGCGAGTTAAGCATTTTGAGGAATTTGCCGATTGCTTTCAGAACGGTTTGCATTTAAATTTACTATTTTTTGCCAGACATTCATTGTGGGAAAAAAGTAATTTTCACGGCGAGTTAAGCATTTTGAGGAATTTGCCGATTGATTTCTGAACGGCTTGCATTCAAATTTACTATTTTTTGCCAGCCATTCATTGTGGGAAATAGGTGATTTTCTCGGCGAGTTAAGCATTTTGAGCAATTTGCCGATTGGGTTCAGAACGGCTTGCATTGAAATTTACTATTTTTTGCCAGACATTCATTGTGGAACAAAAGTGATTTTCTCGGCGAGTTAAGCATTTTGAGTAATTTGCCGATTGATTTCAGAACGGCTTGCATCAAAATTAACTATTTTTTTACCAGGCATTCTTTGTGGAACAAAAGTGATTTTCTCGGCGAGTTAAGCATTTTGAGCAATTTGCCGATTGGTTTCAGAACGGCTTGCATTGAAATTTACTATTTTTTGCCAGACATTCATTGTGGAACAAAAGTGATTTTCACGGGGAGTTAAGCATTTTGAGAAATTTGCCGATTGGTTTCAGAACGGCTTGCATTGAAATTTACTATTTTTTGCCAGACATTTATTGTGGAACAAAAGTGATTTTCTCGGCGAGTTAAGCATTTTGAGCAATTTGCCTATTGGTTTCAGAACGGCTTGCATCACAATTAACTATTTTTTGCCAGGCATTCATTGTGCAACAAAAGTGATTTTCTCGGCGAGTTAAGCATTTTGAGTAATTTGCCGATTGATTTCAGAACGGCTTGCTTCACAATTAACTAATTTTTGCCAGGCATTCATTGTGGAACAAAAGTGATTTTCTCGGCGAGTTAAGCATTTTGAGTAATTTGCCGATTGATTTCAGAACGGCTTGCATCAAAATTAACTATTTTTTGCAAGGCATTCATTGTGGAACAAAAGTGATTTTCTCGGCGAGTTAAGCATTTTCAGTAAGTTGCCGATTGCTTTCAGAACGGCTTGCATAGAAATTTACTATTTTTTGCCAGACATTCATTGTGGAACAAAAGTGATTTTCACGGGGAGTTAAGCATTTTGAGCAATTTGCCGATTGGTTTCAGAACGGCATGCATTGAAATTTACTATTTTTTGCCAGACATTCATTGTGGAACCAAAGTGATTTTCTCGGCGAGTTCAGCATTTTGAGTAATTTGCCGATTGATTTCAGAACAGCTTGCATCACAATTAACTAATTTTTGCCAGGCATTCATTGTGGAGCAAAAGTGATTTTCTCGGCGAGTTAAGCATTTTGAGTAATTTACCGATTGGTTTCAGAACGGCTTGAATTAAAATTTACTATTTTTTGCCAGACATTCATTGTGGGAAAAAAGTAATTTTCTCGGCGAGTTAAGCATTTTGAGTAATTTGCCGATTGGTTTCAGAACGGCTTGCATCACAATTAACTATTTTTTGCCAGGCATTCATTGTGGAACAAAAGTGATTTTTTCGGCGAGTTAAGCATTTTGAGTAATTTGCAGATTGCTTTGAGAACGGCTTGCATTGAAATTTACAATTTTTTGCCAGGCATTCATTGTGGAACAAAAGTGATTTTTTCGGCGAGTTAAGCATTTTGAGTAATTTGCAGATTGCTTTGAGAACGGCTTGCATTGAAATTTACAATTTTTTGCCAGACATTCATTGTGGAACAAAAGTGATTTTCTCGGCGAGTTAAGCATTTTGAGTAATTTGCCGATTGATTTCAGAACGGCTTGCATCACAATTAACTATTTTTTGCAAGGCATTCATTGTGGAACAAAAGTGATTTTCTCGGCGAGTTAAGCAATTTGAGTAATTTGCCGATTCGTTTCAGAACGGCTTGCAATACAATTAACTATTTTTTTGCCAGGCATTCATTGTGGAACAAAAGTGATTTTCTCGGCGAGTTAAGCATTTTGAGTAATTTGCAGATTGCTTTCAGAACGGCTTGCATTGAAATTTACTATTTTTTGCCGGACATTCATTGTGGGAAAAAAGTAATTTTCACGGCGAGTTAAGCATTTTGAGCAATTTGCCGATTGGATTCTGAACGGCTTGCATTCAAATTTACTATTTTTGGCCAGCCATTCATTGTGGGAAATAGGTGATTTTCTCGGCGAGTTAAGCATTTTGAGAAATTTGCCGATTGGGTTCAGAACGGCTTGCATTGAAATTTACTATTTTTTGCCAGACATTCATTGTGGAACAAAAGTGATTTCCTCGGCGAGTTAAGCATTTTGAGTAATTTGCAGATTGATTTCAGAACGGCTTGCATCACAATTAACTATTTTTTTACCAGGCATTCATTGTGGAACAAAAGTGATTTTCTCGGCGAGTTAAGCATTTTGAGCAATTTGCCGATTGGTTTCAGAACGGCTTGCATTGAAATTTACTATTTTTTGCCAGACATTCATTGTGGAACAAAAGTGATTTTCACGGGGAGTTAAGCATTTTGAGAAATTTGCCGATTGGTTTCTGAACGGCTTGCTTTGAAATTTACTATTTTTTGCCAGACATTTATTGTGGAACAAAATTGATTTTCTCGGCGAGTTAAGCATTTTGAGCAATTTGCCGATTGATTTCAGAACGGCTTGCATCACAATTAACTATTTTTTGCCAGGCATTCATTGTGGAACAAAAGTGATTTTCTCGGCGAGTTTAGCATTTTGAGTAATTTGCCGATTGGTTTCAGAACGGCTTGCATTGAAATTTACTATTTTTTGCCAGACATTCATTGTGGAACAAAAGTGATTTTCACGGGGAGTTAAGCATTTTGAGAAATTTGCCGATTGGTTTCAGAACGGCTTGCATTGAAATTTACTATTTTTTGCCAGACATTTATTGTGGAACAAAAGTGATTTTCTCGGCGAGTTAAGCATTTTGAGCAATTTGCCTATTGGTTTCAGAACGGCTTGCATCACAATTAACTATTTTTTGCCAGGCATTCATTGTGCAACAAAAGTGATTTTCTCGGCGAGTTAAGCATTTTGAGTAATTTGCCGATTGATTTCAGAACGGCTTGCTTCACAATTAACTAATTTTTGCCAGGCATTCATTGTGGAACAAAAGTGATTTTCTCGGCGAGTTAAGCATTTTGAGTAATTTGCCGATTGATTTCAGAACGGCTTGCATCACAATTAACTATTTTTTGCAAGGCATTCATTGTGGAACAAAAGTGATTTTCTCGGCGAGTTAAGCATTTTCAGTAAGTTGCCGATTGCTTTCAGAACGGCTTGCATAGAAATTTACTATTTTTTGCCAGACATTCATTGTGGAACAAAAGTGATTTTCACGGGGAGTTAAGCATTTTGAGCAATTTGCCGATTGGTTTCAGAACGGCATGCATTGAAATTTACTATTTTTTGCCAGACATTCATTGTGGAACCAAAGTGATTTTCTCGGCGAGTTCAGCATTTTGAGTAATTTGCCGATTGATTTCAGAACAGCTTGCATCACAATTAACTAATTTTTGCCAGGCATTCATTGTGGAGCAAAAGTGATTTTCTCGGCGAGTTAAGCATTTTGAGTAATTTACCGATTGGTTTCAGAACGGCTTGAATTAAAATATACTATTTTTTGCCAGACATTCATTGTGGGAAAAAAGTAATTTTCTCGGCGAGTTAAGCATTTTGAGTAATTTGCCGATTGGTTTCAGAACGGCTTGCATCACAATTAACTATTTTTTGCCAGGCATTCATTGTGGAACAAAAGTGATTTTTTCGGCGAGTTAAGCATTTTGAGTAATTTGCAGATTGCTTTGAGAACGGCTTGCATTGAAATTTACAATTTTTTGCCAGGCATTCATTGTGGAACAAAAGTGATTTTTTCGGCGAGTTAAGCATTTTGAGTAATTTGCAGATTGCGTTGAGAACGGCTTGCATTGAAATTTACAATTTTTTGCCAGACATTCATTGTGGAACAAAAGTGATTTTCTCGGCGAGTTAAGCATTTTGAGTAATTTGCCGATTGATTTCAGAACGGCTTGCATCACAATTAACTATTTTTTGCAAGGCATTCATTGTGGAACAAAAGTGATTTTCTCGGCGAGTTAAGCAATTTGAGTAATTTGCCGATTCGTTTCAGAACGGCTTGCAATACAATTAACTATTTTTTGCCAGGCATTCATTGTGGAACAAAAGTGATTTTCTCGGCGAGTTAAGCATTTTGAGTAATTTGCAGATTGCTTTCAGAACGGCTTGCATTGAAATTTACTATTTTTTGCCGGACATTCATTGTGGGAAAAAAGTAATTTTCACGGCGAGTTAAGCATTTTGAGCAATTTGCCGATTGGATTCTGAACGGCTTGCATTCAAATTTACTATTTTTGGCCAGCCATTCATTGTGGGAAATAGGTGATTTTCTCGGCGAGTTAAGCATTTTGAGAAATTTGCCGATTGGGTTCAGAACGGCTTGCATTGAAATTTACTATTTTTTCCCAGACATTCATTGTGGAACAAAAGTGATTTCCTCGGCGAGTTAAGCATTTTGAGTAATTTGCAGATTGATTTCAGAACGGCTTGCATCACAATTAACTATTTTTTTACCAGGCATTCATTGTGGAACAAAAGTGATTTTCTCGGCGAGTTAAGCATTTTGAGCAATTTGCCGATTGGTTTCAGAACGGCTTGCATTGAAATTTACTATTTTTTGCCAGACATTCATTGTGGAACAAAAGTGATTTTCACGGGGAGTTAAGCATTTTGAGAAATTTGCCGATTGGTTTCTGAACGGCTTGCTTTGAAATTTACTATTTTTTGCCAGACATTTATTGTGGAACAAAATTGATTTTCTCGGCGAGTTAAGCATTTTGAGCAATTTGCCGATTGATTTCAGAACGGCTTGCATCACAATTAACTATTTTTTGCCAGGCATTCATTGTGGAACAAAAGTGATTTTCTCGGCGAGTTTAGCATTTTGAGTAATTTGCCGATTGGTTTCAGAACGGCTTGCATTGAAATTTACTATTTTTTGCCAGACATTCATTGTGGAACAAAAGTGATTTTCACGGGGACTTAAGCATTTTGAGCAATTTGCCGATTGGTTTCAGAACGGCATGCATTGAAATTTACTATTTTTTGCCAGATATTCATTGTGGAACCAAAATGATTTTCTCGGCGAGTTAAGCATTTTGAGTAATTTGCCGATTGATTTCAGAACGGCTTGCTTCACAATTAACTAATTTTTGCCAGGCATTCATTGTGGAACAAAAGTGATTTTCTCGGCGAGTTAAGCATTTTGAGTAATTTGCCGATTGATTTCAGAACGGCTTGCTTCACAATTAACTAATTTTTGCCAGGCATTCATTGTGGAACAAAAGTGATTTTCTCGGCGAGTTAAGCATTTTGAGTAATTTGCCGATTGATTTCAGAACGGCTTGCATCACAATTAACTATTTTTTGCAAGGCATTCATTGTGGAACAAAAGTGATTTTCTCGGCGAGTTAAGCATTTTCAGTAAGTTGCCGATTGCTTTCAGAACGGCTTGCATAGAAATTTACTATTTTTTGCCAGACATTCATTGTGGAACAAAAGTGATTTTCACGGGGAGTTAAGCATTTTGAGCAATTTGCCGATTGGTTTCAGAACGGCATGCATTGAAATTTACTATTTTTTGCCAGACATTCATTGTGGAACCAAAGTGATTTTCTCGGCGAGTTCAGCATTTTGAGTAATTTGCCGATTGATTTCAGAACAGCTTGCATCACAATTAACTAATTTTTGCCAGGCATTCATTGTGGAGCAAAAGTGATTTTCTCGGCGAGTTAAGCATTTTGAGTAATTTACCGATTGGTTTCAGAACGGCTTGAATTAAAATATACTATTTTTTGCCAGACATTCATTGTGGGAAAAAAGTAATTTTCTCGGCGAGTTAAGCATTTTGAGTAATTTGCCGATTGGTTTCAGAACGGCTTGCATCACAATTAACTATTTTTTGCCAGGCATTCATTGTGGAACAAAAGTGATTTTTTCGGCGAGTTAAGCATTTTGAGTAATTTGCAGATTGCTTTGAGAACGGCTTGCATTGAAATTTACAATTTTTTGCCAGGCATTCATTGTGGAACAAAAGTGATTTTTTCGGCGAGTTAAGCATTTTGAGTAATTTGCAGATTGCGTTGAGAACGGCTTGCATTGAAATTTACAATTTTTTGCCAGACATTCATTGTGGAACAAAAGTGATTTTCTCGGCGAGTTAAGCATTTTGAGTAATTTGCCGATTGATTTCAGAACGGCTTGCATCACAATTAACTATTTTTTGCAAGGCATTCATTGTGGAACAAAAGTGATTTTCTCGGCGAGTTAAGCAATTTGAGTAATTTGCCGATTCGTTTCAGAACGGCTTGCAATACAATTAACTATTTTTTGCCAGGCATTCATTGTGGAACAAAAGTGATTTTCTCGGCGAGTTAAGCATTTTGAGTAATTTGCAGATTGCTTTCAGAACGGCTTGCATTGAAATTTACTATTTTGTGCCGGACATTCATTGTGGGAAAAAAGTAATTTTCACGGCGAGTTAAGCATTTTGAGCAATTTGCCGATTGGATTCTGAACGGCTTGCATTCAAATTTACTATTTTTGGCCAGCCATTCATTGTGGGAAATAGGTGATTTTCTCGGCGAGTTAAGCATTTTGAGAAATTTGCCGATTGGGTTCAGAACGGCTTGCATTGAAATTTACTATTTTTTCCCAGACATTCATTGTGGAACAAAAGTGATTTCCTCGGCGAGTTAAGCATTTTGAGTAATTTGCAGATTGATTTCAGAACGGCTTGCATCACAATTAACTATTTTTTTACCAGGCATTCATTGTGGAACAAAAGTGATTTTCTCGGCGAGTTAAGCATTTTGAGCAATTTGCCGATTGGTTTCAGAACGGCTTGCATTGAAATTTACTATTTTTTGCCAGACATTCATTGTGGAACAAAAGTGATTTTCACGGGGAGTTAAGCATTTTGAGAAATTTGCCGATTGGTTTCTGAACGGCTTGCTTTGAAATTTACTATTTTTTGCCAGACATTTATTGTGGAACAAAATTGATTTTCTCGGCGAGTTAAGCATTTTGAGCAATTTGCCGATTGATTTCAGAACGGCTTGCATCACAATTAACTATTTTTTGCCAGGCATTCATTGTGGAACAAAAGTGATTTTCTCGGCGAGTTTAGCATTTTGAGTAATTTGCCGATTGGTTTCAGAACGGCTTGCATTGAAATTTACTATTTTTTGCCAGACATTCATTGTGGAACAAAAGTGATTTTCACGGGGACTTAAGCATTTTGAGCAATTTGCCGATTGGTTTCAGAACGGCATGCATTGAAATTTACTATTTTTTGCCAGATATTCATTGTGGAACCAAAATGATTTTCTCGGCGAGTTAAGCATTTTGAGTAATTTGCCGATTGATTTCAGAACGGCTTGCTTCACAATTAACTAATTTTTGCCAGGCATTCATTGTGGAACAAAAGTGATTTTCTCGGCGAGTTAATCATTTTGAGTAATTTGCCGATTGATTTCAGAACGGCTTGCATCACAATTAACTATTTTTTGCAAGGCATTCATTGTGGAACAAAAGTGATTTTCTCGGCGAGTTAAGCAATTTGAGTAATTTGCCGATTCGTTTCAGAACGGCTTGCAATACAATTAACTATTTTTTGCCAGGCATTCATTGTGGAACAAAAGTGATTTTCTCGGCGAGTTAAGCATTTTGAGTAATTTGCAGATTGCTTTCAGAACGGCTTGCATTGAAATTTACTATTTTTTGCCAGACATTCATTGTGGGAAAAAGGTGATTTTCTCGGCGAGTTAAGCAATTTGAGTAATTTGCCGATCGATTTCAGAACGGCTTGCATCACAATTAACTGTTTTTTGCCAGGCATTCATTGTGGAACAAAAGTGATTTTCTCGGCGAGTTAAGCATTTTGAGTAATTTGCCGATTGGTTTCAGAACGGCTTGCATCACAATTAACTATTTTTTGACAGGCATTCATTGTGGAACAAAAGTGATTTTCTCGGCGAGTTAAGCATTTTCAGTAAGTTGCCGATTGCTTTCAGAACGGCTTGCATTGAAATTTACTATTTTTTGCCAGACATTCATTGTGGGAAAAAAGTAATTTTCTCGGCGAGTTAAGCATTTTGAGTAATTTGCCGATTCTTTTCAGAACGGCTTGCAATACAATTAACTATTTTTTGCCAGACATTCATTGTGGAACCAAAGTGACTTTCTCGGCGAGTGAAGCATTTTGAGTAATTTGCCGATTGGTTTCAGAACGGCTTGCATCACAATTAACTATTTTTTGCCAGGCATTCATTGTGGAACAAAAGTGATTTTTTCGGCGAGTTAAGCATTTTGAGTAATTTGCCGATTGATTTCAGAACGGCTTGCATCACAATTAACTATTTTTTGCAAGGCATTCATTGTGGAACAAAAGTGATTTTCTCGGCGAGTTAAGCAATTTGAGTAATTTGCCGATTCGTTTCAGAACGGCTTGCAATACAATTAACTATTTTTTGCCAGGCATTCATTGTGGAACAAAAGTGATTTTCTCGGCGAGTTAAGCATTTTGAGTAATTTGCAGATTGCTTTCAGAACGGCTTGCATTGAAATTTACTATTTTTTGCCAGACATTCATTGTGGGAAAAAGGTGATTTTCTCGGCGAGTTAAGCAATTTGAGTAATTTGCCGATCGATTTCAGAACGGCTTGCATCACAATTAACTGTTTTTTGCCAGGCATTCATTGTGGAACAAAAGTGATTTTCTCGGCGAGTTAAGCATTTTGAGTAATTTGCCGATTGGTTTCAGAACGGCTTGCATCACAATTAACTATTTTTTGCCAGCCATTCATTGTGGAACAAAAGTGATTTTCTCGGCGAGTTAAGCATTTTGAGCAATTTGCCGATTGGTTTCAGAACGGCTTGCATTGAAATTTACTATTTTTTGCCAGACATTCATTGTGGAACAAAAGTGATTTTCACGGGGACTTAAGCATTTTGAGAAATTTGCCGATTGGTTTCTGAACGGCTTGCTTTGAAATTTACTATTTTTTGCCAGACATTTATTGTGGAACAAAATTGATTTTCTCGGCGAGTTAAGCATTTTGAGCAATTTGCCGATTGATTTCAGAACGGCTTGCATCACAATTAACTATTTTTTGCCAGGCATTCATTGTGGAACAAAAGTGATTTTCTCGGCGAGTTAAGCATTTTGAGTAATTTGCCGATTGGTTTCAGAACGGCTTGCATTGAAATTTACTATTTTTTGCCAGACATTCATTGTGGAACAAAAGTGATTTTCACGGGGACTTAAGCATTTTGAGCAATTTGCCGATTGGTTTCAGAACGGCATGCATTGAAATTTACTATTTTTTGCCAGATATTCATTGTGGAACCAAAATGATTTTCTCGGCGAGTTAAGCATTTTGAGTAATTTGCCGATTGATTTCAGAACGGCTTGCTTCACAATTAACTAATTTTTGCCAGGCATTCATTGTGGAACAAAAGTGATTTTCTCGGCGAGTTAAGCATTTTGAGTAATTTGCCGATTGATTTCAGAACGGCTTGCATCACAATTAACTATTTTTTGCAAGGCATTCATTGTGGAACAAAAGTGATTTTCTCGGCGAGTTAAGCAATTTGAGTAATTTGCCGATTCGTTTCAGAACGGCTTGCAATACAATTAACTATTTTTTGCCAGGCATTCATTGTGGAGCAAAAGTGATTTTCTCGGCGAGTTAAGCATTTTGAGTAATTTGCAGATTGCTTTCAGAACGGCTTGCATTGAAATTTACTATTTTTTGCCAGACATTCATTGTGGGAAAAAGGTGATTTTCTCGGCGAGTTAAGCAATTTGAGTAATTTGCCGATCGATTTCAGAACGGCTTGCATCACAATTAACTGTTTTTTGCCAGGCATTCATTGTGGAACAAAAGTGATTTTCTCGGCGAGTTAAGCATTTTGAGTAATTTGCCGATTGGTTTCAGAACGGCTTGCATCACAATTAACTATTTTTTGACAGGCATTCATTGTGGAACAAAAGTGATTTTCTCGGCGAGTTAAGCATTTTCAGTAAGTTGCCGATTGCTTTCAGAACGGCTTGCATTGAAATTTACTATTTTTTGCCAGACATTCATTGTGGGAAAAAAGTAATTTTCTCGGCGAGTTAAGCATTTTGAGTAATTTGCCGATTGGTTTCAGAACGGCTTGCATCACAATTAACTATTTTTTGCCAGGCATTCATTGTGGAACAAAAGTGATTTTCTCGGCGAGTTAAGCATTTTGAGTAATTTGCCGATTCTTTTCAGAACGGCTTGCAATACAATTAACTATTTTTTGCCAGACATTCATTGTGGAACCAAAGTGACTTTCTCGGCGAGTGAAGCATTTTGAGTAATTTGCCGATTGGTTTCAGAACGGCTTGCATCACAATTAACTATTTTTTGCCAGGCATTCATTGTGGAACAAAAGTGATTTTTTCGGCGAGTTAAGCATTTTGAGTAATTTGCCGATTGATTTCAGAACGGCTTGCATCACAATTAACTATTTTTTGCAAGGCATTCATTGTGGAACAAAAGTGATTTTCTCGGCGAGTTAAGCAATTTGAGTAATTTGCCGATTCGTTTCAGAACGGCTTGCAATACAATTAACTATTTTTTGCCAGGCATTCATTGTGGAACAAAAGTGATTTTCTCGGCGAGTTAAGCATTTTGAGTAATTTGCAGATTGCTTTCAGAACGGCTTGCATTGAAATTTTCTATTTTTTGCCAGACATTCATTGTGGGAAAAAGGTGATTTTCTCGGCGAGTTAAGCAATTTGAGTAATTTGCCGATCGATTTCAGAACGGCTTGCATCACAATTAACTGTTTTTTGCCAGGCATTCATTGTGGAACAAAAGTGATTTTCTCGGCGAGTTAAGCATTTTGAGTAATTTGCCGATTGGTTTCAGAACGGCTTGCATCACAATTAACTATTTTTTGCCAGCCATTCATTGTGGGAAATAGGTGATTTTCTCGGCGAGTTAAGCATTTTGAGAAATTTGCCGATTGGGTTCAGAACGGCTTGCATTGAAATTTACTATTTTTTGCCAGACATTCATTGTGGAACAAAAGTGATTTTCTCGGCGAGTTAAGCATTTTGAGTAATTTGCAGATTGATTTCAGAACGGCTTGCATCACAATTAACTATTTTTTTTAACCAGGCATTCATTGTGGAACAAAAGTGATTTTCTCGGCGAGTTAAGCATTTTGAGCAATTTGCCGATTGGTTTCAGAACGGCTTGCATTGAAATTTACTATTTTTTGCCAGACATTCATTGTGGAACAAAAGTGATTTTCACGGGGAGTTAAGCATTTTGAGAAATTTGCCGATTGGTTTCTGAACGGCTTGCTTTGAAATTTACTATTTTTTGCCAGACATTTATTGTGGAACAAAATTGATTTTCTCGGCGAGTTAAGCATTTTGAGCAATTTGCCGATTGATTTCAGAACGGCTTGCATCACAATTAACTATTTTTTGCCAGGCATTCATTGTGGAACAAAAGTGATTTTCTCGGCGAGTTAAGCATTTTGAGTAATTTGCCGATTGGTTTCAGAACGGCTTGCATTGAAATTTACTATTTTTTGCCAGACATTCATTGTGGAACGAAAGTGATTTTCACGGGGACTTAAGCATTTTGAGCAATTTGCCGATTGGTTTCAGAACGGCATGCATTGAAATTTACTATTTTTTGCCAGATATTCATTGTGGAACCAAAATGATTTTCTCGGCGAGTTAAGCATTTTGAGTAATTTGCCGATTGATTTCAGAACGGCTTGCTTCACAATTAACTATTTTTTGCCAGGCATTCATTGTGGAACAAAAGTGATTTTCTCGGCGAGTTAAGCATTTTGAGTAATTTGCCGATTGATTTCAGAACGGCTTGCATCACAATTAACTATTTTTTGCAAGGCATTCATTGTGGAACAAAAGTGATTTTCTCGGCGAGTTAAGCAATTTGAGTAATTTGCCGATTCGTTTCAGAACGGCTTGCAATACAATTAACTATTTTTTGCCAGGCATTCATTGTGGAACAAAAGTGATTTTCTCGGCGAGTTAAGCATTTTGAGTAATTTGCAGATTGCTTTCAGAACGGCTTGCATTGAAATTTACTATTTTTTGCCAGACATTCATTGTGGGAAAAAGGTGATTTTCTCGGCGAGTTAAGCAATTTGAGTAATTTGCCGATCGATTTCAGAACGGCTTGCATCACAATTAACTGTTTTTTGCCAGGCATTCATTGTGGAACAAAAGTGATTTTCTCGGCGAGTTAAGCATTTTGAGTAATTTGCCGATTGGTTTCAGAACGGCTTGCATCACAATTAACTATTTTTTGACAGGCATTCATTGTGGAACAAAAGTGATTTTCTCGGCGAGTTAAGCATTTTCAGTAAGTTGCCGATTGCTTTCAGAACGGCTTGCATTGAAATTTACTATTTTTTGCCAGACATTCATTGTGGGAAAAAAGTAATTTTCTCGGCGAGTTAAGCATTTTGAGTAATTTGCCGATTGGTTTCAGAACGGCTTGCATCACAATTAACTATTTTTTGCCAGGCATTCATTGTGGAACAAATGTGATTTTCTCGGCGAGTTAAGCATTTTGAGTAATTTGCCGATTCTTTTCAGAACGGCTTGCAATACAATTAACTATTTTTTGCCAGACATTCATTGTGGAACCAAAGTGACTTTCTCGGCGAGTGAAGCATTTTGAGTAATTTGCCGATTGGTTTCAGAACGGCTTGCATCACAATTAACTATTTTTTGCCAGGCATTCATTGTGGAACAAAAGTGATTTTTTCGGCGAGTTAAGCATTTTGAGTAATTTGCAGATTGCTTTGAAAACGGCTTGCATTGAAATTTAAAATTTTTTGCCAGACATTCATTGTGGGAAAAAGGTGATTTTCTCAGCGAGTTAAGCAATTTGAGTAATTTGCCGATTGATTTCAGAACGGCTTGCATCACAATTAACTGTTTTTTGCCAGGCATTCATTGTGGAACAAAAGTGATTTTCTCGGCGAGTTAAGCATTTTGAGTAATTTGCCGATTGATTTCAGAACGGCTTGCATCACAATTAACTATTTTTAACCAGGCATTCATTATGGAACAAAAGTGATTTTCTCGGCTAGTTAAGCATTTTGAGTAATTTGCCGATTGGTTTCAGAACGGCTAGCATCACAATTAACTATTTTTTGCAAGGCATTCATTGTGGAACAAAAGTGATTTTCTCGGCGAGTTAAGCATTTTCAGTAAGTTGCCGATTGCTTTCAGAACGGCTTGCATTGAAATTTACTATTTTTTGCCAGACATTCATTGTGGGAAAAAAGTAATTTTCTCGGCGAGTTAAGCATTTTGAGTAATTTGCCGATTGGTTTCAGAACGGCTTGCATCACAATTAACTATTTTTTGCCAGGCATTCATTGTGGAACAAATGTGATTTTCTCGGCGAGTTAAGCATTTTGAGTAATTTGCCGATTCTTTTCAGAACGGCTTGCAATACAATTAACTATTTTTTGCCAGACATTCATTGTGGAACCAAAGTGACTTTCTCGGCGAGTGAAGCATTTTGAGTAATTTGCCGATTGGTTTCAGAACGGCTTGCATCACAATTAACTATTTTTTGCCAGGCATTCATTGTGGAACAAAAGTGATTTTTTCGGCGAGTTAAGCATTTTGAGTAATTTGCAGATTGCTTTGAAAACGGCTTGCATTGAAATTTACCATTTTTTGCCAGGCATTCATTGTGGAACAAAAGTGATTTTCTCGGCGAGTTAAGCATTTTGAGTAATTTGCAGATTGATTTCAGAACGGCTTGCATCACAATTAACTATTTTTTTTAACCAGGCATTCATTGTGGAACAAAAGTGATTTTCTCGGCGAGTTAAGCATTTTGAGAAATTTGCCGATTGGGTTCAGAACGGCTTGCATTGAAATTTACTATTTTTTGCCAGGCATTCATTGTGGAACAAAAGTGATTTTCTCGGCGAGTTAAGCATTTTGAGTAATTTGCCGATTGGTTTCAGAACGGCTTGCATTGAAATTTACTATTTTTTGCCAGACATTCATTGTGGAACAAAAGTGATTTTCACGGGGACTTAAGCATTTTGAGCAATTTGCCGATTGGTTTCAGAACGGCATGCATTGAAATTTACTATTTTTTGCCAGATATTCATTGTGGAACCAAAATGATTTTCTCGGCGAGTTAAGCATTTTGAGTAATTTGCCGATTGATTTCAGAACGGCTTGCTTCACAATTAACTAATTTTTGCCAGGCATTCATTGTGGAACAAAAGTGATTTTCTCGGCGAGTTAAGCATTTTGAGTAATTTGCCGATTGATTTCAGAACGGCTTGCATCACAATTAACTATTTTTTTGCAAGGCATTCATTGTGGAACAAAAGTGATTTTCTCGGCGAGTTAAGCAATTTGAGTAATTTGCCGATTCGTTTCAGAACGGCTTGCAATACAATTAACTATTTTTTGCCAGGCATTCATTGTGGAACAAAAGTGATTTTCTCGGCGAGTTAAGCATTTTGAGTAATTTGCAGATTGCTTTCAGAACGGCTTGCATTGAAATTTACTATTTTTTGCCAGACATTCATTGTGGGAAAAAGGTGATTTTCTCGGCGAGTTAAGCAATTTGAGTAATTTGCCGATCGATTTCAGAACGGCTTGCATCACAATTAACTGTTTTTTGCCAGGCATTCATTGTGGAACAAAAGTGATTTTCTCGGCGAGTTAAGCATTTTGAGTAATTTGCCGATTGGTTTCAGAACGGCTTGCATCACAATTAACTATTTTTTGACAGGCATTCATTGTGGAACAAAAGTGATTTTCTCGGCGAGTTAAGCATTTTCAGTAAGTTGCCGATTGCTTTCAGAACGGCTTGCATTGAAATTTACTATTTTTTGCCAGACATTCATTGTGGGAAAAAAGTAATTTTCTCGGCGAGTTAAGCATTTTGAGTAATTTGCCGATTGGTTTCAGAACGGCTTGCATCACAATTAACTATTTTTTGCCAGGCATTCATTGTGGAACAAATGTGATTTTCTCGGCGAGTTAAGCATTTTGAGTAATTTGCCGATTCTTTTCAGAACGGCTTGCAATACAATTAACTATTTTTTGCCAGACATTCATTGTGGAACCAAAGTGACTTTCTCGGCGAGTGAAGCATTTTGAGTAATTTGCCGATTGGTTTCAGAACGGCTTGCATCACAATTAACTATTTTTTGCCAGGCATTCATTGTGGAACAAAAGTGATTTTTTCGGCGAGTTAAGCATTTTGAGTAATTTGCAGATTGCTTTGAGAACGGCTTGCATTGAAATTTACAATTTTTTGCCAGACATTCATTGTGGGAAAAAGGTGATTTTCTCAGCGAGTTAAGCAATTTGAGTAATTTGCCGATTGATTTCAGAACGGCTTGCATCACAATTAACTGTTTTTTGCCAGGCATTCATTGTGGAACAAAAGTGATTTTCTCGGCGAGTTAAGCATTTTGAGTAATTTGCCGATTGATTTCAGAACGGCTTGCATCACAATTAACTATTTTTAACCAGGCATTCATTATGGAACAAAAGTGATTTTCTCGGCTAGTTAAGCATTTTGAGTAATTTGCCGATTGGTTTCAGAACGGCTAGCATCACAATTAACTATTTTTTGCAAGGCATTCATTGTGGAACAAAAGTGATTTTCTCGGCGAGTTAAGCATTTTGAGAAATTTGCCGATTGCTTTCAGAACGGCTTGCATTGAAATTTACCATTTTTTGCCAGGCATTCATTGTGGAACAAAAGTGATTTTCTCGGCGAGTTAAGCATTTTGAGCAATTTGCCGATTGATTTCAGAACGGCTTGCATCACAATTAACTATTTTTTGCCAGGCATTCATTGTGGAACAAAAGTGATTTTCTCGGCGAGTTAAGCATTTTGAGTAATTTGCCGATTGGTTTCAGAACGGCTTGCATTGAAATTTACTATTTTTTGCCAGACATTCATTGTGGAACAAAAGTGATTTTCACGGGGAGTTAAGCATTTTGAGCAATTTGCCGATTGGTTTCAGAACGGCATGCATTGAAATTTACTATTTTTTGCCAGACATTCATTGTGGAACCAAAGTGATTTTCTCGGCGAGTTCAGCATTTTGAGTAATTTGCCGATTGATTTCAGAACAGCTTGCATGACAATTAACTAATTTTTGCCAGACATTCATTGTGGGAAAAAAGTAATTTTCTCGGCGAGTTAAGCATTTTGAGTAATTTGCCGATGGCTTTCAGAACGGCTTGCATTGAAATTTACTATATTTTGCCAGACATTCATTGTGGGAAATAGGTGATTTTCTCGGCGAGTTAAGCATTTTGAGTAATTTGCCGATTGATTTCAGAACGGCTTGCATCACAATTAACTATTTTTTGCCAGGCATTCATTGTGGAACAAAAGTGATTTTCTCGGCGAGTTAAGCATTTTGAGTAATTTGCCGATTGGTTTCAGAACGGCTTGCATTGAAATTTACTATTTTTTGCCAGCCATTCATTGTGGAACAAAAGTGATTTTCACGGGGAGTTAAGCATTTTGAGCAATTTGCCGATTGGTTTCAGAACGGCTTGCATTGAAATTTACTATTTTTTGCCAGACATTCATTGTGGAACAAAAGTGATTTTCTCGGCGAGTTAAGCATTTTGAGTAATTTGCCGATTGATTTCAGAACGGCTTGCATCACAATTAACTATTTTTTAACCTGGCATTCATTATGGAACAAAAGTGATTTTCTCGGCGAGTTAAGCATTTTGAGTAATTTGCCGATGCGTTTCAGAACGGCTTGCAATACAATTAACTATTTTTTGCCAGGCATTCATTGTGGAACAAAAGTGATTTTTTCGGCGAGTTAAGCATTTTGAGTAATTTGCAGATTGCTTTCAGAACGGCTTGCATTGAAATTTACTATTTTTTGCCTGGCATTCATTGTGGGAAAAGGTGATTTTCTAGGCGACTTAAGCAATTTGAGTAATTTGCCGATTGATTTCAGAACGGCTTGCATCACAATTAACTATTTTTTGCCAGGCATTCATTGTGGAACAAAAGTGATTTTCTCGGCGAGTTAAGCATTTTGAGGAATTTGCCGATTGCTTTCAGAACGGCTTGAATTGAAATTTACTATTTTTTGCCAGACATTCATTGTGGGAAAAAAGTAATTTTCACGGCGAGTTAAGCATTTTGAGCAATTTGCCGATTGGTTTCTGAACGGCTTGCATTCAAATTTACTATTATTTGCCAGCCATTCATTGTGGGAAATAGGTGATTTTCTCGGCGAGTTAAGCATTTTGAGCAATTTGCCGATTGGGTTCAGAACGGCTTGCATTGAAATTTACTATTTTTTGCCAGACATTCATTGTGGCACAAAAGTGATTTTCACGGCGAGTTAAGCATTTTGAGCAATTTGCCGATTGGTTTCTGAACGGCTTGCTTTGAAATTTACTGTTTTTTGCCAGACATTTATTGTGGAACAAAATTGATTTTCTCGGCGAGTTAAGCATTTTGAGCAATTTGCCGATTGATTTCAGAACGGCTTGCATCACAATTAACTATTTTTTGCCAGGCATTCATTGTGGAACAAAAGTGATTTTCTCGGCGAGTTAAGCATTTTGAGTAATTTGCCGATTCGTTTCAGAACGGCTTGCAATACAATTAACTATTTTTTGCCAGGCATTCATTGTGGAACAAAAGTGATTTTCTCGGCGAGTTAAGCATTTTGAGTAATTTGCAGATTGCTTTCAGAACGGCTTGCATTGAAATTTACTATTTTTTGCCAGACATTCACTGTGGGAAAAAGGTGATTTTCTCGGCGAGTTAAGCAATTTGAGTAATTTGCCGATCGATTTCAGAACGGCTTGCATCACAATTAACTGTTTTTTGCCAGGCATTCATTGTGGAACAAAAGTGATTTTCTCGGCGAGTTAAGCATTTTGAGTAATTTGCCGATTGGTTTCAGAACGTCTTGCATCACAATTAACTATTTTTTGACAGGCATTCATTGTGGAACAAAAGTGATTTTCTCGGCGAGTTAAGCATTTTCAGTAAGTTGCCGATTGCTTTCAGAACGGCTTGCATTGAAATTTACTATTTTTTGCCAGACATTCATTGTGGGAAAAAGGTGATTTTCTCGGCGAGTTAAGCAATTTGAGTAATTTGCCGATCGATTTCAGAACGGCTTGCATCACAATTAACTGTTTTTTGCCAGGCATTCATTGTGGAACAAAAGTGATTTTCTCGGCGAGTTAAGCATTTTGTGTAATTTGCCGATTGGTTTCAGAACGGCTTGCATCACAATTAACTATTTTTTGACAGGCATTCATTGTGGAACAAAAGTGATTTTCTCGGCGAGTTAAGCATTTTCAGTAAGTTGCCGATTGCTTTCAGAACGGCTTGCATTGAAATTCACTATTTTTTGCCAGACATTTATTGTGGGAAAAAAGTAATTTTCTCGGCGAGTTAAGCATTTTGAGTAATTTGCCGATTGGTTTCAGAACGGCTTGCATCACAATTAACTATTTTTTGCCAGGCATTCATTGTGGAACAAATGTGATTTTCTCGGCGAGTTAAGCATTTTGAGTAATTTGTCGATTCTTTTCAGAACGGCTTGCAATACAATTAACTATTTTTTGCCAGACATTCATTGTGGAACCAAAGTGACTTTCTCGGCGAGTGAAGCATTTTGAGTAATTTGCCGATTGGTTTCAGAACGGCTTGCATCACAATTAACGATTTTTTGCCAGGCATTCATTGTGGAACAAAAGTGATTTTTTCGGCGAGTTAAGCATTTTGAGTAATTTGCAGATTGCTTTGAGAACGGCTTGCATTGAAATTTACAATTTTTTGCCAGACATTCATTGTGGGAAAAAGGTGATTTTCTCAGCGAGTTAAGCAATTTGAGTAATTTGCCGATTGATTTCAGAACGGCTTGCATCACAATTAACTGTTTTTTGCCAGTCATTCATTGTGGAACAAAAGTGATTTTCTCGGCGAGTTAAGCATTTTGAGTAATTTGCCGATTGATTTCAGAACGGCTTGCATCACAATTAACTATTTTTTAACCAGGCATTCATTATGGAACAAAAGTGATTTTCTCGGCTAGTTAAGCATTTTGAGTAATTTGCCGATTGGTTTCAGAACGGCTAGCATCACAATTAACTATTTTTTGCAAGGCATTCATTGTGGAACAAAAGTGATTTTCTCGGCGAGTTAAGCATTTTGAGAAATTTGCCGATTGCTTTCAGAACGGCTTGCATTGAAATTTACTATTTTTTGCCAGGCATTCATTGTGGAACAAAAGTGATTTTCTCGGCGAGTTAAGCATTTTGAGCAATTTGCCGATTGATTTCAGAACGGCTTGCATCACAATTAACTATTTTTTGCCAGGCATTCATTGTGGAACAAAAGTGATTTTCTCGGCGAGTTAAGCATTTTGAGTAATTTGCCGATTGGTTTCAGAACGGCTTGCATTGAAATTTACTATTTTTTGCCAGACATTCATTGTGGAACAAAAGTGATTTTCACGGGGAGTTAAGCATTTTGAGCAATTTGCCGATTGGTTTCAGAACGGCATGCATTGAAATTTACTATTTTTTGCCAGACATTCATTGTGGAACCAAAGTGATTTTCTCGGCGAGTTCAGCATTTTGAGTAATTTGCCGATTGATTTCAGAACAGCTTGCATCACAATTAACTAATTTTTGCCAGGCATTCATTGTGGAGCAAAAGTGATTTTCTCGGCGAGTTAAGCATTTTGAGTAATTTACCGATTGGTTTCAGGACGGCTTGAATTAAAATTTACTATTTTTTGCCAGACATTCATTGTGGGAAAAAAGTAATTTTCTCGGCGAGTTAAGCATTTTGAGTAATTTGCCGATTGGTTTCAGAACGGCTTGCATCACAATTAACTATTTTTTGCCAGGCATTCATTGTGGAACAAAAGTGATTTTCTCGGCGAGTTAAGCATTTTGAGTAATTTGCCGATTGCTTTCAGAACGGCTTGCATTGAAATTTACTATTTTTTGCCAGACATTCATTGTGGGAAAAAAGTAATTTTCTCGGCGAGTTCAGCATTTTGAGTAATTTGCCGATGGCTTTCAGAACGGCTTGCATCACAATTAACTATTTTTTGCCAGGCATTCATTGTGGAACAAAAGTGATTTTCTCGGCGAGTTAAGCATTTTGAGTAATTTGCCGATTGGTTTCAGAACGGCTTGCATTGAAATTTACTATTTTTTGCCAGCCATTCATTGTGGAACAAAAGTAATTTTCACGGGGAGTTAAGCATTTTGAGCAATTTGCCGATTGGTTTCAGAACGGCTTGCATTGAAATTTACTATTTTTTGCCAGACATTCATTGTGGAACAAAAGTGATTTTCTCGGCGAGTTAAGCATTTTGAGTAATTTGCCGATTGATTTCAGAACGGCTTGCATCACAATTAACTATTTTTTAACCAGGCATTCATTATGGAACAAAAGTGATTTTCTCGGCGAGTTAAGCATTGTGAGTAATTTGCCGATTCGTTTCAGAACGGCTTGCAATACAATTAACTATTTTTTGCCAGGCATTCATTGTGGAACAAAAGTGATTTTTTCGGCGAGTTAAGCATTTTGAGTAATTTGCAGATTGCTTTCAGAACGGCTTGCATTGAAATTTACTATTTTTTGCCAGGCATTCATTGTGGGAAAAGGTGATTTTCTAGGCGACTTAAGCAATTTGAGTAATTTGCCGATTGATTTCAGAACGGCTTGCATCACAATTAACTATTTTTTGCCAGGCATTCATTGTGGAACAAAAGTGATTTTCTCGGCGAGTTAAGCATTTTGAGGAATTTGCCGATTGCTTTCAGAACGGCTTGCATTGAAATTTACTATTTTTTGCCAGACATTCATTGTGGGAAAAAAAGTAATTTTCACGGCGAGTTAAGCATTTTGAGCAATTTGCCGATTGGTTTCTGAACGGCTTGCATTCAAATTTACTATTATTTGCCAGCCATTCATTGTGGGAAATAGGTGATTTTCTCGGCGAGTTAAGCATTTTGAGCAATTTGCCGATTGGGTTCAGAACGGCTTGCATTGAAATTTACTATTTTTTGCCAGACATTCATTGTGGAACAAAAGTGATTTTCTCGGCGAGTTAAGCATTTTGAGTAATTTGCAGATTGATTTCAGAACGGCTTGCATCACAATTAACTATTTTTTTAACCAGGCATTCATTGTGGAACAAAAGTGATTTTCTCGGCGAGTTAAGCATTTTGAGCAATTTGCCGATTGATTTCAGAACGGCTTGCTTCACAATTAACTAATTTTTGCCAGGCATTCATTGTGGAACAAAAGTGATTTTCTCGGCGAGTTAAGAATTTTGAGTAATTTGCCGATTGATTTCAGAACGGCTTGCATCACAATTAACTATTTTTTGCAAGGCATTCATTGTGGAACAAAAGTGATTTTCTCGGCGAGTTAAGCAATTTGAGTGATTTGCCGATTCGTTTCAGAACGGCTTGCAATACAATTAACTATTTTTTGCCAGGCATTCATTGTGGAACAAAAGTGATTTTCTCGGCGAGTTGAGCATTTTGAGTAATTTGCAGATTGCTTTCAGAACGGCTTGCATTGAAATTTACTATTTTTTGCCAGACATTCATTGTGGGGAAAAAGGTGATTTTCTCGGCGAGTTAAGCAATTTGAGTAATTTGCCGATCGATTTCAGAACGGCTTGCATCACAATTAACTGTTTTTTGCCAGGCATTCATTGTGGAACAAAAGTGATTTTCTCGGCGAGTTAAGCATTTTGAGTAATTTACCGATTGGTTTCAGAACGGCTTGCATCACAATTAACTATTTTTTGACAGGCATTCATTGTGGAACAAAAGTGATTTTCTCGGCGAGTTAAGCATTTTCAGTAAGTTGCCGATTGCTTTCAGAACGGCTTGCATTGAAATTTACTATTTTTTGCCAGACATTCATTGTGGGAAAAAAGTAATTTTCTCGGCGAGTTCAGCATTTTGAGTAATTTGCCGATTGGTTTCAGAACGGCTTGCATCACAATTAACTATTTTTTGCCAGGCATTCATTGTGGAACAAAAGTGATTTTCTCGGCGAGTTAAGCATTTTGAGTAATTTGCCGATTCTTTTCAGAACGGCTTGCAATACAATTAAGTATTTTTTGCCAGACATTCATTGTGGAACCAAAGTGACTTTCTCAGCGAGTTAAGCATTTTGAGTAATTTGCCGATTGGTTTCAGAACGGCTTGCATCACAATTAACTATTTTTTGCCAGGCATTCATTGTGGAACAAAAGTGATTTTTTCGGCGAGTTAAGCATTTTGAGTAATTTGCAGATTGCTTTGAGAACGGCTTGCATTGAAATTTACAATTTTTTGCCAGACATTCATTGTGGGAAAAAGGTGATTTTCTCAGCGAGTTAAGCAATTTGAGTAATTTGCCGATTGATTTCAGAACGGCTTGCATCACAATTAACTGTTTTTTGCCAGGCATTCATTGTGGAACAAAAGTGATTTTCTCGGCGAGTTAAGCATTTTGAGTAATTTCCCGATTGATTTCAGAACGGCTTGCATCACAATTAACTATTTTTTGTCAGGCATTCATTGTGGAACAAAAGTGATTTTTTCGGCGAGTTAAGCATTTTGAGTAATTTGCAGATTGCTTTCAGAACGGCTTGCATTGAAATTTACTATTTTTTGCCAGACATTCATTGTGGGAAAAAGGTGATTTTCTCGGCGAGTTAAGCAATTTGAGTAATTTGCCGATTGATTTCAGAACGGCTTGCATCACAATTAACTATTTTTTGCCAGGCATTCATTGTGGAACAAATGTGATTTTCTCGGCGAGTTAAGCATTTTGAGTAATTTGTCGATTCTTTTCAGAACGGCTTGCAATACAGTTAACTATTTTTTGCCAGACATTCATTGTGGAACCAGTGACTTTCTCGGCGAGTGAAGCATTTTGAGTAATTTGCCGATTGGTTTCAGAACGGCTTGCATCACAATTAACTATTTTTTGCCAGGCATTCATTGTGGAACAAAAGTGATTTTTTCGGCGAGTTAAGCATTTTGAGTAATTTGCAGATTGCTTTGAGAACGGCTTGCATTGAAATTTACAATTTTTTGCCAGACATTCATTGTGGGAAAAAGGTGATTTTCTCAGCGAGTTAAGCAATTTGAGTAATTTGCCGATTGATTTCAGAACGGCTTGCATCACAATTAACTGTTTTTTGCCAGGCATTCATTGTGGAACAAAAGTGATTTTCTCGGCGAGTTAAGCATTTTGAGTAATTTGCCGATTGATTTCAGAACGGCTTGCATCACAATTAACTATTTTTTAACCAGGCATTCATTATGGAACAAAAGTGATTTTCTCGGCTAGTTAAGCATTTTGAGTAATTTGCCGATTGGTTTCAGAACGGCTAGCATCACAATTAACTATTTTTTGCAAGGCATTCATTGTGGAACAAAAGTGATTTTCTCGGCGAGTTAAGCATTTTGAGAAATTTGCCGATTGCTTTCAGAACGGCTTGCATTGAAATTTACTATTTTTTGCCAGGCATTCATTGTGGAACAAAAGTGATTTTCTCGGCGAGTTAAGCATTTTGAGCAATTTGCCGATTGATTTCAGAACGGCTTGCATCACAATTAACTATTTTTTGCCAGGCATTCATTGTGGAACAAAAGTGATTTTCTCGGCGAGTTAAGCATTTTGAGTAATTTGCCGATTGGTTTCAGAACGGCTTGCATTGAAATTTACTATTTTTTGCCAGACATTCATTGTGGAACAAAAGTGATTTTCACGGGGAGTTAAGCATTTTGAGCAATTTGCCGATTGGTTTCAGAACGGCATGCATTGAAATTTACTATTTTTTGCCAGACATTCATTGTGGAACCAAAGTGATTTTCTCGGCGAGTTCAGCATTTTGAGTAATTTGCCGATTGATTTCAGAACAGCTTGCATCACAATTAACTAATTTTTGCCAGGCATTCATTGTGGAGCAAAAGTGATTTTCTCGGCGAGTTAAGCATTTTGAGTAATTTACCGATTGGTTTCAGGACGGCTTGAATTAAAATTTACTATTTTTTGCCAGACATTCATTGTGGGAAAAAAGTAATTTTCTCGGCGAGTTAAGCATTTTGAGTAATTTGCCGATTGGTTTCAGAACGGCTTGCATCACAATTAACTATTTTTTGCCAGGCATTCATTGTGGAACAAAAGTGATTTTCTCGGCGAGTTAAGCATTTTGAGTAATTTGCCGATTGCTTTCAGAACGGCTTGCATTGAAATTTACTATTTTTTGCCAGACATTCATTGTGGGAAAAAGGTGATTTTCTCAGCGAGTTAAGCAATTTGAGTAATTTGCCGATTGATTTCAGAACGGCTTGCATCACAATTAACTGTTTTTTGCCAGGCATTCATTGTGGAACAAAAGTGATTTTCTCGGCGAGTTAAGCATTTTGAGTAATTTCCCGATTGATTTCAGAACGGCTTGCATCACAATTAACTATTTTTTGTCAGGCATTCATTGTGGAACAAAAGTGATTTTTTCGGCGAGTTAAGCATTTTGAGTAATTTGCAGATTGCTTTCAGAACGGCTTGCATTGAAATTTACTATTTTTTGCCAGACATTCATTGTGGGAAAAAGGTGATTTTCTCGGCGAGTTAAGCAATTTGAGTAATTTGCCGATTGATTTCAGAACGGCTTGCATCACAATTAACTATTTTTTGCCAGGCATTCATTGTGGAACAAATGTGATTTTCTCGGCGAGTTAAGCATTTTGAGTAATTTGTCGATTCTTTTCAGAACGGCTTGCAATACAGTTAACTATTTTTTGCCAGACATTCATTGTGGAACCAGTGACTTTCTCGGCGAGTGAAGCATTTTGAGTAATTTGCCGATTGGTTTCAGAACGGCTTGCATCACAATTAACTATTTTTTGCCAGGCATTCATTGTGGAACAAAAGTGATTTTTTCGGCGAGTTAAGCATTTTGAGTAATTTGCAGATTGCTTTGAGAACGGCTTGCATTGAAATTTACAATTTTTTGCCAGACATTCATTGTGGGAAAAAGGTGATTTTCTCAGCGAGTTAAGCAATTTGAGTAATTTGCCGATTGATTTCAGAACGGCTTGCATCACAATTAACTGTTTTTTGCCAGGCATTCATTGTGGAACAAAAGTGATTTTCTCGGCGAGTTAAGCATTTTGAGTAATTTGCCGATTGATTTCAGAACGGCTTGCATCACAATTAACTATTTTTTAACCAGGCATTCATTATGGAACAAAAGTGATTTTCTCGGCTAGTTAAGCATTTTGAGTAATTTGCCGATTGGTTTCAGAACGGCTAGCATCACAATTAACTATTTTTTGCAAGGCATTCATTGTGGAACAAAAGTGATTTTCTCGGCGAGTTAAGCATTTTGAGAAATTTGCCGATTGCTTTCAGAACGGCTTGCATTGAAATTTACTATTTTTTGCCAGGCATTCATTGTGGAACAAAAGTGATTTTCTCGGCGAGTTAAGCATTTTGAGCAATTTGCCGATTGATTTCAGAACGGCTTGCATCACAATTAACTATTTTTTGCCAGGCATTCATTGTGGAACAAAAGTGATTTTCTCGGCGAGTTAAGCATTTTGAGTAATTTGCCGATTGGTTTCAGAACGGCTTGCATTGAAATTTACTATTTTTTGCCAGACATTCATTGTGGAACAAAAGTGATTTTCACGGGGAGTTAAGCATTTTGAGCAATTTGCCGATTGGTTTCAGAACGGCATGCATTGAAATTTACTATTTTTTGCCAGACATTCATTGTGGAACCAAAGTGATTTTCTCGGCGAGTTCAGCATTTTGAGTAATTTGCCGATTGATTTCAGAACAGCTTGCATCACAATTAACTAATTTTTGCCAGGCATTCATTGTGGAGCAAAAGTGATTTTCTCGGCGAGTTAAGCATTTTGAGTAATTTACCGATTGGTTTCAGGACGGCTTGAATTAAAATTTACTATTTTTTGCCAGACATTCATTGTGGGAAAAAAGTAATTTTCTCGGCGAGTTAAGCATTTTGAGTAATTTGCCGATTGGTTTCAGAACGGCTTGCATCACAATTAACTATTTTTTGCCAGGCATTCATTGTGGAACAAAAGTGATTTTCTCGGCGAGTTAAGCATTTTGAGTAATTTGCCGATTGCTTTCAGAACGGCTTGCATTGAAATTTACTATTTTTTGCCAGACATTCATTGTGGGAAAAAAGTAATTTTCTCGGCGAGTTCAGCATTTTGAGTAATTTGCCGATGGCTTTCAGAACGGCTTGCATCACAATTAACTATTTTTTGCCAGGCATTCATTGTGGAACAAAAGTGATTTTCTCGGCGAGTTAAGCATTTTGAGTAATTTGCCGATTGGTTTCAGAACGGCTTGCATTGAAATTTACTATTTTTTGCCAGCCATTCATTGTGGAACAAAAGTGATTTTCACGGGGAGTTAAGCATTTTGAGCAATTTGCCGATTGGTTTCAGAACGGCTTGCATTGAAATTTACTATTTTTTGCCAGACATTCATTGTGGAACAAAAGTGATTTTCTTGGCGAGTTAAGCATTTTGAGTAATTTGCCGATTGATTTCAGAACGGCTTGCATCACAATTAACTATTTTTTAACCAGGCATTCATTATGGAACAAAAGTGATTTTCTCGGCGAGTTAAGCATTGTGAGTAATTTGCCGATTCGTTTCAGAACGGCTTGCAATACAATTAACTATTTTTTGCCAGGCATTCATTGTGGAACAAAAGTGATTTTTTCGGCGAGTTAAGCATTTTGAGTAATTTGCAGATTGCTTTCAGAACGGCTTGCATTGAAATTTACTATTTTTTGCCAGGCATTCATTGTGGGAAAAGGTGATTTTCTAGGCGACTTAAGCAATTTGAGTAATTTGCCGATTGATTTCAGAACGGCTTGCATCACAATTAACTATTTTTTGCCAGGCATTCATTGTGGAACAAAAGTGATTTTCTCGGCGAGTTAAGCATTTTGAGGAATTTGCCGATTGCTTTCAGAACGGCTTGCATTGAAATTTACTATTTTTTCCCAGACATTCATTGTGGGAAAAAAAGTAATTTTCACGGCGAGTTAAGCATTTTGAGCAATTTGCCGATTGGTTTCTGAACGGCTTGCATTCAAATTTACTATTATTTGCCAGCCATTCATTGTGGGAAATAGGTGATTTTCTCGGCGAGTTAAGCATTTTGAGCAATTTGCCGATTGGGTTCAGAACGGCTTGCATTGAAATTTACTATTTTTTGCCAGACATTCATTGTGGAACAAAAGTGATTTTCTCGGCGAGTTAAGCATTTTGAGTAATTTGCAGATTGATTTCAGAACGGCTTGCATCACAATTAACTATTTATTTAACCAGGCATTCATTGTGGAACAAAAGTGATTTTCTCGGCGAGTTAAGCATTTTGAGCAATTTGCCGATTGGTTTCAGAACGGCTTGCATTGAAATTTACTATTTTTTGCCAGACATTCATTGTGGAACAAAAGTGATTTTCACGGGGAGTTAAGCATTTTGAGAAATTTGCCGATTGGTTTCTGAACGGCTTGCATTGAAATTTACTATTTTTTGCCAGACATTTATTGTGGAACAAAATTGATTTTCTCGGCGAGTTAAGCATTTTGAGCAATTTGCCGATTGATTTCAGAACGGCTTGCATCACAATTAACTATTTTTTGCCAGGCATTCATTGTGGAACAAAAGTGATTTTCTCGGCGAGTTAAGCATTTTGAGTAATTTGCCGATTGGTTTCAGAACGGCTTGCATTGAAATTTACTATTTTTTGCCAGACATTGATTGTGGAACAAAAGTGATTTTCACGGGGACTTAAGCATTTTGAGCAATTTGCCGATTGGTTTCAGAACGGCATGCATTGAAATTTACTATTTTTTGCCAGATGTTCATTGTGGAACCAAAATGATTTTCTCGGCGAGTTAAGCATTTTGAGTAATTTGCCGATTGATTTCAGAACGGCTTGCTTCACAATTAACTAATTTTTGCCAGGCATTCATTGTGGAACAAAAGTGATTTTCTCGGCGAGTTAAGAATTTTGAGTAATTTGCCGATTGATTTCAGAACGGCTTGCATCACAATTAACTATTTTTTGCAAGGCATTCATTGTGGAACAAAAGTGATTTTCTCGGCGAGTTAAGCAATTTGAGTGATTTGCCGATTCGTTTCAGAACGGCTTGCAATACAATTAACTATTTTTTGCCAGGCATTCATTGTGGAACAAAAGTGATTTTCTCGGCGAGTTGAGCATTTTGAGTAATTTGCAGATTGCTTTCAGAACGGCTTGCATTGAAATTTACTATTTTTTGCCAGACATTCATTGTGGGGAAAAAGGTGATTTTCTCGGCGAGTTAAGCAATTTGAGTAATTTGCCGATCGATTTCAGAACGGCTTGCATCACAATTAACTGTTTTTTGCCAGGCATTCATTGTGGAACAAAAGTGATTTTCTCGGCGAGTTAAGCATTTTGAGTAATTTGCCGATTGGTTTCAGAACGGCTTGCATCACAATTAACTATTTTTTGACAGGCATTCATTGTGGAACAAAAGTGATTTTCTCGGCGAGTTAAGCATTTTCAGTAAGTTGCCGATTGCTTTCAGAACGGCTTGCATTGAAATTTACTATTTTTTGCCAGACATTCATTGTGGGAAAAAAGTAATTTTCTCGGCGAGTTCAGCATTTTGAGTAATTTGCCGATTGGTTTCAGAACGGCTTGCATCACAATTAACTATTTTTTGCCAGGCATTCATTGTGGAACAAAAGTGATTTTCTCGGCGAGTTAAGCATTTTGAGTAATTTGCCGATTCTTTTCAGAACGGCTTGCAATACAATTAAGTATTTTTTGCCAGACATTCATTGTGGAACCAAAGTGACTTTCTCGGCTAGTTAAGCATTTTGAGTAATTTGCCGATTGGTTTCAGAACGGCTTGCATCACAATTAACTATTTTTTGCCAGGCATTCATTGTGGAACAAAAGTGATTTTTTCGGCGAGTTAAGCATTTTGAGTAATTTGCAGATTGCTTTGAGAACGGCTTGCATTGAAATTTACAATTTTTTGCCAGACATTCATTGTGGGAAAAAGGTGATTTTCTCAGCGAGTTAAGCAATTTGAGTAATTTGCCGATTGATTTCAGAACGGCTTGCATCACAATTAACTGTTTTTTGCCAGGCATTCATTGTGGAACAAAAGTGATTTTCTCGGCGAGTTAAGCATTTTGAGTAATTTCCCGATTGATTTCAGAACGGCTTGCATCACAATTAACTATTTTTTGCCAGGCATTCATTGTGGAACAAAAGTGATTTTTTTCGGCGAGTTAAGCATTTTGAGTAATTTGCAGATTGCTTTCAGAACGGCTTGCATTGAAATTTACTATTTTTTGCCAGACATTCATTGTGGGAAAAAGGTGATTTTCTCGGCGAGTTAAGCAATTTGAGTAATTTGCCGATTGATTTCAGAACGGCTTGCATCACAATTAACTATTTTTTGCCAGGCATTCATTGTGGAACAAATGTGATTTTCTCGGCGAGTTAAGCATTTTGAGTAATTTGTCGATTCTTTTCAGAACGGCTTGCAATACAGTTAACTATTTTTTGCCAGACATTCATTGTGGAACCAGTGACTTTCTCGGCGAGTGAAGCATTTTGAGTAATTTGCCGATTGGTTTCAGAACGGCTTGCATCACAATTAACTATTTTTTGCCAGGCATTCATTGTGGAACAAAAGTGATTTTTTCGGCGAGTTAAGCATTTTTGAGTAATTTGCAGATTGCTTTGAGAACGGCTTGCATTGAAATTTACAATTTTTTGCCAGACATTCATTGTGGGAAAAAGGTGATTTTCTCAGCGAGTTAAGCAATTTGAGTAATTTGCCGATTGATTTCAGAACGGCTTGCATCACAATTAACTGTTTTTTGCCAGGCATTCATTGTGGAACAAAAGTGATTTTCTCGGCGAGTTAAGCATTTTGAGTAATTTGCCGATTGATTTCAGAACGGCTTGCATCACAATTAACTATTTTTTAACCAGGCATTCATTATGGAACAAAAGTGATTTTCTCGGCTAGTTAAGCATTTTGAGTAATTTGCCGATTGGTTTCAGAACGGCTAGCATCACAATTAACTATTTTTTGCAAGGCATTCATTGTGGAACAAAAGTGATTTTCTCGGCGAGTTAAGCATTTTGAGAAATTTGCCGATTGCTTTCAGAACGGCTTGCATTGAAATTTACTATTTTTTGCCAGGCATTCATTGTGGAACAAAAGTGATTTTCTCGGCGAGTTAAGCATTTTGTGCAATTTGCCGATTGATTTCAGAACGGCTTGCATCACAATTAACTATTTTTTGCCAGGCATTCATTGTGGAACAAAAGTGATTTTCTCGGCGAGTTAAGCATTTTGAGTAATTTGCCGATTGGTTTCAGAACGGCTTGCATTGAAATTTACTATTTTTTGCCAGACATTCATTGTGGAACAAAAGTGATTTTCACGGGGAGTTAAGCATTTTGAGCAATTTGCCGATTGGTTTCAGAACGGCATGCATTGAAATTTACTATTTTTTGCCAGACATTCATTGTGGAACCAAAGTGATTTTCTCGGCGAGTTCAGCATTTTGAGTAATTTGCCGATTGATTTCAGAACAGCTTGCATCACAATTAACTAATTTTTGCCAGGCATTCATTGTGGAGCAAAAGTGATTTTCTCGGCGAGTTAAGCATTTTGAGTAATTTGCCGATTGGTTTCAGAACGGCTTGCATCACAATTAACTATTTTTTGCCAGGCATTCATTGTGGAACAAAAGTGATTTTCTCGGCGAGTTAAGCATTTTGAGTAATTTGCCGATTGCTTTCAGAACGGCTTGCATTGAAATTTACTATTTTTTGCCAGACATTCATTGTGGGAAAAAAGTAATTTTCTCGGCGAGTTCAGCATTTTGAGTAATTTGCCGATGGCTTTCAGAACGGCTTGCATCACAATTAACTATTTTTTGCCAGGCATTCATTGTGGAACAAAAGTGATTTTCTCGGCGAGTTAAGCATTTTGAGTAATTTGCCGATTGGTTTCAGAACGGCTTGCATTGAAATTTACTATTTTTTGCCAGCCATTCATTGTGGAACAAAAGTGATTTTCACGGGGAGTTAAGCATTTTGAGCAATTTGCCGATTGGTTTCAGAACGGCTTGCATTGAAATTTACTATTTTTTGCCAGACATTCATTGTGGAACAAAAGTGATTTTCTCGGCGAGTTAAGCATTTTGAGTAATTTGCCGATTGATTTCAGAACGGCTTGCATCACAATTAACTATTTTTTAACCAGGCATTCATTATGGAACAAAAGTGATTTTCTCGGCGAGTTAAGCATTTTGAGTAATTTGCCGATTCGTTTCAGAACGGCTTGCAATACAATTAACTATTTTTTGCCAGGCATTCATTGTGGAACAAAAGTGATTTTTTCGGCGAGTTAAGCATTTTGAGTAATTTGCAGATTGCTTTCAGAACGGCTTGCATTGAAATTTACTATTTTTTGCCAGGCATTCATTGTGGGAAAAGGTGATTTTCTAGGCGACTTAAGCAATTTGAGTAATTTGCCGATTGATTTCAGAACGGCTTGCATCACAATTAACTATTTTTTGCCAGGCATTCATTGTGGAACAAAAGTGATTTTCTCGGCGAGTTAAGCATTTTGAGGAATTTGCCGATTGCTTTCAGAACGGCTTGCATTGAAATTTACTATTTTTTCCCAGACATTCATTGTGGGAAAAAAAGTAATTTTCACGGCGAGTTAAGCATTTTGAGCAATTTGCCGATTGGTTTCTGAACGGCTTGCATTCAAATTTACTATTATTTGCCAGCCATTCATTGTGGGAAATAGGTGATTTTCTCGGCGAGTTAAGCATTTTGAGCAATTTGCCGATTGGGTTCAGAACGGCTTGCATTGAAATTTACTATTTTTTGCCAGACATTCATTGTGGAACAAAAGTGATTTTCTCGGCGAGTTAAGCATTTTGAGTAATTTGCAGATTGATTTCAGAACGGCTTGCATCACAATTAACTATTTTTTTAACCAGGCATTCATTGTGGAACAAAAGTGATTTTCTCGGCGAGTTAAGCATTTTGAGCAATTTGCCGATTGGTTTCAGAACGGCTTGCATTGAAATTTACTATTTTTTGCCAGACATTCATTGTGGAACAAAAGTGATTTTCACGGGGAGTTAAGCATTTTGAGAAATTTGCCGATTGGTTTCTGAACGGCTTGCATTGAAATTTACTATTTTTTGCCAGACATTTATTGTGGAACAAAATTGATTTTCTCGGCGAGTTAAGCATTTTGAGCAATTTGCCGATTGATTTCAGAACGGCTTGCATCACAATTAACTATTTTTTGCCAGACATTGATTGTGGAACAAAAGTGATTTTCACGGGGACTTAAGCATTTTGAGCAATTTGCCGATTGGTTTCAGAACGGCATGCATTGAAATTTACTATTTTTTGCCAGATGTTCATTGTGGAACCAAAATGATTTTCTCGGCGAGTTAAGCATTTTGAGTAATTTGCCGATTGGTTTCAGAACGGCTTGCATCACAATTAACTATTTTTTGCCAGGCTTCATTGCGGAACAAAAGTGATTTTCTCGGCGAGTTAAGCATTTTGAGCAATTTGCCGATTGGTTTCAGAACGGCTTGCATTGAAATTTACTATTTTTTGCCAGACATTCATTGTGGAACAAAAGTGATTATCACGGGGAGTTAAGCATTTTGAGAAATTTGCCGATTGGTTTCAGAACGGCTTGCATTGAAATTTACTATTTTTTGCCAGGCATTCATTGTGGAACAAAAGTGATTTTCTCGGCGGGTTAAGCATTTTGAGCAATTTGCCGATTGGTTTCAGAACGGCTTGCATTGAAATTTACTATTTTTCGCCAGACATTCATTGTGGAACAAAAGTGATTTTCGCGGCGAGTTAAGCATTTTGAGTAATTTGCCGATTGATTTCAGAACGGCTTGCATCACAATTAACTATTTTTTAACCAGGCATTCATTATGGAACAAAAGTGATTTTCTCGGCGAGTTAAGCATTTTGAGTAATTTGCCGATTGGTTTCAGAACGGCTTGCATCACAATTAACTATTTTTTGCCAGGCATTCATTGTGGAACAAAAGTGATTTTCACGGTGAGTTAAGCATTTTGAGAAATTTGCCGATTGGTTTCAGAACGGCTTGCATTGAAATTTACTATTTTTTGCCAGACATTCATTGTGGAACAAAAGTGATTTTCTCGGCGAGTTAAGCATCTTGAGCAATTTGCCGATTGATTTCAGAACGGCTTGCATCACAATTAACTATTTTTTGCCAGGCATTCATTGTGGAACAAAAGTGATTTTCTCGGCGAGTGAAGCATTTTGAGTAATTTGCCGACTGGTTTCAGAACGGCTTGCATTGAAATTTACTATTTTTTGCCAGACATTCATTGTGGAACAAAAGTGATTTTCACGGGGAGTTAAGCATTTTGAGAAAATTGCCGATTGGTTTCAGAACGGCTTTCATTGAAATTTACTATTTTTTGCCAGACATTCATTGTGGGAAAAAGGTGATTTTCTCGGCGAGTTAAGCATTTTGAGTAATTTGCCGATTGATTTCAGAACGGCTTGCATCACAATTAACTATTTTTTGACAGGCATTCATTGTGGAACAAAAGTGATTTTCTCGGCGAGTTAAGCATTTTGAGTAATTTGCCGATTGATTTCAGAACGGCTTGCATGGCAATTAATTATTTTTGCCAGGCATTCATTGTGGAACAAAAGTGATCTTCTCGGCGAGTTAAGCATTTTGAGTAATTTGCCGATTCGTTTCAGAACGGCTTGCAATACAATTAACTATTTTTTGCCAGACATTCATTGTGGGAAATAGGTGATTTTCTCGGCGAGTTAAGCATTTTGAGTAATTTGCCGATTGGTTTCAGAACGGCTTGCATCACAATTAACTATTTTTTGCCAGGCTTCATTGCGGAACAAAAGTGATTTTCTCGGCGAGTTAAGCATTTTGAGCAATTTGCCGATTGGTTTCAGAACGGCTTGCATTGAAATTTACTATTTTTTGCCAGACATTCATTGTGGAACAAAAGCGATTTTCACGGGGAGTTAAGCATTTTGAGAAATTTGCCGATTGGTTTCAGAACGGCTTGCATTGAAATTTACTATTTTTTGCCAGACATTCATTGTGGAACAAAAGTGATTTTCACGGGGAGTTAAGCATTTTGAGCAATTTGCCGATTGGTTTCAGAACGGCATGCATTGAAATTTACTATTTTTTGCCAGACATTCATTGTGGAACCAAAGTGATTTTCTCGGCGAGTTCAGCATTTTGAGTAATTTGCCGATTGATTTCAGAACAGCTTGCATCACAATTAACTAATTTTTGCCAGGCATTCATTGTGGAGCAAAAGTGATTTTCTCGGCGAGTTAAGCATTTTGAGTAATTTGCCGATTGGTTTCAGAACGGCTTGCATCACAATTAACTATTTTTTGCCAGGCATTCATTGTGGAACAAAAGTGATTTTCTCGGCGAGTTAAGCATTTTGAGTAATTTGCCGATTGCTTTCAGAACGGCTTGCATTGAAATTTACTATTTTTTGCCAGACATTCATTGTGGGAAAAAAGTAATTTTCTCGGCGAGTTCAGCATTTTGAGTAATTTGCCGATGGCTTTCAGAACGGCTTGCATCACAATTAACTATTTTTTGCCAGGCATTCATTGTGGAACAAAAGTGATTTTCTCGGCGAGTTAAGCATTTTGAGTAATTTGCCGATTGGTTTCAGAACGGCTTGCATTGAAATTTACTATTTTTTGCCAGCCATTCATTGTGGAACAAAAGTGATTTTCACGGGGAGTTAAGCATTTTGAGCAATTTGCCGATTGGTTTCAGAACGGCTTGCATTGAAATTTACTATTTTTTGCCAGACATTCATTGTGGAACAAAAGTGATTTTCTCGGCGAGTTAAGCATTTTGAGTAATTTGCCGATTGATTTCAGAACGGCTTGCATCACAATTAACTATTTTTTAACCAGGCATTCATTATGGAACAAAAGTGATTTTCTCGGCGAGTTAAGCATTGTGAGTAATTTGCCGATTCGTTTCAGAACGGCTTGCAATACAATTAACTATTTTTTGCCAGGCATTCATTGTGGAACAAAAGTGATTTTTTCGGCGAGTTAAGCATTTTGAGTAATTTGCAGATTGCTTTCAGAACGGCTTGCATTGAAATTTACTATTTTTTGCCAGGCATTCATTGTGGGAAAAGGTGATTTTCTAGGCGACTTAAGCAATTTGAGTAATTTGCCGATTGATTTCAGAACGGCTTGCATCACAATTAACTATTTTTTGCCAGGCATTCATTGTGGAACAAAAGTGATTTTCTCGGCGAGTTAAGCATTTTGAGGAATTTGCCGATTGCTTTCAGAACGGCTTGCATTGAAATTTACTATTTTTTCCCAGACATTCATTGTGGGAAAAAAAGTAATTTTCACGGCGAGTTAAGCATTTTGAGCAATTTGCCGATTGGTTTCTGAACGGCTTGCATTCAAATTTACTATTATTTGCCAGCCATTCATTGTGGGAAATAGGTGATTTTCTCGGCGAGTTAAGCATTTTGAGCAATTTGCCGATTGGGTTCAGAACGGCTTGCATTGAAATTTACTATTTTTTGCCAGACATTCATTGTGGAACAAAAGTGATTTTCTCGGCGAGTTAAGCATTTTGAGTAATTTGCAGATTGATTTCAGAACGGCTTGCATCACAATTAACTATTTTTTTAACCAGGCATTCATTGTGGAACAAAAGTGATTTTCTCGGCGAGTTAAGCATTTTGAGCAATTTGCCGATTGGTTTCAGAACGGCTTGCATTGAAATTTACTATTTTTTGCCAGACATTCATTGTGGAACAAAAGTGATTTTCACGGGGAGTTAAGCATTTTGAGAAATTTGCCGATTGGTTTCTGAACGGCTTGCATTGAAATTTACTATTTTTTGCCAGACATTTATTGTGGAACAAAATTGATTTTCTCGGCGAGTTAAGCATTTTGAGCAATTTGCCGATTGATTTCAGAACGGCTTGCATCACAATTAACTATTTTTTGCCAGGCATTCATTGCGGAACAAAAGTGATTTTCTCGGCGAGTTAAGCATTTTGAGCAATTTGCCGATTGGTTTCAGAACGGCTTGCTTTGAAATTTACTATTTTTTGCCAGACATTCATTGTGGAACAAAAGTGATTATCACGGGGAGTTAAGCATTTTGAGAAATTTGCCGATTGGTTTCAGAACGGCTTGCATTGAAATTTACTATTTTTTGCCAGGCATTCATTGTGGAACAAAAGTGATTTTCTCGGCGGGTTAAGCATTTTGAGCAATTTGCCGATTGGTTTCAGAACGGCTTGCATTGAAATTTACTATTTTTCGCCAGACATTCATTGTGGAACAAAAGTGATTTTCGCGGCGAGTTAAGCATTTTGAGTAATTTGCCGATTGATTTCAGAACGGCTTGCATCACAATTAACTATTTTTTAACCAGGCATTCATTATGGAACAAAAGTGATTTTCTCGGCGAGTTAAGCATTTTGAGTAATTTGCCGATTGGTTTCAGAACGGCTTGCATCACAATTAACTATTTTTTGCCAGGCATTCATTGTGGAACAAAAGTGATTTTCTCGGCGAGTTAAGCATTTTGAGCAATTTGCCGATTGGTTTCAGAACGGCTTGCATAGAAATTTACTATTTTTTGCCAGACATTCATTGTGGAACAAAAGTGATTTTCACGGTGAGTTAAGCATTTTGAGAAATTTGCCGATTGGTTTCAGAACGGCTTGCATTGAAATTTACTATTTTTTGCCAGACATTCATTGTGGAACAAAAGTGATTTTCTCGGCGAGTTAAGCATCTTGAGCAATTTGCCGATTGATTTCAGAACGGCTTGCATCACAATTAACTATTTTTTGCCAGGCATTCATTGTGGAACAAAAGTGATTTTCTCGGCGAGTGAAGCATTTTGAGTAATTTGCCGACTGGTTTCAGAACGGCTTGCATTGAAATTTACTATTTTTTGCCAGACATTCATTGTGGAACAAAAGTGATTTTCACGGGGAGTTAAGCATTTTGAGAAAATTGCCGATTGGTTTCAGAACGGCTTTCATTGAAATTTACTATTTTTTGCCAGACATTCATTGTGGGAAAAAGGTGATTTTCTCGGCGAGTTAAGCATTTTGAGTAATTTGCCGATTGATTTCAGAACGGCTTGCATCACAATTAACTATTTTTTGACAGGCATTCATTGTGGAACAAAAGTGATTTTCTCGGCGAGTTAAGCATTTTGAGTAATTTGCCGATTGATTTCAGAACGGTTTGCATGGCAATTAATTATTTTTGCCAGGCATTCATTGTGGAACAAAAGTGATCTTCTCGGCGAGTTAAGCATTTTGAGTAATTTGCCGATTCGTTTCAGAACGGCTTGCAATACAATTAACTATTTTTTGCCAGACATTCATTGTGGGAAATAGGTGATTTTCTCGGCGAGTTAAGCATTTTGAGTAATTTGCCGATTGGTTTCAGAACGGCTTGCATCACAATTAACTATTTTTTGCCAGGCTTCATTGCGGAACAAAAGTGATTTTCTCGGCGAGTTAAGCATTTTGAGCAATTTGCCGATTGGTTTCAGAACGGCTTGCATTGAAATTTACTATTTTTTGCCAGACATTCATTGTGGAACAAAAGCGCTTTTCACGGGGAGTTAAGCATTTTGAGAAATTTGCCGATTGGTTTCAGAACGGCTTGCATTGAAATTTACTATTTTTTGCCAGGCATTCATTGTGGAACAAAAGTGATTTTCTCGGCGGGTTAAGCATTTTGAGCAATTTGCCGATTGGTTTCAGAACGGCTTGCATTGAAATTTACTATTTTTCGCCAGACATTCATTGTGGAACAAAAGTGATTTTCGCGGCGAGTTAAGCATTTTGAGTAATTTGCCGATTGATTTCAGAACGGCTTGCATCACAATTAACTATTTTTTAACCAGGCATTCATTATGGAACAAAAGTGATTTTCTCGGCGAGTTAAGCATTTTGAGTAATTTGCCGATTGGTTTCAGAACGGCTTGCATCACAATTAACTATTTTTTGCCAGGCATTCATTGTGGAACAAAAGTGATTTTCTCGGCGAGTTAAGCATTTTGAGCAATTTGCCGATTGGTTTCAGAACGGCTTGCATAGAAATTTACTATTTTTTGCCAGACATTCATTGTGGAACAAAAGTGATTTTCACGGGGAGTTAAGCATTTTGAGAAATTTGCCGATTGGTTTCAGAACGGCTTGCATTGAAATTTACTATTTTTTGCCAGACATTCATTGTGGAACAAAAGTGATTTTCTCGGCGAGTTAAGCATCTTGAGCAATTTGCCGATTGATTTCAGAACGGCTTGCATCACAATTAACTATTTTTTGCCAGGCATTCATTGTGGAACAAAAGTGATTTTCTCGGCGAGTTAAGCATTTTGAGTAATTTGCCGATTGGTTTCAGAACGGCTTGCATTGAAATTTACTATTTTTTGCCAGACATTCATTGTGGAACAAAAGTGCTTTTCTCGGCGAGTTAAGCATTTTGAGTAATTTGCCGATTGATTTCAGAACGGCTTGCATCACAATTAACTATTTTTTGCAATGCATTCATTGTGGGAAAAAAGTAATTTTCTCGGCGAGTTAAGCATTTTGAGTAATTTGCCGATTGGTTTCAGAACGGCTTGCATCACAATTAACTATTTTTTGCCAGGCATTCATTGTGGAACAAAAGTGATTTTCTCGGCGAGTTAAGCATTTTGACTAATTTGCCGATTCTTTTCAGAACGGCTTGCAATACAATTAACTATTTTTTGCCAGACATTCATTGTGGAACCAAAGTGACTTTCTCGGCGAGTTAAGCATATTGAGTAATTTGCCGATTGGTTTCAGAACGGCTTGCATCACAATTAACTATTTTTTGCCAGGCATTCATTGTGGAACAACAGTGATTTTCTCGGCGAGTTAAGCATTTTGAGTAATTTCCCGATTGGTTTCAGAACGGCTTGCATCACAATTAACTATTTTTTGCCAGACATTCATTGTGGGAAAAAAGTAATTATCTCGGCGAGTTAAGCATTTTGAGTAATTTGCCGATGGCTTTCAGAACGGCTTGCATTGAAATTTACTATATTTTGCCAGTCATTCATTGTGGGAAATAGGTGATTTTCTCGGCGAGTTAAGCATTTTGAGTAATTTGCCGATTGATTTCAGAACGGCTTGCATCACAATTAACTATTTTTTGCCAGGCATTCATTGTGGAAGAAAAGTGATTTTCCGGCGAGTTAAGCATTTTGAGTAATTTGCCGATTGGTTTCAGAACGGCTTGCATTGAAATTTACTATTTTTTGCCAGACATTCATTGTGGAACAAAAGTGATTTTCACGGGGAGTTAAGCATTTTGAGCAATTTGCCGATTGGTTTCAGAACGGCTTGCATTGAAATTTACTATTTTTTGCCAGACATTCATTGTGGAACAAAAGTGATTTTCTCGGCGAGTTAAGCATTTTGAGTAATTTGCCGATTGATTTCAGAACGGCTTGCATCACAATTAACTATTTTTTAACCAGGCATTCATTGTGGAACAAAAGTGATTTTCTCGGCGAGTTAAGCATTTTGAGTAATTTGCCGATTCGTTTCAGAACGGCTTGCAATACAATTAACTATTTTGTGCCAGGCATTCATTGTGGAACAAAAGTGATTTTTTCGGCGAGTTAAGCATTTTGAGTAATTTGCAGATTGCTTTCAGAACGGCTTGCATTGAAATTTACTATTTTTTGCCAGGCATTCATTGTGGGAAAAAGGTGATTTTCTCGGCGAGTTAAGCAATTTGAGTAATTTGCCGATTGATTTCAGAACGGCTTGCATCACAATTAACTATTTTTTGCCAGGCATTCATTGTGGAACAAAAGTGATTTTCTCGGCGAGTTAAGCATTTTGAGGAATTTGCCGATTGCTTTCAGAACGGCTTGCATTTAAATTTACTATTTTTTGCCAGACATTCATTGTGGGAAAAAAGTAATTTTCACGGCGAGTTAAGCATTTTGAGCAATTTGCCGATTGGTTTCTGAACGGCTTGCATTAAAATTTACTATTTTTTGCCAGCCATTCATTGTGGGAAATAGGTGATTTTCTCGGCGAGTTAAGCATTTTGAGAAAATTGCCGATTGGTTTCAGAACGGCTTGCATTGAAATTTACTATTTTTTGCCAGACATTCATTGTGGGAAAAAGGTGATTTTCTCGGCGAGTTAAGCATTTTGAGTAATTTGCCGATTGATTTCAGAACGGCTTGCATCAAAATTAACTATTTTTTGACAGGCATTCATTGTGGAACAAAAGTGATTTTCTCGGCGAGTTAAGCATTTTGAGTAATTTGCCGATTGATTTCAGAACGGCTTGCATGGCAATTAATTATTTTTTGCCAGGCATTCATTGTGGAACAAAAGTGATCTTCTCGGCGAGTTAAGTATTTTGAGTAATTTGCCAATTCGTTTCAGAACGGCTTGCAATACAATTAACTATTTTTGCCAGACATTCATTGTGGAACCAAAGTGGCTTTCTCGGCGATTTAAGCATTTTGAGTAATTTGCCGATTGATTTCAGAACGGCTTCCATTACAATTAACTATTTTTTGCCAGGCATTCATTGTGGAACAAAAGTGATTTTCTCGGCGATTAAGCATTTTGAGTAATTTGCCGATGGCTTTCAGACCGGCTTGCATTGAAATTTACTATTTTTTGCCAGACATTCATTGTGGGAAAAAGGTGATTTTCTCGGCGAGTTAAGCATTTTGAGTAATTTGCCGATTGATTTCAGAACGGCTGGCCTGGCAATTAATTATTTTTGCCAGGCATTCATTGTGGAACAAAAGTGATCTTCTCGGCGAGTTAAGCATTTTGAGTAATTTGCCGATTCGTTTCAGAACGGCTTGCAATACAATTAACTATTTTTTGCCAGACATTCATTGTGGGAAATAGGTGATTTTCTCGGCGAGTTAAGCATTTTGAGTAATTTGCCGATTGGTTTCAGAACGGCTTGCATCACAATAAACTATTTTTTGCCAGGCTTCATTGCGGAACAAAAGTGATTTTCTCGGCGAGTTAAGCATTTTGAGCAATTTGCCGATTGGTTTCAGAACGGCTTGCATTGAAATTTACTATTTTTTGCCAGACATTCATTGTGGAACAAAAGTGATTTTCACGGGGAGTTAAGCATTTTGAGAAATTTGCCGATTGGTTTCAGAACGGCTTGCATTGAAATTTACTATTTTTTGCCATGCATTCATTGTGGAACAAAAGTGATTTTCCCTCCGGGTTAAGCATTTTGAGCAATTTGCCGATTGGTTTCAGAACGGCTTGCATTGAAATTTACTATTTTTCGCCAGACATTCATTGTGGAACAAAAGTGATTTTCGCGGCGAGTTAAGCATTTTGAGTAATTTGCCGATTGATTTCAGAACGGCTTGCATCACAATTAACTATTTTTTAACCAGGCATTCATTATGGAACAAAAGTGATTTTCTCGGCGAGTTAAGCATTTTGAGTAATTTGCCGATTGGTTTCAGAACGGCTTGCATCACAATTAACTATTTTTTGCCAGGCATTCATTGTGGAACAAAAGTGATTTTCTCGGCGAGTTAAGCATTTTGAGCAATTTGCCGATTGGTTTCAGAACGGCTTGCATTGAAATTTACTATTTTTTGCCAGACATTCATTGTGGAACAAAAGTGATTTTCACGGGGAGTTAAGCATTTTGAGAAATTTGCCGATTGGTTTCAGAACGGCTTGCATTGAAATTTACTATTTTTTGCCAGACATTCATTGTGGAACAAAAGTGATTTTCTCGGCGAGTTAAGCATCTTGAGCAATTTGCCGATTGATTTCAGAACGGCTTGCATCACAATTAACTATTTTTTGCCAGGCATTCATTGTGGAACAAAAGTGATTTTCTCGGCGAGTTAAGCATTTTGAGTAATTTGCCGATTGGTTTCAGAACGGCTTGCATTGAAATTTACTATTTTTTGCCAGACATTCATTGTGGAACAAAAGTGCTTTTCTCGGCGAGTTAAGCATTTTGAGTAATTTGCCGATTGATTTCAGAACGGCTTGCATCACAATTAACTATTTTTTGCAATGCATTCATTGTGGGAAAAAAGTAATTTTCTCGGCGAGTTAAGCATTTTGAGTAATTTGCCGATTGGTTTCAGAACGGCTTGCATCACAATTAACTATTTTTTGCCAGGCATTCATTGTGGAACAAAAGTGATTTTCTCGGCGAGTTAAGCATTTTGAGTAATTTGCCGATTCTTTTCAGAACGGCTTGCAATACAATTAACTATTTTTTGCCAGACATTCATTGTGGAACCAAAGTGACTTTCTCGGCGAGTTAAGCATTTTGAGTAATTTGCCGATTGGTTTCAGAACGGCTTGCATCACAATTAACTATTTTTTGCCAGGTATTCATTGAGGAACAAAAGTGATTTTTTCGGCGAGTTAAGCATTTTGAGTAATTTGCAGATTGCTTTGAGAACGGCTTGCATTGAAATTTACAATTTTTTGCCAGACATTCATTGTGGGAAAAAGGTGATTTTCTCAGCGAGTTAAGCAATTTGAGTAATTTGCCGATTGATTTCAGAACGGCTTGCATCACAATTAACTGTTTTTTGCCAGGCATTCATTGTGGAACAACAGTGATTTTCTCGGCGAGTTAAGCATTTTGGGTAATTTCCCGATTGGTTTCAGAACGGCTTGCATCACAATTAACTATTTTTTGCCAGACATTCATTGTGGGAAAAAAGTAATTATCTCGGCGAGTTAAGCATTTTGAGTAATTTGCCGATGGCTTTCAGAACGGCTTGCATTGAAATTTACTATATTTTGCCAGTCATTCATTGTGGGAAATAGGTGATTTTCTCGGCGAGTTAAGCATTTTGAGTAATTTGCCGATTGATTTCAGAACGGCTTGCATCACAATTAACTATTTTTTGCCAGGCATTCATTGTGGAAGAAAAGTGATTTTCTCGGCGAGTTAAGCATTTTGAGTAATTTGCCGATTGGTTTCAGAACGGCTTGCATTGAAATTTACTATTTTTTGCCAGACATTCATTGTGGAACAAAAGTGATTTTCACGGGGAGTTAAGCATTTTGAGCAATTTGCCGATTGGTTTCAGAACGGCTTGCATTGAAATTTACTATTTTTTGCCAGACATTCATTGTGGAACAAAAGTGATTTTCTCGGCGAGTTAAGCATTTTGAGTAATTTGCCGATTGATTTCAGAACGGCTTGCATCACAATTAACTATTTTTTAACCAGGCATTCATTGTGGAACAAAAGTGATTTTCTCGGCGAGTTAAGCATTTTGAGTAATTTGCCGATTCGTTTCAGAACGGCTTGCAATACAATTAACTATTTTGTGCCAGGCATTCATTGTGGAACAAAAGTGATTTTTTCGGCGACTTAAGCATTTTGAGTAATTTGCAGATTGCTTTCAGAACGGCTTGCATTGAAATTTACTATTTTTTGCCAGGCATTCATTGTGGGAAAAAGGTGATTTTCTCGGCGAGTTAAGCAATTTGAGTAATTTGCCGATTGATTTCAGAACGGCTTGCATCACAATTAACTATTTTTTGCCAGGCATTCATTGTGGAACAAAAGTGATTTTCTCGGCGAGTTAAGCATTTTGAGGAATTTGCCGATTGCTTTCAGAACGGCTTGCATTTAAATTTACTATTTTTTGCCAGACATTCATTGTGGAACAAAAGTGATTTTCTCGGCGAGTTAAGCATTTTGAGTAATTTGCCGATTCGTTTCAGAACGGCTTGCATTGAAATTTACTATTTTTTGCCAGGCATTCATTGTGGAACAAAAGTGATTTTCACGGGGAGTTAAGCATTTTGAGAAATTTGCCGATTGGTTTCAGAACGGCTTGCATTGAAATTTACTATTTTTTGCCAGACATTCATTGTGGGAAAAAGGTGATTTTCTCGGCGAGTTAAGCATTTTGAGTAATTTGCCGATTGATGTCAGAACGGCTTGCATCACAATTAACTATTTTTTGACAGGCATTCATTGTGGAACAAAAGTGATTTTCTCGGCGAGTTAAGCATTTTGAGTAATTTGCCGATTGATTTCAGAACGGCTTGCATGGCAATTAATTATTTTTTGCCAGGCATTCATTGTGGAACAAAAGTGATCTTCTCGGCGCGTTAAGCATTTTGAGTAATTTGCCGATTCGTTTCAGAACGGCTTGCAATACAATTAACTATTTTTTGCCAGACATTCATTGTGGAACCAAATTGACTTTCTCGGCGAGTTAAGCATTTTGAGTAATTTGCCGATTGATTTCAGAACGGCTTGCATTAAAATTAACTATTTTTTGGCAGGCATTCATTGTGGAACAGAAGTGATTTTCTCGGCGAGTTAAGCATTTTGAGTAATTTGCCGATTGGTTTCAGAATGGCTTGCATTGAAATTTACTATTTTTTGCCAGACATTCATTGTGGAACAAAAGTGATTTTCACGGGGAGTTAAGCATTTTGAGTAATTTGCCGATTGGTTTCAGAACGGCTTGCATCACAATTAACTATTTTTTGCCAGGCATTCATTGTGGAACAAAAGTGATTTTCTCGGCGAGTTAAGCATTTTGAGTAATTTGCCTATTGGTTTCAGAACGTCTTGCATTGAAATTTACTATTTTTTGCCAGACATTCACTGTGGAACAAAAGTGATTTTCACGGGGAGATAAGCATTTTGAGCAATTTGCCGATTGGTTTCAGAACGGCATGCATTGAAATTTACTATTTTTTGCCAGACATTCATTGTGGGAAATAGGTGATTTTCTCGGCGAGTTAAGCATTTTGAGTAATTTGCCGATTGGTTTCAGAACGGCTTGCATCACAATTAACTATTTTTTGACAGGCATTCATTGTGGAACAAAAGTGATTTTCTCGGCGAGTTAAGCATTTTGAGTAATTTGCCGATTGATTTCAGAACGGCTTGCATGGCAATTAATTATTTTTTGCCAGGCATTCATTGTGGAACAAAAGTGATCTTCTCGGCGAGTTAAGCATTTTGAGTAATTTGCCGATTCGTTTCAGAACGGCTTGCAATACAATTAACTATTTTTTGCCAGACATTCATTGTGGAACCAAATTGACTTTCTCGGCGAGTTAAGCATTTTGAGTAATTTGCCGATTGATTTCAGAACGGCTTGCATTAAAATTAACTATTTTTTGGCAGGCATTCATTGTGGAACAAAAGTGATTTTCTCGGCGAGTTAAGCATTTTGAGTAATTTGCCGATTGGTTTCAGAATGGCTTGCATTGAAATTTACTATTTTTTGCCAGACATTCATTGTGGAACAAAAGTGATTTTCACGGGAAGTTAAGCATTTTGAGTAATTTGCCGATTGGTTTCAGAACGGCTTGCATCACAATTAACTATTTTTTGCCAGGCATTCATTGTGGAACAAAAGTGATTTTCTCGGCGAGTTAAGCATTTTGAGTAATTTGCCGATTGGTTTCAGAACGTCTTGCATTGAAATTTACTATTTTTTGCCAGACATTCACTGTGGAACAAAAGTGATTTTCACGGGGAGATAAGCATTTTGAGCAATTTGCCGATTGGTTTCAGAACGGCTTGCATTGAAATTTACTATTTTTTGCCAGGCATTCATTGTGGAACAAAAGTGATTTTCTCGGCGAGTTAAGCATTTTGAGTAATTTGCCGATTCGTTTCAGAACGGCTTGCAATACAATTAACTATTTTTTGCCAGGCATTCATTGTGGAACAAAAGCGATTTTCTCGGCGAGTTAAGCATTTTGAGTAATTTGCCGATGGCTTTCAGAACGGCTTGCATTGAAATTTACTATTTTTTGCCAGACATTCATTGTGGGAAATAGGTGATTTTCTCGGCGAGTTAAGCATTTTGAGTAATTTGCCGATTGGTTTCAGAACGGCTTGCATCACAATTAACTATTTTTTGCCAGGCATTCATTGCGGAGCAAAAGTGATTTTCTCGGCGAGTTAAGCATTTTGAGCAATTTGCCGATTGGTTTCAGAACGGCTTGCATTGAAATTTACTATTTTTTGCCAGACATTCATTGTGGAACAAAATGATTTTCACGGGGAGTTAAGCATTTTGAGAAATTTGCCGATTGGTTTCAGAACGGCTTGCATTGAAATTTACTATTTTTTGCCAGGCATTCATTGTGGAACAAAAGTGATTTTCTCGGCGAGTTAAGCATTTTGAGTAATTTGCCGATTGGTCTCAGAACGGCTTGCATTGAAATTTACTATTTTTTGCCAGACATTCATTGTGGGAAATAGGTGATTTTCTCGGCGAGTTAAGCATTTTGAGTAATTTGCCGATTGATTTCAGAACGGCTTGCATCACAATTAACTATTTTTTGCCAGGCATTCATTGTGGAACAAAAGTGATTTTCTCGGCGAGTTAAGCATTTTGAGTAATTTGCCGATTGGTTTCAGAACGGCTTGCATTGAAATTTACTATTTTTTGCCAGACATTCATTGTGGAACAAAAGAGATTTTCACGGGGAGTTAAGCATTTTGAGCAATTTGCCGATTGGTTTCAGAACGGCTTGCATTGAAATTTACTATTTTTCGCCAGACATTCATTGTGGAACAAAAGTGATTTTCGCGGCGAGTTAAGCATTTTGAGTAATTTGCCGATTGATTTCAGAACGGCTTGCATCACAATTAACTATTTTTTAACCAGGCATTCATTATGGAACAAAAGTGATTTTCTCGGCGAGTTAAGCATTTTGAGTAATTTGCCGATTGGTTTCAGAACGGCTTGCATCACAATTAACTATTTTTTGCCAGGCATTCATTGTGGAACAAAAGTGATTTTCTCGGCGAGTTAAGCATTTTGAGCAATTTGCCGATTGGTTTCAGAACGGCTTGCATTGAAATTTACTATTTTTTGCCAGACATTCATTGTGGAACAAAAGTGATTTTCACGGGGAGTTAAGCATTTTGAGAAATTTGCCGATTGGTTTCAGAACGGCTTGCATTGAAATTTACTATTTTTTGCCAGACATTCATTGTGGAACAAAAGTGATTTTCTCGGCGAGTTCAGCATCTTGAGCAATTTGCCGATTGATTTCAGAACGGCTTGCATCACAATTAACTATTTTTTGCCAGGCATTCATTGTGGAACAAAAGTGATTTTCTCGGCGAGTTAAGCATTTTGAGTAATTTGCCGATTGGTTTCAGAGCGGCTTGCATTGAAATTTACTATTTTTTGCCAGACATTCATTGTGGAACAAAAGTGCTTTTCTCGGCGAGTTAAGCATTTTGAGTAATTTGCCGATTGATTTCAGAACGGCTTGCATCACAATTAACTATTTTTTGCAAGGCATTCATTGTGGAACAAAAGTGATTTTCTCGGCGAGTTCAGCATTTTGAGTAATTTGCCGATTCGTTTCAGAACGGCTTGCAATAAAATTAACTATTTTTTGCCAGGCATTCATTGTGGAACAAAAGTGATTTTCTCGGCGAGTTAAGCATTTTGAGTAATTTGCAGATTGATTTCAGAACGGCTTGCATCACAATTAACTATTTTTTGCCAGCCATTTATTGTGGAACAAAAGTGATTTTCACGGCGAGATAAGCATTTTGAGTAATTTGCCGATTCGTTTCAGAACGGCTTGCATCACAATTAACTATTTTTTGCCAGGCATTCATTGTGGAACAAAAGTGATTTTCTCGGCGAGTTAAGTATTTTGAGTAATTTGCCGATTGGTTTCAGAACGGCTTGCATTCAAATTTACTATTTTTTTGCCAGCCATTCATTGTGGAACAAAAGTGATTTTCACGGGGAGTTAAGCATTTTGAGAAATTTGCCGATTGGTTTCAGAACGGCTTGCATTGAAATTTACTATTTTTTGCCAGACATTCATTGTGGAACAAAAGTGATTTTCTCGGCGACTTTAGCATTTTGAATAATTTGCCGATTGGTTTCAGAACGGCTTGCAACACAGTTAACTATTTTTGGCCAGGCATTCATTGTGGAACAAACGTGATTTTCTCGGCGAGTTCAGCATTTTGAGTAATTTGCCGATTGCTTTCAGAACGGCTTGCATTGAAATTTACCATTTTTTGCCAGACATTCATTGTGGGAAAAAAGTAATGTTCTCGGCGAGTTAAGCATTTTGAGTAATTTGCCGATTGATTTAAGAACGGCTTGCATCACAATTAAATATTTTTTACCAGGCATTCATTATGGAACAAAAGTGATTTTCTCGGCGAGTTAGACATTTTGAGTAATTTGCCGATTGGTTTCAGAACGGCTTGCATCACAATTAACTATTTTTTGCCAGGCATTCATTGTGGAACAAAAGTGATTTCTCGGCGAGTTAAGCAATTTGAGTAATTTGCCGATTGATTTCAGAACGGCTTGCATCACAATTAACTATTTTTTGCCAGGCATTCATTGTGGAACAAAAGTGATTTGCTCGGCGAGTTAAGCATTTTGAGTAATTTGCCGATTGGTTTCAGAACGGCTTGCATTCAAATTTACTATTTTTTTGCCAGCCATTCATTGTGGAACAAAAGTGATTTTCTCGGCGAGTTAAGCATTTTGAGTAATTTGCCGATTCGTTTCAGAACGGCTTGCATCACAATTAACTATTTTTTGCCAGGCATTCATTGTGGAACAAAAGTGATTTTCTCGGCGAGTTAAGCATTTTGAGTAATTTGCCGATTGCTTTCAGAACGGCTTGCATTGAAATTTACTATTTTTTGCCAGGCATTCATTGTGGAACAAAAGTGATTTTCTCGGCCAGTTAAGCATTTTGAGTAATTTGCCGATTGATTTCAGAACGGCTTGCATCACAATTAACTATTTTTTACCAGGCATTCATTATGGAACAAAAGTGATTTTCTCGGCGAGTTAAGCATTTTGAGTAATTTGCCGATTGGTTTCAGAACGGCTTGCATTGAAATTTACTATTTTTTGCCAGACATTCATTGTGGGAAAAAGGTGATTTTCTCGGCGAGTTAAGCAATTTGAGTAATTTGCCGATTGATTTCAGAACGGCTTGCATCACAATTAACTGTTTTTTGCCAGGCATTCATTGTGGAACAAAAGTGATTTTCTCGGCGAGTTAAGCATTTTGAGTAATTTGCCGATAGGTTTCAAAACGGCTTGCATTTAAATTTACTATTTTTTGCCAGACATTCATTGTGGAACAAAAGTGATTTTCTCGGCGACTTAAGCATTTTGAATAATTTGCCGATTGGTTTCAGAACGGCTTGCAACACAGTTAATTATTTTTTGCCTGGCATTCATTGTGGAACAAAAGTGATTTTCTCGACGAGTTATGCATTTTGAGTAATTTGCCGATTGCTTTCAGAACGGCTTGCATTGAAATTTACTATTTTTTGCCAGACATTGATTGTGGGAAAAAAGTAATGTTCTCGGCGAGTTAAGCATTTTGAGCAATTTGCCGATTGGTTTCAGAACGGCTTGCATTGAAATTTACTATTTTTCGCCAGACATTCATTGTGGAACAAAAGTGATTTTCGCGGCGAGTTAAGCATTTTGAGTAATTTGCCGAATGATTTCAGAACGGCTTGCATCACAATTAACTATTTTTTACCAGGCATTCATTATGGAACAAAAGTGATTTTCTCGGCGAGTTAAGCTTTTGAGTAATTTGCCGATTGATTTCAGAACGGCTTGCATCACAATTAGATATTTTTTACCAGGCATTCATTATGGAACAAAAGTGATTTTCTCGGCGAGTTAGACATTTTGAGTAATTTGCCGATTGGTTTCCGAACGGCTTGCATCACAATTAACTATTTTTTGCCAGGCATTCATTGTGGAACAAAAGTGATTTTCTCGGCGAGTTAAGCAATTTGAGTAATTTGCCGATTGATTTCAGAACGGCTTGCATCACAATTAACTATTTCTTGCCAGGCATTCATTGTGGTACAAAAGTGGTTTTCTCGGCGAGTTAAGCATTTTGAGTAATTTGCCGATTGGTTTCAGAACGGCTTGCATTCAAATTTACTATTTTTTTTGCCAGCCATTCATTGTGGAACAAAAGTGATTTTCTCGGCGAGTTAAGCATTTTGAGTAATTTGCCGATTCGTTTCAGAACGGCTTGCATCACAATTAACTATTTTTTGACAGGCATTCATTGTGGAACAAAAGTGATTTTCTCGGCGAGTTAAGCATTTTGAGTAATTTGCCGATTGATTTCAGAACGGCTTGCATGGCAATTAATTATTTTTTGCCAGGCATTCATTGTGGAACAAAAGTGATCTTCTCGGCGAGTTAAGCATTTTGAGTAATTTGCCGATTCGTTTCAGAACGGCTTGCAATACAATTAACTATTTTTTGCCAGACATTCATTGTGGAACCAAAGTGACTTTCTCGGCGAGTTAAGCATTTTGAGTAATTTGCCGATTGGTTTCAGAACGGCTTGCATCACAATTAACTATTTTTTGCCAGGCATTCATTGTGGAACAAAAGTGATTTTCTCGGCGAGTTAAGCATTTTGAGTAATTTGCCGATTGGTTTCAGAACGGCTTGCATTGAAATTTACTATTTTTTGCCAGACATTCACTGTGGAACAAAAGTGATTTTCACGGGGAGATAAGCATTTTGAGCAATTTGCCGATTGGTTTCAGAACGGCTTGCATTGAAATTTACTATTTTTTGCCAGGCATTCATTGTGGAACAAAAGTGATTTTCTCGGCGAGTTAAGCATTTTGAGTAATTTGCCGATTCGTTTCAGAACGGCTTGCAATACAATTAACTATTTTTTGCCAGGCATTCATTGTGGAACAAAAGCGATTTTCTCGGCGAGTTAAGCATTTTGAGTAATTTGCCGATGGCTTTCAGAACGGCTTGCATTGAAATTTACTATTTTTTGCCAGACATTCATTGTGGGAAATAGGTGATTTTCTCGGCGAGTTAAGCATTTTGAGTAATTTGCCGATTGGTTTCAGAACGGCTTGCATCACAATTAACTATTTTTTGCCAGGCATTCATTGCGGAACAAAAGTGATTTTCTCGGCGAGTTAAGCATTTTGAGCAATTTGCCGATTGGTTTCAGAACGGCTTGCATTGAAATTTACTAATTTTTGCCAGACATTCATTGTGGAACAAAATGATTTTCACGGGGAGTTAAGCATTTTGAGAAATTTGCCGATTGGTTTCAGAACGGCTTGCATTGAAATTTACTATTTTTTGCCAGGCATTCATTGTGGAACAAAAGTGATTTTCTCGGCGAGTTAAGCATTTTGACTAATTTGCCGATTGGTCTCAGAACGGCTTGCATTGAAATTTACTATTTTTTGCCAGACATTCATTGTGGAACAAAAGTGATTTTCTCGGCGAGTTAAGCATCTTGAGCAATTTGCCGATTGATTTCAGAACGGCTTGCATCACAATTAACTATTTTTTGCCAGGCATTCATTGTGGAACAAAAGTGATTTTCTCGGCGAGTTAAGCATTTTGAGTAATTTGCCGATTGGTTTCAGAACGGCTTGCATTGAAATTTACTATTTTTTGCCAGACATTCATTGTGGAACAAAAGTGCTTTTCTCGGCGAGTTAAGCATTTTGAGTAATTTGCCGATTCGTTTCAGAACGGCTTGCAATACAATTAATTATTTTTTGCCAGGCATTCATTGTGGAACAAAAGTGATTTTCTCGGCGAGTTAAGCATTTTGAGTAATTTGCCGATTGGTTTCAGAACGGCTTGCATTCAAATTTACTATTTTTTTGCCAGCCATTCATTGTGGAACAAAAGTGATTTTCACGGGGAGTTAAGCATTTTGAGAAATTTGCCGATTGGTTTCAGAACGGCTTGCATTGAAATTTACTATTTTTGCCAGTCATTCATTGTGGAACAAAAGTGATTTTCTCGGCGACTTTAGCATTTTGAATAATTTGCCGATTGGTTTCAGAACGGCTTGCAACACAGTTAACTATTTTTTGCCAGGCATTCATTGTGGAACAAAAGTAATTTTCTCGGCGAGTTAAGCATTTTGAGTATTTTGCCGATTGCTTTCAGAACGGCTTGCATTGAAATTTACTATTTTTTGCCAGACATTCATTGTGGGAAAAAAGTAATGTTCTCGGCGAGTTAAGCATTTTGAGTAATTTGCCGATTGATTTCAGAACGGCTTGCATCACAATTAGATATTTTTTACCAGGCATTCATTATGGAACAAAAGTGATTTTCTCGGCGAGTTAGACATTTTGAGTAATTTGCCGATTGGTTTCAGAACGGCTTGCATCACAATTAACTATTTTTTGCCAGGCATTCATTGTGGAACAAAAGTGATTTTCTCGGCGAGTTAAGCAATTTGAGTAATTTGCCGATTGATTTCAGAACGGCTTGCATCACAATTAACTATTTCTTGCCAGGCATTCATTGTGGTACAAAAGTGATTTTCTCGGCGAGTTAAGCATTTTGAGTAATTTGCCGATTGGTTTCAGAACGGCTTGCATTCAAATTTACTATTTTTTTTGCCAGCCATTCATTGTGGAACAAAAGTGATTTTCTCGGCGAGTTAAGCATTTTGAGTGATTTGCCGATTCGTTTCAGAACGGCTTGCATGGCAATTAATTATTTTTTGCCAGGCATTCATTGTGGAACAAAAGTGATTTTCTCGGCGAGTTAAGCGTTTTGAGTAATTTGCCGATTGATTTCAGAACGGCTTGCATGGCAATTAATTATTTTTTGCCAGGCATTCATTGTGGAACAAAAGTGATCTTCTCGGCGAGTTAAGCATTTTGAGTAATTTGCCGATTCGTTTCAGAACGGCTTGCAATGAAATTTACTATTTTTTGCCAGACATTCATTGTGGAACAAAAGTGATTTTCACGGGGAGTTAAGCATTTTGAGTAATTTGCCGATGGCTTTCAGAACGGCTTGCATTGAAATTTACTATTTTTTGCCAGACATTCATTGTGGGAAATAGGTGATTTTCTCGGCGAGTTAAGCATTTTGAGTAATTTGCCGATTGGTTTCAGAACGGCTTGCATCACAATTAACTATTTTTTGCCAGGCATTCATTGCGGAACAAAAGTGATTTTCTCGGCGAGTTAAGCATTTTGAGCAATTTGCCGATTGGTTTCAGAACGGCTTGCATTGAAATTTACTAATTTTTGCCAGACATTCATTGTGGAACAAAATGATTTTCACGGGGAGTTAAGCATTTTGAGAAATTTGCCGATTGGTTTCAGAACGGCTTGCATTGAAATTTACTATTTTTTGCCAGGCATTCATTGTGGAACAAAAGTGATTTTCTCGGCGAGTTAAGCATTTTGACTAATTTGCCGATTGGTCTCAGAACGGCTTGCATTGAAATTTACTATTTTTTGCCAGACATTCATTGTGGAACAAAAGTGATTTTCTCGGCGAGTTAAGCATCTTGAGCAATTTGCCGATTGATTTCAGAACGGCTTGCATCACAATTAACTATTTTTTGCCAGGCATTCATTGTGGAACAAAAGTGATTTTCTCGGCGAGTTAAGCATTTTGAGTAATTTGCCGATTGGTTTCAGAACGGCTTGCATTGAAATTTACTATTTTTTGCCAGACATTCATTGTGGAACAAAAGTGCTTTTCTCGGCGAGTTAAGCATTTTGAGTAATTTGCCGATTGATTTCAGAACGGCTTGCATCACAATTAACTATTTTTTGCAAGGCATTCATTGTGGAACAAAAGTGATTTTCTCGGCGAGTTCAGCATTTTGAGTAATTTGCCGATTCGTTTCAGAACGGCTTGCAGTACAATTAACTATTTTTTGCCAGGCATTCATTGTGGAACAAAAGTGATTTTCTCGGCGAGTTAAGCATTTTGAGTAATTTGCCGATTGGTTTCAGAACGGCTTGCATTCAAATTTACTATTTTTTTGCCAGCCATTCATTGTGGAACAAAAGTGATTTTCACGGGGAGTTAAGCATTTTGAGAAATTTGCCGATTGGTTTCAGAACGGCTTGCATTGAAATTTACTATTTTTGCCAGACATTCATTGTGGAACAAAAGTGATTTTCTCGGCGACTTTAGCATTTTGAATAATTTGCCGATTGGTTTCAGAACGGCTTGCAACACAGTTAACTATTTTTTGCCAGGCATTCATTGTGGAACAAAAGTAATTTTCTCGGCGAGTTAAGCATTTTGAGTATTTTGCCGATTGCTTTCAGAACGGCTTGCATTGAAATTTACTATTTTTTGCCAGACATTCATTGTGGGAAAAAAGTAATGTTCTCGGCGAGTTAAGCATTTTGAGTAATTTGCCGATTGATTTCAGAACGGCTTGCATCACAATTAGATATTTTTTACCAGGCATTCATTATGGAACAAAAGTGATTTTCTCGGCGAGTTAGACATTTTGAGTAATTTGCCGATTGGTTTCAGAACGGCTTGCATCACAATTAACTATTTTTTGCCAGGCATTCATTGTGGAACAAAAGTGATTTTCTCGGCGAGTTAAGCAATTTGAGTAATTTGCCGATTGATTTCAGAACGGCTTGCATCACAATTAACTATTTCTTGCCAGGCATTCATTGTGGTACAAAAGTGATTTTCTCGGCGAGTTAAGCATTTTGAGTAATTTGCCGATTGGTTTCAGAACGGCTTGCATTCAAATTTACTATTTTTTTTGCCAGCCATTCATTGTGGAACAAAAGTGATTTTCTCGGCGAGTTAAGCATTTTGAGTAATTTGCCGATTCGTTTCAGAACGGCTTGCATGGCAATTAATTATTTTTTGCCAGGCATTCATTGTGGAACAAAAGTGATTTTCTCGGCGAGTTAAGCATTTTGAGTAATTTGCCGATTGATTTCAGAACGGCTTGCATGGCAATTAATTATTTTTTGCCAGGCATTCATTGTGGAACAAAAGTGATCTTCTCGGCGAGTTAAGCATTTTGAGTAATTTGCCGATTCGTTTCAGAACGGCTTGCAATGAAATTTACTATTTTTTGCCAGACATTCATTGTGGAACAAAAGTGATTTTCACGGGGAGTTAAGCATTTTGAGTAATTTGCCGATTGGTTTCAGAACGGCTTGCATCACAATTAACTATTTTTTTGCCAGGCATTCATTGTGGAACAAAAGTGATTTTCTCGGCGAGTTAAGCATTTTGAGTAATTTGCCGATTGGTTTCAGAACGGCTTGCATTGAAATTTACTATTTTTTGCCAGACATTCACTGTGGAACAAAAGTGATTTTCACGGGGAGATAAGCATTTTGAGCAATTTGCCGATTGGTTTCAGAACGGCTTGCATTGAAATTTACTATTTTTTGCCAGGCATTCATTGTGGAACAAAAGTGATTTTCTCGGCGAGTTAAGCATTTTGAGTAATTTGCCGATTGATTTCAGAACAGCTTGCATCACAATTAACTATTTTTTAACCAGGCATTCATTATGGAACAAAAGTGATTTTCTCGGCGAGTTAAGCATTTTGAGTAATTTGCCGATTGGTTTCAGAACGGCTTGCATCACAATTAACTATTTTTTGCCAGGCATTCATTGCGGAACAAAAGTGATTTTCTCGGCGAGTTAAGCATTTTGAGCAATTTGCCGATTGGTTTCAGAACGGCTTGCATTGAAATTTACTATTTTTTGCCAGACATTCATTGTGGAACAAAAGTGATTTTCACGGGGAGTTAAGCATTTTGAGAAATTTGCCGATTGGTTTCAGAACGGCTTGCATTGAAATTTACTATTTTTTGCCAGACATTCATTGTGGAACAAAAGTGATTTTCTCGGCGAGTTAAGCATCTTGAGCAATTTGCCGATTGATTTCAGAACGGCTTGCATCACAATTAACTATTTTTTGCCAGGCATTCATTGTGGAACCAAAGTGATTTTCTCGGCGAGTTAAGCATTTTGAGTAATTTGCCGATTGGTTTCAGAACGGCTTGCATTGAAATTTACTATTTTTTGCCAGACATTCATTGTGGAACAAAAGTGATTTTCTCGGCGAGTTCAGCATTTTGAGTAATTTGCCGATTCGTTTCAGAACGGCTTGCAATACAAATTACTATTTTTTTGCCAGCCATTCATTGTGGAACAAAAGTGATTTTCACGGGGAGTTAAGCATTTTGAGAAATTTGCCGATTGGTTTCAGAACGGCTTGCATTGAAATTTACTATTTTTGCCAGACATTCATTGTGGAACAAAAGTGATTTTCTCGGCGACTTTAGCATTTTGAATAATTTGCCGATTGGTTTCAGAACGGCTTGCAACACAGTTAACTATTTTTTGCCAGGCATTCATTGTGGAACAAAAGTAATTTTCTCGGCGAGTTAAGCATTATGAGTATTTTGCCGATTGCTTTCAGAACGGCTTGCATTGAAATTTAATATTTTTTGCCAGACATTCATTGTGGGAAAAAAGTAATGTTCTCGGCGAGTTAAGCATTTTGAGTAATTTGCCGATTGATTTCAGAACGGCTTGCATCACAATTAGATATTTTTTACCAGGCATTCATTATGGAACAAAAGTGATTTTCTCGGCGAGTTAGACATTTTGAGTAATTTGCCGATTGGTTTCAGAACGGCTTGCATCACAATTAACTATTTTTTGCCAGGCATTCATTGTGGAACAAAAGTGATTTCTCGGCGAGTTAAGCAATTTGAGTAATTTGCCGATTGATTTCAGAACGGCTTGCATCACAATTAACTATTTTTTGCCAGGCATTCATTGTGGAACAAAAGTGATTTGCTCGGCGAGTTAAGCATTTTGAGTAATTTGCCGATTGGTTTCAGAACGGCTTGCATTCAAATTTACTATTTTTTTGCCAGCCATTCATTGTGGAACAAAAGTGATTTTCTCGGCGAGTTAAGCATTTTGAGTAATTTGCCGATTCGTTTCAGAACGGCTTGCATCACAATTAACTATTTTTTGACAGGCATTCATTGTGGAACAAAAGTGATTTGCTCGGCGAGTTAAGCATTTTGAGTAATTTGCCGATTGGTTTCAGAACGGCTTGCATTGAAATTTACTATTTTTTGCCAGACATTCATTGTGGGAAATAGGTGATTTTCTCGGCGAGTTAAGCATTTTGAGTAATTTGCCGATTGGTTTCAGAACGGCTTGCATCACAATTAACTATTTTTTGCCAGGCATTCATTGCGGAACAAAAGTGATTTTCTCGGCGAGTTAAGCATTTTGAGAAATTTGCCGATTGGTTTCAGAACGGCTTGCATTGAAATTTACTATTTTTTGCCAGGCATTCATTGTGGAACAAAAGTGATTTTCTCGGCGAGTAAGCATTTTGAGTAATTTGCCGATTGGTCTCAGAACGGCTTGCATTGAAATTTACTATTTTTTGCCAGACATTCATTGTGGGAAATAGGTGATTTTCTCGGCGAGTTAAGCATTTTGAGTAATTTGCCGATTGATTTCAGAACGGCTTGCATCACAATTAACTATTTTTTGCCAGGCATTCATTGTGGAACAAAAGTGATTTTCTCGGCGAGTTAAGCATTTTGAGTAATTTGCCGATTGGTTTCAGAACGGCTTGCATTGAAATTTACTATTTTTTGCCAGACATTCATTGTGGAACAAAAGTGATTTTCACGGGGAGTTAAGCATTTTGAGCAATTTGCCGATTGGTTTCAGAACGGCTTGCATTGAAATTTACTATTTTTCGCCAGACATTCATTGTGGAACAAAAGTGATTTTCGCGGCGAGTTAAGCATTTTGAGTAATTTGCCGATTGATTTCAGAACGGCTTGCATCACAATTAACTATTTTTTAACCAGGCATTCATTATGGAACAAAAGTGATTTTCTCGGCGAGTTAAGCATTTTGAGTAATTTGCCGATTGGTTTCAGAACGGCTTGCATCACAATTAACTATTTTTTGCCAGGCATTCATTGCGGAACAAAAGTGATTTTCTCGGCGAGTTAAGCATTTTGAGAAATTTGCCGATTGGTTTCAGAACGGCTTGCATTGAAATTTACTATTTTTTGCCAGGCATTCATTGTGGAACAAAAGTGATTTTCTCGGCGAGTAAGCATTTTGAGTAATTTGCCGATTGGTCTCAGAACGGCTTGCATTGAAATTTACTATTTTTTGCCAGACATTCATTGTGGGAAATAGGTGATTTTCTCGGCGAGTTAAGCATTTTGAGTAATTTGCCGATTGATTTCAGAACGGCTTGCATCACAATTAACTATTTTTTGCCAGGCATTCATTGTGGAACAAAAGTGATTTTCTCGGCGAGTTAAGCATTTTGAGTAATTTGCCGATTGGTTTCAGAACGGCTTGCATTGAAATTTACTATTTTTTGCCAGACATTCATTGTGGAACAAAAGTGATTTTCACGGGGAGTTAAGCATTTTGAGCAATTTGCCGATTGGTTTCAGAACGGCTTGCATTGAAATTTACTATTTTTCGCCAGACATTCATTGTGGAACAAAAGTGATTTTCGCGGCGAGTTAAGCATTTTGAGTAATTTGCCGATTGATTTCAGAACGGCTTGCATCACAATTAACTATTTTTTAACCAGGCATTCATTATGGAACAAAAGTGATTTTCTCGGCGAGTTAAGCATTTTGAGTAATTTGCCGATTGGTTTCAGAACGGCTTGCATCACAATTAACTATTTTTTGCCAGGCATTCATTGTGGAACAAAAGTGATTTTCTCGGCGAGTTAAGCATTTTGAGCAATTTGCCGATTGGTTTCAGAACGGCTTGCATTGAAATTTACTATTTTTTGCCAGACATTCATTGTGGAACAAAAGTGATTTTCACGGGGAGTTAAGCATTTTGAGAAATTTGCCGATTGGTTTCAGAACGGCTTGCATTGAAATTTACTATTTTTTGCCAGACATTCATTGTGGAACAAAAGTGATTTTCTCGGCGAGTTAAGCATCTTGAGCAATTTGCCGATTGATTTCAGAACGGCTTGCATCACAATTAACTATTTTTTGCCAGGCATTCATTGTGGAACAAAAGTGATTTTCTCGGCGAGTTAAGCATTTTGAGTAATTTGCCGATTGGTTTCAGAACGGCTTGCATTCAAATTTACTATTTTTTTGCCAGCCATTCATTGTGGAACAAAAGTGATTTTCACGGGGAGTTAAGCATTTTGAGTAATTTGCCGATTGGTTTCAGAACGGCTTGCATTGAAATTAACTATTTTTTGCCAGACATTCATTGTGGAACAAAAGTGATTTTCTCGGCGACTTTAGCATTTTGAATAATTTGCCGATTGGTTTCAGAACGGCTTGCAACACAGTTAACTATTTTTGGCCAGGCATTCATTGTGGAACAAACGTGATTTTCTCGGCGAGTTAAGCATTTTGAGTAATTTGCCGATTGCTTTCAGAACGGCTTGCATCACAATTAAATATTTTTTACCAGGCATTCATTATGGAACAAAAGTGATTTTCTCGGCGAGTTAGACATTTTGAGTAATCTGCCGATTGGTTTCAGAACGGCTTGCATCACAATTAACTATTTTTTGCCAGGCATTCATTGTGGAACAAAAGTGATTTCTCGGCGAGTTAAGCAATTTGAGTAATTTGCCGATTGATTTCAGAACAGCTTGCATCACAATTAACTATTTTTTGCCAGGCATTCATTGTGGAACAAAAGTGATTTTCTCGGCGAGTTAAGCATTTTGAGTAATTTGCCGATTCGTTTCAGAACGGCTTGCATTCAAATTTACTATTTTTTGCCAGGCATTCATTGTGGAACAAAAGTGATTTTCTCGGCGAGTTAAGCATTTTGAGTAATTTGCCGATTGCTTTCAGAACGGCTTGCATCACAATTAACTGTTTTTTGCCAGGCATTCATTGTGGAACAAAAGTGATTTTCTCGGCGAGTTAAGCATTTTGAGTAATTTGCCGATTGGTTTCAAAACGGCTTGCATTGAAATTTACTATTTTTTGCCAGACATTCATTGTGGAACAAAAGTGATTTTCTCGGCGACTTAAGCATTTTGAATAATTTGCCGATTGGTTTCAGAACGGCTTGCAACACAGTTAATTATTTTTTGCCAGGCATTCATTGTGGAACAAAAGTGATTTTCTCGACGAGTTATGCATTTTGAGTAATTTGCCGATTGCTTTCAGAACGGCTTGCATTGAAATTTACTATTTTTTGCCAGGCATTGATTGTGGGAAAAAAGTAATGTTCTCGGCGAGTTAAGCATTTTGAGCAATTTGCCGATTGGTTTCAGAACGGCTTGCATTGAAATTTACTATTTTTCGCCAGACATTCATTGTGGAACAAAAGTGATTTTCGCGGCGAGTTAAGCATTTTGAGTAATTTGCCGAATGATTTCAGAACGGCTTGCATCACAATTAACTATTTTTTACCAGGCATTCATTATGGAACAAAAGTGATTTTCTCGGCGAGTTAAGCATTTTGAGTAATTTGCCGATTGATTTCAGAACGGCTTGCATTGAAATTTACTATTTTTTGCCAGACATTCATTGTGGGAATAAAGTAATGTTCTCGGCGAGTTAAGCATTTTGAGTAATTTGCCGATTGGTTTCAGAACGGCTTGCATCACAATTAACTATTTTTTGCCAGGCATTCATTGTGGAACAAAAGTGATTTTCTCGGCCAGTTAAGCATTTTGAGTAATTTGCCGATTGATTTCAGAACGGCTTGCATCACAATTAACTATTTTTTTTACCAGGCATTCATTATGGAACAAAAGTAATTTTCTCGGCGAGTTAAGCATTTTGAGTAATTTGCCGATTGGTTTCAGAACGGCTTGCATTGAAATTTACTATTTTTTGCCAGACATTCATTGTGGGGAAAAAGGTGATTTTCTCGGCGAATTAAGCAATTTGAGTAATTTGCCGATTGATTTCAGAACGGCTTGCATCACAATTAACTGTTTTTTGCCAGGCATTCATTGTGGAACAAAAGTGATTTTCTCGGCGAGTTAAGCATTTTGAGTAATTTGCCGATTGGTTTCAAAACGGCTTGCATTGAAATTTACTATTTTTTGCCAGACATTCATTGTGGAACAAAAGTGATTTTCTCGGCGACTTAAGCATTTTGAATAATTTGCCGATTGGTTTCAGAACGGCTTGCAACACAGTTAATTATTTTTTGCCAGGCATTCATTGTGGAACAAAAGTGATTTTCTCGACGAGTTAAGCATTTTGAGTAATTTGCCGATTGCTTTCAGAACGGCTTGCATTGAAATTTACTATTTTTTGCCAGACATTGATTGTGGGAAAAAAGTAATGTTCTCGGCGAGTTAAGCATTTTGAGCAATTTGCCGATTGGTTTCAGAACGGCTTGCATTGAAATTTACTATTTTTCGCCAGACATTCATTGTGGAACAAAAGTGATTTTCGCGGCGAGTTAAGCATTTTGAGTAATTTGCCGAATGATTTCAGAACGGCTTGCATCACAATTAACTATTTTTTAACCAGGCATTCATTATGGAACAAAAGTGATTTTCTCGGCGAGTTAAGCATTTTGAGTAATTTGCCGATTGATTTCAGAACGGCTTGCATCACAATTAACTATTTTTTGCCAGGCATTCATTGTGGAACAAAAGTGATTTTCTCGGCGAGTTAAGCATTTTGAGTAATTTGCCGATTGGTTTCAGAACGGCTTGCATTCAAATTTACTATTTTTTTGCCAGCCATTCATTGTGGAACAAAAGTGATTTTCACGGGGAGTTAAGCATTTTGAGAAATTTGCCGATTGGTTTCAGAACGGCTTGCATTGAAATTTACTATTTTTGCCAGACATTCATTGTGGAACAAAAGTGATTTTCTCGGCGACTTTAGCATTTTGAATAATTTGCCGATTGGTTTCAGAACGGCTTGCAACACAGTTAACTATTTTTTGCCAGGCATTCATTGTGGAACAAAAGTAATTTTCTCGGCGAGTTAAGCATTTTGAGTATTTTGCCGATTGCTTTCAGAACGGCTTGCATTGAAATTTACTATTTTTTGCCAGACATTCATTGTGGGAAAAAAGTAATGTTCTCGGCGAGTTAAGCATTTTGAGTAATTTGCCGATTGATTTCAGAACGGCTTGCATCACAATTAAATATTTTTTACCAGGCATTCATTATGGAACAAAAGTGATTTTCTCGGCGAGTTAAGCAATTTGAGTAATTTGCCGATTGATTTCAGAACGGCTTGCATCACAATTAACTATTTCTTGCCAGGCATTCATTGTGGTACAAAAGTGATTTTCTCGGCGAGTTAAGCATTTTGAGTAATTTGCCGATTGGTTTCAGAACGGCTTGCATTCAAATTTACTATTTTTTTTGCCAGCCATTCATTGTGGAACAAAAGTGATTTTCTCGGCGAGTTAAGCATTTTGAGTAATTTGCCGATTCGTTTCAGAACGGCTTGCATCACAATTAACTATTTTTTGCCAGGCATTCATTGTGGAACAAAAGTGATTTTCTCGGCGAGTTAAGCAATTTGAGTAATTTGCCGATTGGTTTCAGAACGGCTTGCATTGAAATTTCCTATTTTTTGCCAGACATTCATTGTGGAACAAAAGTGATTTTCTCGGCGACTTAAGCATTTTGAATAATTTGCCGATTGGTTTCAGAACGGCTTGCAACACAGTTAATTATTTTTTGCCAGGCATTCATTGTGGAACAAAAGTGATTTTCTCGACGAGTTATGCATTTTGAGTAATTTGCCGATTGCTTTCAGAACGGCTTGCATTGAAATTTACTATTTTTTGCCAGACATTCATTGTGGGAAAAAAGTAATGTTCTCGGCGAGTTAAGCATTTTGAGTAATTTGCCGATTGATTTCAGAACGGCTTGCATCACAATTAAATATTTTTTACCAGGCATTCATTATGGAACAAAAGTGATTTTCTCGGCGAGTTAAGCAATTTGAGTAATTTGCCGATTGATTTCAGAACGGCTTGCATCACAATTAACTATTTCTTGCCAGGCATTCATTGTGGTACAAAAGTGATTTTCTCGGCGAGTTAAGCATTTTGAGTAATTTGCCGATTGGTTTCAGAACGGCTTGCATTCAAATTTAGTATTTTTTTTGCCAGCCATTCATTGTGGAACAAAAGTGATTTTCTCGGCGAGTTAAGCATTTTGAGTAATTTGCCGATTCGTTTCAGAACGGCTTGCATCACAATTAACTATTTTTTGCCAGGCATTCATTGTGGAACAAAAGTGATTTTCTCGGCGAGTTAAGCAATTTGAGTAATTTGCCGATTGGTTTCAGAACGGCTTGCATTGAAATTTCCTATTTTTTGCCAGACATTCATTGTGGAACAAAAGTGATTTTCTCGGCGACTTAAGCATTTTGAATAATTTGCCGATTGGTTTCAGAACGGCTTGCAACACAGTTAATTATTTTTTGCCAGGCATTCATTGTGGAACAAAAGTGATTTTCTCGACGAGTTATGCATTTTGAGTAATTTGCCGATTGCTTTCAGAACGGCTTGCATTGAAATTTACTATTTTTTGCCAGACATTGATTGTGGGAAAAAAGTAATGTTCTCGGCGAGTTAAGCATTTTGAGCAATTTGCCGATTGGTTTCAGAACGGCTTGCATTGAAATTTACTATTTTTCGCCAGACATTCATTGTGGAACAAAAGTGATTTTCGCGGCGAGTTAAGCATTTTGAGTAATTTGCCGATTGATTTCAGAACGGCTTGCATCACAATTAACTATTTTTTACCAGGCATTCATTATGGAACAAAAGTGATTTTCTCGGCGAGTTAAGCATTTTGAGTAATTTGCCGATTGATTTCAGAACGGCTTGCATCACAATTAACTATTTTTTGCCAGGCATTCATTGTGGAACAAAAGTGATTTTCTCGGCGAGTTAAGCATTTTGAGTAATTTGCCGATTGGTTTCAGAACGGCTTGCATTCAAATTTACTATTTTTTTGCCAGCCATTCATTGTGGAACAAAAGTGATTTTCACGGGGAGTTAAGCATTTTGAGAAATTTGCCGATTGGTTTCAGAACGGCTTGCATTGAAATTTACTATTTTTTGCCAGACATTCATTGTGGAACAAAAGTGATTTTCTCGGGACTTTAGCATTTTGAATAATTTGCCGATTGGTTTCAGAACGGCTTGCATCACAATTAACTATTTTTTGCCAGACATTCATTGTGGGAAAAAAGTAATGTTCTCGGCGAGTTAAGCATTTTGAGTAATTGCCGATTGATTTCAGAACGGCTTGCATCACAATTAAATATTTTTTACCAGGCATTCATTATGGAACAAAAGTGATTTTCTCGGCGAGTTAGACATTTTGAGTAATTTGCCGATTGGTTTCAGAACGGCTTGCGTCACAATTAACTATTTTTTGCCAGGCATTCATTGTGGAACAAAAGTGATTTTCTCAGCGAGTTAAGCAATTTGAGTAATTTGCCGATTGATTTCAGAACGGCTTGCATCACAATTAACTATTTTTTGCCAGGCATTCATTGTGGAACAAAAGTGATTTGCTCGGCGAGTTAAGCATTTTGAGTAATTTGCAGATTGCTTTCAGAACGGCTTGCATTGAAATTTACTATTTTTTGCCAGACATTCATTGTGGGAAAAACGTGATTTTCTCGGCGAGTTAAGCAATTTGAGTAATTTGCCGATTGATTTCAGAACGGCTTGTATCACAATTAACTATTTTTTGCCAGGCATTCATTGTGGAACAAAAGTGATTTTCTCGGCGATTAAGCATTTTGAATAATTTGCCGATTGGTTTCAGAACGGCTTGCAACACAGTTAACTATTTTTTGCCAGGCATTCATTGTGGAACAAAAGTGATTTTCACGGGGAGTTAAGCATTTTGAGCAATTTGCCGATTGGTTTCAGAACGGCTTGCATTGAAATTTACTATTTTTTGCCAGACATTCATTGTGGGAAAAAGGTGATTTTCTCGGCGAGTTAAGCATTTTGAGTAATTTGCCGATTGATTTCAGAACGGCTTGCATTACAATTAAATATTTTTTGCCAGGCATTCATTGTGGAACAAAAGTGATCTTCTCGGCGAGTTAAGCATTTTGAGTAATTTGCCGATTCGTTTCAGAACGGCTTGCAATACAATTAACTATTTTTTTACCAGACATTCATTGTGGAACCAAAGTGACTTTCTCGGCGAGTTAAGCATTTTGAGTAATTTGCCGATTTGTTTCAGAACGGCTTGTATCACAATTAACTATTTTTTGCCAGGCATTCATTGTGGAACAAAAGTGATTTTCTCGGCGATTAAGCATTTTGAGTAATTTGTCGATGGCTTTCAGAACGGCTTGCATTGAAATTTACTATTTTTTGCCAGACATTCTTGACGAACAAAAGTGATTTTCTCGGCGAGTTAAGCACTTTGAGTAATTTGCCGATTGATTTCAGAACGGCTTGCATCACAATTAACTATTTTTTACCAGGCATTCATTATGGAACAAAAGTGATTTTCTCGGCGAGTTAAGCATATAGAGTAATTTGCCGATTGGTTTCAGAACGGATTGCATCACAATTAACTATTTTTTGCCAGGCATCCATTGTGGAACAAAAGTGATTTTCACGGGGAGTTAAGCATTTTGAGCAATTTGCCGATTGGTTTCAGAACGGCTTGCATTGAAATTTACTATTTTTTGCCAGACATTCATTGTGGAACAAAAGTGATTTTCACGGGGAGTTAAGCATTTTGAGCAATTTGCCGATTGGTTTCAGAACGGCTTGCATTGAAATTTACTATTTTTTGCCAGACATTCATTGTGGAACAAAAGTGATTTTCTCGGCGAGTTAAGCACTTTGAGTAATTTGCCGATTGATTTCAGAACGGCTTGCATCACAATTAACTATTTTTTACCAGGCATTCATTATGGAACAAAAGTGATTTTCTCGGCGAGTTAAGCATATAGAGTAATTTGCCGATTGGTTTCAGAACGGCTTGCATCACAATTAACTATTTTTTGCCAGGCATCCATTGTGGAACAAAAGTGATTTTCACGGGGAGTTAAGCATTTTGAGCAATTTGCCGATTGGTTTCAGAACGGCTTGCATTGAAATTTACTATTTTTTGCCAGACATTCATTGTGGAACAAAAGTGATTTTCACGGGGAGTTAAGCATTTTGAGCAATTTGCCGATTGGTTTCAGAACGGCTTGCATTGAAATTTACTATTTTTTGCCAGACATTCATTGTGGAACAAAAGTGATTTTCTCGGCGAGTTAAGCATTTTGAGTAATTTGCCGATTGGTTTCAGAACGGCTTGCATCACAATTAACTATTTTTTGCCAGGCATTCATTGTGGAACAAAAGTGATTTACTCGGCGAGTTAAGCATTTTGAGTAATTTGCCGATTGCTTTCAGAACGGCTTGCATTGAAATTTACTATTTTTTGCCAGACATTCATTGTGGGAAAACGGTGATTTTCTCGGCGAGTTAAGCATTTTGAGTAATTTGCCGATTGATTTCAGAACGGCTTGCATCACAATTAACTATTTTTTGCCAGGCATTCATTGTGGAACAAAAGTGATCTTCTCGGCGAGTTAAGCATTTTGAGTAATTTGCCGATTGGTTTCAGAACGGCTTGCAATACAATTAACTATTTTTTGCCAGACATTCATTGTGGAACCAAAGTGACTTTCTCTGCGAGTTAAGCATTTTGGGTAATTTGCCGATTGGTTTCAGAACGGCTTGTATCACAATTAACTATTTTTTGCCAGGCATTCATTGTGGAACAAAAGTGATTTTCTCGGCGATTAAGCATTTTGAGTAATTTGCCGATGGCTTTCAGAACGGCTTGCATTGAAATTTACTATTTTTTGCCAGACATTCATTGTGGGAAATAGGTGATTTTCTCGGCGAGTTAAGCATTTTGAGTAATTTGCCGATTGATTTCAGAACGGCTTGCATCACAATTAACTATTTTTTGCCAGGCATTCATTGTGGAACAAAAGTGATTTTCTCGGCGAGTTAAGCATTTTGAGTAATTTGCCGATTGGTTTCAGAACGGCTTGCATTGAAATTTACTATTTTTTGCCAGACATTCATTGTGGAACAAAAGTGATTTTCACGGGGAGTTAAGCATTTTGAGCAATTTGCCGATTGGTTTCAGAACGGCTTGCATTGAAATTTACTATTTAATGCCAGACATTCATTGTGGAACAAAAGTGATTTTCTCGGCGAGTTAAGCATTTTGAGTAATTTGCCGATTGCTGCCAGAATGGCTTGCATTGAAATTTACTATTTTTTGCCAGAAATTCATTGTGGGAAAAAAGTGATTTGCTCGTCGTGTTAAGCATTTTGAGTAATTTACCGATTTGTTTCAGAACGGCTTGAATTAAAATTTACTATTTTTTGCCAGCCATTCATTGTGGCACAAAAGTGATTTTCACGGCGAGTTAAGCATTTTGAGCAATTTGCCGATTGGTTTCTGAACGGCTTGCATTGAAATTTACTATTTTTTGCCAGACATTCATTGTGGAACAAAAGTGATTTTCTCGGCGAGTTAAGCATTTTGAATAATTTGCCGATTGGTTTCAGAACGGCTTGCAACACAGTTAACTATTTTTTGCCAGGCATTCATTGTGGAACAAAAGTGATTTTCTCGGCGAGTTAAGCATTTTGAGTAATTTGCCGATTGCTTTCAGAACGGCTTGCATTGAAATTTACTATTTTTTGCCAGGCATTCATTGTGGAACCAAAGTGATTTTCTCGGCGAGTTAAGCATTTTGAGTAATTTGCCGATTAGTTTCAGAACGGCTTGCATCACAATTAACTATTTTCTGGCAGACACTCATTGTGGGAAAAACGTGATTTTCCCTGCGAGTTAAGCATTTTGAGTAATTTACCGATTGGTTTCAGAACACCTTGCATTAAAATTTGCTATTTTTTGCCAGTCATTCATTGTGGAACAAAAGCGAATTAAGCATTTTGAGCAATTTGCCGATTGGTTTCAGTACGGCTTGCTTTGAAATTTACTATTTTTTGCCAGACATTCATTGTGGGAAAAAGGTGATTTTCTTGGCGTGTTAAGCATTTTGAGTAATTTGCCGATTGATTTCAGAACGGCTTGCACCAGAATTAACTATTTTTTTGCAAGCATTCATTGTGGAACAAAAGTGATTTTCTCGGCGAGTTAAGCATTTTGAGTAATTTGCCGATTGGTTTCAGAACGGCTTGCATCACAATTAACTATTTTTTGACAGGCATTCATTGTGGAACAAAAGTGATTTTCTCGGCGAGTTAAGCATTTTGAGTAAGTTGCCGATTGCTTTCAGAACGGCTTGCATTGAAATTTACTATTTTTTGCCAGACATTCATTGTGGGAAAAAAGTAATTTTCTCGGCGAGTTAAGCATTTTGAGTAATTTGCCGATTGGTTTCAGAACGGCTTGCATCACAATTAACTATTTTTTGCCAGGCATTCATTGTGGAACAAAAGTGATTTACTCGGCGAGTTTAGCATTTTGAGTAATTTGCCGATAGCTTTCTGAACGGCTTGCATTGAAATTTACTATTTTTTGCCAGACATTCATTGTGGAACAAAAGTGATTTTCACGGGGAGTTAAGCATTTTGAGCAATTTGCCGATTGGTTTCAGAACGGCTTGCATTGAAATTTACTATTTTTTGCCAGACATTCATTGTGGGAAAAAGGTGATTTTCTCGGCGAGTTAAGCATTTTGAGTAATTTGCCGATTGATTTCAGAACGGCTTGCATCACAATTAACTATTTTTTACCAGGCATTCATTATGGAACAAAAGTGATTTTCTCGGCGAGTTCAGCATTTTGAGTAATTTGCCGATTGGTTTCAGAACGGCTTGCATTGAAATTTACTATTTTTTGCCAGACATTCATTGTGGAACAAAAGTGATTTTCACGGGGAGTTAAGCATTTTGAGAAATTTGCCGATTGGTTTCAGAACGGCTTGCATTGAAATTTACTATTTTTTGCCAGACATTCATTGTGGAACAAAAGTGATTTTCTCGGCGAGTTAAGCATTTTGAGTAATTTGCCGATTGGTTTCAGAACGGCTTGCATCACAATTAACTATTTTTTGCCAGGCATTTAATTGTGGAACAAAAGTGATTTTCTCGGCGAGTTAAGCATTTTGAGTAATTTGCCGATTGCTTTCAGAATGGCTTGCATTGAAATTTACTATTTTTTGCCAGACATTCATTGTGGGAAAAAAGTGATTTGCTCGGCGTGTTAAGCATTTTGAGTAATTTACCGATTGGTTTCAGAACGGCTTGAATTAAAATTTACCATTTTTTGCCAGCCATTCATTGTGGCACAAAAGTGATTTTCACGTCGAGTTAAGCATTTTGAGCAATTTGCCGATTGGTTTCTGAACGGCTTGCATTGAAATTTATTATTTTTTGCCAGACATTCATTGTGGAACAAATGTGATTTTCTCGGCGAGTTAAGCATTTTGAGCAATTTGCCGATTCGTTTCAGAACGGCTTGCATTGAAATTTACTATTTTTTGCCAGACATTCATTGTGGGAAAAAGGTGATTTTCTCGACGAGTTAAGCATTTTGAGTAATTTGCCGATTGATTTCAGAACGGCTTGCATCACAATTAACTATTTTTTGCCAGGCATTCATTGTGGAACAAAAGTGATTTTCTCAGCGAGTTAAGCATTTTGAGTAATTTGCCGATTCGCTTCAGAACGGCTTGCAATGCAAGTAACTATTTTTTGCCAGACATTCATTGTGGAACCAAAGTGATTTTCACGGTGAATTAAGCATTTTGAGCAATTTGCCGATTGGTTTCAGAACGGCTTGCATTGTAATTTATTATTTTTTGCCAGACATTCATTGTGGAACAAAAGTGATTTTCTCGGCGAGTTAAGCATTTTGAGCAATTTGCCGATTGGTTTCAGAACGGCTTGCAACACAGTTAACTATTTTTTGCCAGGCATTCATTGTGGAACAAAAGTGATTTTCTCGGCGAGTTAAGCATTTTGAGTAATTTGCCGATTGCTGCCAGAATGGCTTGCATTGAAAGTTACTATTTTTTGCCAGACATTCATTGTGGGAAAAAAGTGATTTGCTCGGCGTGTTAAGCATTTTGAGTAATTTACCGATTGGTTTCAGAACGGCTTGAATTAAAATTTACTATTTTTTGCCAGCCATTCATTGTGGCACAAAAGTGATTTTCACGGCGAGTTAAGCATTTTGAGCAATTTGCCGATTGGTTTCTGAACGGCTTGCATTGAAATTTACTATTTTTTGCCAGACATTCATTGTGGAACAAAAGTGATTTTCTCGGCGAGTTAAGCATTTTGAATAATTTGCCGATTGGTTTCAGAACGGCTTGCAACACAGTTAACTATTTTTTGCCAGGCATTCATTGTGGAACAAAAGTGATTTTCTCGGCGAGTTAAGCATTTTGAGTAATTTGCCGATTGCTTTCAGAACGGCTTGCTTTGAAATTTACTATTTTTTGCCAGGCATTCATTGTGGAACCAAAGTGATTTTCTCGGCGAGTTAAGCATTTTGAGTAATTTGCCGATTAGTTTCAGAACGGCTTGCATCACAATTAACTATTTTCTGCCAGACACTCATTGTGGGAAAAACGTGATTTTCCCTGCGAGTTAAGCATTTTGAGTAATTTACCGATTGGTTTCAGAACACCTTGCATTAAAATTTGCTATTTTTTGCCAGTCATTCATTGTGGAACAAAAGCGAATTAAGCATTTTGAGCAATTTGCCGATTGGTTTCAGTACGGCTTGCATTGAAATTTACTATTTTTTGCCAGACATTCATTGTGGGAAAAAGGTGATTTTCTTGGCGTGTTAAGCATTTTGAGTAATTTGCCGATTGATTTCAGAACGGCTTGCACCACAATTAACTATTTTTTTGCAAGCATTCATTGTGGAACAAAAGTGATTTTCTCGGCGAGTTAAGCATTTTGAGTAATTTGCCGATTGGTTTCAGAACAGCTCGCATCACAATTAAGTATTTTTTGCGAGGCATTCATTGTGGAACAAAAGTGATTTTCTCGGCGAGTTAAGCATTTTGAGTAATTTGCCGATTGGTTTCAGAACGGCTTGCATCACAATTAACTATTTTTTGACAGGCATTCATTGTGGAACAAAAGTGATTTTCTCGGCGAGTTAAGCATTTTGAGTAAGTTGCCGATTGCTTTCAGAACGTCTTGCATTGAAATTTACTATTTTTTGCCAGACATTCATTGTGGGAAAAAAGTAATTTTCTCGGCGAGTTAAGCATTTTGAGTAATTTGCCGATTGGTTTCAGAACGGCTTGCATCACAATTAACTATTTTTTGCCAGGCATTCATTGTGGAACAAAAGTGGTTTACTCGGCGAGTTAAGCATTTTGAGTAATTTGCCGATTGCTTTCTGAACGGCTTGCATTGAAATTTACTATTTTTTGCCAGACATTCATTGTGGAACAAAAGTGATTTTCACGGGGAGTTAAGCATTTTGAGCAATTTGCCGATTGGTTTCAGAACGGCTTGCATTGAAATTTACTATTTTTTGCCAGACATTCATTGTGGGAAAAAGGTGATTTTCTCGGCGAGTTAAGCATTTTGAGTAATTTGCCGATTGATTTCAGAACGGCTTGCATCACAATTAACTATTTTTTACCAGGCATTCATTATGGAACAAAAGTGATTTTCTCGGCGAGTTCAGCATTTTGAGTAATTTGCCGATTGGTTTCAGAACGGCTTGCATTGAAATTTACTATTTTTTGCCAGACATTCATTGTGGAACAAAAGTGATTTTCACGGGGAGTTAAGCATTTTGAGAAATTTGCCGATTGGTTTCAGAACGGCTTGCATTGAAATTTACTATTTTTTGCCAGACATTCATTGTGGAACAAAAGTGATTTTCTCGGCGAGTTAAGCATTTTGAGTAATTTGCCGATTGGTTTCAGAACGGCTTGCATCACAATTAACTATTTTTTGCCCGACATTCATTGTGGAACAAAAGTGATTTTCTCGGCGAGTTAAGCATTTCGAGTAATTTACCGATTGGTTTCAGAACAGCTTGCATTAAAAATTACTATTTTTTGCCAGGCATTCATTGTGGAACAAAATGATTTTCTCGGCAAGTTAAGCATTTTGAGTAATTTGCCGATTGGTTTCAGAACGGCTTGCATCACAATTAACTATTTTTTGCCCGGCATTCATTGTGGAACAAAAGTGATTTTCTCGGCGAGTTAAGCATTTTGAGTAATTTGCCGATTGCTTTCAGAATGGCTTGCATTGAAATTTACTATTTTTTGCCAGACATTCATTGTGGGAAAAAAGTGATTTGCTCGGCGTGTTCAGCATTTTGAGTAATTTACCGATTGGTTTCAGAACGGCTTGAATTAAAATTTACCATTTTTTGCCAGCCATTCATTGTGGCACAAAAGTGATTTTCACGTCGAGTTAAGCATTTTGAGCAATTTGCCGATTGGTTTCTGAACGGCTTGCATTGAAATTTATTATTTTTTGCCAGACATTCATTGTGGAACAAATGTGATTTTCTCGGCGAGTTAAGCATTTTGAGCAATTTGCCGATTCGTTTCAGAACGGCTTGCATTGAAATTTACTATTTTTTGCCAGACATTCATTGTGGGAAAAAGGTGATTTTCTCGGCGAGTTAGACATTTTGAGTAATTTGCCGATTGGTTTCCGAACGGCTTGCATCACAATTAACTATTTTTTGCCAGGCATTCATTGTGGAACAAAAGTGATTTTCTCGGCGAGTTAAGCAATTTGAGTAATTTGCCGATTGATTTCAGAACGGCTTGCATCACAATTAACTATTTCTTGCCAGGCATTCATTGTGGTACAAAAGTGGTTTTCTCGGCGAGTTAAGCATTTTGAGTAATTTGCCGATTGGTTTCAGAACGGCTTGCATTCAAATTTACTATTTTTTTTGCCAGCCATTCATTGTGGAACAAAAGTGATTTTCTCGGCGAGTTAAGCATTTTGAGTAATTTGCCGATTCGTTTCAGAACGGCTTGCATCACAATTAACTATTTTTTGACAGGCATTCATTGTGGAACAAAAGTGATTTTCTCGGCGAGTTAAGCATTTTGAGTAATTTGCCGATTGATTTCAGAACGGCTTGCATGGCAATTAATTATTTTTTGCCAGGCATTCATTGTGGAACAAAAGTGATCTTCTCGGCGAGTTAAGCATTTTGAGTAATTTGCCGATTCGTTTCAGAACGGCTTGCAATACAATTAACTATTTTTTGCCAGACATTCATTGTGGAACCAAAGTGACTTTCTCGGCGAGTTAAGCATTTTGAGTAATTTGCCGATTGGTTTCAGAACGGCTTGCATCACAATTAACTATTTTTTGCCAGGCATTCATTGTGGAACAAAAGTGATTTTCTCGGCGAGTTAAGCATTTTGAGTAATTTGCCGATTGGTTTCAGAACGGCTTGCATTGAAATTTACTATTTTTTGCCAGACATTCACTGTGGAACAAAAGTGATTTTCACGGGGAGATAAGCATTTTGAGCAATTTGCCGATTGGTTTCAGAACGGCTTGCATTGAAATTTACTATTTTTTGCCAGGCATTCATTGTGGAACAAAAGTGATTTTCTCGGCGAGTTAAGCATTTTGAGTAATTTGCCGATTCGTTTCAGAACGGCTTGCAATACAATTAACTATTTTTTGCCAGGCATTCATTGTGGAACAAAAGCGATTTTCTCGGCGAGTTAAGCATTTTGAGTAATTTGCCGATGGCTTTCAGAACGGCTTGCATTGAAATTTACTATTTTTTGCCAGACATTCATTGTGGGAAATAGGTGATTTTCTCGGCGAGTTAAGCATTTTGAGTAATTTGCCGATTGGTTTCAGAACGGCTTGCATCACAATTAACTATTTTTTGCCAGGCATTCATTGCGGAACAAAAGTGATTTTCTCGGCGAGTTAAGCATTTTGAGCAATTTGCCGATTGGTTTCAGAACGGCTTGCATTGAAATTTACTAATTTTTGCCAGACATTCATTGTGGAACAAAATGATTTTCACGGGGAGTTAAGCATTTTGAGAAATTTGCCGATTGGTTTCAGAACGGCTTGCATTGAAATTTACTATTTTTTGCCAGGCATTCATTGTGGAACAAAAGTGATTTTCTCGGCGAGTTAAGCATTTTGACTAATTTGCCGATTGGTCTCAGAACGGCTTGCATTGAAATTTACTATTTTTTGCCAGACATTCATTGTGGAACAAAAGTGATTTTCTCGGCGAGTTAAGCATCTTGAGCAATTTGCCGATTGATTTCAGAACGGCTTGCATCACAATTAACTATTTTTTGCCAGGCATTCATTGTGGAACAAAAGTGATTTTCTCGGCGAGTTAAGCATTTTGAGTAATTTGCCGATTGGTTTCAGAACGGCTTGCATTGAAATTTACTATTTTTTGCCAGACATTCATTGTGGAACAAAAGTGCTTTTCTCGGCGAGTTAAGCATTTTGAGTAATTTGCCGATTCGTTTCAGAACGGCTTGCAATACAATTAATTATTTTTTGCCAGGCATTCATTGTGGAACAAAAGTGATTTTCTCGGCGAGTTAAGCATTTTGAGTAATTTGCCGATTGGTTTCAGAACGGCTTGCATTCAAATTTACTATTTTTTTGCCAGCCATTCATTGTGGAACAAAAGTGATTTTCACGGGGAGTTAAGCATTTTGAGAAATTTGCCGATTGGTTTCAGAACGGCTTGCATTGAAATTTACTATTTTTGCCAGTCATTCATTGTGGAACAAAAGTGATTTTCTCGGCGACTTTAGCATTTTGAATAATTTGCCGATTGGTTTCAGAACGGCTTGCAACACAGTTAACTATTTTTTGCCAGGCATTCATTGTGGAACAAAAGTAATTTTCTCGGCGAGTTAAGCATTTTGAGTATTTTGCCGATTGCTTTCAGAACGGCTTGCATTGAAATTTACTATTTTTTGCCAGACATTCATTGTGGGAAAAAAGTAATGTTCTCGGCGAGTTAAGCATTTTGAGTAATTTGCCGATTGATTTCAGAACGGCTTGCATCACAATTAGATATTTTTTACCAGGCATTCATTATGGAACAAAAGTGATTTTCTCGGCGAGTTAGACATTTTGAGTAATTTGCCGATTGGTTTCAGAACGGCTTGCATCACAATTAACTATTTTTTGCCAGGCATTCATTGTGGAACAAAAGTGATTTTCTCGGCGAGTTAAGCAATTTGAGTAATTTGCCGATTGATTTCAGAACGGCTTGCATCACAATTAACTATTTCTTGCCAGGCATTCATTGTGGTACAAAAGTGATTTTCTCGGCGAGTTAAGCATTTTGAGTAATTTGCCGATTGGTTTCAGAACGGCTTGCATTCAAATTTACTATTTTTTTTGCCAGCCATTCATTGTGGAACAAAAGTGATTTTCTCGGCGAGTTAAGCATTTTGAGTAATTTGCCGATTCGTTTCAGAACGGCTTGCATGGCAATTAATTATTTTTTGCCAGGCATTCATTGTGGAACAAAAGTGATTTTCTCGGCGAGTTAAGCGTTTTGAGTAATTTGCCGATTGATTTCAGAACGGCTTGCATGGCAATTAATTATTTTTTGCCAGGCATTCATTGTGGAACAAAAGTGATCTTCTCGGCGAGTTAAGCATTTTGAGTAATTTGCCGATTCGTTTCAGAACGGCTTGCAATGAAATTTACTATTTTTTGCCAGACATTCATTGTGGAACAAAAGTGATTTTCACGGGGAGTTAAGCATTTTGAGTAATTTGCCGATGGCTTTCAGAACGGCTTGCATTGAAATTTACTATTTTTTGCCAGACATTCATTGTGGGAAATAGGTGATTTTCTCGGCGAGTTAAGCATTTTGAGTAATTTGCCGATTGGTTTCAGAACGGCTTGCATCACAATTAACTATTTTTTGCCAGGCATTCATTGCGGAACAAAAGTGATTTTCTCGGCGAGTTAAGCATTTTGAGCAATTTGCCGATTGGTTTCAGAACGGCTTGCATTGAAATTTACTAATTTTTGCCAGACATTCATTGTGGAACAAAATGATTTTCACGGGGAGTTAAGCATTTTGAGAAATTTGCCGATTGGTTTCAGAACGGCTTGCATTGAAATTTACTATTTTTTGCCAGGCATTCATTGTGGAACAAAAGTGATTTTCTCGGCGAGTTAAGCATTTTGACTAATTTGCCGATTGGTCTCAGAACGGCTTGCATTGAAATTTACTATTTTTTGCCAGACATTCATTGTGGAACAAAAGTGATTTTCTCGGCGAGTTAAGCATCTTGAGCAATTTGCCGATTGATTTCAGAACGGCTTGCATCACAATTAACTATTTTTTGCCAGGCATTCATTGTGGAACAAAAGTGATTTTCTCGGCGAGTTAAGCATTTTGAGTAATTTGCCGATTGGTTTCAGAACGGCTTGCATTGAAATTTACTATTTTTTGCCAGACATTCATTGTGGAACAAAAGTGCTTTTCTCGGCGAGTTAAGCATTTTGAGTAATTTGCCGATTGATTTCAGAACGGCTTGCATCACAATTAACTATTTTTTGCAAGGCATTCATTGTGGAACAAAAGTGATTTTCTCGGCGAGTTCAGCATTTTGAGTAATTTGCCGATTCGTTTCAGAACGGCTTGCAGTACAATTAACTATTTTTTGCCAGGCATTCATTGTGGAACAAAAGTGATTTTCTCGGCGAGTTAAGCATTTTGAGTAATTTGCCGATTGGTTTCAGAACGGCTTGCATTCAAATTTACTATTTTTTTGCCAGCCATTCATTGTGGAACAAAAGTGATTTTCACGGGGAGTTAAGCATTTTGAGAAATTTGCCGATTGGTTTCAGAACGGCTTGCATTGAAATTTACTATTTTTGCCAGACATTCATTGTGGAACAAAAGTGATTTTCTCGGCGACTTTAGCATTTTGAATAATTTGCCGATTGGTTTCAGAACGGCTTGCAACACAGTTAACTATTTTTTGCCAGGCATTCATTGTGGAACAAAAGTAATTTTCTCGGCGAGTTAAGCATTTTGAGTATTTTGCCGATTGCTTTCAGAACGGCTTGCATTGAAATTTACTATTTTTTGCCAGACATTCATTGTGGGAAAAAAGTAATGTTCTCGGCGAGTTAAGCATTTTGAGTAATTTGCCGATTGATTTCAGAACGGCTTGCATCACAATTAGATATTTTTTACCAGGCATTCATTATGGAACAAAAGTGATTTTCTCGGCGAGTTAGACATTTTGAGTAATTTGCCGATTGGTTTCAGAACGGCTTGCATCACAATTAACTATTTTTTGCCAGGCATTCATTGTGGAACAAAAGTGATTTTCTCGGCGAGTTAAGCAATTTGAGTAATTTGCCGATTGATTTCAGAACGGCTTGCATCACAATTAACTATTTCTTGCCAGGCATTCATTGTGGTACAAAAGTGATTTTCTCGGCGAGTTAAGCATTTTGAGTAATTTGCCGATTGGTTTCAGAACGGCTTGCATTCAAATTTACTATTTTTTTTGCCAGCCATTCATTGTGGAACAAAAGTGATTTTCTCGGCGAGTTAAGCATTTTGAGTAATTTGCCGATTCGTTTCAGAACGGCTTGCATGGCAATTAATTATTTTTTGCCAGGCATTCATTGTGGAACAAAAGTGATTTTCTCGGCGAGTTAAGCATTTTGAGTAATTTGCCGATTGATTTCAGAACGGCTTGCATGGCAATTAATTATTTTTTGCCAGGCATTCATTGTGGAACAAAAGTGATCTTCTCGGCGAGTTAAGCATTTTGAGTAATTTGCCGATTCGTTTCAGAACGGCTTGCAATGAAATTTACTATTTTTTGCCAGACATTCATTGTGGAACAAAAGTGATTTTCACGGGGAGTTAAGCATTTTGAGTAATTTGCCGATTGGTTTCAGAACGGCTTGCATCACAATTAACTATTTTTTTGCCAGGCATTCATTGTGGAACAAAAGTGATTTTCTCGGCGAGTTAAGCATTTTGAGTAATTTGCCGATTGGTTTCAGAACGGCTTGCATTGAAATTTACTATTTTTTGCCAGACATTCACTGTGGAACAAAAGTGATTTTCACGGGGAGATAAGCATTTTGAGCAATTTGCCGATTGGTTTCAGAACGGCTTGCATTGAAATTTACTATTTTTTGCCAGGCATTCATTGTGGAACAAAAGTGATTTTCTCGGCGAGTTAAGCATTTTGAGTAATTTGCCGATTGATTTCAGAACAGCTTGCATCACAATTAACTATTTTTTAACCAGGCATTCATTATGGAACAAAAGTGATTTTCTCGGCGAGTTAAGCATTTTGAGTAATTTGCCGATTGGTTTCAGAACGGCTTGCATCACAATTAACTATTTTTTGCCAGGCATTCATTGCGGAACAAAAGTGATTTTCTCGGCGAGTTAAGCATTTTGAGCAATTTGCCGATTGGTTTCAGAACGGCTTGCATTGAAATTTACTATTTTTTGCCAGACATTCATTGTGGAACAAAAGTGATTTTCACGGGGAGTTAAGCATTTTGAGAAATTTGCCGATTGGTTTCAGAACGGCTTGCATTGAAATTTACTATTTTTTGCCAGACATTCATTGTGGAACAAAAGTGATTTTCTCGGCGAGTTAAGCATCTTGAGCAATTTGCCGATTGATTTCAGAACGGCTTGCATCACAATTAACTATTTTTTGCCAGGCATTCATTGTGGAACCAAAGTGATTTTCTCGGCGAGTTAAGCATTTTGAGTAATTTGCCGATTGGTTTCAGAACGGCTTGCATTGAAATTTACTATTTTTTGCCAGACATTCATTGTGGAACAAAAGTGATTTTCTCGGCGAGTTCAGCATTTTGAGTAATTTGCCGATTCGTTTCAGAACGGCTTGCAATACAAATTACTATTTTTTTGCCAGCCATTCATTGTGGAACAAAAGTGATTTTCACGGGGAGTTAAGCATTTTGAGAAATTTGCCGATTGGTTTCAGAACGGCTTGCATTGAAATTTACTATTTTTGCCAGACATTCATTGTGGAACAAAAGTGATTTTCTCGGCGACTTTAGCATTTTGAATAATTTGCCGATTGGTTTCAGAACGGCTTGCAACACAGTTAACTATTTTTTGCCAGGCATTCATTGTGGAACAAAAGTAATTTTCTCGGCGAGTTAAGCATTATGAGTATTTTGCCGATTGCTTTCAGAACGGCTTGCATTGAAATTTAATATTTTTTGCCAGACATTCATTGTGGGAAAAAAGTAATGTTCTCGGCGAGTTAAGCATTTTGAGTAATTTGCCGATTGATTTCAGAACGGCTTGCATCACAATTAGATATTTTTTACCAGGCATTCATTATGGAACAAAAGTGATTTTCTCGGCGAGTTAGACATTTTGAGTAATTTGCCGATTGGTTTCAGAACGGCTTGCATCACAATTAACTATTTTTTGCCAGGCATTCATTGTGGAACAAAAGTGATTTCTCGGCGAGTTAAGCAATTTGAGTAATTTGCCGATTGATTTCAGAACGGCTTGCATCACAATTAACTATTTTTTGCCAGGCATTCATTGTGGAACAAAAGTGATTTGCTCGGCGAGTTAAGCATTTTGAGTAATTTGCCGATTGGTTTCAGAACGGCTTGCATTCAAATTTACTATTTTTTTGCCAGCCATTCATTGTGGAACAAAAGTGATTTTCTCGGCGAGTTAAGCATTTTGAGTAATTTGCCGATTCGTTTCAGAACGGCTTGCATCACAATTAACTATTTTTTGACAGGCATTCATTGTGGAACAAAAGTGATTTGCTCGGCGAGTTAAGCATTTTGAGTAATTTGCCGATTGGTTTCAGAACGGCTTGCATTGAAATTTACTATTTTTTGCCAGACATTCATTGTGGGAAATAGGTGATTTTCTCGGCGAGTTAAGCATTTTGAGTAATTTGCCGATTGGTTTCAGAACGGCTTGCATCACAATTAACTATTTTTTGCCAGGCATTCATTGCGGAACAAAAGTGATTTTCTCGGCGAGTTAAGCATTTTGAGAAATTTGCCGATTGGTTTCAGAACGGCTTGCATTGAAATTTACTATTTTTTGCCAGGCATTCATTGTGGAACAAAAGTGATTTTCTCGGCGAGTAAGCATTTTGAGTAATTTGCCGATTGGTCTCAGAACGGCTTGCATTGAAATTTACTATTTTTTGCCAGACATTCATTGTGGGAAATAGGTGATTTTCTCGGCGAGTTAAGCATTTTGAGTAATTTGCCGATTGATTTCAGAACGGCTTGCATCACAATTAACTATTTTTTGCCAGGCATTCATTGTGGAACAAAAGTGATTTTCTCGGCGAGTTAAGCATTTTGAGTAATTTGCCGATTGGTTTCAGAACGGCTTGCATTGAAATTTACTATTTTTTGCCAGACATTCATTGTGGAACAAAAGTGATTTTCACGGGGAGTTAAGCATTTTGAGCAATTTGCCGATTGGTTTCAGAACGGCTTGCATTGAAATTTACTATTTTTCGCCAGACATTCATTGTGGAACAAAAGTGATTTTCGCGGCGAGTTAAGCATTTTGAGTAATTTGCCGATTGATTTCAGAACGGCTTGCATCACAATTAACTATTTTTTAACCAGGCATTCATTATGGAACAAAAGTGATTTTCTCGGCGAGTTAAGCATTTTGAGTAATTTGCCGATTGGTTTCAGAACGGCTTGCATCACAATTAACTATTTTTTGCCAGGCATTCATTGCGGAACAAAAGTGATTTTCTCGGCGAGTTAAGCATTTTGAGAAATTTGCCGATTGGTTTCAGAACGGCTTGCATTGAAATTTACTATTTTTTGCCAGGCATTCATTGTGGAACAAAAGTGATTTTCTCGGCGAGTAAGCATTTTGAGTAATTTGCCGATTGGTCTCAGAACGGCTTGCATTGAAATTTACTATTTTTTGCCAGACATTCATTGTGGGAAATAGGTGATTTTCTCGGCGAGTTAAGCATTTTGAGTAATTTGCCGATTGATTTCAGAACGGCTTGCATCACAATTAACTATTTTTTGCCAGGCATTCATTGTGGAACAAAAGTGATTTTCTCGGCGAGTTAAGCATTTTGAGTAATTTGCCGATTGGTTTCAGAACGGCTTGCATTGAAATTTACTATTTTTTGCCAGACATTCATTGTGGAACAAAAGTGATTTTCACGGGGAGTTAAGCATTTTGAGCAATTTGCCGATTGGTTTCAGAACGGCTTGCATTGAAATTTACTATTTTTCGCCAGACATTCATTGTGGAACAAAAGTGATTTTCGCGGCGAGTTAAGCATTTTGAGTAATTTGCCGATTGATTTCAGAACGGCTTGCATCACAATTAACTATTTTTTAACCAGGCATTCATTATGGAACAAAAGTGATTTTCTCGGCGAGTTAAGCATTTTGAGTAATTTGCCGATTGGTTTCAGAACGGCTTGCATCACAATTAACTATTTTTTGCCAGGCATTCATTGTGGAACAAAAGTGATTTTCTCGGCGAGTTAAGCATTTTGAGCAATTTGCCGATTGGTTTCAGAACGGCTTGCATTGAAATTTACTATTTTTTGCCAGACATTCATTGTGGAACAAAAGTGATTTTCACGGGGAGTTAAGCATTTTGAGAAATTTGCCGATTGGTTTCAGAACGGCTTGCATTGAAATTTACTATTTTTTGCCAGACATTCATTGTGGAACAAAAGTGATTTTCTCGGCGAGTTAAGCATCTTGAGCAATTTGCCGATTGATTTCAGAACGGCTTGCATCACAATTAACTATTTTTTGCCAGGCATTCATTGTGGAACAAAAGTGATTTTCTCGGCGAGTTAAGCATTTTGAGTAATTTGCCGATTGGTTTCAGAACGGCTTGCATTCAAATTTACTATTTTTTTGCCAGCCATTCATTGTGGAACAAAAGTGATTTTCACGGGGAGTTAAGCATTTTGAGTAATTTGCCGATTGGTTTCAGAACGGCTTGCATTGAAATTAACTATTTTTTGCCAGACATTCATTGTGGAACAAAAGTGATTTTCTCGGCGACTTTAGCATTTTGAATAATTTGCCGATTGGTTTCAGAACGGCTTGCAACACAGTTAACTATTTTTGGCCAGGCATTCATTGTGGAACAAACGTGATTTTCTCGGCGAGTTAAGCATTTTGAGTAATTTGCCGATTGCTTTCAGAACGGCTTGCATCACAATTAAATATTTTTTACCAGGCATTCATTATGGAACAAAAGTGATTTTCTCGGCGAGTTAGACATTTTGAGTAATCTGCCGATTGGTTTCAGAACGGCTTGCATCACAATTAACTATTTTTTGCCAGGCATTCATTGTGGAACAAAAGTGATTTCTCGGCGAGTTAAGCAATTTGAGTAATTTGCCGATTGATTTCAGAACAGCTTGCATCACAATTAACTATTTTTTGCCAGGCATTCATTGTGGAACAAAAGTGATTTTCTCGGCGAGTTAAGCATTTTGAGTAATTTGCCGATTCGTTTCAGAACGGCTTGCATTCAAATTTACTATTTTTTGCCAGGCATTCATTGTGGAACAAAAGTGATTTTCTCGGCGAGTTAAGCATTTTGAGTAATTTGCCGATTGCTTTCAGAACGGCTTGCATCACAATTAACTGTTTTTTGCCAGGCATTCATTGTGGAACAAAAGTGATTTTCTCGGCGAGTTAAGCATTTTGAGTAATTTGCCGATTGGTTTCAAAACGGCTTGCATTGAAATTTACTATTTTTTGCCAGACATTCATTGTGGAACAAAAGTGATTTTCTCGGCGACTTAAGCATTTTGAATAATTTGCCGATTGGTTTCAGAACGGCTTGCAACACAGTTAATTATTTTTTGCCAGGCATTCATTGTGGAACAAAAGTGATTTTCTCGACGAGTTATGCATTTTGAGTAATTTGCCGATTGCTTTCAGAACGGCTTGCATTGAAATTTACTATTTTTTGCCAGGCATTGATTGTGGGAAAAAAGTAATGTTCTCGGCGAGTTAAGCATTTTGAGCAATTTGCCGATTGGTTTCAGAACGGCTTGCATTGAAATTTACTATTTTTCGCCAGACATTCATTGTGGAACAAAAGTGATTTTCGCGGCGAGTTAAGCATTTTGAGTAATTTGCCGAATGATTTCAGAACGGCTTGCATCACAATTAACTATTTTTTACCAGGCATTCATTATGGAACAAAAGTGATTTTCTCGGCGAGTTAAGCATTTTGAGTAATTTGCCGATTGATTTCAGAACGGCTTGCATTGAAATTTACTATTTTTTGCCAGACATTCATTGTGGGAATAAAGTAATGTTCTCGGCGAGTTAAGCATTTTGAGTAATTTGCCGATTGGTTTCAGAACGGCTTGCATCACAATTAACTATTTTTTGCCAGGCATTCATTGTGGAACAAAAGTGATTTTCTCGGCCAGTTAAGCATTTTGAGTAATTTGCCGATTGATTTCAGAACGGCTTGCATCACAATTAACTATTTTTTTTACCAGGCATTCATTATGGAACAAAAGTAATTTTCTCGGCGAGTTAAGCATTTTGAGTAATTTGCCGATTGGTTTCAGAACGGCTTGCATTGAAATTTACTATTTTTTGCCAGACATTCATTGTGGGGAAAAAGGTGATTTTCTCGGCGAATTAAGCAATTTGAGTAATTTGCCGATTGATTTCAGAACGGCTTGCATCACAATTAACTGTTTTTTGCCAGGCATTCATTGTGGAACAAAAGTGATTTTCTCGGCGAGTTAAGCATTTTGAGTAATTTGCCGATTGGTTTCAAAACGGCTTGCATTGAAATTTACTATTTTTTGCCAGACATTCATTGTGGAACAAAAGTGATTTTCTCGGCGACTTAAGCATTTTGAATAATTTGCCGATTGGTTTCAGAACGGCTTGCAACACAGTTAATTATTTTTTGCCAGGCATTCATTGTGGAACAAAAGTGATTTTCTCGACGAGTTAAGCATTTTGAGTAATTTGCCGATTGCTTTCAGAACGGCTTGCATTGAAATTTACTATTTTTTGCCAGACATTGATTGTGGGAAAAAAGTAATGTTCTCGGCGAGTTAAGCATTTTGAGCAATTTGCCGATTGGTTTCAGAACGGCTTGCATTGAAATTTACTATTTTTCGCCAGACATTCATTGTGGAACAAAAGTGATTTTCGCGGCGAGTTAAGCATTTTGAGTAATTTGCCGAATGATTTCAGAACGGCTTGCATCACAATTAACTATTTTTTAACCAGGCATTCATTATGGAACAAAAGTGATTTTCTCGGCGAGTTAAGCATTTTGAGTAATTTGCCGATTGATTTCAGAACGGCTTGCATCACAATTAACTATTTTTTGCCAGGCATTCATTGTGGAACAAAAGTGATTTTCTCGGCGAGTTAAGCATTTTGAGTAATTTGCCGATTGGTTTCAGAACGGCTTGCATTCAAATTTACTATTTTTTTGCCAGCCATTCATTGTGGAACAAAAGTGATTTTCACGGGGAGTTAAGCATTTTGAGAAATTTGCCGATTGGTTTCAGAACGGCTTGCATTGAAATTTACTATTTTTGCCAGACATTCATTGTGGAACAAAAGTGATTTTCTCGGCGACTTTAGCATTTTGAATAATTTGCCGATTGGTTTCAGAACGGCTTGCAACACAGTTAACTATTTTTTGCCAGGCATTCATTGTGGAACAAAAGTAATTTTCTCGGCGAGTTAAGCATTTTGAGTATTTTGCCGATTGCTTTCAGAACGGCTTGCATTGAAATTTACTATTTTTTGCCAGACATTCATTGTGGGAAAAAAGTAATGTTCTCGGCGAGTTAAGCATTTTGAGTAATTTGCCGATTGATTTCAGAACGGCTTGCATCACAATTAAATATTTTTTACCAGGCATTCATTATGGAACAAAAGTGATTTTCTCGGCGAGTTAAGCAATTTGAGTAATTTGCCGATTGATTTCAGAACGGCTTGCATCACAATTAACTATTTCTTGCCAGGCATTCATTGTGGTACAAAAGTGATTTTCTCGGCGAGTTAAGCATTTTGAGTAATTTGCCGATTGGTTTCAGAACGGCTTGCATTCAAATTTACTATTTTTTTTGCCAGCCATTCATTGTGGAACAAAAGTGATTTTCTCGGCGAGTTAAGCATTTTGAGTAATTTGCCGATTCGTTTCAGAACGGCTTGCATCACAATTAACTATTTTTTGCCAGGCATTCATTGTGGAACAAAAGTGATTTTCTCGGCGAGTTAAGCAATTTGAGTAATTTGCCGATTGGTTTCAGAACGGCTTGCATTGAAATTTCCTATTTTTTGCCAGACATTCATTGTGGAACAAAAGTGATTTTCTCGGCGACTTAAGCATTTTGAATAATTTGCCGATTGGTTTCAGAACGGCTTGCAACACAGTTAATTATTTTTTGCCAGGCATTCATTGTGGAACAAAAGTGATTTTCTCGACGAGTTATGCATTTTGAGTAATTTGCCGATTGCTTTCAGAACGGCTTGCATTGAAATTTACTATTTTTTGCCAGACATTCATTGTGGGAAAAAAGTAATGTTCTCGGCGAGTTAAGCATTTTGAGTAATTTGCCGATTGATTTCAGAACGGCTTGCATCACAATTAAATATTTTTTACCAGGCATTCATTATGGAACAAAAGTGATTTTCTCGGCGAGTTAAGCAATTTGAGTAATTTGCCGATTGATTTCAGAACGGCTTGCATCACAATTAACTATTTCTTGCCAGGCATTCATTGTGGTACAAAAGTGATTTTCTCGGCGAGTTAAGCATTTTGAGTAATTTGCCGATTGGTTTCAGAACGGCTTGCATTCAAATTTAGTATTTTTTTTGCCAGCCATTCATTGTGGAACAAAAGTGATTTTCTCGGCGAGTTAAGCATTTTGAGTAATTTGCCGATTCGTTTCAGAACGGCTTGCATCACAATTAACTATTTTTTGCCAGGCATTCATTGTGGAACAAAAGTGATTTTCTCGGCGAGTTAAGCAATTTGAGTAATTTGCCGATTGGTTTCAGAACGGCTTGCATTGAAATTTCCTATTTTTTGCCAGACATTCATTGTGGAACAAAAGTGATTTTCTCGGCGACTTAAGCATTTTGAATAATTTGCCGATTGGTTTCAGAACGGCTTGCAACACAGTTAATTATTTTTTGCCAGGCATTCATTGTGGAACAAAAGTGATTTTCTCGACGAGTTATGCATTTTGAGTAATTTGCCGATTGCTTTCAGAACGGCTTGCATTGAAATTTACTATTTTTTGCCAGACATTGATTGTGGGAAAAAAGTAATGTTCTCGGCGAGTTAAGCATTTTGAGCAATTTGCCGATTGGTTTCAGAACGGCTTGCATTGAAATTTACTATTTTTCGCCAGACATTCATTGTGGAACAAAAGTGATTTTCGCGGCGAGTTAAGCATTTTGAGTAATTTGCCGATTGATTTCAGAACGGCTTGCATCACAATTAACTATTTTTTACCAGGCATTCATTATGGAACAAAAGTGATTTTCTCGGCGAGTTAAGCATTTTGAGTAATTTGCCGATTGATTTCAGAACGGCTTGCATCACAATTAACTATTTTTTGCCAGGCATTCATTGTGGAACAAAAGTGATTTTCTCGGCGAGTTAAGCATTTTGAGTAATTTGCCGATTGGTTTCAGAACGGCTTGCATTCAAATTTACTATTTTTTTGCCAGCCATTCATTGTGGAACAAAAGTGATTTTCACGGGGAGTTAAGCATTTTGAGAAATTTGCCGATTGGTTTCAGAACGGCTTGCATTGAAATTTACTATTTTTTGCCAGACATTCATTGTGGAACAAAAGTGATTTTCTCGGGACTTTAGCATTTTGAATAATTTGCCGATTGGTTTCAGAACGGCTTGCATCACAATTAACTATTTTTTGCCAGACATTCATTGTGGGAAAAAAGTAATGTTCTCGGCGAGTTAAGCATTTTGAGTAATTGCCGATTGATTTCAGAACGGCTTGCATCACAATTAAATATTTTTTACCAGGCATTCATTATGGAACAAAAGTGATTTTCTCGGCGAGTTAGACATTTTGAGTAATTTGCCGATTGGTTTCAGAACGGCTTGCGTCACAATTAACTATTTTTTGCCAGGCATTCATTGTGGAACAAAAGTGATTTTCTCAGCGAGTTAAGCAATTTGAGTAATTTGCCGATTGATTTCAGAACGGCTTGCATCACAATTAACTATTTTTTGCCAGGCATTCATTGTGGAACAAAAGTGATTTGCTCGGCGAGTTAAGCATTTTGAGTAATTTGCAGATTGCTTTCAGAACGGCTTGCATTGAAATTTACTATTTTTTGCCAGACATTCATTGTGGGAAAAACGTGATTTTCTCGGCGAGTTAAGCAATTTGAGTAATTTGCCGATTGATTTCAGAACGGCTTGTATCACAATTAACTATTTTTTGCCAGGCATTCATTGTGGAACAAAAGTGATTTTCTCGGCGATTAAGCATTTTGAATAATTTGCCGATTGGTTTCAGAACGGCTTGCAACACAGTTAACTATTTTTTGCCAGGCATTCATTGTGGAACAAAAGTGATTTTCACGGGGAGTTAAGCATTTTGAGCAATTTGCCGATTGGTTTCAGAACGGCTTGCATTGAAATTTACTATTTTTTGCCAGACATTCATTGTGGGAAAAAGGTGATTTTCTCGGCGAGTTAAGCATTTTGAGTAATTTGCCGATTGATTTCAGAACGGCTTGCATTACAATTAAATATTTTTTGCCAGGCATTCATTGTGGAACAAAAGTGATCTTCTCGGCGAGTTAAGCATTTTGAGTAATTTGCCGATTCGTTTCAGAACGGCTTGCAATACAATTAACTATTTTTTTACCAGACATTCATTGTGGAACCAAAGTGACTTTCTCGGCGAGTTAAGCATTTTGAGTAATTTGCCGATTTGTTTCAGAACGGCTTGTATCACAATTAACTATTTTTTGCCAGGCATTCATTGTGGAACAAAAGTGATTTTCTCGGCGATTAAGCATTTTGAGTAATTTGTCGATGGCTTTCAGAACGGCTTGCATTGAAATTTACTATTTTTTGCCAGACATTCTTGACGAACAAAAGTGATTTTCTCGGCGAGTTAAGCACTTTGAGTAATTTGCCGATTGATTTCAGAACGGCTTGCATCACAATTAACTATTTTTTACCAGGCATTCATTATGGAACAAAAGTGATTTTCTCGGCGAGTTAAGCATATAGAGTAATTTGCCGATTGGTTTCAGAACGGATTGCATCACAATTAACTATTTTTTGCCAGGCATCCATTGTGGAACAAAAGTGATTTTCACGGGGAGTTAAGCATTTTGAGCAATTTGCCGATTGGTTTCAGAACGGCTTGCATTGAAATTTACTATTTTTTGCCAGACATTCATTGTGGAACAAAAGTGATTTTCACGGGGAGTTAAGCATTTTGAGCAATTTGCCGATTGGTTTCAGAACGGCTTGCATTGAAATTTACTATTTTTTGCCAGACATTCATTGTGGAACAAAAGTGATTTTCTCGGCGAGTTAAGCACTTTGAGTAATTTGCCGATTGATTTCAGAACGGCTTGCATCACAATTAACTATTTTTTACCAGGCATTCATTATGGAACAAAAGTGATTTTCTCGGCGAGTTAAGCATATAGAGTAATTTGCCGATTGGTTTCAGAACGGCTTGCATCACAATTAACTATTTTTTGCCAGGCATCCATTGTGGAACAAAAGTGATTTTCACGGGGAGTTAAGCATTTTGAGCAATTTGCCGATTGGTTTCAGAACGGCTTGCATTGAAATTTACTATTTTTTGCCAGACATTCATTGTGGAACAAAAGTGATTTTCACGGGGAGTTAAGCATTTTGAGCAATTTGCCGATTGGTTTCAGAACGGCTTGCATTGAAATTTACTATTTTTTGCCAGACATTCATTGTGGAACAAAAGTGATTTTCTCGGCGAGTTAAGCATTTTGAGTAATTTGCCGATTGGTTTCAGAACGGCTTGCATTGAAATTTACTATTTTTTGCCAGACATTCATTGTGGAACAAAAGTGATTTTCACGGGGAGTTAAGCATTTTGAGCAATTTGCCGATTGGTTTCAGAACGGCTTGCATTGAAATTTACTATTTTTTGCCAGACATTCATTGTGGAACAAAAGTGATTTTCTCGGCGAGTTAAGCACTTTGAGTAATTTGCCGATTGATTTCAGAACGGCTTGCATCACAATTAACTATTTTTTACCAGGCATTCATTATGGAACAAAAGTGATTTTCTCGGCGAGTTAAGCATATAGAGTAATTTGCCGATTGGTTTCAGAACGGCTTGCATCACAATTAACTATTTTTTGCCAGGCATCCATTGTGGAACAAAAGTGATTTTCACGGGGAGTTAAGCATTTTGAGCAATTTGCCGATTGGTTTCAGAACGGCTTGCATTGAAATTTACTATTTTTTGCCAGACATTCATTGTGGAACAAAAGTGATTTTCACGGGGAGTTAAGCATTTTGAGCAATTTGCCGATTGGTTTCAGAACGGCTTGCATTGAAATTTACTATTTTTTGCCAGACATTCATTGTGGAACAAAAGTGATTTTCTCGGCGAGTTAAGCATTTTGAGTAATTTGCCGATTGGTTTCAGAACGGCTTGCATCACAATTAACTATTTTTTGCCAGGCATTCATTGTGGAACAAAAGTGATTTACTCGGCGAGTTAAGCATTTTGAGTAATTTGCCGATTGCTTTCAGAACGGCTTGCATTGAAATTTACTATTTTTTGCCAGACATTCATTGTGGGAAAACGGTGATTTTCTCGGCGAGTTAAGCATTTTGAGTAATTTGCCGATTGATTTCAGAACGGCTTGCATCACAATTAACTATTTTTTGCCAGGCATTCATTGTGGAACAAAAGTGATCTTCTCGGCGAGTTAAGCATTTTGAGTAATTTGCCGATTGGTTTCAGAACGGCTTGCAATACAATTAACTATTTTTTGCCAGACATTCATTGTGGAACCAAAGTGACTTTCTCTGCGAGTTAAGCATTTTGGGTAATTTGCCGATTGGTTTCAGAACGGCTTGTATCACAATTAACTATTTTTTGCCAGGCATTCATTGTGGAACAAAAGTGATTTTCTCGGCGATTAAGCATTTTGAGTAATTTGCCGATGGCTTTCAGAACGGCTTGCATTGAAATTTACTATTTTTTGCCAGACATTCATTGTGGGAAATAGGTGATTTTCTCGGCGAGTTAAGCATTTTGAGTAATTTGCCGATTGATTTCAGAACGGCTTGCATCACAATTAACTATTTTTTGCCAGGCATTCATTGTGGACCAAAAGTGATTTTCTCGGCGAGTTAAGCATTTTGAGTAATTTGCCGATTGGTTTCAGAACGGCTTGCATTGAAATTTACTATTTTTTGCCAGACATTCATTGTGGAACAAAAGTGATTTTCACGGGGAGTTAAGCATTTTGAGCAATTTGCCGATTGGTTTCAGAACGGCTTGCATTGAAATTTACTATTTAATGCCAGACATTCATTGTGGAACAAAAGTGATTTTCTCGGCGAGTTAAGCATTTTGAGTAATTTGCCGATTGCTGCCAGAATGGCTTGCATTGAAATTTACTATTTTTTGCCAGAAATTCATTGTGGGAAAAAAGTGATTTGCTCGTCGTGTTAAGCATTTTGAGTAATTTACCGATTTGTTTCAGAACGGCTTGAATTAAAATTTACTATTTTTTGCCAGCCATTCATTGTGGCACAAAAGTGATTTTCACGGCGAGTTAAGCATTTTGAGCAATTTGCCGATTGGTTTCTGAACGGCTTGCATTGAAATTTACTATTTTTTGCCAGACATTCATTGTGGAACAAAAGTGATTTTCTCGGCGAGTTAAGCATTTTGAATAATTTGCCGATTGGTTTCAGAACGGCTTGCAACACAGTTAACTATTTTTTGCCAGGCATTCATTGTGGAACAAAAGTGATTTTCTCGGCGAGTTAAGCATTTTGAGTAATTTGCCGATTGCTTTCAGAACGGCTTGCATTGAAATTTACTATTTTTTGCCAGGCATTCATTGTGGAACCAAAGTGATTTTCTCGGCGAGTTAAGCATTTTGAGTAATTTGCCGATTAGTTTCAGAACGGCTTGCATCACAATTAACTATTTTCTGGCAGACACTCATTGTGGGAAAAACGTGATTTTCCCTGCGAGTTAAGCATTTTGAGTAATTTACCGATTGGTTTCAGAACACCTTGCATTAAAATTTGCTATTTTTTGCCAGTCATTCATTGTGGAACAAAAGCGAATTAAGCATTTTGAGCAATTTGCCGATTGGTTTCAGTACGGCTTGCTTTGAAATTTACTATTTTTTGCCAGACATTCATTGTGGGAAAAAGGTGATTTTCTTGGCGTGTTAAGCATTTTGAGTAATTTGCCGATTGATTTCAGAACGGCTTGCACCAGAATTAACTATTTTTTTGCAAGCATTCATTGTGGAACAAAAGTGATTTTCTCGGCGAGTTAAGCATTTTGAGTAATTTGCCGATTGGTTTCAGAACGGCTTGCATCACAATTAACTATTTTTTGACAGGCATTCATTGTGGAACAAAAGTGATTTTCTCGGCGAGTTAAGCATTTTGAGTAAGTTGCCGATTGCTTTCAGAACGGCTTGCATTGAAATTTACTATTTTTTGCCAGACATTCATTGTGGGAAAAAAGTAATTTTCTCGGCGAGTTAAGCATTTTGAGTAATTTGCCGATTGGTTTCAGAACGGCTTGCATCACAATTAACTATTTTTTGCCAGGCATTCATTGTGGAACAAAAGTGATTTACTCGGCGAGTTTAGCATTTTGAGTAATTTGCCGATAGCTTTCTGAACGGCTTGCATTGAAATTTACTATTTTTTGCCAGACATTCATTGTGGAACAAAAGTGATTTTCACGGGGAGTTAAGCATTTTGAGCAATTTGCCGATTGGTTTCAGAACGGCTTGCATTGAAATTTACTATTTTTTGCCAGACATTCATTGTGGGAAAAAGGTGATTTTCTCGGCGAGTTAAGCATTTTGAGTAATTTGCCGATTGATTTCAGAACGGCTTGCATCACAATTAACTATTTTTTACCAGGCATTCATTATGGAACAAAAGTGATTTTCTCGGCGAGTTCAGCATTTTGAGTAATTTGCCGATTGGTTTCAGAACGGCTTGCATTGAAATTTACTATTTTTTGCCAGACATTCATTGTGGAACAAAAGTGATTTTCACGGGGAGTTAAGCATTTTGAGAAATTTGCCGATTGGTTTCAGAACGGCTTGCATTGAAATTTACTATTTTTTGCCAGACATTCATTGTGGAACAAAAGTGATTTTCTCGGCGAGTTAAGCATTTTGAGTAATTTGCCGATTGGTTTCAGAACGGCTTGCATCACAATTAACTATTTTTTGCCAGGCATTTAATTGTGGAACAAAAGTGATTTTCTCGGCGAGTTAAGCATTTTGAGTAATTTGCCGATTGCTTTCAGAATGGCTTGCATTGAAATTTACTATTTTTTGCCAGACATTCATTGTGGGAAAAAAGTGATTTGCTCGGCGTGTTAAGCATTTTGAGTAATTTACCGATTGGTTTCAGAACGGCTTGAATTAAAATTTACCATTTTTTGCCAGCCATTCATTGTGGCACAAAAGTGATTTTCACGTCGAGTTAAGCATTTTGAGCAATTTGCCGATTGGTTTCTGAACGGCTTGCATTGAAATTTATTATTTTTTGCCAGACATTCATTGTGGAACAAATGTGATTTTCTCGGCGAGTTAAGCATTTTGAGCAATTTGCCGATTCGTTTCAGAACGGCTTGCATTGAAATTTACTATTTTTTGCCAGACATTCATTGTGGGAAAAAGGTGATTTTCTCGACGAGTTAAGCATTTTGAGTAATTTGCCGATTGATTTCAGAACGGCTTGCATCACAATTAACTATTTTTTGCCAGGCATTCATTGTGGAACAAAAGTGATTTTCTCAGCGAGTTAAGCATTTTGAGTAATTTGCCGATTCGCTTCAGAACGGCTTGCAATGCAAGTAACTATTTTTTGCCAGACATTCATTGTGGAACCAAAGTGATTTTCACGGTGAATTAAGCATTTTGAGCAATTTGCCGATTGGTTTCAGAACGGCTTGCATTGTAATTTATTATTTTTTGCCAGACATTCATTGTGGAACAAAAGTGATTTTCTCGGCGAGTTAAGCATTTTGAGCAATTTGCCGATTGGTTTCAGAACGGCTTGCAACACAGTTAACTATTTTTTGCCAGGCATTCATTGTGGAACAAAAGTGATTTTCTCGGCGAGTTAAGCATTTTGAGTAATTTGCCGATTGCTGCCAGAATGGCTTGCATTGAAAGTTACTATTTTTTGCCAGACATTCATTGTGGGAAAAAAGTGATTTGCTCGGCGTGTTAAGCATTTTGAGTAATTTACCGATTGGTTTCAGAACGGCTTGAATTAAAATTTACTATTTTTTGCCAGCCATTCATTGTGGCACAAAAGTGATTTTCACGGCGAGTTAAGCATTTTGAGCAATTTGCCGATTGGTTTCTGAACGGCTTGCATTGAAATTTACTATTTTTTGCCAGACATTCATTGTGGAACAAAAGTGATTTTCTCGGCGAGTTAAGCATTTTGAATAATTTGCCGATTGGTTTCAGAACGGCTTGCAACACAGTTAACTATTTTTTGCCAGGCATTCATTGTGGAACAAAAGTGATTTTCTCGGCGAGTTAAGCATTTTGAGTAATTTGCCGATTGCTTTCAGAACGGCTTGCTTTGAAATTTACTATTTTTTGCCAGGCATTCATTGTGGAACCAAAGTGATTTTCTCGGCGAGTTAAGCATTTTGAGTAATTTGCCGATTAGTTTCAGAACGGCTTGCATCACAATTAACTATTTTCTGCCAGACACTCATTGTGGGAAAAACGTGATTTTCCCTGCGAGTTAAGCATTTTGAGTAATTTACCGATTGGTTTCAGAACACCTTGCATTAAAATTTGCTATTTTTTGCCAGTCATTCATTGTGGAACAAAAGCGAATTAAGCATTTTGAGCAATTTGCCGATTGGTTTCAGTACGGCTTGCATTGAAATTTACTATTTTTTGCCAGACATTCATTGTGGGAAAAAGGTGATTTTCTTGGCGTGTTAAGCATTTTGAGTAATTTGCCGATTGATTTCAGAACGGCTTGCACCACAATTAACTATTTTTTTGCAAGCATTCATTGTGGAACAAAAGTGATTTTCTCGGCGAGTTAAGCATTTTGAGTAATTTGCCGATTGGTTTCAGAACAGCTCGCATCACAATTAAGTATTTTTTGCGAGGCATTCATTGTGGAACAAAAGTGATTTTCTCGGCGAGTTAAGCATTTTGAGTAATTTGCCGATTGGTTTCAGAACGGCTTGCATCACAATTAACTATTTTTTGACAGGCATTCATTGTGGAACAAAAGTGATTTTCTCGGCGAGTTAAGCATTTTGAGTAAGTTGCCGATTGCTTTCAGAACGTCTTGCATTGAAATTTACTATTTTTTGCCAGACATTCATTGTGGGAAAAAAGTAATTTTCTCGGCGAGTTAAGCATTTTGAGTAATTTGCCGATTGGTTTCAGAACGGCTTGCATCACAATTAACTATTTTTTGCCAGGCATTCATTGTGGAACAAAAGTGGTTTACTCGGCGAGTTAAGCATTTTGAGTAATTTGCCGATTGCTTTCTGAACGGCTTGCATTGAAATTTACTATTTTTTGCCAGACATTCATTGTGGAACAAAAGTGATTTTCACGGGGAGTTAAGCATTTTGAGCAATTTGCCGATTGGTTTCAGAACGGCTTGCATTGAAATTTACTATTTTTTGCCAGACATTCATTGTGGGAAAAAGGTGATTTTCTCGGCGAGTTAAGCATTTTGAGTAATTTGCCGATTGATTTCAGAACGGCTTGCATCACAATTAACTATTTTTTACCAGGCATTCATTATGGAACAAAAGTGATTTTCTCGGCGAGTTCAGCATTTTGAGTAATTTGCCGATTGGTTTCAGAACGGCTTGCATTGAAATTTACTATTTTTTGCCAGACATTCATTGTGGAACAAAAGTGATTTTCACGGGGAGTTAAGCATTTTGAGAAATTTGCCGATTGGTTTCAGAACGGCTTGCATTGAAATTTACTATTTTTTGCCAGACATTCATTGTGGAACAAAAGTGATTTTCTCGGCGAGTTAAGCATTTTGAGTAATTTGCCGATTGGTTTCAGAACGGCTTGCATCACAATTAACTATTTTTTGCCCGACATTCATTGTGGAACAAAAGTGATTTTCTCGGCGAGTTAAGCATTTCGAGTAATTTACCGATTGGTTTCAGAACAGCTTGCATTAAAAATTACTATTTTTTGCCAGGCATTCATTGTGGAACAAAATGATTTTCTCGGCAAGTTAAGCATTTTGAGTAATTTGCCGATTGGTTTCAGAACGGCTTGCATCACAATTAACTATTTTTTGCCCGGCATTCATTGTGGAACAAAAGTGATTTTCTCGGCGAGTTAAGCATTTTGAGTAATTTGCCGATTGCTTTCAGAATGGCTTGCATTGAAATTTACTATTTTTTGCCAGACATTCATTGTGGGAAAAAAGTGATTTGCTCGGCGTGTTCAGCATTTTGAGTAATTTACCGATTGGTTTCAGAACGGCTTGAATTAAAATTTACCATTTTTTGCCAGCCATTCATTGTGGCACAAAAGTGATTTTCACGTCGAGTTAAGCATTTTGAGCAATTTGCCGATTGGTTTCTGAACGGCTTGCATTGAAATTTATTATTTTTTGCCAGACATTCATTGTGGAACAAATGTGATTTTCTCGGCGAGTTAAGCATTTTGAGCAATTTGCCGATTCGTTTCAGAACGGCTTGCATTGAAATTTACTATTTTTTGCCAGACATTCATTGTGGGAAAAAGGTGATTTTCTCGGCGAGTTAAGCATTTTGAGTAATTTGCCGATTGATTTCAGAACGGCTTGCATTACAATTAACTATTTTTTGCCAGGCATTCATTGTGGAACAACAGTGATTTTCTCAGCGAGTTAAGCATTTTGAGTAATTTGCCGATTCGCTTCAGAACGGCTTGCAATGCAAGTAACTATTTTTTGCCAGACATTCATTGTGGAACCAAAGTGATTTTCACGGAGAATTAAGCATTTTGAGCAATTTGCCGATTGGTTTCAGAACGGCTTGCATTGAAATTTACTATTTTTTGCCAGACATTCATTGTGGAACAAAAGTGATTTTCTCGGCGAGTTAAGCATTTTGAGTAATTTGCCGATTGGTTTCAGAACGGCTTGCATCACAATTAACTATTTTTTGCCCGACATTCATTGTGGAACAAAAGTGATTTTCTCGGCGAGTTAAGCATTTCGAGTAATTTACCGATTGGTTTCAGAACAGCTTGCATTAAAAATTACTATTTTTTGCCAGGCATTCATTGTGGAACAAAATGATTTTCTCGGCAAGTTAAGCATTTTGAGTAATTTGCCGATTGGTTTCAGAACGGCTTGCATCACAATTAACTATTTTTTGCCAGGCATTCATTGTGGAACAAAAGTGATTTTCTCGGCGAGTTAAGCATTTTGAGTAATTTGCCGATTGCTTTCAGAATGGCTTGCATTGAAATTTACTATTTTTTGCCAGACATTCATTGTGGGAAAAAAGTGATTTGCTCGGCGTGTTCAGCATTTTGAGTAATTTACCGATTGGTTTCAGAACGGCTTGAATTAAAATTTACCATTTTTTGCCAGCCATTCATTGTGGCACAAAAGTGATTTTCACGTCGAGTTAAGCATTTTGAGCAATTTGCCGATTGGTTTCTGAACGGCTTGCATTGAAATTTATTATTTTTTGCCAGACATTCATTGTGGAACAAATGTGATTTTCTCGGCGAGTTAAGCATTTTGAGCAATTTGCCGATTCGTTTCAGAACGGCTTGCATTGAAATTTACTATTTTTTGCCAGACATTCATTGTGGGAAAAAGGTGATTTTCTCGGCGAGTTAAGCATTTTGAGTAATTTGCCGATTGATTTCAGAACGGCTTGCATTACAATTAACTATTTTTTGCCAGGCATTCATTGTGGAACAACAGTGATTTTCTCAGCGAGTTAAGCATTTTGAGTAATTTGCCGATTCGCTTCAGAACGGCTTGCAATGCAAGTAACTATTTTTTGCCAGACATTCATTGTGGAACCAAAGTGATTTTCACGGAGAATTAAGCATTTTGAGCAATTTGCCGATTGGTTTCAGAACGGCTTGCATTGAAATTTACTATTTTTTGCCAGACATTCATTGTGGAACAAAAGTGATTTTCTCGGCGAGTTAAGCATTTTGACTAATTTGCCGATTCGTTTCAGAACGGCTTGCAATACAATTGACTATTTTTTGCCAGGCATTCATTGTGGAACAAAAGTGATTTTCTCGGCGAGTTAAGCATTTTGAGTAATTTGCCGATTGCTGCCAGAATGGCTTGCATTGAAATTTACTATTTTTTGCCAGACATTCATTGTGGGAAAAAAGTGATTTGCTCGGCGTGTTAAGCATTTTGAGTAATTTACCGATTGGTTTCAGAACGGCTTGAATTAAAATTTACTATTTTTTGCCAGACATTCATTGTGGAACAAAAGTAATTTTCTCGGCGAGTTAAGCATTTTGAATAATTTGCCGATTGGTTTCAGAACGGCTTGCAACACAGTTAACTATTTTTTGCCAGGCATTCATTGTGGAACAAAAGTGATTTTCTCGGCGAGTTAAGCATTTTGAGTAATTTGCCGATTGATTTCAGAACGGCTTGCATTGAAATTTACTATTTTTTGCCAGGCATTCATTGTGGAACCAAAGTGATTTTCTCGGCGAGTTAAGCATTTTGAGTAATTTGCCGATTAGTTTCAGAACGGCTTGCATCACAATTAACTATTTTCTGCCAGACACTCATTGTGGGAAAAACGTGATTTTCCCTGCGAGTTAAGCATTTTGAGTAATTTACCGATTGGTTTCAGAACACCTTGCATTAAAATTTGCTATTTTTTGCCAGTCATTCATTGTGGAACAAAAGCGAATTAAGCATTTTGAGCAATTTGCCGATTGGTTTCAGTACGGCTTGCATTGAAATTTACTATTTTTTGCCAGACATTCATTGTGGGAAAAAGGTGATTTTCTTGGCGTGTTAAGCATTTTGAGTAATTTGCCGATTGATTTCAGAACGGCTTGCACCACAATTAACTATTTTTTTGCAAGCATTCATTGTGGAACAAAAGTGATTTTCTCGGCGAGTTAAGCATTTTGAGTAATTTGCCGATTGGTTTCAGAACAGCTCGCATCACAATTAAGTATTTTTTGCGAGGCATTCATTGTGGAACAAAAGTGATTTTCTCGGCGAGTTAAGCATTTTGAGTAATTTGCCGATTGGTTTCAGAACGGCTTGCATCACAATTAACTATTTTTTGACAGGCATTCATTGTGGAACAAAAGTGATTTTCTCGGCGAGTTAAGCATTTTGAGTAAGTTGCCGATTGCTTTCAGAACGGCTTGCATTGAAATTTACTATTTTTTGCCAGACATTCATTGTGGGAAAAAAGTAATTTTCTCGGCGAGTTAAGCATTTTGAGTAATTTGCCGATTGGTTTCAGAACGGCTTGCATCACAATTAACTATTTTTTGCCAGGCATTCATTGTGGAACAAAAGTGGTTTACTCGGCGAGTTAAGCATTTTGAGTAATTTGCCGATTGCTTTCTGAACGACTTGCATTGAAATTTACTATTTTTTGCCAGACATTCATTGTGGAACAAAAGTAATTTTCACGGGGAGTTAAGCATTTTGAGAAATTTGCCGATTGGTTTCAGAACGGCTTGCATTGAAATTTACTATTTTTTGCCAGACATTCATTGTGGAACAAAAGTGATTTTCTCGGCGAGTTAAGCATTTCGAGTAATTTGCCGATTGGTTTCAGAACGGCTTGCATTGAAATTTACTATTTTTTGCCAGACATTCATTGTGGGAAAAAAGTAATTTTCACGGCGAGTTAAGCATTTTGAGCAATTTGCCGATTGATTTCTGAACGGCTTGCATCACAATTAACTATTTTTTGCCCGGCATTCATTGTGGAACAAAAGTGATTTTCTCGGCGAGTTAAGCATTTTGAGTAATTTGCCGATTGCTTTCAGAATGGCTTGCATTGAAATTTACTATTTTTTGCCAGACATTCATTGTGGGAAAAAAGTGATTTGCTCGGCGTGTTCAGCATTTTGAGTAATTTACCGATTGGTTTCAGAACGGCTTGAATTAAAATTTACCATTTTTTGCCAGCCATTCATTGTGGCACAAAAGTGATTTTCACGTCGAGTTAAGCATTTTGAGCAATTTGCCGATTGGTTTCTGAACGGCTTGCATTGAAATTTATTATTTTTTGCCAGACATTCATTGTGGAACAAATGTGATTTTCTCGGCGAGTTAAGCATTTTGAGCAATTTGCCGATTCGTTTCAGAACGGCTTGCATTGAAATTTACTATTTTTTGCCAGACATTCATTGTGGGAAAAAGGTGATTTTCTCGGCGAGTTAAGCATTTTGAGTAATTTGCCGATTGATTTCAGAACGGCTTGCATTACAATTAACTATTTTTTGCCAGGCATTCATTGTGGAACAACAGTGATTTTCTCAGCGAGTTAAGCATTTTGAGTAATTTGCCGATTCGCTTCAGAACGGCTTGCAATGCAAGTAACTATTTTTTGCCAGACATTCATTGTGGAACCAAAGTGATTTTCACGGAGAATTAAGCATTTTGAGCAATTTGCCGATTGGTTTCAGAACGGCTTGCATTGAAATTTACTATTTTTTGCCAGACATTCATTGTGGAACAAAAGTGATTTTCTCGGCGAGTTAAGCATTTTGAGTAATTTGCCGATTGGTTTCAGAACGGCTTGCATCACAATTAACTATTTTTTGCCCGACATTCATTGTGGAACAAAAGTGATTTTCTCGGCGAGTTAAGCATTTCGAGTAATTTACCGATTGGTTTCAGAACAGCTTGCATTAAAAATTACTATTTTTTGCCAGGCATTCATTGTGGAACAAAATGATTTTCTCGGCAAGTTAAGCATTTTGAGTAATTTGCCGATTGGTTTCAGAACGGCTTGCATCACAATTAACTATTTTTTGCCAGGCATTCATTGTGGAACAAAAGTGATTTTCTCGGCGAGTTAAGCATTTTGAGTAATTTGCCGATTGCTTTCAGAATGGCTTGCATTGAAATTTACTATTTTTTGCCAGACATTCATTGTGGGAAAAAAGTGATTTGCTCGGCGTGTTCAGCATTTTGAGTAATTTACCGATTGGTTTCAGAACGGCTTGAATTAAAATTTACCATTTTTTGCCAGCCATTCATTGTGGCACAAAAGTGATTTTCACGTCGAGTTAAGCATTTTGAGCAATTTGCCGATTGGTTTCTGAACGGCTTGCATTGAAATTTATTATTTTTTGCCAGACATTCATTGTGGAACAAATGTGATTTTCTCGGCGAGTTAAGCATTTTGAGCAATTTGCCGATTCGTTTCAGAACGGCTTGCATTGAAATTTACTATTTTTTGCCAGACATTCATTGTGGGAAAAAGGTGATTTTCTCGGCGAGTTAAGCATTTTGAGTAATTTGCCGATTGATTTCAGAACGGCTTGCATTACAATTAACTATTTTTTGCCAGGCATTCATTGTGGAACAACAGTGATTTTCTCAGCGAGTTAAGCATTTTGAGTAATTTGCCGATTCGCTTCAGAACGGCTTGCAATGCAAGTAACTATTTTTTGCCAGACATTCATTGTGGAACCAAAGTGATTTTCACGGAGAATTAAGCATTTTGAGCAATTTGCCGATTGGTTTCAGAACGGCTTGCATTGAAATTTACTATTTTTTGCCAGACATTCATTGTGGAACAAAAGTGATTTTCTCGGCGAGTTAAGCATTTTGACTAATTTGCCGATTCGTTTCAGAACGGCTTGCAATACAATTGACTATTTTTTGCCAGGCATTCATTGTGGAACAAAAGTGATTTTCTCGGCGAGTTAAGCATTTTGAGTAATTTGCCGATTGCTGCCAGAATGGCTTGCATTGAAATTTACTATTTTTTGCCAGACATTCATTGTGGGAAAAAAGTGATTTGCTCGGCGTGTTAAGCATTTTGAGTAATTTACCGATTGGTTTCAGAACGGCTTGAATTAAAATTTACTATTTTTTGCCAGACATTCATTGTGGAACAAAAGTAATTTTCTCGGCGAGTTAAGCATTTTGAATAATTTGCCGATTGGTTTCAGAACGGCTTGCAACACAGTTAACTATTTTTGGCCAGGCATTCATTGTGGAACAAAAGTGATTTTCTCGGCGAGTTAAGCATTTTGAGTAATTTGCCGATTGATTTCAGAACGGCTTGCATTGAAATTTACTATTTTTTGCCAGGCATTCATTGTGGAACCAAAGTGATTTTCTCGGCGAGTTAAGCATTTTGAGTAATTTGCCGATTAGTTTCAGAACGGCTTGCATCACAATTAACTATTTTCTGCCAGACACTCATTGTGGGAAAAACGTGATTTTCCCTGCGAGTTAAGCATTTTGAGTAATTTACCGATTGGTTTCAGAACACCTTGCATTAAAATTTGCTATTTTTTGCCAGTCATTCATTGTGGAACAAAAGCGAATTAAGCATTTTGAGCAATTTGCCGATTGGTTTCAGTACGGCTTGCATTGAAATTTACTATTTTTTGCCAGACATTCATTGTGGGAAAAAGGTGATTTTCTTGGCGTGTTAAGCATTTTGAGTAATTTGCCGATTGATTTCAGAACGGCTTGCACCACAATTAACTATTTTTTTGCAAGCATTCATTGTGGAACAAAAGTGATTTTCTCGGCGAGTTAAGCATTTTGAGTAATTTGCCGATTGGTTTCAGAACAGCTCGCATCACAATTAAGTATTTTTTGCGAGGCATTCATTGTGGAACAAAAGTGATTTTCTCGGCGAGTTAAGCATTTTGAGTAATTTGCCGATTGGTTTCAGAACGGCTTGCATCACAATTAACTATTTTTTGACAGGCATTCATTGTGGAACAAAAGTGATTTTCTCGGCGAGTTAAGCATTTTGAGTAAGTTGCCGATTGCTTTCAGAACGGCTTGCATTGAAATTTACTATTTTTTGCCAGACATTCATTGTGGGAAAAAAGTAATTTTCTCGGCGAGTTAAGCATTTTGAGTAATTTGCCGATTGGTTTCAGAACGGCTTGCATCACAATTAACTATTTTTTGCCAGGCATTCATTGTGGAACAAAAGTGGTTTACTCGGCGAGTTAAGCATTTTGAGTAATTTGCCGATTGCTTTCTGAACGACTTGCATTGAAATTTACTATTTTTTGCCAGACATTCATTGTGGAACAAAAGTAATTTTCACGGGGAGTTAAGCATTTTGAGAAATTTGCCGATTGGTTTCAGAACGGCTTGCATTGAAATTTACTATTTTTTGCCAGACATTCATTGTGGAACAAAAGTGATTTTCTCGGCGAGTTAAGCATTTCGAGTAATTTGCCGATTGGTTTCAGAACGGCTTGCATTGAAATTTACTATTTTTTGCCAGACATTCATTGTGGGAAAAAAGTAATTTTCACGGCGAGTTAAGCATTTTGAGCAATTTGCCGATTGATTTCTGAACGGCTTGCATCACAATTAACTATTTTTTGCCAGGCATTCATTGTGGAACAAAAGTGATTTTCACGGGGAGTTAAGCATTTTGAGCAATTTGCCGATTGGTTTCAGAACGGCTTGCATTGAAATTTACTATTTTTTGCCAGACATTCATTGTGGGAAAAAGGTGATTTTCTCGGCGAGTTAAGCATTTTGAGTAATTTGCCGATTGATTTCAGAACGGCTTGCATTACAATTAAGTATTTTTTGCCAGGCATTCATTGTGGAACAAAAGTGATCTTCTCGGCGAGTTAAGCATTTTGAGTAATTTGCCGATTCGTTTCAGAACGGCTTGCAATACAATTAACTATTTTTTACCAGACATTCATTGTGGAACCAAAGTGACTTTCTCGGCGAGTTAAGCATTTTGAGTAATTTGCCGATTGGTTTCAGAACGGCTTGTATCACAATTAACTATTTTTTGCCAGGCATTCATTGTGGAACAAAAGTGATTTTCTCGGCGAGTTCAGCATTTTGACTAATTTGCCGATTCGTTTCAGAACGGCTTGCAATACAATTGACTATTTTTTGCCAGGCATTCATTGTGGAACAAAAGTGATTTTCTCGGCGAGTTAAGCATTTTGAGTAATTTGCCGATTGCTGCCAGAATGGCTTGCATTGAAATTTACTATTTTTTGCCAGACATTCATTGTGGGAAAAAAGTGATTTGCTCGGCGTGTTAAGCATTTTGAGTAATTTACCGATTGGTTTCAGAACGGCTTGAATTAAAATTTACTATTTTTTGCCAGACATTCATTGTGGAACAAAAGTAATTTTCTCGGCGAGTTAAGCATTTTGAATAATTTGCCGATTGGTTTCAGAACGGCTTGCAACACAGTTAACTATTTTTTGCCAGGCATTCATTGTGGAACAAAAGTGATTTTCTCGGCGAGTTAAGCATTTTGAGTAATTTGCCGATTGATTTCAGAACGGCTTGCATTGAAATTTACTATTTTTTGCCAGGCATTCATTGTGGAACCAAAGTGATTTTCTCGGCGAGTTAAGCATTTTGAGTAATTTGCCGATTAGTTTCAGAACGGCTTGCATCACAATTAACTATTTTCTGCCAGACACTCATTGTGGGAAAAACGTGATTCTCCCTGCGAGTTAAGCATTTTGAGTAATTTACCGATTGGTTTCAGAACACCTTGCATTAAAATTTGCTATTTTTTGCCAGTCATTCATTGTGGAACAAAAGCGAATTAAGCATTTTGAGCAATTTGCCGATTGGTTTCAGTACGGCTTGCATTGAAATTTACTATTTTTTGCCAGACATTCATTGTGGGAAAAAGGTGATTTTCTTGGCGTGTTTAGCATTTTGAGTAATTTGCCGATTGATTTCAGAACGGCTTGCACCACAATTAACTATTTTTTTGCAAGCATTCATTGTGGAACAAAAGTGATTTTCTCGGCGAGTTAAGCATTTTGAGTAATTTGCCGATTGTTTTCAGAACAGTTCGCATCACAATTAAGTATTTTTTGCGAGGCATTCATTGTGGAACAAAAGTGATTTTCTCGGCGAGTTAAGCATTTTGAGTAATTTGCCGATTGGTTTCAGAACGGCTTGCATCACAATTAACTATTTTTTGACAGGCATTCATTGTGGAACAAAAGTGATTTTCTCGGCGAGTTAAGCATTTTGAGTAAGTTGCCGATTGCTTTCAGAACGGCTTGCATTGAAATTTACTATTTTTTGCCAGACATTCATTGTGGGAAAAAAGTAATTTTCTCGGCGAGTTAAGCATTTTGAGTAATTTGCCGATTGGTTTCAGAACGGCTTGCATCACAATTAACTATTTTTTGCCAGGCATTCATTGTGGAACAAAAGTGGTTTACTCGGCGAGTTAAGCATTTTGAGTAATTTGCCGATTGCTTTCTGAACGGCTTGCATTGAAATTTACTATTTTTTGCCAGACATTCATTGTGGAACAAAAGTGATTTTCACGGGGAGTTAAGCATTTTGAGAAATTTGCCGATTGGTTTCAGAACGGCTTGCATTGAAATTTACTATTTTTTGCCAGACATTCATTGTGGAACAAAAGTGATTTTCTCGGCGAGTTAAGCATTTCGAGTAATTTGCCGATTGGTTTCAGAACGGCTTGCATTGAAATTTACTATTTTTTGCCAGACATTCATTGTGGGAAAAAAGTAATTTTCACGGCGAGTTAAGCATTTTGAGCAATTTGCCGATTGATTTCTGAACGGCTTGCATCACAATAAACTATTTTTTGCCAGGCATTCATTGTGGAACAAAAGTGATTTTCACGGGGAGTTAAGCATTTTGAGCAATTTGCCGATTGGTTTCAGAACGGCTTGCATTGAAATTTACTATTTTTTGCCAGACATTCATTGTGGGAAAAAGGTGATTTTCTCGGCGAGTTAAGCATTTTGAGTAATTTGCCGATTGATTTCAGAACGGCTTGCATTACAATTAAGTATTTTTTGCCAGGCATTCATTGTGGAACAAAAGTGATCTTCTCGGCGAGTTAAGCATTTTGAGTAATTTGCCGATTCGTTTCAGAACGGCTTGCAATACAATTAACTATTTTTTACCAGACATTCATTGTGGAACCAAAGTGACTTTCTCGGCGAGTTAAGCATTTTGAGTAATTTGCCGATTGGTTTCAGAACGGCTTGTATCACAATTAACTATTTTTTGCCAGGCATTCATTGTGGAACAAAAGTGATTTTCTCGGCGATTAAGCATTTTGAGTAATTTGCCGATGGCTTTCAGAACGGCTTGCATTGAAATTTATTATTTTTTGCCAGACATTCATTGTGGAACAAATGTGATTTTCTCGGCGAGTTAAGCATTTTGAGCAATTTGCCGATTCGTTTCAGAACGGCTTGCATTGAAATTTACTATTTTTTGCCAGACATTCATTGTGGGAAAAAGGTGATTTTCTCGGCGAGTTAAGCATTTTGAGTAATTTGCCGATTGATTTCAGAACGGCTTGCATTACAATTAACTATTTTTTGCCAGGCATTCATTGTGGAACAACAGTGATTTTCTCAGCGAGTTAAGCATTTTGAGTAATTTGCCGATTCGCTTCAGAACGGCTTGCAATGCAAGTAACTATTTTTTGCCAGACATTCATTGTGGAACCAAAGTGATTTTCACGGAGAATTAAGCATTTTGAGCAATTTGCCGATTGGTTTCAGAACGGCTTGCATTGAAATTTACTATTTTTTGCCAGACATTCATTGTGGAACAAAAGTGATTTTCTCGGCGAGTTCAGCATTTTGACTAATTTGCCGATTCGTTTCAGAACGGCTTGCAATACAATTGACTATTTTTTGCCAGGCATTCATTGTGGAACAAAAGTGATTTTCTCGGCGAGTTAAGCATTTTGAGTAATTTGCCGATTGCTGCCAGAATGGCTTGCATTGAAATTTACTATTTTTTGCCAGACATTCATTGTGGGAAAAAAGTGATTTGCTCGGCGTGTTAAGCATTTTGAGTAATTTACCGATTGGTTTCAGAACGGCTTGAATTAAAATTTACTATTTTTTGCCAGACATTCATTGTGGAACAAAAGTAATTTTCTCGGCGAGTTAAGCATTTTGAATAATTTGCCGATTGGTTTCAGAACGGCTTGCAACACAGTTAACTATTTTTTGCCAGGCATTCATTGTGGAACAAAAGTGATTTTCTCGGCGAGTTAAGCATTTTGAGTAATTTGCCGATTGATTTCAGAACGGCTTGCATTGAAATTTACTATTTTTTGCCAGGCATTCATTGTGGAACCAAAGTGATTTTCTCGGCGAGTTAAGCATTTTGAGTAATTTGCCGATTAGTTTCAGAACGGCTTGCATCACAATTAACTATTTTCTGCCAGACACTCATTGTGGGAAAAACGTGATTCTCCCTGCGAGTTAAGCATTTTGAGTAATTTACCGATTGGTTTCAGAACACCTTGCATTAAAATTTGCTATTTTTTGCCAGTCATTCATTGTGGAACAAAAGCGAATTAAGCATTTTGAGCAATTTGCCGATTGGTTTCAGTACGGCTTGCATTGAAATTTACTATTTTTTGCCAGACATTCATTGTGGGAAAAAGGTGATTTTCTTGGCGTGTTAAGCATTTTGAGTAATTTGCCGATTGATTTCAGAACGGCTTGCACCACAATTAACTATTTTTTTGCAAGCATTCATTGTGGAACAAAAGTGATTTTCTCGGCGAGTTAAGCATTTTGAGTAATTTGCCGATTGTTTTCAGAACAGCTCGCATCACAATTAAGTATTTTTTGCGAGGCATTCATTGTGGAACAAAAGTGATTTTCTCGGCGAGTTAAGCATTTTGAGTAATTTGCCGATTGGTTTCAGAACGGCTTGCATCACAATTAACTATTTTTTGACAGGCATTCATTGTGGAACAAAAGTGATTTTCTCGGCGAGTTAAGCATTTTGAGTAAGTTGCCGATTGCTTTCAGAACGGCTTGCATTGAAATTTACTATTATTTGCCAGACATTCATTGTGGGAAAAAAGTAATTTTCTCGGCGAGTTAAGCATTTTGAGTAATTTGCCGATTGGTTTCAGAACGGCTTGCATCACAATTAACTATTTTTTGCCAGGCATTCATTGTGGAACAAAAGTGGTTTACTCGGCGAGTTAAGCATTTTGAGTAATTTGCCGATTGCTTTCTGAACGACTTGCATTGAAATTTACTATTTTTTGCCAGACATTCATTGTGGAACAAAAGTAATTTTCACGGGGAGTTAAGCATTTTGAGAAATTTGCCGATTGGTTTCAGAACGGCTTGCATTGAAATTTACTATTTTTTGCCAGACATTCATTGTGGAACAAAAGTGATTTTCTCGGCGAGTTAAGCATTTCGAGTAATTTGCCGATTGGTTTCAGAACGGCTTGCATTGAAATTTACTATTTTTTGCCAGACATTCATTGTGGGAAAAAAGTAATTTTCACGGCGAGTTAAGCATTTTGAGCAATTTGCCGATTGATTTCTGAACGGCTTGCATCACAATTAACTATTTTTTGCCCGGCATTCATTGTGGAACAAAAGTGATTTTCTCGGCGAGTTAAGCATTTTGAGTAATTTGCCGATTGCTTTCAGAATGGCTTGCATTGAAATTTACTATTTTTTGCCAGACATTCATTGTGGGAAAAAAGTGATTTGCTCGGCGTGTTCAGCATTTTGAGTAATTTACCGATTGGTTTCAGAACGGCTTGAATTAAAATTTACCATTTTTTGCCAGCCATTCATTGTGGCACAAAAGTGATTTTCACGTCGAGTTAAGCATTTTGAGCAATTTGCCGATTGGTTTCTGAACGGCTTGCATTGAAATTTATTATTTTTTGCCAGACATTCATTGTGGAACAAATGTGATTTTCTCGGCGAGTTAAGCATTTTGAGCAATTTGCCGATTCGTTTCAGAACGGCTTGCATTGAAATTTACTATTTTTTGCCAGACATTCATTGTGGGAAAAAGGTGATTTTCTCGGCGAGTTAAGCATTTTGAGTAATTTGCCGATTGATTTCAGAACGGCTTGCATTACAATTAACTATTTTTTGCCAGGCATTCATTGTGGAACAACAGTGATTTTCTCAGCGAGTTAAGCATTTTGAGTAATTTGCCGATTCGCTTCAGAACGGCTTGCAATGCAAGTAACTATTTTTTGCCAGACATTCATTGTGGAACCAAAGTGATTTTCACGGAGAATTAAGCATTTTGAGCAATTTGCCGATTGGTTTCAGAACGGCTTGCATTGAAATTTACTATTTTTTGCCAGACATTCATTGTGGAACAAAAGTGATTTTCTCGGCGAGTTAAGCATTTTGAGTAATTTGCCGATTGGTTTCAGAACGGCTTGCATCACAATTAACTATTTTTTGCCCGACATTCATTGTGGAACAAAAGTGATTTTCTCGGCGAGTTAAGCATTTCGAGTAATTTACCGATTGGTTTCAGAACAGCTTGCATTAAAAATTACTATTTTTTGCCAGGCATTCATTGTGGAACAAAATGATTTTCTCGGCAAGTTAAGCATTTTGAGTAATTTGCCGATTGGTTTCAGAACGGCTTGCATCACAATTAACTATTTTTTGCCAGGCATTCATTGTGGAACAAAAGTGATTTTCTCGGCGAGTTAAGCATTTTGAGTAATTTGCCGATTGCTTTCAGAATGGCTTGCATTGAAATTTACTATTTTTTGCCAGACATTCATTGTGGGAAAAAAGTGATTTGCTCGGCGTGTTCAGCATTTTGAGTAATTTACCGATTGGTTTCAGAACGGCTTGAATTAAAATTTACCATTTTTTGCCAGCCATTCATTGTGGCACAAAAGTGATTTTCACGTCGAGTTAAGCATTTTGAGCAATTTGCCGATTGGTTTCTGAACGGCTTGCATTGAAATTTATTATTTTTTGCCAGACATTCATTGTGGAACAAATGTGATTTTCTCGGCGAGTTAAGCATTTTGAGCAATTTGCCGATTCGTTTCAGAACGGCTTGCATTGAAATTTACTATTTTTTGCCAGACATTCATTGTGGGAAAAAGGTGATTTTCTCGGCGAGTTAAGCATTTTGAGTAATTTGCCGATTGATTTCAGAACGGCTTGCATTACAATTAACTATTTTTTGCCAGGCATTCATTGTGGAACAACAGTGATTTTCTCAGCGAGTTAAGCATTTTGAGTAATTTGCCGATTCGCTTCAGAACGGCTTGCAATGCAAGTAACTATTTTTTGCCAGACATTCATTGTGGAACCAAAGTGATTTTCACGGAGAATTAAGCATTTTGAGCAATTTGCCGATTGGTTTCAGAACGGCTTGCATTGAAATTTACTATTTTTTGCCAGACATTCATTGTGGAACAAAAGTGATTTTCTCGGCGAGTTAAGCATTTTGACTAATTTGCCGATTCGTTTCAGAACGGCTTGCAATACAATTGACTATTTTTTGCCAGGCATTCATTGTGGAACAAAAGTGATTTTCTCGGCGAGTTAAGCATTTTGAGTAATTTGCCGATTGCTGCCAGAATGGCTTGCATTGAAATTTACTATTTTTTGCCAGACATTCATTGTGGGAAAAAAGTGATTTGCTCGGCGTGTTAAGCATTTTGAGTAATTTACCGATTGGTTTCAGAACGGCTTGAATTAAAATTTACTATTTTTTGCCAGACATTCATTGTGGAACAAAAGTAATTTTCTCGGCGAGTTAAGCATTTTGAATAATTTGCCGATTGGTTTCAGAACGGCTTGCAACACAGTTAACTATTTTTTGCCAGGCATTCATTGTGGAACAAAAGTGATTTTCTCGGCGAGTTAAGCATTTTGAGTAATTTGCCGATTGATTTCAGAACGGCTTGCATTGAAATTTACTATTTTTTGCCAGGCATTCATTGTGGAACCAAAGTGATTTTCTCGGCGAGTTAAGCATTTTGAGTAATTTGCCGATTAGTTTCAGAACGGCTTGCATCACAATTAACTATTTTCTGCCAGACACTCATTGTGGGAAAAACGTGATTTTCCCTGCGAGTTAAGCATTTTGAGTAATTTACCGATTGGTTTCAGAACACCTTGCATTAAAATTTGCTATTTTTTGCCAGTCATTCATTGTGGAACAAAAGCGAATTAAGCATTTTGAGCAATTTGCCGATTGGTTTCAGTACGGCTTGCATTGAAATTTACTATTTTTTGCCAGACATTCATTGTGGGAAAAAGGTGATTTTCTTGGCGTGTTAAGCATTTTGAGTAATTTGCCGATTGATTTCAGAACGGCTTGCACCACAATTAACTATTTTTTTGCAAGCATTCATTGTGGAACAAAAGTGATTTTCTCGGCGAGTTAAGCATTTTGAGTAATTTGCCGATTGGTTTCAGAACAGCTCGCATCACAATTAAGTATTTTTTGCGAGGCATTCATTGTGGAACAAAAGTGATTTTCTCGGCGAGTTAAGCATTTTGAGTAATTTGCCGATTGGTTTCAGAACGGCTTGCATCACAATTAACTATTTTTTGACAGGCATTCATTGTGGAACAAAAGTGATTTTCTCGGCGAGTTAAGCATTTTGAGTAAGTTGCCGATTGCTTTCAGAACGGCTTGCATTGAAATTTACTATTTTTTGCCAGACATTCATTGTGGGAAAAAAGTAATTTTCTCGGCGAGTTAAGCATTTTGAGTAATTTGCCGATTGGTTTCAGAACGGCTTGCATCACAATTAACTATTTTTTGCCAGGCATTCATTGTGGAACAAAAGTGGTTTACTCGGCGAGTTAAGCATTTTGAGTAATTTGCCGATTGCTTTCTGAACGACTTGCATTGAAATTTACTATTTTTTGCCAGACATTCATTGTGGAACAAAAGTAATTTTCACGGGGAGTTAAGCATTTTGAGAAATTTGCCGATTGGTTTCAGAACGGCTTGCATTGAAATTTACTATTTTTTGCCAGACATTCATTGTGGAACAAAAGTGATTTTCTCGGCGAGTTAAGCATTTCGAGTAATTTGCCGATTGGTTTCAGAACGGCTTGCATTGAAATTTACTATTTTTTGCCAGACATTCATTGTGGGAAAAAAGTAATTTTCACGGCGAGTTAAGCATTTTGAGCAATTTGCCGATTGATTTCTGAACGGCTTGCATCACAATTAACTATTTTTTGCCAGGCATTCATTGTGGAACAAAAGTGATTTTCACGGGGAGTTAAGCATTTTGAGCAATTTGCCGATTGGTTTCAGAACGGCTTGCATTGAAATTTACTATTTTTTGCCAGACATTCATTGTGGGAAAAAGGTGATTTTCTCGGCGAGTTAAGCATTTTGAGTAATTTGCCGATTGATTTCAGAACGGCTTGCATTACAATTAAGTATTTTTTGCCAGGCATTCATTGTGGAACAAAAGTGATCTTCTCGGCGAGTTAAGCATTTTGAGTAATTTGCCGATTCGTTTCAGAACGGCTTGCAATACAATTAACTATTTTTTACCAGACATTCATTGTGGAACCAAAGTGACTTTCTCGGCGAGTTAAGCATTTTGAGTAATTTGCCGATTGGTTTCAGAACGGCTTGTATCACAATTAACTATTTTTTGCCAGGCATTCATTGTGGAACAAAAGTGATTTTCTCGGCGAGTTCAGCATTTTGACTAATTTGCCGATTCGTTTCAGAACGGCTTGCAATACAATTGACTATTTTTTGCCAGGCATTCATTGTGGAACAAAAGTGATTTTCTCGGCGAGTTAAGCATTTTGAGTAATTTGCCGATTGCTGCCAGAATGGCTTGCATTGAAATTTACTATTTTTTGCCAGACATTCATTGTGGGAAAAAAGTGATTTGCTCGGCGTGTTAAGCATTTTGAGTAATTTACCGATTGGTTTCAGAACGGCTTGAATTAAAATTTACTATTTTTTGCCAGACATTCATTGTGGAACAAAAGTAATTTTCTCGGCGAGTTAAGCATTTTGAATAATTTGCCGATTGGTTTCAGAACGGCTTGCAACACAGTTAACTATTTTTTGCCAGGCATTCATTGTGGAACAAAAGTGATTTTCTCGGCGAGTTAAGCATTTTGAGTAATTTGCCGATTGATTTCAGAACGGCTTGCATTGAAATTTACTATTTTTTGCCAGGCATTCATTGTGGAACCAAAGTGATTTTCTCGGCGAGTTAAGCATTTTGAGTAATTTGCCGATTAGTTTCAGAACGGCTTGCATCACAATTAACTATTTTCTGCCAGACACTCATTGTGGGAAAAACGTGATTCTCCCTGCGAGTTAAGCATTTTGAGTAATTTACCGATTGGTTTCAGAACACCTTGCATTAAAATTTGCTATTTTTTGCCAGTCATTCATTGTGGAACAAAAGCGAATTAAGCATTTTGAGCAATTTGCCGATTGGTTTCAGTACGGCTTGCATTGAAATTTACTATTTTTTGCCAGACATTCATTGTGGGAAAAAGGTGATTTTCTTGGCGTGTTAAGCATTTTGAGTAATTTGCCGATTGATTTCAGAACGGCTTGCACCACAATTAACTATTTTTTTGCAAGCATTCATTGTGGAACAAAAGTGATTTTCTCGGCGAGTTAAGCATTTTGAGTAATTTGCCGATTGTTTTCAGAACAGCTCGCATCACAATTAAGTATTTTTTGCGAGGCATTCATTGTGGAACAAAAGTGATTTTCTCGGCGAGTTAAGCATTTTGAGTAATTTGCCGATTGGTTTCAGAACGGCTTGCATCACAATTAACTATTTTTTGACAGGCATTCATTGTGGAACAAAAGTGATTTTCTCGGCGAGTTAAGCATTTTGAGTAAGTTGCCGATTGCTTTCAGAACGGCTTGCATTGAAATTTACTATTTTTTGCCAGACATTCATTGTGGGAAAAAAGTAATTTTCTCGGCGAGTTAAGCATTTTGAGTAATTTGCCGATTGGTTTCAGAACGGCTTGCATCACAATTAACTATTTTTTGCCAGGCATTCATTGTGGAACAAAAGTGGTTTACTCGGCGAGTTAAGCATTTTGAGTAATTTGCCGATTGCTTTCTGAACGGCTTGCATTGAAATTTACTATTTTTTGCCAGACATTCATTGTGGAACAAAAGTGATTTTCACGGGGAGTTAAGCATTTTGAGAAATTTGCCGATTGGTTTCAGAACGGCTTGCATTGAAATTTACTATTTTTTGCCAGACATTCATTGTGGAACAAAAGTGATTTTCTCGGCGAGTTAAGCATTTCGAGTAATTTGCCGATTGGTTTCAGAACGGCTTGCATTGAAATTTACTATTTTTTGCCAGACATTCATTGTGGGAAAAAAGTAATTTTCACGGCGAGTTAAGCATTTTGAGCAATTTGCCGATTGATTTCTGAACGGCTTGCATCACAATAAACTATTTTTTGCCAGGCATTCATTGTGGAACAAAAGTGATTTTCACGGGGAGTTAAGCATTTTGAGCAATTTGCCGATTGGTTTCAGAACGGCTTGCATTGAAATTTACTATTTTTTGCCAGATATTCATTGTGGGAAAAAGGTGATTTTCTCGGCGAGTTAAGCATTTTGAGTAATTTGCCGATTGATTTCAGAACGGCTTGCATTACAATTAAGTATTTTTTGCCAGGCATTCATTGTGGAACAAAAGTGATCTTCTCGGCGAGTTAAGCATTTTGAGTAATTTGCCGATTCGTTTCAGAACGGCTTGCAATACAATTAACTATTTTTTACCAGACATTCATTGTGGAACCAAAGTGACTTTCTCGGCGAGTTAAGCATTTTGAGTAATTTGCCGATTGGTTTCAGAACGGCTTGTATCACAATTAACTATTTTTTGCCAGGCATTCATTGTGGAACAAAAGTGATTTTCTCGGCGATTAAGCATTTTGAGTAATTTGCCGATGGCTTTCAGAACGGCTTGCATTGAAATTTATTATTTTTTGCCAGACATTCATTGTGGAACAAATGTGATTTTCTCGGCGAGTTAAGCATTTTGAGCAATTTGCCGATTCGTTTCAGAACGGCTTGCATTGAAATTTACTATTTTTTGCCAGACATTCATTGTGGGAAAAAGGTGATTTTCTCGGCGAGTTAAGCATTTTGAGTAATTTGCCGATTGATTTCAGAACGGCTTGCATTACAATTAACTATTTTTTGCCAGGCATTCATTGTGGAACAACAGTGATTTTCTCAGCGAGTTAAGCATTTTGAGTAATTTGCCGATTCGCTTCAGAACGGCTTGCAATGCAAGTAACTATTTTTTGCCAGACATTCATTGTGGAACCAAAGTGATTTTCACGGAGAATTAAGCATTTTGAGCAATTTGCCGATTGGTTTCAGAACGGCTTGCATTGAAATTTACTATTTTTTGCCAGACATTCATTGTGGAACAAAAGTGATTTTCTCGGCGAGTTCAGCATTTTGACTAATTTGCCGATTCGTTTCAGAACGGCTTGCAATACAATTGACTATTTTTTGCCAGGCATTCATTGTGGAACAAAAGTGATTTTCTCGGCGAGTTAAGCATTTTGAGTAATTTGCCGATTGCTGCCAGAATGGCTTGCATTGAAATTTACTATTTTTTGCCAGACATTCATTGTGGGAAAAAAGTGATTTGCTCGGCGTGTTAAGCATTTTGAGTAATTTACCGATTGGTTTCAGAACGGCTTGAATTAAAATTTACTATTTTTTGCCAGACATTCATTGTGGAACAAAAGTAATTTTCTCGGCGAGTTAAGCATTTTGAATAATTTGCCGATTGGTTTCAGAACGGCTTGCAACACAGTTAACTATTTTTTGCCAGGCATTCATTGTGGAACAAAAGTGATTTTCTCGGCGAGTTAAGCATTTTGAGTAATTTGCCGATTGATTTCAGAACGGCTTGCATTGAAATTTACTATTTTTTGCCAGGCATTCATTGTGGAACCAAAGTGATTTTCTCGGCGAGTTAAGCATTTTGAGTAATTTGCCGATTAGTTTCAGAACGGCTTGCATCACAATTAACTATTTTCTGCCAGACACTCATTGTGGGAAAAACGTGATTCTCCCTGCGAGTTAAGCATTTTGAGTAATTTACCGATTGGTTTCAGAACACCTTGCATTAAAATTTGCTATTTTTTGCCAGTCATTCATTGTGGAACAAAAGCGAATTAAGCATTTTGAGCAATTTGCCGATTGGTTTCAGTACGGCTTGCATTGAAATTTACTATTTTTTGCCAGACATTCATTGTGGGAAAAAGGTGATTTTCTTGGCGTGTTAAGCATTTTGAGTAATTTGCCGATTGATTTCAGAACGGCTTGCACCACAATTAACTATTTTTTTGCAAGCATTCATTGTGGAACAAAAGTGATTTTCTCGGCGAGTTAAGCATTTTGAGTAATTTGCCGATTGTTTTCAGAACAGCTCGCATCACAATTAAGTATTTTTTGCGAGGCATTCATTGTGGAACAAAAGTGATTTTCTCGGCGAGTTAAGCATTTTGAGTAATTTGCCGATTGGTTTCAGAACGGCTTGCATCACAATTAACTATTTTTTGACAGGCATTCATTGTGGAACAAAAGTGATTTTCTCGGCGAGTTAAGCATTTTGAGTAAGTTGCCGATTGCTTTCAGAACGGCTTGCATTGAAATTTACTATTTTTTGCCAGACATTCATTGTGGGAAAAAAGTAATTTTCTCGGCGAGTTAAGCATTTTGAGTAATTTGCCGATTGGTTTCAGAACGGCTTGCATCACAATTAACTATTTTTTGCCAGGCATTCATTGTGGAACAAAAGTGGTTTACTCGGCGAGTTAAGCATTTTGAGTAATTTGCCGATTGCTTTCTGAACGGCTTGCATTGAAATTTACTATTTTTTGCCAGACATTCATTGTGGAACAAAAGTGATTTTCACGGGGAGTTAAGCATTTTGAGAAATTTGCCGATTGGTTTCAGAACGGCTTGCATTGAAATTTACTATTTTTTGCCAGACATTCATTGTGGAACAAAAGTGATTTTCTCGGCGAGTTAAGCATTTCGAGTAATTTGCCGATTGGTTTCAGAACGGCTTGCATTGAAATTTACTATTTTTTGCCAGACATTCATTGTGGGAAAAAAGTAATTTTCACGGCGAGTTAAGCATTTTGAGCAATTTGCCGATTGATTTCTGAACGGCTTGCATCACAATTAACTATTTTTTGCCAGGCATTCATTGTGGAACAAAAGTGATTTTCACGGGGAGTTAAGCATTTTGAGCAATTTGCCGATTGGTTTCAGAACGGCTTGCATTGAAATTTACTATTTTTTGCCAGACATTCATTGTGGGAAAAAGGTGATTTTCTCGGCGAGTTAAGCATTTTGAGTAATTTGCCGATTGATTTCAGAACGGCTTGCATTACAATTAAGTATTTTTTGCCAGGCATTCATTGTGGAACAAAAGTGATCTTCTCGGCGAGTTAAGCATTTTGAGTAATTTGCCGATTCGTTTCAGAACGGCTTGCAATACAATTAACTATTTTTTACCAGACATTCATTGTGGAACCAAAGTGACTTTCTCGGCGAGTTAAGCATTTTGAGTAATTTGCCGATTGGTTTCAGAACGGCTTGTATCACAATTAACTATTTTTTGCCAGGCATTCATTGTGGAACAAAAGTTATTTTCTCGGCGATTAAGCATTTTGAGTAATTTGCCGATGGCTTTCAGAACGGCTTGCATTGAAATTTACTATTTTTTGCCAGACATTCATTGTGGAACAAAAGTGATTTTCTCGGCGAGTTAAGCATTTTGAGTAATTTGCCGATTGATTTCAGAACGGCTTGCATCACAATTAACTATTTTTTACCAGGCATTCATTATGGAACAAAAGTGATTTTCTCGGCGAGTTAAGCATATAGAGTAATTTGCCGATTGGTTTCAGAACGGCTTGCATCACAATTAACTATTTTTTGCCAGGCATCCATTGTGGAACAAAAGTGATTTTCTCGGCGAGCTAAGCATTTTGAGTAATTTGCCGATTGATTTCAGAACGGCTTGCATCACAATTAACTAATTTTTGCCAGGCATTCATTGTGGAGCAAAAGTGATTTTCTCGGCGAGTTAAGCATTTTGAGTAATTTGTCGATTGATTTCAGAACGGCTTGCATCACAATTAACTATTTTTTGCAAGGCATTCATTGTGGAACAAAAGTCATTTTCTCGGCGAGTTAAGCATTTTGAGTAATTTGCCGATTCGTTTCAGAACGGCTTGCAATACAATTAACTATTTTTTCCCAGACATTCATTGTGGAACCAAAGTGACTTTCTCGGCGAGTTAAGCATTTTGAGCAATTTGCCGATTGGTTTCAGAACGGCTTGCATCACAATTAACTAATTTTTGCCAGGCATTCATTGTGGAACAAAAGTGATTTTTTCGGCGTGTTAAGCATTTTGAGTAATTTGCAGATTGCTTTCAGAACGGCTTGCATTGAAATTTACTATTTTTTGCCAGACATTCATTGTGGGGAAAAAGGTGATTTTCTCGGCGAGTTAAGCAATTTGAGTAATTTGCCGATTGATTTCAGAACGGCTTGCATCACAATTAACTATTTTTTGCCAGGCATTCATTGTGGAACAAAAGTGATTTTCTCGGCGAGTTAAGCATTTTGAGTAATTTGCCGATTGGTTTCAGAACGGCTTGCATTGAAATTTCTATTTTTTGCCAGACATTCATTCTGAGAAAAAGGTGATTTTCTCGGCGAGTTAAGCAATTTGAGTAATTTGCCGATTGATTTCAGAACAGCTCGCATCACAATTAAGTATTTTTTGCGAGGCATTCATTGTGGAACAAAAGTGATTTTCTCGGCGAGTTAAGCATTTTGAGTAATTTGCCGATTGGTTTCAGAACGGCTTGCATCACAATTAACTATTTTTTGACAGGCATTCATTGTGGAACAAAAGTGATTTTCTCGGCGAGTTAAGCATTTTGAGTAAGTTGCCGATTGCTTTCAGAACGGCTTGCATTGAAATTTACTATTTTTTGCCAGACATTCATTGTGGGAAAAAAGTAATTTTCACGGCGAGTTAAGCATTTTGAGTAATTTGCCGATTGGTTTCAGAACGGCTTGCATCACAATTAACTATTTTTTGCCAGGCATTCATTGTGGAACAAAAGTGGTTTACTCGGCGAGTTAAGCATTTTAACTATTTTTTGCCAGGCATTCATTGTGGAACAAAAGTGGTTTACTCGGCGAGTTAAGCATTTTGAGTAATTTGCCGATTGCTTTCTGAACGACTTGCATTGAAATTTACTATTTTTTGCCAGACATTCATTGTGGAACAAAAGTAATTTTCACGGGGAGTTAAGCATTTTGAGAAATTTGCCGATTGGTTTCAGAACGGCTTGCATTGAAATTTACTATTTTTTGCCAGACATTCATTGTGGAACAAAAGTGATTTTCTCGGCGAGTTAAGCATTTCGAGTAATTTGCCGATTGGTTTCAGAACGGCTTGCATTGAAATTTACTATTTTTTGCCAGACATTCATTGTGGGAAAAAAGTAATTTTCACGGCGAGTTAAGCATTTTGAGCAATTTGCCGATTGATTTCTGAACGGCTTGCATCACAATTAACTATTTTTTGCCAGGCATTCATTGTGGAACAAAAGTGATTTTCACGGGGAGTTAAGCATTTTGAGCAATTTGCCGATTGGTTTCAGAACGGCTTGCATTGAAATTTACTATTTTTTGCCAGACATTCATTGTGGGAAAAAGGTGATTTTCTCGGCGAGTTAAGCATTTTGAGTAATTTGCCGATTGATTTCAGAACGGCTTGCATTACAATTAAGTATTTTTTGCCAGGCATTCATTGTGGAACAAAAGTGATCTTCTCGGCGAGTTAAGCATTTTGAGTAATTTGCCGATTCGTTTCAGAACGGCTTGCAATACAATTAACTATTTTTTACCAGACATTCATTGTGGAACCAAAGTGACTTTCTCGGCGAGTTAAGCATTTTGAGTAATTTGCCGATTGGTTTCAGAACGGCTTGTATCACAATTAACTATTTTTTGCCAGGCATTCATTGTGGAACAAAAGTGATTTTCTCGGCGAGTTCAGCATTTTGACTAATTTGCCGATTCGTTTCAGAACGGCTTGCAATACAATTGACTATTTTTTGCCAGGCATTCATTGTGGAACAAAAGTGATTTTCTCGGCGAGTTAAGCATTTTGAGTAATTTGCCGATTGCTGCCAGAATGGCTTGCATTGAAATTTACTATTTTTTGCCAGACATTCATTGTGGGAAAAAAGTGATTTGCTCGGCGTGTTAAGCATTTTGAGTAATTTACCGATTGGTTTCAGAACGGCTTGAATTAAAATTTACTATTTTTTGCCAGACATTCATTGTGGAACAAAAGTAATTTTCTCGGCGAGTTAAGCATTTTGAATAATTTGCCGATTGGTTTCAGAACGGCTTGCAACACAGTTAACTATTTTTTGCCAGGCATTCATTGTGGAACAAAAGTGATTTTCTCGGCGAGTTAAGCATTTTGAGTAATTTGCCGATTGATTTCAGAACGGCTTGCATTGAAATTTACTATTTTTTGCCAGGCATTCATTGTGGAACCAAAGTGATTTTCTCGGCGAGTTAAGCATTTTGAGTAATTTGCCGATTAGTTTCAGAACGGCTTGCATCACAATTAACTATTTTCTGCCAGACACTCATTGTGGGAAAAACGTGATTCTCCCTGCGAGTTAAGCATTTTGAGTAATTTACCGATTGGTTTCAGAACACCTTGCATTAAAATTTGCTATTTTTTGCCAGTCATTCATTGTGGAACAAAAGCGAATTAAGCATTTTGAGCAATTTGCCGATTGGTTTCAGTACGGCTTGCATTGAAATTTACTATTTTTTGCCAGACATTCATTGTGGGAAAAAGGTGATTTTCTTGGCGTGTTAAGCATTTTGAGTAATTTGCCGATTGATTTCAGAACGGCTTGCACCACAATTAACTATTTTTTTGCAAGCATTCATTGTGGAACAAAAGTGATTTTCTCGGCGAGTTAAGCATTTTGAGTAATTTGCCGATTGTTTTCAGAACAGCTCGCATCACAATTAAGTATTTTTTGCGAGGCATTCATTGTGGAACAAAAGTGATTTTCTCGGCGAGTTAAGCATTTTGAGTAATTTGCCGATTGGTTTCAGAACGGCTTGCATCACAATTAACTATTTTTTGACAGGCATTCATTGTGGAACAAAAGTGATTTTCTCGGCGAGTTAAGCATTTTGAGTAAGTTGCCGATTGCTTTCAGAACGGCTTGCATTGAAATTTACTATTTTTTGCCAGACATTCATTGTGGGAAAAAAGTAATTTTCTCGGCGAGTTAAGCATTTTGAGTAATTTGCCGATTGGTTTCAGAACGGCTTGCATCACAATTAACTATTTTTTGCCAGGCATTCATTGTGGAACAAAAGTGGTTTACTCGGCGAGTTAAGCATTTTGAGTAATTTGCCGATTGCTTTCTGAACGGCTTGCATTGAAATTTACTATTTTTTGCCAGACATTCATTGTGGAACAAAAGTGATTTTCACGGGGAGTTAAGCATTTTGAGAAATTTGCCGATTGGTTTCAGAACGGCTTGCATTGAAATTTACTATTTTTTGCCAGACATTCATTGTGGAACAAAAGTGATTTTCTCGGCGAGTTAAGCATTTCGAGTAATTTGCCGATTGGTTTCAGAACGGCTTGCATTGAAATTTACTATTTTTTGCCAGACATTCATTGTGGGAAAAAAGTAATTTTCACGGCGAGTTAAGCATTTTGAGCAATTTGCCGATTGATTTCTGAACGGCTTGCATCACAATAAACTATTTTTTGCCAGGCATTCATTGTGGAACAAAAGTGATTTTCACGGGGAGTTAAGCATTTTGAGCAATTTGCCGATTGGTTTCAGAACGGCTTGCATTGAAATTTACTATTTTTTGCCAGACATTCATTGTGGGAAAAAGGTGATTTTCTCGGCGAGTTAAGCATTTTGAGTAATTTGCCGATTGATTTCAGAACGGCTTGCATTACAATTAAGTATTTTTTGCCAGGCATTCATTGTGGAACAAAAGTGATCTTCTCGGCGAGTTAAGCATTTTGAGTAATTTGCCGATTCGTTTCAGAACGGCTTGCAATACAATTAACTATTTTTTACCAGACATTCATTGTGGAACCAAAGTGACTTTCTCGGCGAGTTAAGCATTTTGAGTAATTTGCCGATTGGTTTCAGAACGGCTTGTATCACAATTAACTATTTTTTGCCAGGCATTCATTGTGGAACAAAAGTGATTTTCTCGGCGATTAAGCATTTTGAGTAATTTGCCGATGGCTTTCAGAACGGCTTGCATTGAAATTTATTATTTTTTGCCAGACATTCATTGTGGAACAAATGTGATTTTCTCGGCGAGTTAAGCATTTTGAGCAATTTGCCGATTCGTTTCAGAACGGCTTGCATTGAAATTTACTATTTTTTGCCAGACATTCATTGTGGGAAAAAGGTGATTTTCTCGGCGAGTTAAGCATTTTGAGTAATTTGCCGATTGATTTCAGAACGGCTTGCATTACAATTAACTATTTTTTGCCAGGCATTCATTGTGGAACAACAGTGATTTTCTCAGCGAGTTAAGCATTTTGAGTAATTTGCCGATTCGCTTCAGAACGGCTTGCAATGCAAGTAACTATTTTTTGCCAGACATTCATTGTGGAACCAAAGTGATTTTCACGGAGAATTAAGCATTTTGAGCAATTTGCCGATTGGTTTCAGAACGGCTTGCATTGAAATTTACTATTTTTTGCCAGACATTCATTGTGGAACAAAAGTGATTTTCTCGGCGAGTTCAGCATTTTGACTAATTTGCCGATTCGTTTCAGAACGGCTTGCAATACAATTGACTATTTTTTGCCAGGCATTCATTGTGGAACAAAAGTGATTTTCTCGGCGAGTTAAGCATTTTGAGTAATTTGCCGATTGCTGCCAGAATGGCTTGCATTGAAATTTACTATTTTTTGCCAGACATTCATTGTGGGAAAAAAGTGATTTGCTCGGCGTGTTAAGCATTTTGAGTAATTTACCGATTGGTTTCAGAACGGCTTGAATTAAAATTTACTATTTTTTGCCAGACATTCATTGTGGAACAAAAGTAATTTTCTCGGCGAGTTAAGCATTTTGAATAATTTGCCGATTGGTTTCAGAACGGCTTGCAACACAGTTAACTATTTTTTGCCAGGCATTCATTGTGGAACAAAAGTGATTTTCTCGGCGAGTTAAGCATTTTGAGTAATTTGCCGATTGATTTCAGAACGGCTTGCATTGAAATTTACTATTTTTTGCCAGGCATTCATTGTGGAACCAAAGTGATTTTCTCGGCGAGTTAAGCATTTTGAGTAATTTGCCGATTAGTTTCAGAACGGCTTGCATCACAATTAACTATTTTCTGCCAGACACTCATTGTGGGAAAAACGTGATTCTCCCTGCGAGTTAAGCATTTTGAGTAATTTACCGATTGGTTTCAGAACACCTTGCATTAAAATTTGCTATTTTTTGCCAGTCATTCATTGTGGAACAAAAGCGAATTAAGCATTTTGAGCAATTTGCCGATTGGTTTCAGTACGGCTTGCATTGAAATTTACTATTTTTTGCCAGACATTCATTGTGGGAAAAAGGTGATTTTCTTGGCGTGTTAAGCATTTTGAGTAATTTGCCGATTGATTTCAGAACGGCTTGCACCACAATTAACTATTTTTTTGCAAGCATTCATTGTGGAACAAAAGTGATTTTCTCGGCGAGTTAAGCATTTTGAGTAATTTGCCGATTGTTTTCAGAACAGCTCGCATCACAATTAAGTATTTTTTGCGAGGCATTCATTGTGGAACAAAAGTGATTTTCTCGGCGAGTTAAGCATTTTGAGTAATTTGCCGATTGGTTTCAGAACGGCTTGCATCACAATTAACTATTTTTTGACAGGCATTCATTGTGGAACAAAAGTGATTTTCTCGGCGAGTTAAGCATTTTGAGTAAGTTGCCGATTGCTTTCAGAACGGCTTGCATTGAAATTTACTATTTTTTGCCAGACATTCATTGTGGGAAAAAAGTAATTTTCTCGGCGAGTTAAGCATTTTGAGTAATTTGCCGATTGGTTTCAGAACGGCTTGCATCACAATTAACTATTTTTTGCCAGGCATTCATTGTGGAACAAAAGTGGTTTACTCGGCGAGTTAAGCATTTTGAGTAATTTGCCGATTGCTTTCTGAACGACTTGCATTGAAATTTACTATTTTTTGCCAGACATTCATTGTGGAACAAAAGTAATTTTCACGGGGAGTTAAGCATTTTGAGAAATTTGCCGATTGGTTTCAGAACGGCTTGCATTGAAATTTACTATTTTTTGCCAGACATTCATTGTGGAACAAAAGTGATTTTCTCGGCGAGTTAAGCATTTCGAGTAATTTGCCGATTGGTTTCAGAACGGCTTGCATTGAAATTTACTATTTTTTGCCAGACATTCATTGTGGGAAAAAAGTAATTTTCACGGCGAGTTAAGCATTTTGAGCAATTTGCCGATTGATTTCTGAACGGCTTGCATCACAATTAACTATTTTTTGCCCGGCATTCATTGTGGAACAAAAGTGATTTTCTCGGCGAGTTAAGCATTTTGAGTAATTTGCCGATTGCTTTCAGAATGGCTTGCATTGAAATTTACTATTTTTTGCCAGACATTCATTGTGGGAAAAAAGTGATTTGCTCGGCGTGTTCAGCATTTTGAGTAATTTACCGATTGGTTTCAGAACGGCTTGAATTAAAATTTACCATTTTTTGCCAGCCATTCATTGTGGCACAAAAGTGATTTTCACGTCGAGTTAAGCATTTTGAGCAATTTGCCGATTGGTTTCTGAACGGCTTGCATTGAAATTTATTATTTTTTGCCAGACATTCATTGTGGAACAAATGTGATTTTCTCGGCGAGTTAAGCATTTTGAGCAATTTGCCGATTCGTTTCAGAACGGCTTGCATTGAAATTTACTATTTTTTGCCAGACATTCATTGTGGGAAAAAGGTGATTTTCTCGGCGAGTTAAGCATTTTGAGTAATTTGCCGATTGATTTCAGAACGGCTTGCATTACAATTAACTATTTTTTGCCAGGCATTCATTGTGGAACAACAGTGATTTTCTCAGCGAGTTAAGCATTTTGAGTAATTTGCCGATTCGCTTCAGAACGGCTTGCAATGCAAGTAACTATTTTTTGCCAGACATTCATTGTGGAACCAAAGTGATTTTCACGGAGAATTAAGCATTTTGAGCAATTTGCCGATTGGTTTCAGAACGGCTTGCATTGAAATTTACTATTTTTTGCCAGACATTCATTGTGGAACAAAAGTGATTTTCTCGGCGAGTTAAGCATTTTGAGTAATTTGCCGATTGGTTTCAGAACGGCTTGCATCACAATTAACTATTTTTTGCCCGACATTCATTGTGGAACAAAAGTGATTTTCTCGGCGAGTTAAGCATTTCGAGTAATTTACCGATTGGTTTCAGAACAGCTTGCATTAAAAATTACTATTTTTTGCCAGGCATTCATTGTGGAACAAAATGATTTTCTCGGCAAGTTAAGCATTTTGAGTAATTTGCCGATTGGTTTCAGAACGGCTTGCATCACAATTAACTATTTTTTGCCAGGCATTCATTGTGGAACAAAAGTGATTTTCTCGGCGAGTTAAGCATTTTGAGTAATTTGCCGATTGCTTTCAGAATGGCTTGCATTGAAATTTACTATTTTTTGCCAGACATTCATTGTGGGAAAAAAGTGATTTGCTCGGCGTGTTCAGCATTTTGAGTAATTTACCGATTGGTTTCAGAACGGCTTGAATTAAAATTTACCATTTTTTGCCAGCCATTCATTGTGGCACAAAAGTGATTTTCACGTCGAGTTAAGCATTTTGAGCAATTTGCCGATTGGTTTCTGAACGGCTTGCATTGAAATTTATTATTTTTTGCCAGACATTCATTGTGGAACAAATGTGATTTTCTCGGCGAGTTAAGCATTTTGAGCAATTTGCCGATTCGTTTCAGAACGGCTTGCATTGAAATTTACTATTTTTTGCCAGACATTCATTGTGGGAAAAAGGTGATTTTCTCGGCGAGTTAAGCATTTTGAGTAATTTGCCGATTGATTTCAGAACGGCTTGCATTACAATTAACTATTTTTTGCCAGGCATTCATTGTGGAACAACAGTGATTTTCTCAGCGAGTTAAGCATTTTGAGTAATTTGCCGATTCGCTTCAGAACGGCTTGCAATGCAAGTAACTATTTTTTGCCAGACATTCATTGTGGAACCAAAGTGATTTTCACGGAGAATTAAGCATTTTGAGCAATTTGCCGATTGGTTTCAGAACGGCTTGCATTGAAATTTACTATTTTTTGCCAGACATTCATTGTGGAACAAAAGTGATTTTCTCGGCGAGTTAAGCATTTTGACTAATTTGCCGATTCGTTTCAGAACGGCTTGCAATACAATTGACTATTTTTTGCCAGGCATTCATTGTGGAACAAAAGTGATTTTCTCGGCGAGTTAAGCATTTTGAGTAATTTGCCGATTGCTGCCAGAATGGCTTGCATTGAAATTTACTATTTTTTGCCAGACATTCATTGTGGAACAAAAGTAATTTTCTCGGCGAGTTAAGCATTTTGAATAATTTGCCGATTGGTTTCAGAACGGCTTGCAACACAGTTAACTATTTTTTGCCAGGCATTCATTGTGGAACAAAAGTGATTTTCTCGGCGAGTTAAGCATTTTGAGTAATTTGCCGATTGATTTCAGAACGGCTTGCATTGAAATTTACTATTTTTTGCCAGGCATTCATTGTGGAACCAAAGTGATTTTCTCGGCGAGTTAAGCATTTTGAGTAATTTGCCGATTAGTTTCAGAACGGCTTGCATCACAATTAACTATTTTCTGCCAGACACTCATTGTGGGAAAAACGTGATTTTCCCTGCGAGTTAAGCATTTTGAGTAATTTACCGATTGGTTTCAGAACACCTTGCATTAAAATTTGCTATTTTTTGCCAGTCATTCATTGTGGAACAAAAGCGAATTAAGCATTTTGAGCAATTTGCCGATTGGTTTCAGTACGGCTTGCATTGAAATTTACTATTTTTTGCCAGACATTCATTGTGGGAAAAAGGTGATTTTCTTGGCGTGTTAAGCATTTTGAGTAATTTGCCGATTGATTTCAGAACGGCTTGCACCACAATTAACTATTTTTTTGCAAGCATTCATTGTGGAACAAAAGTGATTTTCTCGGCGAGTTAAGCATTTTGAGTAATTTGCCGATTGGTTTCAGAACAGCTCGCATCACAATTAAGTATTTTTTGCGAGGCATTCATTGTGGAACAAAAGTGATTTTCTCGGCGAGTTAAGCATTTTGAGTAATTTGCCGATTGGTTTCAGAACGGCTTGCATCACAATTAACTATTTTTTGACAGGCATTCATTGTGGAACAAAAGTGATTTTCTCGGCGAGTTAAGCATTTTGAGTAAGTTGCCGATTGCTTTCAGAACGGCTTGCATTGAAATTTACTATTTTTTGCCAGACATTCATTGTGGGAAAAAAGTAATTTTCTCGGCGAGTTAAGCATTTTGAGTAATTTGCCGATTGGTTTCAGAACGGCTTGCATCACAATTAACTATTTTTTGCCAGGCATTCATTGTGGAACAAAAGTGGTTTACTCGGCGAGTTAAGCATTTTGAGTAATTTGCCGATTGCTTTCTGAACGACTTGCATTGAAATTTACTATTTTTTGCCAGACATTCATTGTGGAACAAAAGTAATTTTCACGGGGAGTTAAGCATTTTGAGAAATTTGCCGATTGGTTTCAGAACGGCTTGCATTGAAATTTACTATTTTTTGCCAGACATTCATTGTGGAACAAAAGTGATTTTCTCGGCGAGTTAAGCATTTCGAGTAATTTGCCGATTGGTTTCAGAACGGCTTGCATTGAAATTTACTATTTTTTGCCAGACATTCATTGTGGGAAAAAAGTAATTTTCACGGCGAGTTAAGCATTTTGAGCAATTTGCCGATTGATTTCTGAACGGCTTGCATCACAATTAACTATTTTTTGCCAGGCATTCATTGTGGAACAAAAGTGATTTTCACGGGGAGTTAAGCATTTTGAGCAATTTGCCGATTGGTTTCAGAACGGCTTGCATTGAAATTTACTATTTTTTGCCAGACATTCATTGTGGGAAAAAGGTGATTTTCTCGGCGAGTTAAGCATTTTGAGTAATTTGCCGATTGATTTCAGAACGGCTTGCATTACAATTAAGTATTTTTTGCCAGGCATTCATTGTGGAACAAAAGTGATCTTCTCGGCGAGTTAAGCATTTTGAGTAATTTGCCGATTCGTTTCAGAACGGCTTGCAATACAATTAACTATTTTTTACCAGACATTCATTGTGGAACCAAAGTGACTTTCTCGGCGAGTTAAGCATTTTGAGTAATTTGCCGATTGGTTTCAGAACGGCTTGTATCACAATTAACTATTTTTTGCCAGGCATTCATTGTGGAACAAAAGTGATTTTCTCGGCGAGTTCAGCATTTTGACTAATTTGCCGATTCGTTTCAGAACGGCTTGCAATACAATTGACTATTTTTTGCCAGGCATTCATTGTGGAACAAAAGTGATTTTCTCGGCGAGTTAAGCATTTTGAGTAATTTGCCGATTGCTGCCAGAATGGCTTGCATTGAAATTTACTATTTTTTGCCAGACATTCATTGTGGGAAAAAAGTGATTTGCTCGGCGTGTTAAGCATTTTGAGTAATTTACCGATTGGTTTCAGAACGGCTTGAATTAAAATTTACTATTTTTTGCCAGACATTCATTGTGGAACAAAAGTAATTTTCTCGGCGAGTTAAGCATTTTGAATAATTTGCCGATTGGTTTCAGAACGGCTTGCAACACAGTTAACTATTTTTTGCCAGGCATTCATTGTGGAACAAAAGTGATTTTCTCGGCGAGTTAAGCATTTTGAGTAATTTGCCGATTGATTTCAGAACGGCTTGCATTGAAATTTACTATTTTTTGCCAGGCATTCATTGTGGAACCAAAGTGATTTTCTCGGCGAGTTAAGCATTTTGAGTAATTTGCCGATTAGTTTCAGAACGGCTTGCATCACAATTAACTATTTTCTGCCAGACACTCATTGTGGGAAAAACGTGATTCTCCCTGCGAGTTAAGCATTTTGAGTAATTTACCGATTGGTTTCAGAACACCTTGCATTAAAATTTGCTATTTTTTGCCAGTCATTCATTGTGGAACAAAAGCGAATTAAGCATTTTGAGCAATTTGCCGATTGGTTTCAGTACGGCTTGCATTGAAATTTACTATTTTTTGCCAGACATTCATTGTGGGAAAAAGGTGATTTTCTTGGCGTGTTAAGCATTTTGAGTAATTTGCCGATTGATTTCAGAACGGCTTGCACCACAATTAACTATTTTTTTGCAAGCATTCATTGTGGAACAAAAGTGATTTTCTCGGCGAGTTAAGCATTTTGAGTAATTTGCCGATTGTTTTCAGAACAGCTCGCATCACAATTAAGTATTTTTTGCGAGGCATTCATTGTGGAACAAAAGTGATTTTCTCGGCGAGTTAAGCATTTTGAGTAATTTGCCGATTGGTTTCAGAACGGCTTGCATCACAATTAACTATTTTTTGACAGGCATTCATTGTGGAACAAAAGTGATTTTCTCGGCGAGTTAAGCATTTTGAGTAAGTTGCCGATTGCTTTCAGAACGGCTTGCATTGAAATTTACTATTTTTTGCCAGACATTCATTGTGGGAAAAAAGTAATTTTCTCGGCGAGTTAAGCATTTTGAGTAATTTGCCGATTGGTTTCAGAACGGCTTGCATCACAATTAACTATTTTTTGCCAGGCATTCATTGTGGAACAAAAGTGGTTTACTCGGCGAGTTAAGCATTTTGAGTAATTTGCCGATTGCTTTCTGAACGGCTTGCATTGAAATTTACTATTTTTTGCCAGACATTCATTGTGGAACAAAAGTGATTTTCACGGGGAGTTAAGCATTTTGAGAAATTTGCCGATTGGTTTCAGAACGGCTTGCATTGAAATTTACTATTTTTTGCCAGACATTCATTGTGGAACAAAAGTGATTTTCTCGGCGAGTTAAGCATTTCGAGTAATTTGCCGATTGGTTTCAGAACGGCTTGCATTGAAATTTACTATTTTTTGCCAGACATTCATTGTGGGAAAAAAGTAATTTTCACGGCGAGTTAAGCATTTTGAGCAATTTGCCGATTGATTTCTGAACGGCTTGCATCACAATAAACTATTTTTTGCCAGGCATTCATTGTGGAACAAAAGTGATTTTCACGGGGAGTTAAGCATTTTGAGCAATTTGCCGATTGGTTTCAGAACGGCTTGCATTGAAATTTACTATTTTTTGCCAGACATTCATTGTGGGAAAAAGGTGATTTTCTCGGCGAGTTAAGCATTTTGAGTAATTTGCCGATTGATTTCAGAACGGCTTGCATTACAATTAAGTATTTTTTGCCAGGCATTCATTGTGGAACAAAAGTGATCTTCTCGGCGAGTTAAGCATTTTGAGTAATTTGCCGATTCGTTTCAGAACGGCTTGCAATACAATTAACTATTTTTTACCAGACATTCATTGTGGAACCAAAGTGACTTTCTCGGCGAGTTAAGCATTTTGAGTAATTTGCCGATTGGTTTCAGAACGGCTTGTATCACAATTAACTATTTTTTGCCAGGCATTCATTGTGGAACAAAAGTGATTTTCTCGGCGATTAAGCATTTTGAGTAATTTGCCGATGGCTTTCAGAACGGCTTGCATTGAAATTTATTATTTTTTGCCAGACATTCATTGTGGAACAAATGTGATTTTCTCGGCGAGTTAAGCATTTTGAGCAATTTGCCGATTCGTTTCAGAACGGCTTGCATTGAAATTTACTATTTTTTGCCAGACATTCATTGTGGGAAAAAGGTGATTTTCTCGGCGAGTTAAGCATTTTGAGTAATTTGCCGATTGATTTCAGAACGGCTTGCATTACAATTAACTATTTTTTGCCAGGCATTCATTGTGGAACAACAGTGATTTTCTCAGCGAGTTAAGCATTTTGAGTAATTTGCCGATTCGCTTCAGAACGGCTTGCAATGCAAGTAACTATTTTTTGCCAGACATTCATTGTGGAACCAAAGTGATTTTCACGGAGAATTAAGCATTTTGAGCAATTTGCCGATTGGTTTCAGAACGGCTTGCATTGAAATTTACTATTTTTTGCCAGACATTCATTGTGGAACAAAAGTGATTTTCTCGGCGAGTTCAGCATTTTGACTAATTTGCCGATTCGTTTCAGAACGGCTTGCAATACAATTGACTATTTTTTGCCAGGCATTCATTGTGGAACAAAAGTGATTTTCTCGGCGAGTTAAGCATTTTGAGTAATTTGCCGATTGCTGCCAGAATGGCTTGCATTGAAATTTACTATTTTTTGCCAGACATTCATTGTGGGAAAAAAGTGATTTGCTCGGCGTGTTAAGCATTTTGAGTAATTTACCGATTGGTTTCAGAACGGCTTGAATTAAAATTTACTATTTTTTGCCAGACATTCATTGTGGAACAAAAGTAATTTTCTCGGCGAGTTAAGCATTTTGAATAATTTGCCGATTGGTTTCAGAACGGCTTGCAACACAGTTAACTATTTTTTGCCAGGCATTCATTGTGGAACAAAAGTGATTTTCTCGGCGAGTTAAGCATTTTGAGTAATTTGCCGATTGATTTCAGAACGGCTTGCATTGAAATTTACTATTTTTTGCCAGGCATTCATTGTGGAACCAAAGTGATTTTCTCGGCGAGTTAAGCATTTTGAGTAATTTGCCGATTAGTTTCAGAACGGCTTGCATCACAATTAACTATTTTCTGCCAGACACTCATTGTGGGAAAAACGTGATTCTCCCTGCGAGTTAAGCATTTTGAGTAATTTACCGATTGGTTTCAGAACACCTTGCATTAAAATTTGCTATTTTTTGCCAGTCATTCATTGTGGAACAAAAGCGAATTAAGCATTTTGAGCAATTTGCCGATTGGTTTCAGTACGGCTTGCATTGAAATTTACTATTTTTTGCCAGACATTCATTGTGGGAAAAAGGTGATTTTCTTGGCGTGTTAAGCATTTTGAGTAATTTGCCGATTGATTTCAGAACGGCTTGCACCACAATTAACTATTTTTTTGCAAGCATTCATTGTGGAACAAAAGTGATTTTCTCGGCGAGTTAAGCATTTTGAGTAATTTGCCGATTGTTTTCAGAACAGCTCGCATCACAATTAAGTATTTTTTGCGAGGCATTCATTGTGGAACAAAAGTGATTTTCTCGGCGAGTTAAGCATTTTGAGTAATTTGCCGATTGGTTTCAGAACGGCTTGCATCACAATTAACTATTTTTTGACAGGCATTCATTGTGGAACAAAAGTGATTTTCTCGGCGAGTTAAGCATTTTGAGTAAGTTGCCGATTGCTTTCAGAACGGCTTGCATTGAAATTTACTATTTTTTGCCAGACATTCATTGTGGGAAAAAAGTAATTTTCTCGGCGAGTTAAGCATTTTGAGTAATTTGCCGATTGGTTTCAGAACGGCTTGCATCACAATTAACTATTTTTTGCCAGGCATTCATTGTGGAACAAAAGTGGTTTACTCGGCGAGTTAAGCATTTTGAGTAATTTGCCGATTGCTTTCTGAACGGCTTGCATTGAAATTTACTATTTTTTGCCAGACATTCATTGTGGAACAAAAGTGATTTTCACGGGGAGTTAAGCATTTTGAGAAATTTGCCGATTGGTTTCAGAACGGCTTGCATTGAAATTTACTATTTTTTGCCAGACATTCATTGTGGAACAAAAGTGATTTTCTCGGCGAGTTAAGCATTTCGAGTAATTTGCCGATTGGTTTCAGAACGGCTTGCATTGAAATTTACTATTTTTTGCCAGACATTCATTGTGGGAAAAAAGTAATTTTCACGGCGAGTTAAGCATTTTGAGCAATTTGCCGATTGATTTCTGAACGGCTTGCATCACAATTAACTATTTTTTGCCAGGCATTCATTGTGGAACAAAAGTGATTTTCACGGGGAGTTAAGCATTTTGAGCAATTTGCCGATTGGTTTCAGAACGGCTTGCATTGAAATTTACTATTTTTTGCCAGACATTCATTGTGGGAAAAAGGTGATTTTCTCGGCGAGTTAAGCATTTTGAGTAATTTGCCGATTGATTTCAGAACGGCTTGCATTACAATTAAGTATTTTTTGCCAGGCATTCATTGTGGAACAAAAGTGATCTTCTCGGCGAGTTAAGCATTTTGAGTAATTTGCCGATTCGTTTCAGAACGGCTTGCAATACAATTAACTATTTTTTACCAGACATTCATTGTGGAACCAAAGTGACTTTCTCGGCGAGTTAAGCATTTTGAGTAATTTGCCGATTGGTTTCAGAACGGCTTGTATCACAATTAACTATTTTTTGCCAGGCATTCATTGTGGAACAAAAGTTATTTTCTCGGCGATTAAGCATTTTGAGTAATTTGCCGATGGCTTTCAGAACGGCTTGCATTGAAATTTACTATTTTTTGCCAGACATTCATTGTGGAACAAAAGTGATTTTCTCGGCGAGTTAAGCATTTTGAGTAATTTGCCGATTGATTTCAGAACGGCTTGCATCACAATTAACTATTTTTTACCAGGCATTCATTATGGAACAAAAGTGATTTTCTCGGCGAGTTAAGCATATAGAGTAATTTGCCGATTGGTTTCAGAACGGCTTGCATCACAATTAACTATTTTTTGCCAGGCATCCATTGTGGAACAAAAGTGATTTTCTCGGCGAGCTAAGCATTTTGAGTAATTTGCCGATTGATTTCAGAACGGCTTGCATCACAATTAACTAATTTTTGCCAGGCATTCATTGTGGAGCAAAAGTGATTTTCTCGGCGAGTTAAGCATTTTGAGTAATTTGTCGATTGATTTCAGAACGGCTTGCATCACAATTAACTATTTTTTGCAAGGCATTCATTGTGGAACAAAAGTCATTTTCTCGGCGAGTTAAGCATTTTGAGTAATTTGCCGATTCGTTTCAGAACGGCTTGCAATACAATTAACTATTTTTTCCCAGACATTCATTGTGGAACCAAAGTGACTTTCTCGGCGAGTTAAGCATTTTGAGCAATTTGCCGATTGGTTTCAGAACGGCTTGCATCACAATTAACTAATTTTTGCCAGGCATTCATTGTGGAACAAAAGTGATTTTTTCGGCGTGTTAAGCATTTTGAGTAATTTGCAGATTGCTTTCAGAACGGCTTGCATTGAAATTTACTATTTTTTGCCAGACATTCATTGTGGGGAAAAAGGTGATTTTCTCGGCGAGTTAAGCAATTTGAGTAATTTGCCGATTGATTTCAGAACGGCTTGCATCACAATTAACTATTTTTTGCCAGGCATTCATTGTGGAACAAAAGTGATTTTCTCGGCGAGTTAAGCATTTTGAGTAATTTGCCGATTGGTTTCAGAACGGCTTGCATTGAAATTTACTATTTTTTGCCAGACATTCATTGTGGGAAAAAAGTAATTTTCACGGCGAGTTAAGCATTTTGAGTAATTTGCCGATTGGTTTCAGAACGGCTTGCATCACAATTAACTATTTTTTGCCAGGCATTCATTGTGGAACAAAAGTGGTTTACTCGGCGAGTTAAGCATTTTGAGTAATTTGCCGATTGCTTTCAGAACGGCTTGCATTGAAATTTACTATTTTTTGCCAGACATTCATTGTGGAACAAAAGTGATTTTCACGGGGAGTTAAGCATTTTGAGCAATTTGCCGATTGGTTTCAGAACGGGTGCATTGAAATTTACTATTTTTTGCCCGACATTCATTGTGGGAAAAAGGTGATTTTCCCGGCGAGTTAAGCATTTTGAGTAATTTGCCGATTGATTTCAGAACGGCTTGCATCACAATTAACTATTTTTTACCAGGCATTCATTATGGAACAAAAGTGATTTTCTCGGCGAGTTCAGCATTTTGAGTAATTTGCCGATTGGTTTCAGAACGGCTTGCATTGAAATTTACTATTTTTTGCCAGACATTCATTGTGGAACAAAAGTGATTTTCACGGGGAGTTAAGCATTTTGAGAAATTTACCGATTGGTTTCAGAACGGCTTGCATTGAAATTTACTATTTTTTGCCAGACATTCATTGTGGAACAAAAGTGATTTTCTCGGCGAGTTAAGCATTTCGAGTAATTTGCCGATTGGTTTCAGAACGGCTTGCATTGAAATTTACTATTTTTTGCCAGACATTCATTGTGGGAAAAAAGTAATTTTCACGGCGAGTTAAGCATTTTGAGCAATTTGCCGATTGATTTCAGAACGGCTTGCATCACAATTAACTATTTTTTGCCAGGCATTCATTGTGGAACAAAAGTGATTTTCACGGGGAGTTAAGCATTTTGAGCAATTTGCCGATTGGTTTCAGAACGGCTTGCATTGAAATTTACTATTTTTTGCCAGACATTCATTGTGGGAAAAAGGTGATTTTCTCGGCGAGTTAAGCATTTTGAGTAATTTGCCGATTGATTTCAGAACGGCTTGCATTACAATTAAGTATTTTTTGCCAGGCATTCATTGTGGAACAAAAGTGATCTTCTCGGCGAGTTAAGCATTTTGAGTAATTTGCCGATTCGTTTCAGAACGGCTTGCAATACAATTAACTATTTTTTACCAGACATTCATTGTGGAACAAAAGTGACTTTCTCGGCGAGTTAAGCATTTTGAGTAATTTGCCGATTGGTTTCAGAACGGCTTGTATCACAATTAACTATTTTTTGCCAGGCATTCATTGTGGAACAAAAGTGATTTTCTCGGCGATTAAGCATTTTGAGTAATTTGCCGATGGCTTTCAGAACGGCTTGCATTGAAATTTACTATTTTTTGCCAGACATTCATTGTGGAACAAAAGTGATTTTCTCGGCGAGTTAAGCATTTTGAGTAATTTGCCGATTGATTTCAGAACGGCTTGCATCACAATTAACTATTTTTTACCAGGCATTCATTATGGAACAAAAGTGATTTTCTCGGCGAGTTAAGCATATAGAGTAATTTGCCGATTGGTTTCAGAACGGCTTGCATCACAATTAACTATTTTTTGCCAGGCATCCATTGTGGAACAAAAGTGATTTTCTCGGCGAGTTAAGCATTTTGAGTAATTTGCCGATTGATTTCAGAACGGCTTGCATCACAATTAACTAATTTTTGCCAGGCATTCATTGTGGAGCAAAAGTGATTTTCTCGGCGAGTTAAGCATTTTGAGTAATTTGTCGATTGATTTCAGAACGGCTTGCATCACAATTAACTATTTTTTGCAAGGCATTCATTGTGGAACAAAAGCGATTTTCTCGGCGAGTTAAGCATTTTGAGTAATTTGCCGATTCGTTTCAGAACGGCTTGCAATACAATTAACTATTTTTTGCCAGACATTCATTGTGGAACCAAAGTGACTTTCTCGGCGAGTTAAGCATTTTGAGCAATTTGCCGATTGGTTTCAGAACGGCTTGCATTGAAATTTACTATTTTTTGCCAGACATTCATTGTGGGGAAAAAGGTGATTTTCTCGGCGAGTTAAGCAATTTGAGTAATTTGCCGATTGATTTCAGAACGGCTTGCATCACAATTAACTATTTTTTGCCAGGCATTCATTGTGGAACAAAAGTGATTTTCTCGGCGAGTTAAGCATTTTGAGTAATTTGCCGATTGGTTTCAGAACGGCTTGCATTGAAATTTACTATTTTTTGCCAGACATTCATTCTGAGAAAAAGGTGATTTTCTCGGCGAGTTAAGCAATTTGAGTAATTTGCCGATTGATTTCAGAACGGCTTGCATCACAATTAACTATTTTTTGCCAGGCATTCATTGTGGAACAAAAGTGATTTTCTCGGCGAGTTAAGCATTTTGAGTAATTTGCCGATTGGTTTCAGAACGGCTTGCATTGCAATTTACTATTTTTTGCCAGACATTCATTGTGGGAAAAAGGTGATTTTCTCGGCGAGTTAAGCAATTTGAGTAATTTGCCGATTGATTTCAGAACGGCTTGCATCACAATTAACTATTTTTTGCCAGGCATTCATTGTGGAACAAAAGTGATTTTCTCGGCGAGTTAAGCATTTTGAGTAATTTGCCGATTTGTTTCAGAACGGCTTGCATTGAAATTTACTATTTTTTGCCAGACATTCATTGTGGGAAAAAGGTGATTTTCTCGGCGAGTTAAGCAATTTGAGTAATTTGATTGATTTCAGAACGGCTTGCATCACAATTAACTATTTTTTGCCAGGCATTTATTGTGGAACAAAAGTGATTTTCTCGGCGAGTTAAGCATTTTGAGTAATTTGCCGATTGGTTTCAGAACGGCTTGCATTGAAATTTACTATTTTTTGCCAGACATTCATTGTGGAACAAAAGTGATTTTCTCGGCGAGTTAAGCACTTTGAGTAATTTGCCGATTCGTTTCAGAACGGCTTGCAATACAATTAAGTTATTTTTGCCAGACATTCATTGTGGAACCAAAGTGACTTTCTCGGCGAGTTAAGCATTTTGAGCAATTTGCGGATTGGCTTCAGAACGGCTTGTATTGAAATTTACTATTTTTTGCCAGACATTCATTGTGGAACAAAAGTGATTTTCTCGGCGAGTTAAGCAATTTGAGTAATTTGCCGATTGATTTCAGAACGGCTTGCATCACAATTAACTATTTTTTGCCAGGCATTCATTGTGGAACAAAAGTGATTTTCTCGGCGAGTTAAGCATTTTGAGTAATTTGCCGATTTGTTTCAGAACGGCTTGCATTGAAATTTACTATTTTTTGCCAGACATTCATTGTGGGAAAAAGGTGATTTTCTCGGCGAGTTAAGCAATTTGAGTAATTTGATTGATTTCAGAACGGCTTGCATCACAATTAACTATTTTTTGCCAGGCATTTATTGTGGAACAAAAGTGATTTTCTCGGCGAGTTAAGCATTTTGAGTAATTTGCCGATTGGTTTCAGAACGGCTTGCATTGAAATTTACTATTTTTTGCCAGACATTCATTGTGGAACAAAAGTGATTTTCTCGGCGAGTTAAGCACTTTGAGTAATTTGCCGATTCGTTTCAGAACGGCTTGCAATACAATTAAGTTATTTTTGCCAGACATTCATTGTGGAACCAAAGTGACTTTCTCGGCGAGTTAAGCATTTTGTGCAATTTGCGGATTGGCTTCAGAACGGCTTGTATTGAAATTTACTATTTTTTGCCAGACATTCATTGTGGGAAAATAGTAATTTTCACGGCGAGTTAAGCATTTTGAGCAATTTGCCGATTGGTTTCTGAACGGCTTGCATTGAAATTTACTATTTTTTGCCAGACATTCATTGTGGAACAAAAGTGATTTTATCGGCGAGTTAAGCATTTTGAGCAATTTGCCGATTGGGTTCAGAACGGCTTGCATTGAAATTTACTATTTTTTGCAAGACATTCATTGAGGGGAAAAAGGTGATTTTCTCGGCGAGTTAAGCATTTTGAGTAATTTGCCGATTGATTTCAGAACGGCTTGCATCACAATTAACTATTTTTTGCCAGGCATTCATTGTGGAACAAAAGTGATTTTCTCGGCGAGTTAAGCATTTTGAGTAATTTGCCGATTCGTTTCAGAACGGCTTGCAATACAATTAACTACTTTTTGCCAGACATTCATTGTGGAACCAAAGTGACTTTCTCGGCGAGTTAAGCATTTTGAGTAATTTGCCGATGGCTTTCAGAACGGCTTGCATTGAAATTTACTATTTTTTGCCAGACATTCATTGTGGTAAATAGGTGATTTTCTCGGCGAGTTAAGCATTTTGAATGATTTGCCGATTGATTTCAGAACGGCTTGCATCACAATTAACTATTTTTTGCCAGGCATTCATTGTGGAACAAAAGTGATTTTCTCGGCGAGTTAAGCATTTTGAGTAATTTGCCGATTGGTTTCAGAACGGCTTGCATTGAAATTTACTATTTTTTGCCAGACATTCATTGTGGAACAAAAGTGATTTTCACGGGGAGTTAAGCATTTTGAGCAATTTGCCGATTGGTTTCAGAACGGCTGGCATTGAAATTTACTATTTTTTGCCAGACATTCATTGTGGAACAAAAGTACTTTTCTCGGCGAGTTAAGCATTTTGAGTAATTTGCCGATTGATTTCAGAACGGCTTGCATCACAATTAACTATTTTTTACCGGGCATTCATTATGGAACAAAAGTGATTTTCTCGGCGAGTTAAGCATTTTGAGCAATTTGCCGATTGATTTCAGAACGGCTTGCATTGAAATTTACTATTTTTTGAGCACTTTGCCGATTGGTTTCAGAACGGCTTGCATTGAAATTTACTATTTTTTGCCAGACATTCATTGTGGGAAAAAGGTGATTTCCTCGGCGAGTTAAGCAATTTGAGTAATTTGATTGATTTCAGAACGGCTTGCATCACAATTAACTATTTTTTGCCAGGCATTTATTGTGGAACAAAAGTGATTTTCTCGGCGAGTTAAGCATTTTGAGTAATTTGCCGATTGGTTTCAGAACGGCTTGCATTGAAATTTACTATTTTTTGCCAGACATTCATTGTGGAACAAAAGTGATTTTCTCGGCGAGTTAAGCACTTTGAGTAATTTGCCGATTCGCTTCAGAACGGCTTGCAATACAATTAAGTTATTTTTGCCAGACATTCATTGTGGAACCAAAGTGACTTTCTCGGCGAGTTAAGCATTTTGAGCAATTTGCGGATTGGCTTCAGAACGGCTTGTATTGAAATTTACTATTTTTTGCCAGACATTCATTGTGGAACAAAAGTGATTTTCTCGGCGAGTTAAGCAATTTGAGTAATTTGCCGATTGATTTCAGAACGGCTTGCATCACAATTAACTATTTTTTGCCAGGCATTCATTGTGGAACAAAAGTGATTTTCTCGGCGAGTTAAGCATTTTGAGTAATTTGCCGATTTGTTTCAGAACGGCTTGCATTGAAATTTACTATTTTTTGCCAGACATTCATTGTGGGAAAAAGGTGATTTTCTCGGCGAGTTAAGCAATTTGAGTAATTTGATTGATTTCAGAACGGCTTGCATCACAATTAACTATTTTTTGCCAGGCATTTATTGTGGAACAAAAGTGATTTTCTCGGCGAGTTAAGCATTTTGAGTAATTTGCCGATTTGTTTCAGAACGGCTTGCATTGAAATTTACTATTTTTTGCCAGACATTCATTGTGGAACAAAAGTGATTTTCTCGGCGAGTTAAGCACTTTGAGTAATTTGCCGATTCGTTTCAGAACGGCTTGCAATACAATTAAGTTATTTTTGCCAGACATTCATTGTGGAACCAAAGTGACTTTCTCGGCGAGTTAAGCATTTTGAGCAATTTGCGGATTGGCTTCAGAACGGCTTGTATTGAAATTTACTATTTTTTGCCAGACATTCATTGTGGGAAAATAGTAATTTTCACGGCGAGTTAAGCATTTTGAGCAATTTGCCGATTGGTTTCTGAACGGCTTGCATTGAAATTTACTATTTTTTGCCAGACATTCATTGTGGAACAAAAGTGATTTTATCGGCGAGTTAAGCATTTTGAGCAATTTGCCGATTGGGTTCAGAACGGCTTGCATTGAAATTTACTATTTTTTGCAAGACATTCATTGTGGAACAAAAGTGATTTTCTCGGCGAGTTAAGCATTTTGAGTAATTTGCCGATTCGTTTCAGAACGGCTTGCAATACAATTAACTACTTTTTGCCAGATATTCATTGTGGAACCAAAGTGACTTTCTCGGCGAGTTAAGCATTTTGAGTAATTTGCCGATGGCTTTCAGAACGGCTTGCATTGAAATTTACTATTTTTTGCCAGACATTCATTGTGGAACAAAAGTGATTTTCACGGGGAGTTAAGCATTTTGAGCAATTTGCCGATTGGTTTCAGAACGGCTTGCATTGAAATTTACTATTTTTTGCCAGACATTCATTGTGGAACAAAAGTAATTTTCTCGGCGAGTTAAGCATTTTGAGTAATTTGCCGATTGATTTCAGAACGGCTTGCATCACAATTAACTATTTTTTACCGGGCATTCATTATGGAACAAAAGTGATTTTCTCGGCGAGTTAAGTATTTTGAGCAATTTGCCGATTGATTTCAGAACGGCTTGCATTGAAATTTACTATTTTTTGAGCACTTTGCCGATTGGTTTCAGAACGGCTTGCATTGAAATTTACTATTTTTTGCCAGACATTCATTGTGGAACAAAAGTGATTTTCACGGGGAGTTAAGCATTTTGAGCAATTTGCCGATTGGTTTCAGAACGGCTTGCATTGAAATTTACTATTTTTTGCCAGACATTCATTGTGGAACAAAAGTGATTTTCTCGGCGAGTTAAGCATTTTGAGCAATTTGCCGATTGATTTCAGAACGGCCTGCATCACAATTATCTATTTTTTGCCAGGCATTCATTGTGGAACAAAAGTGATTTTCTCGGCGAGTTAAGCATTTTGAGTAATTTGCCGATTGGTTTCAGAACGGCTTGCATTGAAATTTACTATTTTTTGCCAGACATTCATTGTGGAACAAAAGTGATTTTCACGGCGAGTTAAGCATTTTGAGCAATTTGCCGATTGGTTTCAGAACGGCTTGCATTGAAATTTACTATTTTTTGCCAGACATTCATTGTGGAACCAAAGTGATTTTCTCGGCGAGTTAAGCATTTTGAGTAATTTGCCGATTGATTTCAGAACGGCTTGCATCACAATTAACAATTTTTTGCAAGGCATTCATTGTGGAACAAAAGTGATTTTCTCGGCGAGTTAAGCATTTTGAGTAATTTGCCGATTGATTTCAGAACGGCTTGCATCACAATTAACTATTTTTTACCGGGCATTCATTATGGAACAAAAGTGATTTTCTCGGCGAGTTAAGTATTTTGAGCAATTTGCCGATTGATTTCAGAACGGCTTGCATTGAAATTTACTATTTTTTGAGCACTTTGCCGATTGGTTTCAGAACGGCTTGCATTGAAATTTACTATTTTTTGCCAGACATTCATTGTGGAACAAAAGTGATTTTCACGGGGAGTTAAGCATTTTGAGCAATTTGCCGATTGGTTTCAGAACGGCTTGCATTGAAATTTACTATTTTTTGCCAGACATTCATTGTGGAACAAAAGTGATTTTCTCGGCGAGTTAAGCATTTTGAGCAATTTGCCGATTGATTTCAGAACGGCCTGCATCACAATTATCTATTTTTTGCCAGGCATTCATTGTGGAACAAAAGTGATTTTCTCGGCGAGTTAAGCATTTTGAGTAATTTGCCGATTGGTTTCAGAACGGCTTGCATTGAAATTTACTATTTTTTGCCAGACATTCATTGTGGAACAAAAGTGATTTTCACGGCGAGTTAAGCATTTTGAGCAATTTGCCGATTGGTTTCAGAACGGCTTGCATTGAAATTTACTATTTTTTGCCAGACATTCATTGTGGAACCAAAGTGATTTTCTCGGCGAGTTAAGCATTTTGAGTAATTTGCCGATTGATTTCAGAACGGCTTGCATCACAATTAACTAATTTTTGCCAGGCATTCATTGTGGAGCAAAAGTGATTTTCTCGGCGAGTTAAGCATTTTGAGTAATTTGTCGATTGATTTCAGAACGGCTTGCATCACAATTAACAATTTTTTGCAAGGCATTCATTGTGGAACAAAAGTGATTTTCTCGGCGAGTGAAGCATTTTGAGTAATTTGCCGATTCGTTTCAGAACGGCTTGCAATACAATTAACTATTTTTTGCCAGACATTCATTGTGGAACCAAAGTGACTTTCTCGGCGAGTTAAGCATTTTGAGCAATTTGCCGATTGGTTTCAGAACGGCTTGCATCACAATTAACTATTTTTTGCCAGGCATTCATTGTGGAACAAAAGTGATTTTTTCGGCGTGTTAAGCATTTTGAGTAATTTGCAGATTGCTTTCAGAACGGCTTGCATTGAAATTTACTATTTTTTGCCAGACATTCATTGTGGGAAAAAGGTGATTTTCTCGGCGAGTTCAGCAATTTGAGTAATTTGCCGATTGATTTCAGAACGGCTTGCATCACAATTAACTATTTTTTGCCAGGCATTCATTGTGGAACAAAAGTGATTTTCTCGGCGACTTAAGCATTTTGAGTAATTTGCCGATTGGTTTCAGAACGGCTTGCATTGAAATTTACTATTTTTTGCCAGACATTCATTGTGAGAAAAAGGTGATTTTCTCGGCGAGTTAAGCAATTTGAGTAATTTGCCGATTGATTTCAGAACGGCTTGCATCACAATTAACTATTTTTTGCCAGGCATTCATTGTGGAACAAAAGTGATTTTCTCGGCGAGTTAAGCATTTTGAGTAATTTGCCGATTGGTTTCAGAACGGCTTGCATTGCAATTTACTATTTTTTGCCAGACATTCATTGTGGGAAAAAGGTGATTTTCTCGGCGAGTTAAGCAATTTGAGTAATTTGCCGATTGATTTCAGAACGGCTTGCATCACAATTAACTATTTTTTGCCAGGCATTCATTGTGGAACAAAAGTGATTTTCTCGGCGAGTTAAGCATTTTGAGTAATTTGCCGATTTGTTTCAGAACGGCTTGCATTGAAATTTACTATTTTTTGCCAGACATTCATTGTGGGAAAAAGGTGATTTTCTCGGCGAGTTAAGCAATTTGAGTAATTTGATTGATTTCAGAACGGCTTGCATCACAATTAACTATTTTTTGCCAGGCATTTATTGTGGAACAAAAGTGATTTTCTCGGCGAGTTAAGCATTTTGAGTAATTTGCCGATTGGTTTCAGAACGGCTTGCATTGAAATTTACTATTTTTTGCCAGACATTCATTGTGGAACAAAAGTGATTTTCTCGGCGAGTTAAGCACTTTGAGTAATTTGCCGATTCGTTTCAGAACGGCTTGCAATACAATTAAGTTATTTTTGCCAGACATTCATTGTGGAACCAAAGTGACTTTCTCGGCGAGTTAAGCATTTTGAGCAATTTGCGGATTGGCTTCAGAACGGCTTGTATTGAAATTTACTATTTTTTGCCAGACATTCATTGTGGAACAAAAGTGATTTTCTCGGCGAGTTAAGCAATTTGAGTAATTTGCCGATTGATTTCAGAACGGCTTGCATCACAATTAACTATTTTTTGCCAGGCATTCATTGTGGAACAAAAGTGATTTTCTCGGCGAGTTAAGCATTTTGAGTAATTTGCCGATTTGTTTCAGAACGGCTTGCATTGAAATTTACTATTTTTTGCCAGACATTCATTGTGGGAAAAAGGTGATTTTCTCGGCGAGTTAAGCAATTTGAGTAATTTGATTGATTTCAGAACGGCTTGCATCACAATTAACTATTTTTTGCCAGGCATTTATTGTGGAACAAAAGTGATTTTCTCGGCGAGTTAAGCACTTTGAGTAATTTGCCGATTCGTTTCAGAACGGCTTGCAATACAATTAAGTTATTTTTGCCAGACATTCATTGTGGAACCAAAGTGACTTTCTCGGCGAGTTAAGCATTTTGAGCAATTTGCGGATTGGCTTCAGAACGGCTTGTATTGAAATTTACTATTTTTTGCCAGACATTCATTGTGGGAAAATAGCAATTTTCACGGCGAGTTAAGCATTTTGAGCAATTTGCCGATTGGTTTCTGAACGGCTTGCATTGAAATTTACTATTTTTTGCCAGACATTCATTGTGGAACAAAAGTGATTTTATCGGCGAGTTAAGCATTTTGAGCAATTTGCCGATTGGGTTCAGAACGGCTTGCATTGAAATTTACTATTTTTTGCAAGACATTCATTGTGGAACAAAAGTGATTTTCTCGGCGAGTTAAGCATTTTGAGTAATTTGCCGATTCGTTTCAGAACGGCTTGCAATACAATTAACTACTTTTTGCCAGACATTCATTGTGGAACCAAAGTGACTTTCTCGGCGAGTTAAGCATTTTGAGTAATTTGCCGATGGCTTTCAGAACGGCTTGCATTGAAATTTACTATTTTTTGCCAGACATTCATTGTGGTAAATAGGTGATTTTCTCGGCGAGTTAAGCATTTTGAATGATTTGCCGATTGATTTCAGAACGGCTTGCATCACAATTAACTATTTTTTGCCAGGCATTCATTGTGGAACAAAAGTGATTTTCTCGGCGAGTTAAGCATTTTGAGTAATTTGCCGATTGGTTTCAGAACGGCTTGCATTGAAATTTACTATTTTTTGCCAGACATTCATTGTGGAACAAAAGTGATTTTCACGGCAATTTGCCGATTGGTTTCAGAATGGCTTGCATTGAAATTTACTATTTTTTGCCAGACATTCATTGTGGAACAAAAGTAATTTTCTCGGCGAGTTAAGCATTTTGAGTAATTTGCCGATTGATTTCAGAACGGCTTGCATCACAATTAACTATTTTTTACCGGGCATTCATTATGGAACAAAAGTGATTTTCTCGGCGAGTTAAGCATTTTGAGCAATTTGCCGATTGATTTCAGAACGGCTTGCATTGAAATTTACTATTTTTTGAGCACTTTGCCGATTGGTTTCAGAACGGCTTGCATTGAAATTTACTATTTTTTGCCAGACATTCATTGTGGAACAAAAGTGATTTTCACGGGGAGTTAAGCATTTTGAGCAATTTGCCGATTGGTTTCAGAACGGCTTGCATTGAAATTTACTATTTTTTGCCAGACATTCATTGTGGAACCAAAGTGATTTTCTCGGCGAGTTAAGCATTTTGAGTAATTTGCCGATTGATTTCAGAACGGCTTGCATCACAATTAACTAATTTTTGCCAGGCATTCATTGTGGAGCAAAAGTGATTTTCTCGGCGAGTTAAGCATTTTGAGTAATTTGTCGATTGATTTCAGAACGGCTTGCATCACAATTAACAATTTTTTGCAAGGCATTCATTGTGGAACAAAAGTGATTTTCTCGGCGAGTTAAGCATTTTGAGTAATTTGCCGATTCGTTTCAGAACGGCTTGCAATACAATTAACTATTTTTTGCCAGACATTCATTGTGGAACCAAAGTGACTTTCTCGGCGAGTTAAGCATTTTGAGCAATTTGCCGATTGGTTTCAGAACGGCTTGCATCACAATTAACTATTTTTTGCCAGGGATTCATTGTGGAACAAAAGTGATTTTTTCGGCGTGTTAAGCATTTTGAGAAATTTGCAGATTGCTTTCAGAACGGCTTGCATTGAAATTTACTATTTTTTGCCAGACATTCATTGTGGGAAAAAGGTGATTTTCTCGGCGAGTTCAGCAATTTGAGTAATTTGCCGATTGATTTCAGAACGGCTTGCATCACAATTAACTATTTTTTGCCAGGCATTCATTGTGGAACAAAAGTGATTTTCTCGGCGAGTTAAGCATTTTGAGTAATTTGCCGATTGGTTTCAGAACGGCTTGCATTGCCATTTACTATTTTTTGCCAGACATTCATTGTGGGAAAAAGGTGATTTTCTCGGCGAGTTAAGCAATTTGAGTAATTTGCCGATTGATTTCAGAACGCCTTGCATCACAATTAACTATTTTTTGCCAGGCATTCATTGTGGAACAAAAGTGATTTTCTCGGCGAGTTCAGCATTTTGAGTAATTTGCAGATTGGTTTCAGAACGGCTTGCATTGAAATTTACTATTTTTTGCCAGACATTCATTGTGAGAAAAAGGTGATTTTCTCGGCGAGTTAAGCAATTTGAGTAATTTGCCGATTGATTTCAGAACGGCTTGCATCACAATTAACTATTTTTTGCCAGGCATTCATTGTGGAACAAAAGTGATTTTCTCGGCGAGTTAAGCATTTTGAGTAATTTGCCGATTGGTTTCAGAACGGCTTGCATTGAAATTTACTATTTTTTGCCAGACATTCATTGTGGGAAAAAGGTCATTTTCTCGGCGAGTTAAGCAATTTGAGTAATATGATTGATTTCAGAACGGCTTGCATCACAATTAACTATTTTTTGCCAGGCATTTATTGTGGAACAAAAGTGATTTTCTCGGCGAGTTAAGCATTTTGAGTAATTTGCCGATTTGTTTCAGAACGGCTTGCATTGAAATTTACTATTTTTTGCCAGACATTCATTGTGGAACAAAAGTGATTTTCTCGGCGAGTTAAGCACTTTGAGTAATTTGCCGATTCGTTTCAGAACGGCTTGCAATACAATTAAGTTATTTTTGCCAGACATTCATTGTGGAACCAAAGTGACTTTCTCGGCGAGTTAAGCATTTTGAGCAATTTGCGGATTGGCTTCAGAACGGCTTGTATTGAAATTTACTATTTTTTGCCAGACATTCATTGTGGGAAAATAGTAATTTTCACGGCGAGTTAAGCATTTTGAGCAATTTGCCGATTGGTTTCTGAACGGCTTGCATTGAAATTTACTATTTTTTGCCAGACATTCATTGTGGAACAAAAGTGATTTTATCGGCGAGTTAAGCATTTTGAGCAATTTGCCGATTGGGTTCAGAACGGCTTGCATTGAAATTTACTATTTTTTGCAAGACATTCATTGTGGAACAAAAGTGATTTTCTCGGCGAGTTAAGCATTTTGAGTAATTTGCCGATTCGTTTCAGAACGGCTTGCAATACAATTAACTACTTTTTGCCAGATATTCATTGTGGAACCAAAGTGACTTTCTCGGCGAGTTAAGCATTTTGAGTAATTTGCCGATGGCTTTCAGAACGGCTTGCATTGAAATTTACTATTTTTTGCCAGACATTCATTGTGGAACAAAAGTGATTTTCACGGGGAGTTAAGCATTTTGAGCAATTTGCCGATTGGTTTCAGAACGGCTTGCATTGAAATTTACTATTTTTTGCCAGACATTCATTGTGGAACAAAAGTAATTTTCTCGGCGAGTTAAGCATTTTGAGTAATTTGCCGATTGATTTCAGAACGGCTTGCATCACAATTAACTATTTTTTACCGGGCATTCATTATGGAACAAAAGTGATTTTCTCGGCGAGTTAAGTATTTTGAGCAATTTGCCGATTGATTTCAGAACGGCTTGCATTGAAATTTACTATTTTTTGAGCACTTTGCCGATTGGTTTCAGAACGGCTTGCATTGAAATTTACTATTTTTTGCCAGACATTCATTGTGGAACAAAAGTGATTTTCACGGGGAGTTAAGCATTTTGAGCAATTTGCCGATTGGTTTCAGAACGGCTTGCATTGAAATTTACTATTTTTTGCCAGACATTCATTGTGGAACAAAAGTGATTTTCTCGGCGAGTTAAGCATTTTGAGCAATTTGCCGATTGATTTCAGAACGGCCTGCATCACAATTATCTATTTTTTGCCAGGCATTCATTGTGGAACAAAAGTGATTTTCTCGGCGAGTTAAGCATTTTGAGTAATTTGCCGATTGGTTTCAGAACGGCTTGCATTGAAATTTACTATTTTTTGCCAGACATTCATTGTGGAACAAAAGTGATTTTCACGGCGAGTTAAGCATTTTGAGCAATTTGCCGATTGGTTTCAGAACGGCTTGCATTGAAATTTACTATTTTTTGCCAGACATTCATTGTGGAACCAAAGTGATTTTCTCGGCGAGTTAAGCATTTTGAGTAATTTGCCGATTGATTTCAGAACGGCTTGCATCACAATTAACAATTTTTTGCAAGGCATTCATTGTGGAACAAAAGTGATTTTCTCGGCGAGTTAAGCATTTTGAGTAATTTGCCGATTGATTTCAGAACGGCTTGCATCACAATTAACTATTTTTTACCGGGCATTCATTATGGAACAAAAGTGATTTTCTCGGCGAGTTAAGTATTTTGAGCAATTTGCCGATTGATTTCAGAACGGCTTGCATTGAAATTTACTATTTTTTGAGCACTTTGCCGATTGGTTTCAGAACGGCTTGCATTGAAATTTACTATTTTTTGCCAGACATTCATTGTGGAACAAAAGTGATTTTCACGGGGAGTTAAGCATTTTGAGCAATTTGCCGATTGGTTTCAGAACGGCTTGCATTGAAATTTACTATTTTTTGCCAGACATTCATTGTGGAACAAAAGTGATTTTCTCGGCGAGTTAAGCATTTTGAGCAATTTGCCGATTGATTTCAGAACGGCCTGCATCACAATTATCTATTTTTTGCCAGGCATTCATTGTGGAACAAAAGTGATTTTCTCGGCGAGTTAAGCATTTTGAGTAATTTGCCGATTGGTTTCAGAACGGCTTGCATTGAAATTTACTATTTTTTGCCAGACATTCATTGTGGAACAAAAGTGATTTTCACGGCGAGTTAAGCATTTTGAGCAATTTGCCGATTGGTTTCAGAACGGCTTGCATTGAAATTTACTATTTTTTGCCAGACATTCATTGTGGAACCAAAGTGATTTTCTCGGCGAGTTAAGCATTTTGAGTAATTTGCCGATTGATTTCAGAACGGCTTGCATCACAATTAACTAATTTTTGCCAGGCATTCATTGTGGAGCAAAAGTGATTTTCTCGGCGAGTTAAGCATTTTGAGTAATTTGTCGATTGATTTCAGAACGGCTTGCATCACAATTAACAATTTTTTGCAAGGCATTCATTGTGGAACAAAAGTGATTTTCTCGGCGAGTGAAGCATTTTGAGTAATTTGCCGATTCGTTTCAGAACGGCTTGCAATACAATTAACTATTTTTTGCCAGACATTCATTGTGGAACCAAAGTGACTTTCTCGGCGAGTTAAGCATTTTGAGCAATTTGCCGATTGGTTTCAGAACGGCTTGCATCACAATTAACTATTTTTTGCCAGGCATTCATTGTGGAACAAAAGTGATTTTTTCGGCGTGTTAAGCATTTTGAGTAATTTGCAGATTGCTTTCAGAACGGCTTGCATTGAAATTTACTATTTTTTGCCAGACATTCATTGTGGGAAAAAGGTGATTTTCTCGGCGAGTTCAGCAATTTGAGTAATTTGCCGATTGATTTCAGAACGGCTTGCATCACAATTAACTATTTTTTGCCAGGCATTCATTGTGGAACAAAAGTGATTTTCTCGGCGACTTAAGCATTTTGAGTAATTTGCCGATTGGTTTCAGAACGGCTTGCATTGAAATTTACTATTTTTTGCCAGACATTCATTGTGAGAAAAAGGTGATTTTCTCGGCGAGTTAAGCAATTTGAGTAATTTGCCGATTGATTTCAGAACGGCTTGCATCACAATTAACTATTTTTTGCCAGGCATTCATTGTGGAACAAAAGTGATTTTCTCGGCGAGTTAAGCATTTTGAGTAATTTGCCGATTGGTTTCAGAACGGCTTGCATTGCAATTTACTATTTTTTGCCAGACATTCATTGTGGGAAAAAGGTGATTTTCTCGGCGAGTTAAGCAATTTGAGTAATTTGCCGATTGATTTCAGAACGGCTTGCATCACAATTAACTATTTTTTGCCAGGCATTCATTGTGGAACAAAAGTGATTTTCTCGGCGAGTTAAGCATTTTGAGTAATTTGCCGATTTGTTTCAGAACGGCTTGCATTGAAATTTACTATTTTTTGCCAGACATTCATTGTGGGAAAAAGGTGATTTTCTCGGCGAGTTAAGCAATTTGAGTAATTTGATTGATTTCAGAACGGCTTGCATCACAATTAACTATTTTTTGCCAGGCATTTATTGTGGAACAAAAGTGATTTTCTCGGCGAGTTAAGCATTTTGAGTAATTTGCCGATTGGTTTCAGAACGGCTTGCATTGAAATTTACTATTTTTTGCCAGACATTCATTGTGGAACAAAAGTGATTTTCTCGGCGAGTTAAGCACTTTGAGTAATTTGCCGATTCGTTTCAGAACGGCTTGCAATACAATTAAGTTATTTTTGCCAGACATTCATTGTGGAACCAAAGTGACTTTCTCGGCGAGTTAAGCATTTTGAGCAATTTGCGGATTGGCTTCAGAACGGCTTGTATTGAAATTTACTATTTTTTGCCAGACATTCATTGTGGAACAAAAGTGATTTTCTCGGCGAGTTAAGCAATTTGAGTAATTTGCCGATTGATTTCAGAACGGCTTGCATCACAATTAACTATTTTTTGCCAGGCATTCATTGTGGAACAAAAGTGATTTTCTCGGCGAGTTAAGCATTTTGAGTAATTTGCCGATTTGTTTCAGAACGGCTTGCATTGAAATTTACTATTTTTTGCCAGACATTCATTGTGGGAAAAAGGTGATTTTCTCGGCGAGTTAAGCAATTTGAGTAATTTGATTGATTTCAGAACGGCTTGCATCACAATTAACTATTTTTTGCCAGGCATTTATTGTGGAACAAAAGTGATTTTCTCGGCGAGTTAAGCACTTTGAGTAATTTGCCGATTCGTTTCAGAACGGCTTGCAATACAATTAAGTTATTTTTGCCAGACATTCATTGTGGAACCAAAGTGACTTTCTCGGCGAGTTAAGCATTTTGAGCAATTTGCGGATTGGCTTCAGAACGGCTTGTATTGAAATTTACTATTTTTTGCCAGACATTCATTGTGGGAAAATAGCAATTTTCACGGCGAGTTAAGCATTTTGAGCAATTTGCCGATTGGTTTCTGAACGGCTTGCATTGAAATTTACTATTTTTTGCCAGACATTCATTGTGGAACAAAAGTGATTTTATCGGCGAGTTAAGCATTTTGAGCAATTTGCCGATTGGGTTCAGAACGGCTTGCATTGAAATTTACTATTTTTTGCAAGACATTCATTGTGGAACAAAAGTGATTTTCTCGGCGAGTTAAGCATTTTGAGTAATTTGCCGATTCGTTTCAGAACGGCTTGCAATACAATTAACTACTTTTTGCCAGACATTCATTGTGGAACCAAAGTGACTTTCTCGGCGAGTTAAGCATTTTGAGTAATTTGCCGATGGCTTTCAGAACGGCTTGCATTGAAATTTACTATTTTTTGCCAGACATTCATTGTGGTAAATAGGTGATTTTCTCGGCGAGTTAAGCATTTTGAATGATTTGCCGATTGATTTCAGAACGGCTTGCATCACAATTAACTATTTTTTGCCAGGCATTCATTGTGGAACAAAAGTGATTTTCTCGGCGAGTTAAGCATTTTGAGTAATTTGCCGATTGGTTTCAGAACGGCTTGCATTGAAATTTACTATTTTTTGCCAGACATTCATTGTGGAACAAAAGTGATTTTCACGGCAATTTGCCGATTGGTTTCAGAATGGCTTGCATTGAAATTTACTATTTTTTGCCAGACATTCATTGTGGAACAAAAGTAATTTTCTCGGCGAGTTAAGCATTTTGAGTAATTTGCCGATTGATTTCAGAACGGCTTGCATCACAATTAACTATTTTTTATCGGGCATTCATTATGGAACAAAAGTGATTTTCTCGGCGAGTTAAGCATTTTGAGCAATTTGCCGATTGATTTCAGAACGGCTTGCATTGAAATTTACTATTTTTTGAGCACTTTGCCGATTGGTTTCAGAACGGCTTGCATTGAAATTTACTATTTTTTGCCAGACATTCATTGTGGAACAAAAGTGATTTTCACGGGGAGTTAAGCATTTTGAGCAATTTGCCGATTGGTTTCAGAACGGCTTGCATTGAAATTTACTATTTTTTGCCAGACATTCATTGTGGAACCAAAGTGATTTTCTCGGCGAGTTAAGCATTTTGAGTAATTTGCCGATTGATTTCAGAACGGCTTGCATCACAATTAACTAATTTTTGCCAGGCATTCATTGTGGAGCAAAAGTGATTTTCTCGGCGAGTTAAGCATTTTGAGTAATTTGTCGATTGATTTCAGAACGGCTTGCATCACAATTAACAATTTTTTGCAAGGCATTCATTGTGGAACAAAAGTGATTTTCTCGGCGAGTTAAGCATTTTGAGTAATTTGCCGATTCGTTTCAGAACGGCTTGCAATACAATTAACTATTTTTTGCCAGACATTCATTGTGGAACCAAAGTGACTTTCTCGGCGAGTTAAGCATTTTGAGCAATTTGCCGATTGGTTTCAGAACGGCTTGCATCACAATTAACTATTTTTTGCCAGGGATTCATTGTGGAACAAAAGTGATTTTTTCGGCGTGTTAAGCATTTTGAGAAATTTGCAGATTGCTTTCAGAACGGCTTGCATTGAAATTTACTATTTTTTGCCAGACATTCATTGTGGGAAAAAGGTGATTTTCTCGGCGAGTTCAGCAATTTGAGTAATTTGCCGATTGATTTCAGAACGGCTTGCATCACAATTAACTATTTTTTGCCAGGCATTCATTGTGGAACAAAAGTGATTTTCTCGGCGAGTTAAGCATTTTGAGTAATTTGCCGATTGGTTTCAGAACGGCTTGCATTGCCATTTACTATTTTTTGCCAGACATTCATTGTGGGAAAAAGGTGATTTTCTCGGCGAGTTAAGCAATTTGAGTAATTTGCCGATTGATTTCAGAACGCCTTGCATCACAATTAACTATTTTTTGCCAGGCATTCATTGTGGAACAAAAGTGATTTTCTCGGCGAGTTCAGCATTTTGAGTAATTTGCAGATTGGTTTCAGAACGGCTTGCATTGAAATTTACTATTTTTTGCCAGACATTCATTGTGAGAAAAAGGTGATTTTCTCGGCGAGTTAAGCAATTTGAGTAATTTGCCGATTGATTTCAGAACGGCTTGCATCACAATTAACTATTTTTTGCCAGGCATTCATTGTGGAACAAAAGTGATTTTCTCGGCGAGTTAAGCATTTTGAGTAATTTGCCGATTGGTTTCAGAACGGCTTGCATTGAAATTTACTATTTTTTGCCAGACATTCATTGTGGGAAAAAGGTCATTTTCTCGGCGAGTTAAGCAATTTGAGTAATATGATTGATTTCAGAACGGCTTGCATCACAATTAACTATTTTTTGCCAGGCATTTATTGTGGAACAAAAGTGATTTTCTCGGCGAGTTAAGCATTTTGAGTAATTTGCCGATTGGTTTCAGAACGGCTTGCATTGAAATTTACTATTTTTTGCCAGACATTCATTGTGGAACAAAAGTGATTTTCTCGGCGAGTTAAGCACTTTGAGTAATTTGCCGATTCGTTTCAGAACGGCTTGCAATACAATTAAGTTATTTTTGCCAGACATTCATTGTGGAACCAAAGTGACTTTCTCGGCGAGTTAAGCATTTTGAGCAATTTGCGGATTGGCTTCAGAACGGCTTGCATTGAAATTTACTATTTTTTGCCAGACATTCATTGTGGGAAAAAAGTAATTTTCACGGCGAGTTAAGCATTTTGAGCAATTTGCCGATTGGTTTCTGAACGGCTTGCATTGAAATTTACTATTTTTTGCCAGACATTCATTGTGGAACAAAAGTGATTCTATCGGCGAGTTAAGCATTTTGAGCAATTTGCCGATTGGGTTCAGAACGGCTTGCATTGAAATTTACTATTTTTTGCAAGACATTCATTGAGGGGGAAAAAGGTGATTTTCTCGGCGAGTTAAGCATTTTGAGTAATTTGCCGATTCGTTTCAGAACGGCTTGCAATACAATTAACTATTTTTTGCCAGACATTGATTGTGGAACCAAAGCGACTTTCTCGGCGAGTTAAGCATTTTGAGAAATTTGCCGATTGGTTTCAGAACGGCTTGCATCACAATTAACTATTTTTTGCCAGGCATTCATTGTGGAACAAAAGTGATTTTTTCGGCGAGTTAAGCATTTTGAGTAATTTGCAGATTGCTTTCAGAACGGCTTGCATTGCAATTTACTATGTTTTGCCAGACATTCACTGTGGGAAAAAGGTGATTTTCTCGGCGAGTTAAGCAATTTGAGTAATTTGCCGATTGATTTCAGAACGGCTTGCATCACAATTAACTATTTTTTACCAGGCATTCATTATGGAACAAAAGTGATTTTCTCGGCGAGTTAAGCATTTTGAGTAATTTGCCGATTGGTTTCAGAACGGCTTGCATCACAATTAACTATTTTTTGCCAGGCATTCATTGTGGAACAAAAGTGATATTCTCGGCGAGTTAAGCATTTTGAGTAATTTGCCGATTGGTTTCAGAACGGCTTGCATTGAAATTTACTATTTTTTGAGCACTTTGCCGATTGGTTTCAGAACGGCTTGCATTGAAATTTACTATTTTTTGCCAGACATTCATTGTGGAACAAAAGTGATTTTCAAGGGGAGTTAAGCATTTTGAGCAATTTGCCGATTGCTTTCAGAACGGCTTGCATTGCAATTTACTATGTTTTGCCAGACATTCATTGTGGGAAAAAGGTGATTTTCTCGGCGAGTTAAGCAATTTGAGTAATTTGCCGATTGATTTCAGAACGGCTTGCATCACAATTAACTATTTTTTACCAGGCATTCATTATGGAACAAAAGTGATTTTCTCGGCGAGTTAAGCATTTTGAGTAATTTGCCGATTGGTTTCAGAACGGCTTGCATCACAATTAACTATTTTTTGCCAGGCATTCATTGTGGAACAAAAGTGATATTCTCGGCGAGTTAAGCATTTTGAGTAATTTGCCGATTGGTTTCAGAACGGCTTGCATTGAAATTTACTATTTTTTGAGCACTTTGCCGATTGGTTTCAGAACGGCTTGCATTGAAATTTACTATTTTTTGCCAGACATTCATTGTGGAACAAAAGTGATTTTCAAGGGGAGTTAAGCATTTTGAGCAATTTGCCGATTGGTTTCAGAACGGCTTGCATTGAAATTTACTATTTTTTGCCAGACATTCATTGTGGAACAAAAGTGATTTTCTCGGCGAGTTAAGCATTTTGAGCAATTTGCCGATTGATTTCAGAACGGCCTGCATCACAATTATCTATTTTTTGCCAGGCATTCATTGTGGAACAAAAGTGATTTTCTCGGCGAGTTAAGCATTTTGAGTAATTTGCCGATTGGTTTCAGAACGGCTTGCATTGAAATTTACTATTTTTTGCCAGGCATTCATTGTGGAACAAAAGTGATTTTCACGGGGAGTTAAGCATTTTGAGCAATTTGCCGATTGGTTTCAGAACGGCTTGCATTGAAATTTACTATTTTTTGCCAGACATTCATTGTGGAGCAAAAGTGATTTTCTCGGCGAGTTAAGCATTTTGAGTAATTTGCCGATTGATTTCAGAACGGCTTGCATCACAATTAACTAATTTTTGCCAGGCATTCACTGTGGAGCAAAAGTGATTTTCTCGGCGAGTTAAGCATTTTGAGTAATTTGTCGATTGATTTCAGAACGGCTTGCATCACAATTAACTATTTTTTGCCAGGCATTCATTGTGGAACAAAAGTGATTTTCTCGGCGAGTTAAGCATTTTGAGTAATTTGCCGATTGGTTTCAGAACGGCTTGCATTGAAATTTACTATTTTTTGCCAGACATTCATTGTGAGAAAAAGGTGATTTTCTCGGCGAGTTAAGCAATTTGAGTAATTTGCCGATTGATTTCAGAACGGCTTGCATCACAATTAACTATTTTTTGCCAGGCATTCATTGTGGAACAAAAGTGATTTTCTCGGCGAATTAAGCCTTTTGAGTAATTTGCCGATTGGTTTCAGAACGGCTTGCATTGCAGTTTACTATTTTTTGCTAGACATTCATTGTGGGAAAAAGGTGATTTTCTCGGCGACTTAAGCAATTTGTGTAATTTGCCGATTGATTTCAGAACGGCTTGCATCACAATTAACTATTTTTTGCCAGGTATTCATTGTGGAACAAAAGTGATTTTCTCGGTGAGTTAAGCATTTTGACTAATTTGCCGATTGGTTTCAGAACGGCTTGCATTGAAATTTACAATTTTTTGCCAGACATTCATTGTGAGAAGAAGGTGATTTTCTCGGCGAGTTAAGCAATTTGAGTAATTTGCCGATTGATTTCAGAACGGCTTGCATCACAATTAACTATTTTTTGCCAGGCATTCATTGTGGAACAAAAGTGATTTTCTCGGCGAGTGAAGCATTTTGAGTAATTTGCCGATTGGTTTCAGAACGGCTTGCATTGAAATTTACTATTTTTTGCCAGACATTCATTGTGGGAAAAAGGTGATTTTCTCGGCGAGTTAAGCAATTTGAGTAATTTGATTGATTTCAGAACGGCTTGCATCACAATTAACTATTTTTTGCCAGGCATTCATTGTGGAACAAAAGTGATTTTCTCGGCGAGTTAAGCATTTTGAGTAATTTGCCGATCGGTTTCAGAACGGCTTGCATTGAAATTTACTATTTTTTGCCAGACATTCATTGTGGAACAAAAGTGATTTTCTCGGCGAGTTAAGCACTTTGAGTAATTTGCCGATTCGTTTCAGAACGGCTTGCAATACAATTAAGTTATTTTTGCCAGACATTCATTGCGGAACCAAAGTGACTTTCTCGGCGAGTTAAGCATTTTGAGCAATTTGCGGATTGGCTTCAGAACGGCTTGCATTGAAATTTACTATTTTTTGCCAGACATTCATTGTGGGAAAAAAGTAATTTTCACGGCGAGTTAAGCATTTTGAGCAATTTGCCGATTGGTTTCTGAACGGCTTGCATTGAAATTTACTATTTTTTGCCAGACATTCATTGTGGAACAAAAGTGATTCTATCGGCGAGTTAAGCATTTAGAGCAATTTGTCGATTGGGTTCAGAACGGCTTGCATTGAAATTTACTATTTTTTGCAAGACATTCATTGAGGGGAAAAAGGTGATTTTCTCGGCGAGTTAAGCATTTTGAGTAATTTGCCGATTGATTTCAGAACGGCTTGCATCACAATTAACTATTTTTTGCCAGGCATTCATTGTGGAACAAAAGTGATTTTCTCGGCGAGTTAAGCATTTTGAGTAATTTGCCGATTCGTTTCAGAACGGCTTGCAATACAATTAACTATTTTTTGCCAGACATTCATTGTGGAACCAAAGTGACTTTCTCGGCGAGTTAAGCATTTTGAGTAATTTGCCGATGGCTTTCAGAACGGCTTGCATTGAAATTTACTATTTTTTGCCAGACATTCATTGTGGGAAATAGGTGATTTTCACGGCGAGTTAAGCATTTTGAATAATTTGCCGATTGATTTCAGAATGCCTTGCATCACAATTAACTATTTTTTGCCAGGCATTCATTGTGGAACAAAAGTGATTTTCTCGGCGAGTTAAGCATTTTGAGTAATTTGCCGATTGGTTTCAGAACGGCTTGCATTGAAATTTACTATTTTTTGCCAGACATTCATTGTGGAACAAAAGTGATTTTCACGGGGAGTTAAGCATTTTGAGCAATTTGCCGATTGGTTTCAGAACGGCTTGCATTGAAATTTACTATTTTTTGCCAGACATTCATTGTGGAACAAAAGTGATTTTCTCGGCGAGTTAAGCATTTTGAGTAATTTGCCGATTGATTTCAGAACGGTTTGCATCACAATTAACTATTATTTTACCAGGCATTCATTATGGAACAAAAGTGATTTTCTCGGCGAGTTAAGCATTTTGAGCAATTTGCCGATTGATTTCAGAACGGCTTGCATCACAATTAACTATTTTTTGCAAGGCATTCATTGTGGAACAAAAGTGATTTTCTCGGCGAGTTAAGCATTTTGAGTAATTTGCCGATTGGTTTCAGAACGGCTTGCATTGAAATTTACTATTTTTTGCCAGACATTCATTGTGGAACAAAAGTGATTTTCACGGCAATTTGCCGATTGGTTTCAGAATGGCTTGCATTGAAATTTACTATTTTTTGCCAGACATTCATTGTGGAACAAAAGTAATTTTCTCGGCGAGTTAAGCATTTTGAGTAATTTGCCGATTGATTTCAGAACGGCTTGCATCACAATTAACTATTTTTTACCGGGCATTCATTATGGAACAAAAGTGATTTTCTCGGCGAGTTAAGCATTTTGAGCAATTTGCCGATTGATTTCAGAACGGCTTGCATTGAAATTTACTATTTTTTGAGCACTTTGCCGATTGGTTTCAGAACGGCTTGCATTGAAATTTACTATTTTTTGCCAGACATTCATTGTGGAACAAAAGTGATTTTCACGGGGAGTTAAGCATTTTGAGCAATTTGCCGATTGGTTTCAGAACGGCTTGCATTGAAATTTACTATTTTTTGCCAGACATTCATTGTGGAACAAAAGTGATTTTCTCGGCGAGTTAAGCATTTTGAGCAATTTGCCGATTGATTTCAGAACGGCCTGCATCACAATTATCTATTTTTTGCCAGGCATTCATTGTGGAACAAAAGTGATTTTCTCGGCGAGTTAAGCATTTTGAGTAATTTGCCGATTGGTTTCAGAACGGCTTGCATTGAAATTTACTATTTTTTGCCAGACATTCATTGTGGAACAAAAGTGATTTTCACGGGGAGTTAAGCATTTTGAGCAATTTGCCGATTGGTTTCAGAACGGCTTGCATTGAAATTTACTATTTTTTGCCAGACATTCATTGTGGAACCAAAGTGATTTTCTCGGCGAGTTAAGCATTTTGAGTAATTTGCCGATTGATTTCAGAACGGCTTGCATCACAATTAACTAATTTTTGCCAGGCATTCATTGTGGAGCAAAAGTGATTTTCTCGGCGAGTTAAGCATTTTGAGTAATTTGTCGATTGATTTCAGAACGGCTTGCATCACAATTAACAATTTTTTGCAAGGCATTCATTGTGGAACAAAAGTGATTTTCTCGGCGAGTTAAGCATTTTGAGTAATTTGCCGATTCGTTTCAGAACGGCTTGCAATACAATTAACTATTTTTTGCCAGACATTCATTGTGGAACCAAAGTGACTTTCTCGGCGAGTTAAGCATTTTGAGCAATTTGCCGATTGGTTTCAGAACGGCTTGCATCACAATTAACTATTTTTTGCCAGGGATTCATTGTGGAACAAAAGTGATTTTTTCGGCGTGTTAAGCATTTTGAGAAATTTGCAGATTGCTTTCAGAACGGCTTGCATTGAAATTTACTATTTTTTGCCAGACATTCATTGTGGGAAAAAGGTGATTTTCTCGGCGAGTTCAGCAATTTGAGTAATTTGCCGATTGATTTCAGAACGGCTTGCATCACAATTAACTATTTTTTGCCAGGCATTCATTGTGGAACAAAAGTGATTTTCTCGGCGAGTTAAGCATTTTGAGTAATTTGCCGATTGGTTTCAGAACGGCTTGCATTGCCATTTACTATTTTTTGCCAGACATTCATTGTGGGAAAAAGGTGATTTTCTCGGCGAGTTAAGCAATTTGAGTAATTTGCCGATTGATTTCAGAACGCCTTGCATCACAATTAACTATTTTTTGCCAGGCATTCATTGTGGAACAAAAGTGATTTTCTCGGCGAGTTCAGCATTTTGAGTAATTTGCAGATTGGTTTCAGAACGGCTTGCATTGAAATTTACTATTTTTTGCCAGACATTCATTGTGAGAAAAAGGTGATTTTCTCGGCGAGTTAAGCAATTTGAGTAATTTGCCGATTGATTTCAGAACGGCTTGCATCACAATTAACTATTTTTTGCCAGGCATTCATTGTGGAACAAAAGTGATTTTCTCGGCGAGTTAAGCATTTTGAGTAATTTGCCGATTGGTTTCAGAACGGCTTGCATTGAAATTTACTATTTTTTGCCAGACATTCATTGTGGGAAAAAGGTCATTTTCTCGGCGAGTTAAGCAATTTGAGTAATATGATTGATTTCAGAACGGCTTGCATCACAATTAACTATTTTTTGCCAGGCATTTATTGTGGAACAAAAGTGATTTTCTCGGCGAGTTAAGCATTTTGAGTAATTTGCCGATTGGTTTCAGAACGGCTTGCATTGAAATTTACTATTTTTTGCCAGACATTCATTGTGGAACAAAAGTGATTTTCTCGGCGAGTTAAGCACTTTGAGTAATTTGCCGATTCGTTTCAGAACGGCTTGCAATACAATTAAGTTATTTTTGCCAGACATTCATTGTGGAACCAAAGTGACTTTCTCGGCGAGTTAAGCATTTTGAGCAATTTGCGGATTGGCTTCAGAACGGCTTGCATTGAAATTTACTATTTTTTGCCAGACATTCATTGTGGGAAAAAAGTAATTTTCACGGCGAGTTAAGCATTTTGAGCAATTTGCCGATTGGTTTCTGAACGGCTTGCATTGAAATTTACTATTTTTTGCCAGACATTCATTGTGGAACAAAAGTGATTCTATCGGCGAGTTAAGCATTTTGAGCAATTTGCCGATTGGGTTCAGAACGGCTTGCATTGAAATTTACTATTTTTTGCAAGACATTCATTGAGGGGGAAAAAGGTGATTTTCTCGGCGAGTTAAGCATTTTGAGTAATTTGCCGATTCGTTTCAGAACGGCTTGCAATACAATTAACTATTTTTTGCCAGACATTGATTGTGGAACCAAAGCGACTTTCTCGGCGAGTTAAGCATTTTGAGAAATTTGCCGATTGGTTTCAGAACGGCTTGCATCACAATTAACTATTTTTTGCCAGGCATTCATTGTGGAACAAAAGTGATTTTTTCGGCGAGTTAAGCATTTTGAGTAATTTGCAGATTGCTTTCAGAACGGCTTGCATTGCAATTTACTATGTTTTGCCAGACATTCACTGTGGGAAAAAGGTGATTTTCTCGGCGAGTTAAGCAATTTGAGTAATTTGCCGATTGATTTCAGAACGGCTTGCATCACAATTAACTATTTTTTACCAGGCATTCATTATGGAACAAAAGTGATTTTCTCGGCGAGTTAAGCATTTTGAGTAATTTGCCGATTGGTTTCAGAACGGCTTGCATCACAATTAACTATTTTTTGCCAGGCATTCATTGTGGAACAAAAGTGATATTCTCGGCGAGTTAAGCATTTTGAGTAATTTGCCGATTGGTTTCAGAACGGCTTGCATTGAAATTTACTATTTTTTGAGCACTTTGCCGATTGGTTTCAGAACGGCTTGCATTGAAATTTACTATTTTTTGCCAGACATTCATTGTGGAACAAAAGTGATTTTCAAGGGGAGTTAAGCATTTTGAGCAATTTGCCGATTGCTTTCAGAACGGCTTGCATTGCAATTTACTATGTTTTGCCAGACATTCATTGTGGGAAAAAGGTGATTTTCTCGGCGAGTTAAGCAATTTGAGTAATTTGCCGATTGATTTCAGAACGGCTTGCATCACAATTAACTATTTTTTACCAGGCATTCATTATGGAACAAAAGTGATTTTCTCGGCGAGTTAAGCATTTTGAGTAATTTGCCGATTGGTTTCAGAACGGCTTGCATCACAATTAACTATTTTTTGCCAGGCATTCATTGTGGAACAAAAGTGATATTCTCGGCGAGTTAAGCATTTTGAGTAATTTGCCGATTGGTTTCAGAACGGCTTGCATTGAAATTTACTATTTTTTGAGCACTTTGCCGATTGGTTTCAGAACGGCTTGCATTGAAATTTACTATATTTTGCCAGACATTCATTGTGGAACAAAAGTGATTTTCAAGGGGAGTTAAGCATTTTGAGCAATTTGCCGATTGGTTTCAGAACGGCTTGCATTGAAATTTACTATTTTTTGCCAGACATTCATTGTGGAACAAAAGTGATTTTCTCGGCGAGTTAAGCATTTTGAGCAATTTGCCGATTGATTTCAGAACGGCCTGCATCACAATTATCTATTTTTTGCCAGGCATTCATTGTGGAACAAAAGTGATTTTCTCGGCGAGTTAAGCATTTTGAGTAATTTGCCGATTGGTTTCAGAACGGCTTGCATTGAAATTTACTATTTTTTGCCAGGCATTCATTGTGGAACAAAAGTGATTTTCACGGGGAGTTAAGCATTTTGAGCAATTTGCCGATTGGTTTCAGAACGGCTTGCATTGAAATTTACTATTTTTTGCCAGACATTCATTGTGGAGCAAAAGTGATTTTCTCGGCGAGTTAAGCATTTTGAGTAATTTGCCGATTGATTTCAGAACGGCTTGCATCACAATTAACTAATTTTTGCCAGGCATTCACTGTGGAGCAAAAGTGATTTTCTCGGCGAGTTAAGCATTTTGAGTAATTTGTCGATTGATTTCAGAACGGCTTGCATCACAATTAACTATTTTTTGCCAGGCATTCATTGTGGAACAAAAGTGATTTTCTCGGCGAGTTAAGCATTTTGAGTAATTTGCCGATTGGTTTCAGAACGGCTTGCATTGAAATTTACTATTTTTTGCCAGACATTCATTGTGAGAAAAAGGTGATTTTCTCGGCGAGTTAAGCAATTTGAGTAATTTGCCGATTGATTTCAGAACGGCTTGCATCACAATTAACTATTTTTTGCCAGGCATTCATTGTGGAACAAAAGTGATTTTCTCGGCGAATTAAGCCTTTTGAGTAATTTGCCGATTGGTTTCAGAACGGCTTGCATTGCAGTTTACTATTTTTTGCTAGACATTCATTGTGGGAAAAAGGTGATTTTCTCGGCGACTTAAGCAATTTGTGTAATTTGCCGATTGATTTCAGAACGGCTTGCATCACAATTAACTATTTTTTGCCAGGTATTCATTGTGGAACAAAAGTGATTTTCTCGGTGAGTTAAGCATTTTGACTAATTTGCCGATTGGTTTCAGAACGGCTTGCATTGAAATTTACAATTTTTTGCCAGACATTCATTGTGAGAAGAAGGTGATTTTCTCGGCGAGTTAAGCAATTTGAGTAATTTGCCGATTGATTTCAGAACGGCTTGCATCACAATTAACTATTTTTTGCCAGGCATTCATTGTGGAACAAAAGTGATTTTCTCGGCGAGTGAAGCATTTTGAGTAATTTGCCGATTGGTTTCAGAACGGCTTGCATTGAAATTTACTATTTTTTGCCAGACATTCATTGTGGGAAAAAGGTGATTTTCTCGGCGAGTTAAGCAATTTGAGTAATTTGATTGATTTCAGAACGGCTTGCATCACAATTAACTATTTTTTGCCAGGCATTCATTGTGGAACAAAAGTGATTTTCTCGGCGAGTTAAGCATTTTGAGTAATTTGCCGATCGGTTTCAGAACGGCTTGCATTGAAATTTACTATTTTTTGCCAGACATTCATTGTGGAACAAAAGTGATTTTCTCGGCGAGTTAAGCACTTTGAGTAATTTGCCGATTCGTTTCAGAACGGCTTGCAATACAATTAAGTTATTTTTGCCAGACATTCATTGCGGAACCAAAGTGACTTTCTCGGCGAGTTAAGCATTTTGAGCAATTTGCGGATTGGCTTCAGAACGGCTTGCATTGAAATTTACTATTTTTTGCCAGACATTCATTGTGGGAAAAAAGTAATTTTCACGGCGAGTTAAGCATTTTGAGCAATTTGCCGATTGGTTTCTGAACGGCTTGCATTGAAATTTACTATTTTTTGCCAGACATTCATTGTGGAACAAAAGTGATTCTATCGGCGAGTTAAGCATTTAGAGCAATTTGTCGATTGGGTTCAGAACGGCTTGCATTGAAATTTACTATTTTTTGCAAGACATTCATTGAGGGGAAAAAGGTGATTTTCTCGGCGAGTTAAGCATTTTGAGTAATTTGCCGATTGATTTCAGAACGGCTTGCATCACAATTAACTATTTTTTGCCAGGCATTCATTGTGGAACAAAAGTGATTTTCTCGGCGAGTTAAGCATTTTGAGTAATTTGCCGATTCGTTTCAGAACGGCTTGCAATACAATTAACTATTTTTTGCCAGACATTCATTGTGGAACCAAAGTGACTTTCTCGGCGAGTTAAGCATTTTGAGTAATTTGCCGATGGCTTTCAGAACGGCTTGCATTGAAATTTACTATTTTTTGCCAGACATTCATTGTGGGAAATAGGTGATTTTCACGGCGAGTTAAGCATTTTGAATAATTTGCCGATTGATTTCAGAATGCCTTGCATCACAATTAACTATTTTTTGCCAGGCATTCATTGTGGAACAAAAGTGATTTTCTCGGCGAGTTAAGCATTTTGAGTAATTTGCCGATTGGTTTCAGAACGGCTTGCATTGAAATTTACTATTTTTTGCCAGACATTCATTGTGGAACAAAAGTGATTTTCACGGGGAGTTAAGCATTTTGAGCAATTTGCCGATTGGTTTCAGAACGGCTTGCATTGAAATTTACTATTTTTTGCCAGACATTCATTGTGGAACAAAAGTGATTTTCTCGGCGAGTTAAGCATTTTGAGTAATTTGCCGATTGATTTCAGAACGGTTTGCATCACAATTAACTATTATTTTACCAGGCATTCATTATGGAACAAAAGTGATTTTCTCGGCGAGTTAAGCATTTTGAGCAATTTGCCGATTGATTTCAGAACGGCTTGCATCACAATTAACTATTTTTTGCAAGGCATTCATTGTGGAACAAAAGTGATTTTCTCGGCGAGTTAAGCATTTTGAGTAATTTGCCGATTGGTTTCAGAACGGCTTGCATTGAAATTTACTATTTTTTGCCAGACATTCATTGTAGAACAAAAGTGATTTTCTCGGCGAGTTAAGCATTTTGAGTAATTTGCCGATTGATTTCAGAACGGTTTGCATCACAATTAACTATTTTTTTACCAGGCATTCATTATGGAACAAAAGTGATTTTCTCGGCGAGTTAAGCATTTTGAGCAATTTGCCGATTGATTTCAGAACGGCTTGCATCACAATTAACTATTTTTTGCAAGGCATTCATTGTGGAACAAAAGTGATTTTCTCGGCGAGTTAAGCATTTTGAGTAATTTGCCGATTGGTTTCAGAACGGCTTGCATTGAAATTTACTATTTTTTGCCAGACATTCATTGTGGAGCAAAAGTGATTTTCTCGGCGAGTTAAGCATTTTGAGTAATTTGCCGATTGATTTCAGAACGGCTTGCATCACAATTAACTAATTTTTGCCAGGCATTCATTGTGGAGCAAAAGTGATTTTCTCGGCGAGTTAAGCATTTTGAGTAATTTGCCGATGGCTTTCAGAACGGCTTGCATTGAAATTTACTATTTTTTGAGCACTTTGCCGATTGGTTTCAGAACGGCTTGCATTGAAATTTACTATTTTTTGCCAGACATTCATTGTGGAACAAAAGTGATTTTCACGGGGAGTTAAGCATTTGGAGCAATTTGCCGATTGGTTTCAGAACGGCTTGCATTGAAATTTACTATTTTTTGCCAGACATTCATTGTGGAACAAAAGTGATTTTCTCGGCGAGTTAAGCATTTTGAGCAATTTGCCGATTGATTTCAGAACGGCCTGCATCACAATTATCTATTTTTTGCCAGGCATTCATTGTGGAACCAAAGTGACTTTCTCGGCGAGTTAAGCATTTTGAGCAATTTGCGGATTGGCTTCAGAACGGCTTGCATTGAAATTTACTATTTTTTGCCAGACATTCATTGTGGGAAAAAAGTAATTTTCACGGCGAGTTAAGCATTTTGAGCAATTTGCCGATTGGTTTCTGAACGGCTTGCATTGAAATTTACTATTTTTTGCCAGACATTCATTGTGGAACAAAAGTGATTCTATCGGCGAGTTAAGCATTTTGAGCAATTTGTCGATTGGGTTCAGAACGGCTTGCATTGAAATTTACTATTTTTTGCAAGACATTCATTGAGGGGAAAAAGGTGATTTTCTCGGCGAGTTAAGCATTTTGAGTAATTTGCCGATTGATTTCAGAACGGCTTGCATCACAATTAACTATTTTTTGCCAGGCATTCATTGTGGAACAAAAGTGACTTTCTCGGCGAGTTAAGCATTTTGAGTAATTTGCCGATTCGTTTCAGAACGGCTTGCAATACAATTAACTATTTTTTGCCAGGCATTCATTGTGGAACAAAAGTGATTTTCTCGGCGAGTTAAGCATTTTGAGTAATTTGCCGATTGGTTTCAGAACGGCTTGCATTGAAATTTACTATTTTTTGCCAGACATTCATTGTGGAACAAAAGTGATTTTCACGGGGAGTTAAGCATTTTGAGCAATTTGCCGATTGGTTTCAGAACGGCTTGCATTGAAATTTACTATTTTTTGCCAGATATTCATTGTGGAACAAAAGTGATTTTCTCGGCGAGTTAAGCATTTTGAGTAATTTGCCGATTGATTTCAGAACGGCTTGCATCACAATTAACTATTTTTTTACCAGGCATTCATTATGGAACAAAAGTGATTTTCTCGGCGAGTTAAGCATTTTGAGCAATTTGCCGATTGATTTCAGAACGGCTTGCATCACAATTAACTATTTTTTGCAAGGCATTCATTGTGGAACAAAAGTGATTTTCTCGGCGAGTTAAGCATTTTGAGTAATTTGCCGATTCGTTTCAGAACGGCTTGCAATACAATTAAGTATTTTTTGCCAGACATTCATTGTGGAACCAAAGTGACTTTCTCGGCGAGTTAAGCATTTTGAGCAATTTGCCGATTGGTTTCAGAACGGCTTGCATCACAATTAACTATTTTTTGCCAGGCATTCATTGTGGAACAAAAGTGATTTTTTCGGCGAGTTAAGCATTTTGAGTAATTTGCAGATTGCTTTCAGAACGGCTTGCATTGAAGTTTACTATTTTTTGCCAGACATTCATTGTGGGAAAAAGGTGATTTTCTCGGCGAGTTAAGCAATTTGAGTAATTTGCCGATTGATTTCAGAACGGCTTGCATCACAATTAACTATTTTTTGCCAGGCATTCATTGTGCAACAAAAGTGATTTTCTCGGCGAGTTAAGCATTTTGAGTAATTTGCCGATTGGTTTCAGAACGGCTTGCATTGAAATTTACTATTTTTTGCCAGACATTCATTGTGCGAAAAAGGTGATTTTCTCGGCGAGTTAAGCAATTTGAGTAATTTGCCGATTGATTTCAGAACGGCTTGCATCACAATTAACTATTTTTTGCCAGGCATTCATTGTGGAACAAAAGTGATTTTCTCGGCGAGTTAAGCATTTTGAGCAATTTCCCGATTGGTTTCAGAACGGCTTGCATTGAAATTTACTATTTGTTGCCAGACATTCATTGTGGGAAAAAGGTGATTTTCTCGGCGAGTTAAGCAATTTGAGTAATTTGCCGATTGATTTCAGAACGGCTTGCATCACAATTAACTATTTTTTGCCAGGCATTCATTGTGGAACAAAAGTGATTTTCTCGGCGAGTTAAGCATTTTGAGTAATTTGCCGATTGGTTTCAGAACGGCTTGCATGGAAATTTACTATTTTTTGCCAGACATTCATTGTGGAACAAAAGTGATTTTCTCGGCGAGTTCAGCATTTTGAGTAATTTGCCGATTCGTTTCAGAACGGCTTGCAATACAATGAACTTATTTTTGCCAGACATTCATTGTGGAACAAAAGTGACTTTCTCGGCGAGTTAAGCATTTTGAGCAATTTGCCGATTGGTTTCAGAACGGCTTGCATCACAATTAACTATTTTTTGCCAGGAATTCATTGTGGAACAAAAGTGATTTTTTTCGGCGAGTTAAGCAATTTGAGTAATTTGCCGATTGATTTCAGAACGGCTTGCATCACAATTAACTATTTTTTTGCCAGGCATTCATTGTGGAACAAAAGTGATTTTTTCGGCGAGTTAAGCATTTTGAGTAATTTGCAGATTGCTTTCAGAACGGCTTGCATCACAATTAACTATTTTTTGCCAGACATTCATTGTGGAACAAAAGTGATTTTCACGGCGAGTTAAGCATTTTGAGCAATTTGCGATTGGTTTCAGAACGGCTTGCATTGAAATTTACTATTTTTTGCCAGACATTCATTGTGGGAAAAAAGTGATTTGCTCGGCGAGTTAAGCATTTTGAGTAATTTACCGATTGGTTTCAGAACAGCTTGCATTAAAATTTACTATTTTTGTCAGACATTCATTGTGGATCAAAAGTGATTTTCTCGGCGAGTTAAGCATTTTGAGTAATTTGCCGATTGGTTTCAGAACGGCTTGCATCACAATTAACTATTTTTTGCCAGGCATTCATTGTGGAACAAAAGTGATTCTCTCGGCGAGTTAAGCATTTTGAGTAATTTGCCGATTGCTTTCAGAACGGCTTGCATTGAAATTTACTATTTTTGCCAGACATTCATTGTGGAAAAAAAGTGATTTTCTCGGCGAGTTGAGCATTTTGAATAATTTGCCGATTGGTTTCAGAACGGCTTGCAAACATTCATTGTGGAACAAAAGTGATTTTCTCGGCGAGTTAAGCATTTCGAGTAATTTGCCGATTGGTTTCAGAACGGCTTGCATCACAATTAACTATTTTTTGCCAGGCATTCATTGTGGAACAAAAGTGATTTTCTCGGCGAGTTAAGCATTTTGAGTAATTTGCCGATTGCTTTCAGAACGGCTTGCATTGAAATTTACTATTTTTGCCAGACATTCATTGTGGAAAAAAAGTGATTTTCTCGGCGAGTTGAGCATTTTGAATAATTTGCCGATTGGTTTCAGAACGGCTTGCATCACAATTAACTATTTTTTGCCAGGCATTCATTGTGCAACAAAAGTGATTTTCTCGGCGAGTTAAGCATTTTGAGTAATTTACCGATTGGTTTCAGAACGGCTTCAATTAAAATTTACCAATTTTTGCCAGACATTCATTGTGGCACAAAAGTGATTTTCACGGCGAGTTAAGCATTTTGAGCAATTTGCCGATTGGTTTCTGAACGGCTTGCAATACAATTAACTATTTTTTGCCAGACATTCATTGTGGAACCAAAGTGACTTTCTCGGCGAGTTAAGCATTTTGAGCAATTTGCCGATTGGTTTCAGAACGGCTTGCATCACAATTAACTATTTTTTGCCAGGCATTCATTGTGGAACAAAAGTGATTTTTTTCGGCGAGTTAAGCATTTTGAGTAATTTGCAGATTGCTTTCAGAACGGCTTGCATCACAATTTACTATTTTTTGCCAGGCATTCATTGTGGAACAAAAGTGATTTTCTCGGCGAGTTAAGCATTTTGAGTAATTTGCCGATTGGTTTCAGAACGGCTTGCATGGAAATTTACTATTTTTTGCCAGATATTCATTGTGGAACAAAAGTGATTTTCTCGGCGAGTTCAGCATTTTGAGTAATTTGCCGATTCGTTTCAGAACGGCTTGCAATACAATGAACTTATTTTTGCCAGACATTCATTGTGGAACAAAAGTGACTTTCTCGGCGAGTTAAGCATTTTGAGCAATTTGCCGATTGGTTTCAGAACGGCTTGCATCACAATTAACTATTTTTTGACAGGAATTCATTGTGGAACAAAAGTGATTTTTTTCGGCGAGTTAAGCAATTTGAGTAATTTGCCGATTGATTTCAGAACGGCTTGCATCACAATTAACTATTTTTTTGCCAGGCATTCATTGTGGAACAAAAGTGATTTTTTCGGCGAGTTAAGCATTTTGAGTAATTTGCAGATTGCTTTCAGAACGGCTTGCATCACAATTAACTATTTTTTGCCAGACATTCATTGTGGAACAAAAGTGATTTTCACGGCGAGTTAAGCATTTTGAGCAATTTGCGATTGGTTTCAGAACGGCTTGCATTGAAATTTACTATTTTTTGCCAGACATTCATTGTGGGAAAAAAGTGATTTGCTCGGCGAGTTAAGCATTTTGAGTAATTTACCGATTGGTTTCAGAACAGCTTGCATTAAAATTTACTATTTTTGTCAGACATTCATTGTGGATCAAAAGTGATTTTCTCGGCGAGTTAAGCATTTTGAGTAATTTGCCGATTGGTTTCAGAACGGCTTGCATCACAATTAACTATTTTTTGCCAGGCATTCATTGTGGAACAAAAGTGATTCTCTCGGCGAGTTAAGCATTTTGAGTAATTTGCCGATTGCTTTCAGAACGGCTTGCATTGAAATTTACTATTTTTGCCAGACATTCATTGTGGAAAAAAAGTGATTTTCTCGGCGAGTTGAGCATTTTGAATAATTTGCCGATTGGTTTCAGAACGGCTTGCAAACATTCATTGTGGAACAAAAGTGATTTTCTCGGCGAGTTAAGCATTTCGAGTAATTTGCCGATTGGTTTCAGAACGGCTTGCATCACAATTAACTATTTTTTGCCAGGCATTCATTGTGGAACAAAAGTGATTTTCTCGGCGAGTTAAGCATTTTGAGTAATTTGCCGATTGCTTTCAGAACGGCTTGCATTGAAATTTACTATTTTTGCCAGACATTCATTGTGGAAAAAAAGTGATTTTCTCGGCGAGTTGAGCATTTTGAATAATTTGCCGATTGGTTTCAGAACGGCTTGCATCACAATTAACTATTTTTTGCCAGGCATTCATTGTGCAACAAAAGTGATTTTCTCGGCGAGTTAAGCATTTTGAGTAATTTACCGATTGGTTTCAGAACGGCTTCAATTAAAATTTACCAATTTTTGCCAGACATTCATTGTGGCACAAAAGTGATTTTCACGGCGAGTTAAGCATTTTGAGCAATTTGCCGATTGGTTTCTGAACGGCTTGCAATACAATTAACTATTTTTTGCCAGACATTCATTGTGGAACCAAAGTGACTTTCTCGGCGAGTTAAGCATTTTGAGCAATTTGCCGATTGGTTTCAGAACGGCTTGCATCACAATTAACTATTTTTTGCCAGGCATTCATTGTGGAACAAAAGTGATTTTTTTCGGCGAGTTAAGCATTTTGAGTAATTTGCAGATTGCTTTCAGAACGGCTTGCATTGAAATTTACTATTTTTTGCCAGACATTCATTGTGGGAAAAAGGTGATTTTCTCGGCGAGTTAAGCAATTTGAGTAATTTGCCGATTGATTTCAGAACGGCTTGCACCACAATTAACTATTTTTTGCCAGGCATTCATTGTGGAACAAAAGTGATTTTCTCGGCGAGTTAAGCATTTTGAGTAATTTGCCGATTGGTTTCAAAACGGCTTGCATTGAAATTTACTATTTTTTGCCAGACATTCATTGTGGAACAAAAGTGATTTTCTCGGCGAGTTACGCATTTTGAATAATTTGTCGATTGGTTTCAGAACGGCTTGCAATACAATTAACTATTTTTTGCCAGACATTCATTGTGGAACCAAAGTGACTTTCTCGGCGAGTTAAGCATTTTGAGTAATTTGCCGATGGCTTTCAGACCGGCTTGCATTGAAATTTACTATTTTTTGCCAGACATTCATTGTGGGAAAAAGGTGATTTTCTCGGCGAGTTAAGCATTTTGAGTAATTTGCCGATTGATTTCAGAACGGCTTGCATCACAATTAACTATTTTTTGCCAGGCATTCATTGTGGAACAAAAGTGATTTTCTCGGCGAGTTAAGCATTTTGAGTAATTTGCCGACTGGTTTCAGAACGGCTTGCATTGAAATTTACTATTTTTTGCCAGACATTCATTGTGGAACAAAAGTGATTTTCACGGGGAGTTAAGCATTTTGAGAAAATTGCCGATTGGTTTCAGAACGGCTTGCATTGAAATTTACTATTTTTTGCCAGACAATCATTGTGGGAAAAAGGTGATTTTCTCGGCGAGTTAAGCATTTTGAGTAATTTGCCGATTGATTTCAGAACGGCTTGCGTCACAATTAACTATTTTTTGACAGGCATTCATTGTGGAACAAAAGTGATTTTCTCGGCGAGTTAAGCATTTTGAGTAATTTGCCGATTGATTTCAGAACGGCTTGCATGGCAATTAATTATTTTTGCCAGGCATTCATTGTGGAACGAAAGTGATTTTCTCGTCGAGTTAAGCATTTTGAGTAATTTGCCGATTCGTTTCAGAACGGCTTGCATTGAAATTTACTATTTTTTGCCAGACATTCACTGTGGAACAAAAGTGATTTTCACGGGGAGATAAGCATTTTGAGCAATTTGCCGATTGGTTTCAGAACGGCTTGCATTGAAATTTACTATTTTTTGCCAGGCATTCATTGTGGAACAAAAGTGATTTTCTCGGCGAGTTAAGCATTTTGAGTAATTTGCCGATTCGTTTCAGAACGGCTTGCAATACAATTAACTATTTTTTGCCAGACATTCATTGTGGGAAATAGGTGATTTTCTCGGCGAGTTAAGCATTTTGAGTAATTTGCCGATTGGTTTCAGAACGGCTTGCATCACAATTAACTATTTTTTGCCAGGCATTCATTGCGGAACAAAAGTGATTTTCTCGGCGAGTTAAGCATTTTGAGCAATTTGCCGATTGGTTTCAGAACGGCTTGCATTGAAATTTACTATTTTTTGCCAGACATTCATTGTGGAACAAAAGTGATTTTCACGGGGAGTTAAGCATTTTGAGAAATTTGCCGATTGGTTTCAGAACGGCTTGCATTGAAATTTACTATTTTTTGCCAGACATTCATTGTGGAACAAAAGTGATTTTCTCGGCGAGTTAAGCATTTTGAGCAACTTGCCGATTGGTTTCAGAACGGCTTGCATTGAAATTTACTATTTTTCGCCAGACATTCATTGTGGAACAAAAGTGATTTTCGCGGCGAGTTAAGCATTTTGAGTAATTTGCCGATTGATTTCAGAACGGCTTGCATCACAATTAACTATTTTTTAACCAGGCATTCATTATGGAACAAAAGAGATTTTCTCGGCGAGTTAAGCATTTTGAGTAATTTGCCGATTGGTTTCAGAACGGCTTGCATCACAATTAACTATTTTTTGCCAGGCATTCATTGTGGAACAAAAGTGATTTTCTCGGCGAGTTAAGCATTTTGAGCAATTTGCCGATTGGTTTCAGAACGGCTTGCATTGAAATTTACTATTTTTTGGCAGACATTCATTGTGGAACAAAAGTGATTTTCACGGGGAGTTAAGCATTTTGAGAAATTTGCCGATTGGTTTCAGAACGGCTTGCATTGAAATTTACTATTTTTTGCCAGACATTCATTGTGGAACAAAAGTGATTTTCTCGGCGAGTTAAGCATTTTGAGTAATTTCCCGATTGATTTCAGAACGGCTTGCATCACAATTAACTATTTTTTGCCAGGCATTCATTGTGGAACAAAAGTGATTTTTTCGGCGAGTCAAGCATTTTGAGTAATTTGCAGATTGCTTTCAGAACGGCTTGCATTGAAATTTACTATTTTTTGCCAGACATTCATTGTGGGAAAATGGTGATTTTCTCGGCGAGTTAAGCAATTTGAGTAATTTGCCGATTGATTTCAGAACGGCTTGCATCACAATTAACTATTTTTTGCCAGGCATTCACTGTGGAACAAAAGTGATTTTCTCGGCGAGTTAAGCATTTTGAGTAATTTCCCGATTGGTTTCAGAACGGCTTGCATCACAATTAACTATTTTTTGCCAGACATTCATTGTGGGAAAAAAGTAATTTTCTCGGCGAGTTAAGCATTTTGAGTAATTTGCCGATGGCTTTCAGAACGGCTTGCATTGAAATTTACTATATTTTGCCAGTCATTCATTGTGGGAAATAGGTGATTTTCTCGGCGAGTTAAGCATTTTGAGTAATTTGCCGATTGATTTCAGAACGGCTTGCATCACAATTAACTATTTTTTGCCTGGCATTCATTGTGGAACAAAAGTGATTTTCTCGGCGAGTTAAGCATTTTGAGTAATTTGCCGATTGGTTTCAGAACGGCTTGCATTGAAATTTACTATTTTTTGCCAGACATTCATTGTGGAACAAAAGTGATTTTCACGGGGAGTTAAGCATTTTGAGCAATTTGCCGATTGGTTTCAGAACGGCTTGCATTGAAATTTACTATTTTTTGCCAGACATTCATTGTGGAACAAAAGTGATTTTCTCGGCGAGTTAAGCATTTTGAGTAATTTGCCGATTGATTTCAGAACGGCTTGCATCACAATTAACTATTTTTTAACCAGGCATTCATTGTGGAACAAAAGTGATTTTCTCGGCGAGTTAAGCATTTTGAGTAATTTGCCGATTCGTTTCAGAACGGCTTGCAATACAATTAACTATTTTTTGCCAGGCATTCATTGTGGAACAAAAGTGATTTTTTCGGCGAGTTAAGCATTTTGAGTAATTTGCAGATTGCTTTCAGAACGGCTTGCATTGAAATTTACTATATTTTGCCAGTCATTCATTGTGGGAAATAGGTGATTTTCTCGGCGAGTGAAGCATTTTGAGTAATTTGCCGATTGATTTCAGAACGGCTTGCATCACAATTAACTATTTTTTGCCAGGCATTCATTGTGGAACAAAAGTGATTTTCTCGGCGAGTTAAGCATTTTGAGGAATTTGCCGATTGCTTTCAGAACGGCTTGCATTTAAATTTACTATTTTTTGCCAGACATTCATTGTGGGAAAAAAGTAATTTTCACGGCGAGTTAAGCATTTTGAGCAATTTGCCGATTGGTTTCTGAACGGCTTGCATTAATATTTACTATTTTTTGCCAGCCATTCATTGTGGGAAATAGGTGATTTTCTCGGTGAGTTAAGCATTTTGAGCAATTTGCCGATTGGGTTCAGAACGGCTTGCATTGAAATTTACTATTTTTTGCCAGACATTCATTGTGGAACAAAAGTGATTTTCTCGGCGAGTTAAGCATTTTGAGTAATTTGCCGATTGATTTCAGAACGGCTTGCATCAAAATTAACTATTTTTTTACCAGGCATTCATTGTGGAACAAAAGTGATTTTCTCGGCGAGTTAAGCATTTTGAGCAATTTGCCGATTGGTTTCAGAACGGCTTGCAATACAATTAACTATTTTTTGCCAGGCATTCATTGTGGAACAAAAGTGATTTTTTCGGCGAGTTAAGCATTTTGAGTAATTTGCAGATTGCTTTCAGAACGGCTTGCATTGAAATTTACTATTTTTTGCCAGGCATTCATTGTGGGAAAAATGTGATTTTCTCGGCGAGTTAAGCAATTTGAGTAATTTGCCGATTGATTTCAGAACGGCTTGCATCACAATTAACTATTTTTTGCCAGGCATTCATTGTGGAACAAAAGTGATTTGTTCGGGGAGTTAAGCATTTTGAGTAATTTGCCGATTGGTTTCAGAACGGCTTGCATTGAAATTTACTATTTTTTGCCAGACATTCACTGTGGAACAAAAGTGATTTTCACGGGGAGATAAGCATTTTGAGCAATTTGCCGATTGGTTTCAGAACGGCTTGCATTGAAATTTACTATTTTTTGCCAGGCATTCATTGTGGAACAAAAGTGATTTTCTCGGCGAGTTAAGCATTTTGAGTAATTTGCCGATTCGTTTCAGAACGGCTTGCAATACAATTAACTATTTTTTGCCAGACATTCATTGTGGGAAATAGGTGATTTTCTCGGCGAGTTAAGCATTTTGAGTAATTTGCCGATTGGTTTCAGAACGGCTTGCATCACAATTAACTATTTTTTGCCAGGCATTCATTGCGGAACAAAAGTGATTTTCTCGGCGAGTTAAGCATTTTGAGCAATTTGCCGATTGGTTTCAGAACGGCTTGCATTGAAATTTACTATTTTTTGCCAGACATTCATTGTGGAACAAAAGTGATTTTCACGGGGAGTTAAGCATTTTGAGAAATTTGCCGATTGGTTTCAGAACGGTTTGCATTGAAATTTACTATTTTTTGCCAGGCATTCATTGTGGAACAAAAGTGATTTTCTCGGCGAGTTAAGCATTTTGAGCAATTTGCCGATTGGTTTCAGAACGGCTTGCATTGAAATTTACTATTTTTCGCCAGACATTCATTGTGGAACAAAAGTGATTTTCGCGGCGAGTTAAGCATTTTGAGTAATTTGCCGATTGATTTCAGAACGGCTTGCATCACAATTAACTATTTTTTAACCGGGCATTCATTATGGAACAAAAGTGATTTTCTCGGCGAGTTAAGCATTTTGAGTAATTTGCAGATTGGTTTCAGAACGGCTTGCATCACAATTAACTATTTTTTGCCAGGCATTCATTGTGGAACAAAAGTGATTTTCTCGGCGAGTTAAGCATTTTGAGCAATTTGCCGATTGGTTTCAGAACGGCTTTCATTGAAATTTACTATTTTTTGCCAGACATTCATTGTGGAACAAAAGTGATTTTCACGGGGAGTTAAGCATTTTGAGAAATTTGCCGATTGCTTTCAGAACGGCTTGCGTTGAAATTTACTATTTTTTGCCAGACATTCATTGTGGAACAAAAGTGATTTTCTCGGCGAGTTAAGCATCTTGAGCAATTTGCCGATTGATTTCAGAACGGCTTGCATCACAATTAAATATTTTTTGCCAGGCATTCATTGTGGAACAAAAGTGATTTTCTCGGCGAGTTAAGCATTTTGAGTAATTTACCGATTGGTTTCAGAACGGCTTGCATTGAAATTTACTATTTTTTGCCAGACATTCATTGTGGAACAAAAGTGCTTTTCTCGGCGAGTTAAGCATTTTGAGTAATTTGCCGATTGATTTCAGAACGGCTTGCATCACAATTAACTATTTTTTGCAAGGCATTCATTGTGGGAAAAAAGTAATTTTCTCGGCGAGTTAAGCATTTTGAGTAATTTGCCGATTGGTTTCAGAACGGCTTGCATCACAATTAACTATTTTTTGCCAGGCATTCATTGTGGAACAAAAGTGATTTTCTCGGCGAGTTAAGCATTTTGAGTAATTTGCCGATTCTTTTCAGAACGGCTTGCAATACAATTAACTATTTTTTGCCTGACATTCATTGTGGAACCAAAGTGACTTTCTCGGCGAGTTAAGCATTTTGAGTAATTTGCCGATTGGTTTCAGAACGGCTGGCATCACATTTAACTATTTTTTGCCAGGCATTCATTGTGGAACAAAAGTGATTTTTTCGGCGAGTTAAGCATTTTGAGTAATTTGCAGATTGCTTTGAGAACGGCTTGCATTGAAATTTACAATTTTTTGCCAGACATTCATTGTGGGAAAAAGGTGATTTTCTCAGCGAGTTAAGCAATTTGAGTAATTTGCCGATTGATTTAAGAACGGCTTGCATCACAATTAACTGTTTTTTGCCAGGCATTCATTGTGGAACAAAAGTGATTTTCTCGGCGAGTTAAGTATTTTGAGTAATTTCCCGATTGATTTCAGAACGGCTTGCATCACAATTAACTATTTTTTGCCAGGCATTCATTGTGGAACAAAAGTGATTTTTTCGGCGAGTTAAGCATTTTGAGTAATTTGCAGATTGCTTTCAGAACGGCTTGCATTGAAATTTACTATTTTTTGCCAGACATTCATTGTGGGAAAAAGGTGATTTTCGCGGCGAGTTAAGCAATTTGAGTAATTTGCCGATTGATTTCAGAACGGCTTGCATCACAATTAACTATTTTTTGCCAGGCATTCATTGTGGAACAAAAGTGATTTTCTCGGCGAGTTAAGCATTTTGAGTAATTTGCCGATTGGTTTCAGAACGGCTTGCATCACAATTAACTATTTAATGCCAGACATTCATTGTGGAACAAAAGTGATTTTCTCGGCGAGTTAAGCATTTTGAGTAATTTGCCGATTGCTTTCAGAACGGCTTGCATTGAAATTTACTATTTTTTGCCAGACATTCATTGTGGGAAAAAAGTAATTTTCTCGGCGAGTTAAGCATTTTGAGTAATTTGCCGATGGCTTTCAGAACGGCTTCCATTACAATTAACTATTTTTTGCCAGGCATTCATTGTGGAACAAAAGTGATTTTCTCGGCGATTAAGCATTTTGAGTAATTTGCCGATGGCTTTCAGACCGGCTTGCATTGAAATTTACTATTTTTTGCCAGACATTCATTGTGGGAAAAAGGTGATTTTCTCGGCGAGTTAAGCATTTTGAGTAATTTGCCGATTGATTTCAGAACGGCTTGCATCACAATTAACTATTTTTTGCCAGGCATTCATTGTGGAACAAAAGTGATTTTCTCGGCGAGTTAAGCATTTTGAGTAATTTGCCGACTGGTTTCAGAACGGCTTGCATTGAAATTTACTATTTTTTGCCAGACATTCATTGTGGAACAAAAGTGATTTTCACGGGGAGTTAAGCATTTTGAGAAAATTGCCGATTGGTTTCAGAACGGCTTGCATTGAAATTTACTATTTTTTGCCAGACATTCATTGTGGGAAAAAGGTGATTTTCTCGGCGAGTTAAGCATTTTGAGTAATTTGCCGATTGATTTCAGAACGGCTTGCGTCACAATTAACTATTTTTTGACAGGCATTCATTGTGGAACAAAAGTGATTTTCTCGGCGAGTTAAGCATTTTGAGTAATTTGCCGATTGATTTCAGAACGGCTTGCATGGCAATTAATTATTTTTGCCAGGCATTCATTGTGGAACAAAAGTGATCTTCTCGGCGAGTTAAGCATTTTGAGTAATTTGCCGATTCGTTTCAGAACGGCTTGCAATACAATTAACTATTTTTTGCCAGAAATTCATTGTGGAACCAAAGTGACTTTCTCGGCGAGTTAAGCATTTTGAGTAATTTGCCGATTGATTTCAGAACGGCTTGCATCACAATTAACTATTTTTTCCCAGGCATTCATTGTGGAACGAAAGTGATTTTCTCGTCGAGTTAAGCATTTTGAGTAATTTGCCGATTGGTTTCAGAACGGCTTGCATTGAAATTTACTATTTTTTGCCAGACATTCACTGTGGAACAAAAGTGATTTTCACGGGGAGATAAGCATTTTGAGCAATTTGCCGATTGGTTTCAGAACGGCTTGCATTGAAATTTACTCTTTTTTGCCAGACATTCATTGTGGGAAAAAAGTGATTTTCACGGCGAGTTAAGCATTTTGAGCAATTTGCCGATTGGTTTCTGAACGGCTTGCATTAAAATTTACTATTTTTTGCCAGCCATTCATTGTGGGAAATAGGTGATTTTCTCGGCGAGTTAAGCATTTTGAGCAATTTGCCGATTGGGTTCAGAACGGCTTGCATTGAAATTTACTATTTTTTGCCAGACATTCATTGTGGAACAAAAGTGATTTTCTCGGCGAGTTAAGCATTTCGAGTAATTTGCCGATTGGTTTCTGAACGGCTGGCATCACAATTATCTATTTTTTGCAAGGCATTCATTGTGGAACAAAAGTGATTTTCTCGGCGAGTTAAGCATTTTGAGTAATTTGCCGATTCGTTTCAGAACGGCTTGCATCACAATTAACTATTTTTTGCCAGACATTCATTGTGGAACAAAAGTGATTTTTTCGGCAAGTTAAGCATTTTGAGTAATTTGCAGATTGCTTTCAGAACGGCTTGCATTGAAATTTACTATTTTTTGCCAGACATTCATTGTGGGAAAAAGGTGATTTTCTCGGCGAGTTAAGCAATTTGAGTAATTTGCCGATTGATTTCAGAACGGCTTGCATCACAATTAACTATTTTTTGCCAGGCATTCATTGTGGAACAAAAGTGATTTTCTCGGCGAGTTAAGCATTTTGAGTAAATTGCCGATTGGTTTCAGAACGGCTTGCATTGAAATTTACTATTTTTTGCCAGACATTCATTGTGGGAAAAAGGTGATTTTCTCGGCGAGTTAAGCAATTTGAGTAATTTGCCGATTCGTTTCAGAACGGCTTGCAATACAATTAACTATTTTTTGCCAGGCATTCATTGTGGAACCAAAGTGACTTTCTCGGCGAGTTAAGCATTTTGAGCAATTTGCCGATTGATTTCAGAACGGCTTGCATCACAATTATCTATTTTTTGCAAGGCATTCATTGTGGAACAAAACTGATTTTCTCGGCGAGTTAAGCATTTTGAGTAATTTGCCGATTCGTTTCAGAACGGCTTGCATCACAATTAACTATTTTTTGCCAGACATTCATTGTGGAACAAAAGTGATTTTTTCGGCAAGTTAATCATTTTGAGTAATTTGCAGATTGCTTTCAGAACGTCTTGCATTGAAATTTACTATTTTTTGCCAGACATTCATTGTGGGAAAAAGGTGATTTTCTCGGCGAGTTAAGCAATTTGAGTAATTTGCCGATTGATTTCAGAACGGCTTGCATCACAATTAACTATTTTTTGCCAGACATTCATTGTGGGAAAAAGGTGATTTTCTCGGCGAGTTAAGCAATTTGAGTAATTTGCCGATTCGTTTCAGAACGGCTTGCAATACAATTAATTATTTTTTGCCAGGCATTCATTGTGGAACCAAAGTGACTTTCTCGGCGAGTTAAGCATTTTGAGCAATTTGTCGATTGGTTTCAGAACGGCTTGCATCACAATTAACTATTTTTTGCCAGGCATTCATTGTGGAACAAAAGTGATTTTCTCGGCGAGTTAAGCATTTTGAGTAAATTGTCGATTGGTTGCAGAACGGCTTGCATTGAAATTTACTATTTTTTGCCAGACATTCATTGTGGGAAAAAGGTGATTTTCTCGGCGAGTTAAGCATTTTGAGCAAATTGCCGATTGGTTTCAGAACGGCTTGCATCAGAATTAACTATTTTTTGCCAAGCATTCATTGTGGAACAAAAGTGATTTTCTCGGCGAGTTAAGCATTTTGAGTAATTTACCGATTGCTTTCAGTATGGCTTGCATTGAAATTTACTATTTTTTGCCAGACATTCATTGTGGGAAAAAAGTGATTTGCTCGGCGAGTGAAGCATTTTGAGTAATTTACCGATTGGTTTCAGAACGGCTTGAATTAAAATTTACTATTTTTTGCCAGCCATTCATTGTGGCACAAAAGTGATTTTCACGGCGAGTTAAGCATTTTGAGCGATTTGTCGATTGGTTTCTGAACGGCTTGCATTGAAATTTACGATTTTTTGCCAGAGATTCATTGTGGAACAAAAGTGATTTTCTCGGCGAGTTAAGCATTTTGAGCAATTTGCCGATTCGTTTCAGAACGGCTTGCATTGAAATTTACTATTTTTTGCCAGACATTCATTGTGGGAAAAAGGTGATTTTCTCGACGAGTTAAGCATTTTGAGTAATTTGCCGATTGATTTCAGAACGGCTTGCATCACAATTAACTATTTTTTGCCAGGCATTCATTGTGGAACAAAAGCGATTTTCTCGGCGAGTTAAGCATTTTGAGTAATTTGCCGATTCGTTTCAGAACGGCTTGCAATACAATTAACTATTTTTTGCCAGACATTCATTGTGGAACCAAAGTGATTTTCTCGGCGAGTTAAGCATTTTGAGCAATTTGCCGATTGATTTCAGAACGGCTTGCATCACAATTAACTATTTTTTGCAAGGCATTCATTGTGGAACAAAAGTGATTTTCTCGGCGAGTTAAGCATTTTGAGTAATTTGCCGATTCGTTTCAGAACGGCTTGCATCACAATTAACTATTTTTTGCCAGACATTCATTGTGGAACAAAAGTGATTTTTTCGGCAAGTTAATCATTTTGAGTAATTTGCAGATTGCTTTCAGAACGGCTTGCATTGAAATTTACTATTTTTTGCCAGACATTCATTGTGGGAAAAAGGTGATTTTCTCGGCGAGTTAAGCAATTTGAGTAATTTGCCGATTGATTTCAGAACGGCTTGCATCACAATTAATTATTTTTTGCCAGACATTCATTGTGGGAAAATGGTGATTTTCTCGGCGAGTTAAGCAATTTGAGTAATTTGCCGATTCGTTTCAGAACGGCTTGCAATACAATTAACTATTTTTTGCCAGGCATTCATTGTGGAACCAAAGTGACTTTCTCGGCGAGTTAAGCATTTTGAGCAATTTGTCGATTGGTTTCAGAACGGCTTGCATCACAATTAACTATTTTTTGCCAGGCATTCATTGTGGAACAAAAGTGATTTTCTCGGCGAGTTAAGCATTTTGAGTAATTTGCAGATTGCTTTCAGAACGGCTTGCATTGAAATTTACTATTTTTTGCCAGGCATTCATTGTGGGAAAAAGGTGATTTTCTCGGCGAGTTAAGCAATTTGAGTAATTTGCCGATTGATTTCAGAACGGCTTGCATCACAATTAACTATTTTTTGCCAGGCATTCATTGTGGAACAAAAGTGATTTTCTCGGCGAGTTAAGCATTTTGAGTAAATTGTCGATTGGTTTCAGAACGGCTTGCATTGAAATTTACTATTTTTTGCCAGACATTCATTGTGGGAAAAAGGTGATTTTCTCGGCGAGTTAAGCATTTTGAGCAAATTGCCGATTGGTTTCAGAACGGCTTGCATCAGAATTAACTATTTTTTGCCAAGCATTCATTGTGGAACAAAAGTGATTTTCTCGGCGAGTTAAGCATTTTGAGTAATTTGCCGATTGCTTTCAGTATGGCTTGCATTGAAATTTACTATTTTTTGCCAGACATTCATTGTGGGAAAAAAGTGATTTGCTCGGCGAGTGAAGCATTTTGAGTAATTTACCGATTGGTTTCAGAACTGCTTGAACTAAAATTTACTATTTTTTGCCAGCCATTCATTGTGGCACAAAAGTGATTTTCACGGCGAGTTAAGCATTTTGAGCGATTTGCCGATTGGTTTCTGAACGGCTTGCATTGAAATTTACGATTTTTTGCCAGACATTCATTGTGGAACATAAGTGATTTTCTCGGCGAGTTAAGCATTTTGAGCAATTTGCCGATTCGTTTCAGAACGGCTTGCATTGAAATTTACTATTTTTTGCCAGACATTCATTGTGGGAAAAAGGTGATTTTCTCGACGAGTTAAGCATTTTGAGTAATTTGCCGATTGATTTCAGAACGGCTTGCATCACAATTAACTATTTTTTGCCAGGCATTCATTGTGGAACAAAAGCGATTTTCTCGGCGAGTTAAGCATTTTGAGTAATTTGCCGATTCGTTTCAGAACGGCTTGCAATACAATTAACTATTTTTTGCCAGACATTCATTGTGGAACCAAAGTGATTTTCTCGGCGAGTTAAGCATTTTGAGCAATTTGCCGATTGATTTCAGAACGGCTTGCATCACAATTATCTATTTTTTGCAAGGCATTCATTGTGGAACAAAAGTGATTTTCTCGGCGAGTTAAGCATTTTGAGTAATTTGCCGATTCGTTTCAGAACGGCTTGCATCACAATTAACTATTTTTTGCCAGACATTCATTGTGGAACAAAAGTGATTTTTTCGGCAAGTTAATCATTTTGAGTAATTTGCAGATTGCTTTCAGAACGGCTTGCATTGAAATTTACTATTTTTTGCCAGACATTCATTGTGGGAAAAAGGTGATTTTCTCGGCGAGTTAAGCAATTTGAGTAATTTGCCGATTGATTTCAGAACGGCTTGCATCACAATTAACTATTTTTTGCCAGACATTCATTGTGGGAAAAAGGTGATTTTCTCGGCGAGTTAAGCAATTTGAGTAATTTGCCGATTCGTTTCAGAACGGCTTGCAATACAATTAACTATTTTTTGCCAGGCATTCATTGTGGAACCAAAGTGACTTTCTCGGCGAGTTAAGCATTTTGAGCAATTTGTCGATTGGTTTCAGAACGGCTTGCATCACAATTAACTATTTTTTGCCAGGCATTCATTGTGGAACAAAAGTGATTTTTTTCGGCGAGTTAAGCATTTTGAGTAATTTGCAGATTGCTTTCAGAACGGCTTGCATTGAAATTTACTATTTTTTGCCAGACATTCATTGTGGGAAAAGGGTGATTTTCTCGGCGAGTTAAGCAATTTGAGTAATTTGCCGATTGATTTCAGAACGGCTTGCATCACAATTAACTATTTTTTGCCAGGCATTCATTGTGGAACAAAAGTGATTTTCTCGGCGAGTTAAGCATTTTGAATAATTTGCCGATTGGTTTCAGAACGGCTTGCAACACAGTTAACTATTTTTTGCCAGGCATTCATTGTGCAACAAAAGTGATTTTCTCGGCGAGTTAAGCATTTTGAGTAATTTGCCGATTGCTTTCAGAACGGCTTGCATTGAAATTTACTATTTTTTTGCCAGACATTTATTGTGGGAAAAAAGTAATGTTCTCGGCGAGTTAAGCATTTTGAGTAATTTGCCGATTGGTTTCAGAACGGCTTGCATCACAATTAACTATTTTTTGCCAGGCATTCATTGTGGAACAAAAGTGATTTTCTCGGCGAGTTAAGCATTTTGAGTAATTTACCGATTGGTTTCAGAACGGCTTGAATTAAAATTTACTATTTTTTGCCAGACATTCATTGTGGCGCAAAAGTGATTTTCACGGCGAGTTGAGCATTTTGAGCAATTTGCCGATTGGTTTCTGAACGGCTTGCATTGAAATTTACTATTTTTTGCCAGACATTCATTGTGGAACAAAAGTGATTTTCTCGGCTAGTAAAGCATTTTGAGCAAATTGCCGATTGGTTTCAGAACGGCTTGCATTGAAATTTACTCTTTTTTGCAAGACATTCATTGTGGGAAAAAGGTGATTTTCTCGACGAGTTAAGCATTTTGAGTAATTTGCCGATTGATTTCAGAACGGCTTGCATCACAATTAACTATTTTTTGCCAGGCATTCATTGTGGAACAAAAGTGATTTTCTCGGCGAGTTAAGCATTTTGAGTAATTTGCCGATTCGTTTCAGAACGGCTTGCATCACAATTAACTATTTTTTGCCAGGCATTCATTGTGGAACAAAAGTGATTTTTTCGGCGAGTTAAGCATTTTGAGTAATTTGCAGATTGCTTTCAGAACGGCTTGCATTGAAATTTCCTATTTTTTGCCAGACATTCATTGTGGGAAAAAGGTGATTTTCTCGGCGAGTTAAGCAATTTGAGTAATTTGCCGATTGATTTCAGAACGGCTTGCATCACAATTAACTATTTTTTGCCAGGCATTCATTGTGGAACAAAAGTGATTTTCTCGGCGAGTTAAGCATTTTGAGCAATTTGCCGATTCGTTTCAGAACGGCTTGCATTGATATTTACTATTTTTTGCCAGACATTCATTGTGGGGAAAAAGGTGATTTTCTCCACGAGTTAAGCATTTTGAGTAATTTGCCGATTGATTTCAGAACGGCTTGCATTGAAATTTACTATTTTTTGCCAGACATTCATTGTGGGAAAAAGGTGATTTTCTCGGCGAGTTAAGCAATTTGAGTAATTTGCCGATTGATTTCAGAACGGCTTGCATTGAAATTTACGATTTTTTGCCAGACATTCATTGTGGAACAAAAGTGATTTTCTCGGCGAGTTAAGCATTTTGAGCAATTTGCCGATTCGTTTCAGAACGGCTTGCATTGAAATTTACTATTTTTTGCCAGACATTCATTGTGGGAAAAAGGTGATTTTCTCGACGAGTTAAGCATTTTGAGTAATTTGCCGATTGATTTCAGAACGGCTTGCATCACAATTAACTATTTTTTGCCAGGCATTCATTGTGGAACAAAAGTGATTTTCTCGGCGAGTTCAGCATTTTGAGTAATTTGCCGATTCGTTTCAGAACGGCTTGCAATACAATTAACTATTTTTTGCCAGACATTCATTGTGGAACCAAAGTGATTTTCTCGGCGAGTTAAGCATTTTGAGCAATTTGCCGATTGATTACAGAACGGCTTGCATCACAATTATCTATTTTTTGCAAGGCATTCATTGTGGAACAAAAGTGATTTTCTCGGCGAGTTAAGCATTTTGAGTAATTTGCCGATTCGTTTCAGAACGGCTTGCATCACAATTAACTATTTTTTGCCAGACATTCATTGTGGAACAAAAGTGATTTTTTCGGCGAGTTAAGCATTTTGAGTAATTTGCAGATTGCTTTCAGAACGTCTTGCATTGAAATTTACTATTTTTTGCCAGACATTCATTGTGGGAAAAAGGTGATTTTCTCGGCGAGTTAAGCAATTTGAGTAATTTGCCGATTGATTTCAGAACGGCTTGCATCACAATTAACTATTTTTTGCCAGGCATTCATTGTGGAACAAAAGTGATTTTCTCGGCGAGTTAAGCATTTTGAGTAAATTGCCGATTGGTTTCAGAACGGCTTGCATTGAAATTTACAATTTTTTGCCAGACATTCATTGTGGGAAAAAGGTGATTTTCTCGGCGAGTTAAGCAATTTGGATAATTTGCCGATTCGTTTCAGAACGGCTTGCAATACAATTAACTATTTTTTGCCAGGCATTCATTGTGGAACCAAAGTGATTTCTCGGCGAGTTAAGCATTTTGAGCAATTTGTCGATTGGTTTCAGAACGGCTTGCATCACAATTAACTATTTTTTGCCAGGCATTCATTGTGGAACAAAAGTGATTTTTTTCGGCGAGTTAAGCATTTTGAGTAATTTGCAGATTGCTTTCAGAACGGCTTGCATTGAAATTTACTATTTTTTGCCAGACATTCATTGTGGGAAAAAGGTGATTTTCTCGGCGAGTTAAGCAATTTGAGTAATTTGCCGATTGATTTCAGAACGGCTTGCATCACAATTAACTATTTTTTGCCAGGCATTCATTGTGGAACAAAAGTGATTTTCTCGGCGAGTTAAGCATTTTGAGTAATTTGCCGATTGGTTTCAGAACAGCTTGCATTGAAATTTACTATTTTTTGCCAGACATTCATTGTGGAACAAAAGTGATTTTCTCGGCGAGTTAAGCATTTTGAATAATTTGCCGATTGGTTTCAGAACGGCTTGCAACACAGTTAACTATTTTTTGCCAGGCATTCATTGTGCAACAAAAGTGATTTTCTCGGCGAGTTAAGCATTTTGAGTAATTTGCCGATTGCTTTCAGAACGGCTTGCATTGAAATTTACTATTTTTTTGCCAGACATTTATTGTGGGAAAAAAGTAATGTTCTCGGCGAGTTAAGCATTTTGAGTAATTTGCCGATTGGTTTCAGAACGGCTTGCATCACAATTAACTATTTTTTGCCAGGCATTCATTGTGGAACAAAAGTGATTTTCTCGGCGAGTTAAGCATTTTGAGTAAATTACCGATTGGTTTCAGAACGGCTTGAATTAAAATTTACTATTTTTTGCCAGACATTCATTGTGGCACAAAAGTGATTTTCACGGCGTGTTCAGCATTTTGAGCAATTTGCCGATTGGTTTCTGAACGGCTTGCATTGAAATTTACTATTTTTTGCCAGACATTCATTGTGGAACAAAAGTGATTTTCTCGGCGAGTTAAGCATTTTGAGCAAATTGCCGATTGGTTTCAGAACGGCTTGCATTGAAATTTACTCTTTTTTGCAAGACATTCATTGTGGGAAAAAGGTGATTTTCTCGACGAGTTAAACATTTTGAGTAATTTGCCGATTGATTTCAGAACGGCTTGCATCACAATTAACTATTTTTTGCCAGGCATTCATTGTGGAACAAAAGTGATTTTCTCGGCGAGTTAAGCATTTTGAGTAATTTGCCGATTCGTTTCAGAACGGCTTGCAATACAATTAACTATTTTTTGCCAGACATTCATTGTGGAACCAAAGTGATTTTCTCGGCGAGTTAAGCATTTTGAGCAATTTGCCGATTGATTTCAGAACGGCTTGCAACACAGTTAACTATTTTTTGCCAGGCATTCATTGTGCAACAAAAGTGATTTTCTCGGCGAGTTAAGCATTTTGAGTAATTTGCCGATTGATTTCAGAACGGCTTGCATCACAATTAACTATTTTTTGCCAGGCATTCATGGTGGAACAAAAGTGATTTTTTCGGCGAGTTAAGCATTTTGAGTAATTTGCAGATTGCTTTCAGAACGGCTTGCATTGAAATTTACTATTTTTTGCCAGACATTCATTGTGGGAAAAAGGTGATTTTCTCGGCGAGTTAAGCAATTTGAGTAATTTGCCGATTGATTTCAGAACGGCTTGCATCACAATTAACTATTTTTTGCCAGGCATTCATTGTGGAACAAAAGTGATTTTCTCGGCGAGTTAAGCATTTTGAGCAATTTGCCGATTCGTTTCAGAACGGCTTGCATTGAAATTTACTATTTTTTGCCAGACATTCATTGTGGGAAAAAGGTGATTTTCTCCACGAGTTAAGCATTTTGAGTAATTTGCCGATTGATTTCAGAACGGCTTGCATTGAAATTTACTATTTTTTGCCAGACATTCATTGTGGGAAAAAGGTGATTTTCTCGGCGAGTTAAGCAATTTGAGTAATTTGCCGATTGATTTCAGAACGGCTTGCATCACAATTAACTATTTTTTGCCAGGCATTCATTGTGGAACAAAAGTGATTTGTTCAATTAATAGTTCAATTAACTATTTTTTGCCAGGCATTCATTGTGGAACAAAAGTGATTTTCTCGGCGAGTTAAGCATTTTGAGTAATTTGCCGATTCGTTTCAGAACGGCTTGCAATACAATTAACTATTTTTTGCCAGACATTCATTGTGGAACCAAAGTGATTTTCTCGGCGAGTTAAGCATTTTGAGCAACTTGCCGATTGATTTCAGAACGGCTTGCATCACAATTAACTATTTTTTGCAAGGCATTCATTGTGGAACAAAAGTGATTTTCTCGGCGAGTTAAGCATTTTGAGTAATTTGCCGATTCGTTTCACAACGGCTTGCAATACAATTAACTATTTTTTGCCAGACATTCATTGTGGAACCAAAGTGACTTTCTCGGCGAGGTCTGCATTTTCAGCAATTTGCCGATTGGTTTCAGACCGGCTTGCATCAGAATTAACTATTTTTTGCCAGGCATTCATTGTGGAACAAAAGTGATTTTTTTCGGCGAGTTAAGCATTTTGAGTAATTTGCAGATTGCTTTCCGAACGGCTTGCATTGAAATTTACTATTTTTTGCCAGACATTCATTGTGGGAAAAAGGTGATTTTCTCGGCGAGTTAAGCAATTTGAGTAATTTGCCGATTGATTTCAGAACGGCTTGCATCACAATTAACTATTTTTTGCCAGGCATTCATTGTGGAACAAAAGTGATTTTCTCGGCGAGTTAAGCATTTTGAGTAAATTGCCGATTGGTTTCAGAACGGCTTGCATTGAAATTTACTATTTTTTGCCAGGCATTCATTGTGGGAAAAAGGTGATTTTCTCGGCGAGTTAAGCAATTTGAGTAATTTGCCGATAGATTTCAGAACGGCTTGCATCACAATTAACTATTTTTTGCCAGACATTCATTGTGGAACCAAAGTGATTTTCTCGGCGAGGTAAGCATTTTGAGCAATTTGCCGATTGATTTCAAACGGCTTGCATCACAATTAACTATTTTTTGCAAGGCATTCATTGTGGAACAAAAGTGATTTTCTCGGCGAGTTAAGCATTTTGAGCAATTTGCCGATTCGTTTCAGAACGGCTTGCATTGAAATTTACTATTTTTTGCCAGCCATTCATTGTGGGAAAAAGGTGATTTTCTCCACGAGTTAAGCATTTTGAGTAATTTGCCGATTGATTTCAGAACGGCTTGCATCACAATTAACTATTTTTTGCCAGGCATTCATTGTGGAACAAAAGTGATTTTCTCGGCGAGTTAAGCATTTTGAGCAATTTGCCGATTCGTTTCAGAACGGCTTACAATACAATTAACTATTTTTTGCCAGACATTCATTGTGGTGCCAAAGTGATTTTCTCGGCGAGTTAAGCATTTTGAGCAATTTGCCGATTGATTTCAAACGGCTTGCATCACAATTAACTATTTTTTGCAAGGCATTCATTGTGGAACAAAAGTGATTTTCTCGGCGAGTTAAGCATTTTGAGTAATTTGCCGATTCGTTTCAGAACGGCTTGCAATACAATTGACTATTTTTTGCCAGACATTCATTGTGGAACTAAAGTGACTTTCTCGGCGAGTTCAGCATTTTCAGCAATTTGCCGATTGGTTTCAGACCGGCTTGCATCACAATTAACTATTTTTTGCCAGACATTCATTGTGGGAAAAAGGTGACTTTCTCGGCGAGATAAGCAATTTGAGTAATTTGCCGATTGATTTCAGAACGGCTTGCATCACAATTAACTATTTTTTGCCAGGCATTCATTGTGGAACAAAAGTGATTTTCTCGGCGAGTTAAGCATTTTGAGTAAATTGCCGATTGGTTTCAGAACGGCTTGGATTGAAATTTACTATTTTTTGCCAGGCATTCATTGTGGGAAAAAGGTGATTTTCTCGGCGAGTTAAGCAATTTGAGTAATTTGCCGATTGATTTCAGAACGGCTTGCATCACAATTAACTATTTTTTGCCAGACATTCATTGTGGAACCAAAGTGATTTTCTCGGCGAGTTAAGCATTTTGAGCAATTTGCCGATTGATTTCAAACGGCTTGCATCACCATTAACTATTTTTTGCAAGGCATTCATTGTGGAACAAAAGTGATTTTCTCGGCGAGTTAAGCATTTTGAGCAATTTGCCGATTCGTTTCAGAACGGCTTGCATTGAAATTTACTATTTTTTGCCAGACATTCATTGTGGGAAAAAGGTGATTTTCTCCACGAGTTAAGCATTTTGAGTAATTTGCCGATTGATTTCAGAACGGCTTGCATCACAATTAACTATTTTTTGCCAGGCATTCATTGTGGAACAAAAGTGATTTTCTCGGCGAGTTAAGCATTTTGAGTAATTTGCCGATTCGTTTCAGAACGGCTTGCAATACAATTAACTATTTTTTGCCAGACATTCATTGTGGAGCCAAAGTGATTTTCTCGGCGAGTTAAGCATTTTGAGCAAATTGCCGATTGGTTTCAGAACGGCTTGCATTGAAATTTACTCTTTTTTGCAAGACATTCATTGTGGGAAAAAGGTGGTTTTCTCGACGAGTTAAGCATTTTGAGTAATTTGCCGATTGATTTCAGAACGGCTTGCATCACAATTAACTATTTTTTGCCAGGCATTCATTGTGGAACAAAAGTGATTTTGTCGGCGAGTTAAGCATTTTGAGTAATTTGCCGATTCGTTTCAGAACGGCTTGCAATACAATTAACTATTTTTTGCCAGACATTCATTGTGGAACCAAAGTGATTTTCTCGGCGAGTTAAGCATTTTGAGCAATTTGCCGATTGATTTCAGAACGGCTTGCATCACAATTAACTATTTTTTGCCAGGCATTCATTGTGGAACAAAAGTGATTTTCTCGGCGAGTTAAGCATTTTGAGTAATTTGCCGATTGATTTCAGAACGGCTTGCATCACAATTAACTATTTTTTGCAAGGCATTCATTGTGGAACAAAAGTGATTTTCTCGGCGAGTTAAGCATTTTGAGTAATTTGCCGATTCGTTTCAGAACGGCTTGCATCACAATTAACTATTTTTTGCCAGGCATTCATTGTGGGAAAAAAGTGATTTGCTCGGCGTGTTAAGCATTTTGAGTAATTTACCGATTGGTTTCAGAACGGCTTGAATTAAAATTTACTATTTTTTGCCAGCCATTCTTTGTGGCACAAAAGTGATTTTCACGGCGAGTTAAGCATTTTGAGCAATTTGCCGATTGGTTTCTGAACGGCTTGCATTGAAATTTACTATTTTTTGCCAGACATTCATTGTGGAACAAATGTGATTTGCTCGGCGAGTTAAGCATTTTGAGTAATTTACCGATTGGTTTCAGAACGGCTTGATTTAAAATTTACTATTTTTTGCCAGCCATTCATTGTGGCACAAAAGTGATTTTCACGGCGAGTTAAGCATTTTGAGCAATTTGCCGATTGGTTTCTGAACGGCTTGCATTGAAATTTACTATTTTTTGCCAGACATTCATTGTGGAACAAATGTGATTTTCTCGGCGAGTTAAGCATTTTGAGCAATTTGCCGATTCGTTTCAGAACGGCTTGCATTGAAATTTACTATTTTGTGCCAGACATTCATTGTGGGAAAAAGGTGATTTTCTCGACGAGTTAAACATTTTGAGTAATTTGCCGATTGATTTCAGAACGGCTTGCATCACAATTAACTATTTTTTGCCAGGCATTCATTGTGGAACAAAAGTGATTTTCTCAGCGAGTTAAGCATTTTGAGTAATTTGCCGATTCGCTTCAGAACGGCTTGCAATACAAGTAACTATTTTTTGCCAGACATTCATTGTGGAACCAAAGTGATTTTCACGGAGAGTTAAGCATTTTGAGCAATTTGCCGATTGGTTTCAGAACGGCTTGCATTGAAATTTACTATTTTTTGCCAGACATTCATTGTGGGAAAAAGGTGGTTTTCTTGGCGTGTTAGGCATTTTGAGTAATTTGCCGATTGATTTCAGAACGGCTTGCATCACAATTAACTATTTTTTGCCAGGCATTCATCGTGGAACAAAAGTGATTTTCTCGGCGAGTTAAGCATTTTGAGTAATTTGCCGATTGGTTTCAGAACGGCTTGCATTGAAATTTACTATTTTTTGCCAGACATTCATTGTGGAACAAAAATGATTTTCTCGGCGAGTTAAGCATTTTGAGCAAATTGCCGATTGGTTTCAGAACGGCTTGCATCAGAATTAACTATTTTTTGCCAAGCATTCATTGTGGAACAAAAGTGATTTTCTCGGCGAGTTAAGCATTTTGAGTAATTTGCCGATTGCTTTCAGTATGGCTTGCATTGAAATTTACTATTTTTTGCCAGACATTCATTGTGGGAAAAAAGTGATTTGCTCGGCGAGTGAAGCATTTTGAGTAATTTACCGATTGGTTTCAGAACGGCTTGAATTAAAATTTACTATTTTTTGCCAGCCATTCATTGTGGCACAAAAGTGATTTTCACGGCGAGTTAAGCATTTTGAGCAATTTGCCGATTGGTTTCTGAACGGCTTGCATTGAAATTTACTATTTTTTGCCAGACATTCATTGTGGAACAAAAGTGATTTTCTCGGCGAGTTAAGCATTTTGAGCAATTTGCCGATTCGTTTCAGAACGGCTTGCATTGAAATTTACTATTTTTTGCCAGACATTCATTGTGGGAAAAAGGTGATTTTCTCGACGAGTTAAGCATTTTGAGTAATTTGCCGATGGATTTCAGAACGGCTTGCATCACAATTAACTATTTTTTGCCAGGCATTCATTGTGGAACAAAAGTGATTTTCTCGGCGAGTTAAGCATTTTGAGTAATTTGCCGATTCGTTTCAGAACGGCTTGCAATACAATTAACTATTTTTTGCCAGACATTCATTGTGGAACCAAAGTGATTTTCTCGGCGAGTTAAGCATTTTGAGCAATTTGCCGATTGATTTCAAACGGCTTGCATCACAATTAACTATTTTTTGCAAGGCATTCATTGTGGAACAAAAGTGATTTTCTCGGCGCGTTAAGCATTTTGAGTAATTTGCCGATTCGTTTCAGAACGGCTTGCAATACAATTGACTATTTTTTGCCAGACATTCATTGTGGAACTAAAGTGACTTTCTCGGCGAGTTCAGCATTTTCAGCAATTTGCCGATTGGTTTCAGACCGGCTTGCATCACAATTAACTATTTTTTGCCAGGCATTCATTGTGGAACGAAAGTGATTTTTTCGGCGAGTTAAGCAATTTGAGTAATTTGCCGATTGATTTCAGAACGGCTTGCATCACAATTAACTATTTTTTTGCCAGGCATTCATTGTGGAACAAAGGTGATTTTCTCGGCGAGTTAAGCATTTTGAGTAAATTGCCGATTGGTTTCAGAACGGCTTGCATTGAAATTTACTATTTTTTGCCAGACATTCATTGTGGGAAAAAGGTGATTTTCTCGGCGAGTTAAGCAATTTGAGTAATTTGCCGATTCGTTTCAGAACGGCTTGCAATACAATTATCTATTTTTTGCCAGGCATTCATTGTGGCACCAAAGTGACTTTCTCGGCGAGTTAAGCATTTTGAGCAATTTGTCGATTGGTTTCAGAACGGCTTGCATCACAATTAACTATTTTTTGCCAGGCATTCATTGTGGAACAAAAGTGATTTTTTTCGGCGAGTTAAGCATTTTGAGTAATTTGCAGATTGCTTTCAGAACGGCTTGCATTGAAATTTACTATTTTTTGCCAGCCATTCATTGTGGGAAAAAGGTGATTTTCTCGGCGAGTTAAGCAATTTGAGTAATTTGCCGATTGATTTCAGAACGGCTTGCATCACAATTAACTATTTTTTGCCCGACATTCATTGTGGAACAAAAGTGATTTTCTCGGCGAGTTAAGCATTTTGAGTAATTTACCGATTGGTTTCAGAACAGCTTGCATTAAAAATTACTATTTTTTGCCAGGCATTCATTGTGGAACAAAATGATTTTCTCGGCAAGTTAAGCATTTTGAGTAATTTGCCGATTGGTTTCAGAACGGCTTGCATCACAATTAACTATTTTTTGCCAGGCATTCATTGTGGAACAAAAGTGATTTTCTAGGCGAGTTAAGCATTTTGAGTAATTTGCCGATTGCTGCCAGAATGGCTTGCATTGAAATTTACTATTTTTTGCCAGACATTCATTGTGGGAAAAAAGTGATTTGCTCGGCGTGTTAAGCATTTTGAGTAATTTACCGATTGGGTTCAGAACGGCTTGAATTAAAATTTAATATTTTTTGCCAGCCATTCATTGTGGCACAAAAGTGATTTTCACGGCGAGTTAAGCATTTTGAGCAATTTGCCGATTGGTTTCTGAACGGCTTGCATTGAAATTTACTATTTTTTGCCAGCCATTCATTGTGGCACAAAAGTGATTTTCACGGCGAGTTAAGCATTTTGAGCAATTTGTCGATTGGTTTCTGAACGGCTTGCATTGAAATTTACTATTTTTTGCCAGACATTCATTGTGGAACAAAAGTGATTTTCTCGGCGAGTTAAGCATTTTGAGCAATTTGCCGATTCGTTTCAGAACGGCTTGCATTGAAATTTACTATTTTTTGCCAGACATTCATTGTGGGAAAAAGGTGATTTTCTCGACGAGTTAAGCATTTTCAGTAATTTGCCGATTGATTTCAGAACGGCTTGCATCACAATTAACTATTTTTTGCCAGGCATTCATTCTGGAACAAAAGTGATTTTCTCGGCGAGTTAAGCATTTTGAGTAATTTGCCGATTCGTTTCAGAACGGCTTGCAATACAATTAAGTATTTTTTGCCGGACATTCATTGTGGAACCAAAGTGACTTTCTCGGCGAGTTCAGCATTTTCAGCAATTTGCCGATTGGTTTCAGACCGGCTTGCATCACAATTAACTATTTTTTGCCAGACATTCATTGTGGTACAAAAGTGATTTTTTTCGGCGAGTTAAGCATTTTGAGTAATTTGCAGATTGCTTTCAGAACGGCTTGCATTGAAATTTACTATTTTTTGCCAGCCATTCATTGTGGGAAAAAGGTGATTTTCTCGGCGAGTTAAGCAATTTGAGTAATTTGCCGATTGGTTTCAGAACGGCTTGCATTGAAATTTACTATTTTTTGCCAGACAATCATTGTGGAACAAAAGTGATTTTCTCGGCGAGTTAAGCATTTTGAGTAATTTGCCGATTGCTTTCAGAACGGCTTGCATTGAAATTTACTATTTTTTGCCAGACATTCATTGTGGGAAAAAAGTAATGTTCTCGGCGAGTTAACCATTTTGAGTAATTTGCCGATTGGTTTCAGAACGGCTTGCATCACAATTAACTATTTTTTGCCAGGCATTCATTGTGGAACAAAAGTGATTTTCTCGGCGAGTTAAGCATTTTGAGTAATTTACCGATTGGTTTCAGAACGGCTTGAATTAAAATTTACTATTTTTTGCCAGACATTCATTGTGGCACAAAAGTGATTTTCACGGCGAGTTAAGCATTTTGAGCAATTTGCCGATTGGTTTCTGAACGGCTTGCATTGAAATTTACTATTTTTTGCCAGACATTCATTGTGGAACAAAAGTGATTTTCTCGGCGAGTTAAGCATTTTGAGCAAATTGCCGATTGGTTTCAGAACGGCTTGCATTGAAATTTACTCTTTTTTGCAAGACATTCATTGTGGGAAAAAGGTGGTTTTCTCGACGAGTTAAGCATTTTGAGTAATTTGCCGATTGATTTCAGAACGGCTTGCATCACAATTAACTATTTTTTGCCAGGCATTCATTGTGGAACAAAAGTGATTTTGTCGGCGAGTTAAGCATTTTGAGTAATTTGCCGATTCGTTTCAGAACGGCTTGCAATACAATTAACTATTTTTTGCCAGACATTCATTGTGGAACCAAAGTGATTTTCTCGGCGAGTTAAGCATTTTGAGCAATTTGCCGATTGATTTCAGAACGGCTTGCATCACAATTAACTATTTTTTGCCAGGCATTCATTGTGGAACAAAAGTGATTTTCTCGGCGAGTTAAGCATTTTGAGTAATTTGCCGATTGATTTCAGAACGGCTTGCATCACAATTAACTATTTTTTGCAAGGCATTCATTGTGGAACAAAAGTGATTTTCTCGGCGAGTTAAGCATTTTGAGTAATTTGCCGATTCGTTTCAGAACGGCTTGGAATACAATTAACTATTTTTTGCCAGACATTCATTGTGGGAAAAAGGTGATTTTCTCGGCGAGTTAAGCAATTTGAGTAATTTGCCGATTCGTTTCAGAACGGCTTGCAATACAATTAACTATTTTTTGCCAGACATTCATTGTGGAACCAAAGTGACTTTCTCGGCGAGTTAAGCATTTTGAGCAATTTGCCGATTGGTTTCTGAACGGCTTGCATTGAAATTTACTATTTTTTGCCAGACATTCATTGTGGAACAAAAGTGATTTTCTCGGCGAGTTAAGCATTTTGAGCAAATTGCCGATTGGTTTCAGAACGGCTTGCATTGAAATTTACTCTTTTTTGCAAGACATTCATTGTGGGAAAAAGGTGGTTTTCTCGACGAGTTAAGCATTTTGAGTAATTTGCCGATTGATTTCAGAACGGCTTGCATCACAATTAACTATTTTTTGCCAGGCATTCATTGTGGAACAAAAGTGATTTTGTCGGCGAGTTAAGCATTTTGAGTAATTTGCCGATTCGTTTCAGAACGGCTTGCAATACAATTAACTATTTTTTGCCAGACATTCATTGTGGAACCAAAGTGATTTTCTCGGCGAGTTAAGCATTTTGAGCAATTTGCCGATTGATTTCAGAACGGCTTGCATCACAATTAACTATTTTTTGCCAGGCATTCATTGTGGAACAAAAGTGATTTTCTCGGCGAGTTAAGCATTTTGAGTAATTTGCCGATTGATTTCAGAACGGCTTGCATCACAATTAACTATTTTTTGCAAGGCATTCATTGTGGAACAAAAGTGATTTTCTCGGCGAGTTAAGCATTTTGAGTAATTTGCCGATTCGTTTCAGAACGGCTTGGAATACAATTAACTATTTTTTGCCAGACATTCATTGTGGAACCAAAGTGACTTCTCGGCGAGTTCAGCATTTTCAGCAATTTGCCGATTGGTTTCAGACCGGCTTGCATCACAATTAACTATTTTTTGCCAGGCATTCATTGTGGAACAAAAGTGATTTTTTCGGCGAGTTAAGCATTTTGAGTAATTTGCAGATTGCTTTCAGAACGGCTTGCATTGATATTTACTATTTTTTGCCAGACATTCATTGTGGGAAAAAGGTGATTTTCTCGGCGAGTTAAGCAATTTGAGTAATTTGCCGATTCGTTTCAGAACGGCTTGCAATACAATTAACTATTTTTTGCCAGACATTCATTGTGGAACCAAAGTGACTTTCTCGGCGAGTTCAGCATTTTCAGCAATTTGCCGATTGGTTTCAGACCGGCTTGCATCACAATTAACTATTTTTTGCCAGGCATTCATTGTGGAACAAAAGTGATTTTTTCGGCGAGTTAAGCATTTTGAGTAATTTGCAGATTGCTTTCAGAACGGCTTGCATTGAAATTTACTATTTTTTGCCAGACATTCATTGTGGGAAAAAGGTGATTTTCTCGGCGAGTTAAGCAATTTGAGTAATTTGCCGATTGATTTCAGAACGGCTTGCATCACAATTAACTATTTTTTGCCAGGCATTCATTGTGGAACAAAAGTGATTTTCTCGGCGAGTTAAGCATTTTGAGTAAATTGCCGATTGGTTTCAGAACGGCTTGCATTGAAATTTTCTATTTTTTGCCAGACATTCATTGTGGGAAAAAGGTGATTTTCGCGGCGAGTTAAGCAATTTGAGTAACTTGCCGATTCGTTTCAGAACGGCTTGCAATACAATTAACTATTTTTTGCCAGGCATTCATTGTGGAACCAAAGTGACTTTCTCGGCGAGATAAGCATTTTGAGCAATTTGTCGATTGGTTTCAGAACGGCTTGCATCACAATTAACTATTTTTTGCCAGGCATTCATTGTGGAACAAAAGTGATTTTTTTCGGCGAGTTAAGCATTTTGAGTAATTTGCAGATTGCTTTCAGAACGGCTTGCATTGAAATTTACTATTTTTTGCCAGACATTCATTGTGGGAAAAAGGTGAATTTCTCGGCGAGTTAAGCAATTTGAGTAATTTGCCGATTCGTTTCAGAACGGCTTGCAATACAATTAACTATTTTTTGCCAGACATTCATTGTGGAACCAAAGTGACTTTCTCGGCGAGTTCAGCATTTTCAGCAATTTGCCGATTGGTTTCAGACCGGCTTGCATCACAATTAACTATTTTTTGCCAGGCATTCATTGTGGAACAAAAGTGATTTTTTCGGCGAGTTAAGCATTTTGAGTAATTTGCAGATTGCTTTCAGAACGGCTTGCATTGAAATTTACTATTTTTTGCCAGACATTCATTGTGGGAAAAAGGTGATTTTCTCGGCGAGTTAAGCAATTTGAGTAATTTGCCGATTGATTTCAGAACGGCTTGCATCACAATTAACTATTTTTTGCCAGTCATTCATTGTGGAACAAAAGTGATTTTCTCGGCTAGTTAAGCATTTTGAGTAAATTGCCGATTGGTTTCAGAACGGCTTGCATTGAAATTTTCTATTTTTTGCCAGACATTCATTGTGGGAAAAAGGTGATTTTCGCGGCGAGTTAAGCAATTTGAGTAACTTGCCGATTCGTTTCAGAACGGCTTGCAATACAATTAACTATTTTTTGCCAGGCATTCATTGTGGAACCAAAGTGACTTTCTCGGCGAGTTAAGCATTTTGAGCAATTTGTCGATTGGTTTCAGAACGGCTTGCATCACAATTAACTATTTTTTGCCAGGCATTCATTGTGGAACAAAAGTGATTTTTTTCGGCGAGTTAAGCATTTTGAGTAATTTGCAGATTGCTTTCAGAACGGCTTGCATTGAAATTTTCTATTTTTTGCCAGACATTCATTGTGGGAAAAAGGTGATTTTCGCGGCGAGTTAAGCAATTTGAGTAATTTGACGATTCGTTTCAGAACGGCTTGCAATACAATTAACTATTTTTTGCCAGACATTCATTGTGGAACCAAAGTGACTTTCTCGGCGAGTTCAGCATTTTCAGCAATTTGCCGATTGGTTTCAGACCGGCTTGCATCACAATTAACTATTTTTTGCCAGGCATTCATTGTGGAACAAAAGTGATTTTTTCGGCGAGTTAAGCATTTTGAGTAATTTGCAGATTGCTTTCAGAACGGCTTGCATTGAAATTTACTATTTTTTGCCAGACATTCATTGTGGGAAAAAGGTGATTTTCTCGGCGAGTTAAGCAATTTGAGTAATTTGCCGATTGATTTCAGAACGGCTTGCATCACAATTAACTATTTTTTGCCAGGCATTCATTGTGGAACAAAAGTGATTTTCTCGGCGAGTTAAGCATTTTGAGTAAATTGCCGATTGGTTTCAGAACGGCTTGCATTGAAATTTTCTATTTTTTGCCAGACATTCATTGTGGGAAAAAGGTGATTTTCGCGGCGAGTTAAGCAATTTGAGTAACTTGCCGATTCGTTTCAGAACGGCTTGCAATACAATTAACTATTTTTTGCCAGGCATTCATTGTGGAACCAAAGTGACTTTCTCGGCGAGTTAAGCATTTTGAGCAATTTGTCGATTGGTTTCAGAACGGCTTGCATCACAATTAACTATTTTTTGCCAGGCATTCATTGTGGAACAAAAGTGATTTTTTTCGGCGAGTTAAGCATTTTGAGTAATTTGCAGATTGCTTTCAGAACGGCTTGCATTGAAATTTACTATTTTTTGCCAGACATTCATTGTGGGAAAAAGGTGAATTTCTCGGCGAGTTAAGCAATTTGAGTAATTTGCCGATCCGTTTCAGAACGGCTTGCAATACAATTAACTATTTTTTGCCAGACATTCATTGTGGAACCAAAGTGACTTTCTCGGCGAGTTCAGCATTTTCAGCAATTTGCCGATTGGTTTCAGACCGGCTTGCATCACAATTAACTATTTTTTGCCAGGCATTCATTGTGGAACAAAAGTGATTTTTCGGCGAGTTAAGCATTTTGAGTAATTTGCAGATTGCTTTCAGAACGGCTTGCATTGAAATTTACTATTTTTTGCCAGACATTCATTGTGGGAAAAAGGTGATTTTCTCGGCGAGTTAAGCAATTTGAGTAATTTGCCGATTGATTTCAGAACGGCTTGCATCACAATTAACTATTTTTTGCCAGTCATTCATTGTGGAACAAAAGTGATTTTCTCGGCTAGTTAAGCATTTTGAGTAAATTGCCGATTGGTTTCAGAACGGCTTGCATTGAAATTTTCTATTTTTTGCCAGACATTCATTGTGGGAAAAAGGTGATTTTCGCGGCGAGTTAAGCAATTTGAGTAACTTGCCGATTCGTTTCAGAACGGCTTGCAATACAATTAACTATTTTTTGCCAGGCATTCATTGTGGAACCAAAGTGACTTTCTCGGCGAGTTAAGCATTTTGAGCAATTTGTCGATTGGTTTCAGAACGGCTTGCATCACAATTAACTATTTTTTGCCAGGCATTCATTGTGGAACAAAAGTGATTTTTTTCGGCGAGTTAAGCATTTTGAGTAATTTGCAGATTGCTTTCAGAACGGCTTGCATTGAAATTTACTATTTTTTGCCAGACATTCATTGTGGGAAAAAGGTGATTTTCTCGGCGAGTTAAGCAATTTGAGTAATTTGCCGATTGATTTCAGAACGGCTTGCATCACAATTAACTATTTTTTGCCAGGCATTCATTGTGGAACAAAAGTGATTTTCTCGGCGAGTTAAGCATTTTGAGTAATTTGCCGATTGGTTTCAGAACGGCTTGCATTGAAATTTACTATTTTTTGCCAGACATTCATTGTGGGAAAAAAGTAATGTTCTCGGCGAGTTAAGCATTTTGAGTAACTTGCCGATTGGTTTCAGAACGGCTTGCATCACAATTAACTTATTTTTGCCAGGCATTCATTGTGGAACAAAAGTGATTTTCTCGGCGAGTTAAGCATTTTGAGTAATTTACCGATTGGTTTCAGAACGGCTTGAATTAAAATTTACTATTTTTTGCCAGACATTCATTGTGGAACAAAAGTGATTTTCTCGGCGAGTTAAGCATTTTGAGCAAATTGCCGATTGGTTTCAGAACGGCTTGCATTGAAATTTACTCTTTTTTGCAAGACATTCATTGTGGGAAAAAGGTGGTTTTCTCGACGAGTTAAGCATTTTGAGTAATTTGCCGATTGATTTCAGAACGGCTTGCATCACAATTAACTATTTTTTGCCAGGCATTCATTGTGGAACAAAAGTGATTTTGTCGGCGAGTTAAGCATTTTGAGTAATTTGCCGATTCGTTTCAGAACGGCTTGCAAAACAATTAACTATTTTTTGCCAGACATTCATTGTGGAACCAAAGTGATTTTCTCGGCGAGTTAAGCATTTTGAGCAATTTGCCGATTGATTTCAGAACGGCTTGCATCACAATTAACTATTTTTTGCCAGGCATTCATTGTGGAACAAAAGTGATTTTCTCGGCGAGTTAAGCATTTTGAGTAATTTGCCGATTGATTTCAGAACGGCTTGCATCACAATTAACTATTTTTTGCAAGGCATTCATTGTGGAACAAAAGTGATTTTCTCGGCGAGTTAAGCATTTTGAGTAATTTGCCGATTCGTTTCAGAACGGCTTGCAATACAATTAACTATTTTTTGCCAGACATTCATTGTGGAACCAAAGTGACTTTCTCGGCGAGTTCAGCATTTTCAGCAATTTGCCGATTGGTTTCAGACCGGCTTGCATCACAATTAACTATTTTTTGCCAGGCATTCATTGTGGAACAAAAGTGATTTTTTCGGCGAGTTAAGCATTTTGAGTAATTTGCAGATTGCTTTCAGAACGGCTTGCATTGAAATTTACAATTTTTTGCCAGACATTCATTGTGGGAAAAAGGTGATTTTCTCGGCGAGTTAAGCAATTTGAGTAATTTGCCGATTCGTTTCAGAACGGCTTGCAATACAATTAACTATTTTTTGCCAGACATTCATTGTGGAACCAAAGTGACTTTCTCGGCGAGTTCAGCATTTTCAGCAATTTGCCGATTGGTTTCAGACCGGCTTGCATCACAATTAACTATTTTTTGCCAGGCATTCATTGTGGAACAAAAGTGATTTTTTCGGCGAGTTAAGCATTTTGAGTAATTTGCAGATTGCTTTCAGAACGGCTTGCATTGACATTTACTATTTTTTGCCAGACATTCATTGTGGGAAAAAGGTGATTTTCTCGGCGAGTTAAGCAATTTGAGTAATTTGCCGATTGATTTCAGAACGGCTTGCATCACAATTAACTATTTTTTGCCAGGCATTCATTGTGGAACAAAAGTGATTTTCTCGGCGAGTTAAGCATTTTCAGTAAATTGCCGATTGGTTTCAGAACGGCTTGCATTGAAATTTTCTATTTTTTGCCAGACATTCATTGTGGGAAAAAGGTGATTATTGCGGCGAGTTAAGCAATTTGAGTAATTTGCCGATTCGTTTCAGAACGGCTTGCAATACAATTAACTATTTTTTGCCAGACATTCATTGTGGAACCAAAGTGAGTTTCTCGGCGAGTTCAGCATTTTCAGCAATTTGCCGATTGGTTTCAGACCGGCTTGCATCACAATTAACTATTTTTTGCCAGGCATTCATTGTGGAACAAAAGTGATTTTTTCGGCGAGTTAAGCATTTTGAGTAATTTGCAGATTGCTTTCAGAACGGCTTGCATTGAAATTTACTATTTTTTGCCAGACATTAATTGTGGGAAAAAGGTGATTTTCTCGGCGACTTAAGCAATTTGAGTAATTTGCCGATTGATTTCAGAACGGCTTGCATCACAATTAACTATTTTTTGCCAGGCATTCATTGTGGAACAAAAGTGATTTTCTCGGCGAGTTAAGCATTTTGAGTAAATTGCCCATTGGTTTCAGAACGGCTTGCATTGAAATTTTCTATTTTTTGCCAGACATTCATTGTGGGAAAAAGGTGATTTTCGCGGCGAGTTAAGCAATTTGAGTAATTTGCCGATTCGTTTCAGAACGGCTTGCAATACAATTAACTATTTTTTGCCAGGCATTCATTGTGGAACCAAAGTGACTTTCTCGGCGAGTTAAGCATTTTGAGTAATTTGCAGATTGCTTTCAGAACGGCTTGCATTGAAATTTACTATTTTTTGCCAGACATTCATTGTGGGAAAAAGGTGATTTTCTCGGCGAGTTAAGCAATTTGAGTAATTTGCCGATTGATTTCAGAACGGCTTGCATCACAATTAACTATTTTTTGCCAGGCATTCATTGTGGAACAAAAGTGATTTTCTCGGCGAGTTAAGCAATTTGAGTAAATTGCCGATTGGTTTCAGAACGGCTTGCATTGAAATTTTCTATTTTTTGCCAAACATTCATTGTGGGAAAAAGGTGATTTTCGCGGCGAGTTAAGCAATTTGAGTAATTTGCCGATTCGTTTCAGAACGGCTTGCAATACAATTAACTATTTTTTGCCAGACATTCATTGTGGAACCAAAGTGACTTTCTCGGCGAGTTCAGCATTTTCAGCAATTTGCCGATTGGTTTCAGACCGGCTTGCATCACAATTAACTATTTTTTGCCAGGCATTCATTGTGGAACAAAAGTGATTTTTTCGGCGAGTTAAGCATTTTGAGTAATTTGCAGATTGCTTTCAGAACGGCTTGCATTGAAATTTACTATTTTTTGCCAGACATTCATTGTGGGAAAAAGGTGATTTTCTCGGCGAGTTAAGCAATTTGAGTAATTTGCCGATTGATTTCAGAACGGCTTGCATCACAATTAACTATTTTTTGCCAGGCATTCATTGTGGAACAAAAGTGATTTTCTCGGCGAGTTAAGCATTTTGAGTAAATTGCCGATTGGTTTCAGAACGGCTTGCATTGAAATTTTCTATTTTTTGCCAAACATTCATTGTGGGAAAAAGGTGATTTTCGCGGCGAGTTAAGCAATTTGAGTAATTTGCCGATTCGTTTCAGAACGGCTTGCAATACAATTAACTATTTTTTGCCAGGCATTCATTGTGGAACAAAAGTGATTTTCTCGGCGAGTTAAGCATTTTGAGGAAATTGCCGATTGGTTTCAGAACGGCTTGCATTGAAATTTTCTATTTTTTGCCAGACATTCATTGTGGGAAAAAGGTGATTTTCGCGGCGAGTTAAGCAATTTGAGTAATTTGCCGATTCGTTTCAGAACGGCTTGCAATACAATTAACTATTTTTTGCCAGACATTCATTGTGGAACCAAAGTGACTTTCTCGGCGAGTTCAGCATTTTCAGCAATTTGCCGATTGGTTTCAGACCGGCTTGCATCACAATTAACTATTTCTTGCCAGGCATTCATTGTGGAACAAAAGTGATTTTTTCGGCGAGTTAAGCATTTTGAGTAATTTGCAGATTGCTTTCAGAACGGCTTGCATTGAAATTTACTATTTTTTGCCAGACATTCATTGTGGGAAAAAGGTGATTTTCTCGGCGAGTTAAGCAATTTGAGTAATTTGCCGATTGATTTCAGAACGGCTTGCATCACAATTAACTATTTTTTGCCCGGCATTCATTGTGGAACAAAAGTGATTTTCTCGGCGAGTTAAGCATTTTGAGTAAATTGCCGATTGGTTTCAGAACGGCTTGCATTGAAATTTGCTATTTTTTGCCAGACATTCATTGTGGGAAAAAGGTGATTTTCGCGGCGAGTTAAGCAATTTGAGTAATTTGCCGATTCGTTTCAGAACGGCTTGCAATACAATTTACTATTTTTTGCCAGGCGTTCATTGTGGAACCAAAGTGACTTTCTCGGCGAGTTAAGCATTTTGAGCAATTTGTCGATTGGTTTCAGAACGGCTTGCATCACAATTAACTATTTTTTGCCAGGCATTCATTGTGGAACAAAAGTGATTTTTTTCGGCGAGTTAAGCATTTTGAGTAATTTGCAGATTGCTTTCAGAACGGCTTGCATTGAAATTTACTATTTTTTGCCAGACATTCATTGTGGGAAAAAGGTGATTTTCTCGGCGAGTTAAGCAATTTGAGTAATTTGCCGATTGATTTCAGAACGGCTTGCATCACAATTAACTATTTTTTGCCAGGCATTCATTGTGGAACAAAAGTGATTTTCTCGGCGAGTTAAGCATTTTGAGTAAATTGCCGATTGGTTTCAGAACGGCTTGCATTGAAATTTTCTATTTTTTGCCAGACATTCATTGTGGGAAAAAAGTGATTTTCGCGGCGAGTTAAGCAATTTGAGTAATTTGCCGATTCGTTTCAGAACGGCTTGCAATACAATTAACTATTTTTTGCCAGGCATTCATTGTGGAACCAAAGTGACTTTCTCGGCGAGTTAAGCATTTTGAGCAATTTGTCGATTGGTTTCAGAACGGCTTGCATCACAATTAACTATTTTTTGCCAGGCATTCATTGTGGAACAAAAGAGATTTTTTTCGGCGAGTTAAGCATTTTGAGTAATTTGCAGATTGCTTTCAGAACGGCTTGCATTGAAATTTACTATTTTTTGCCAGACATTCATTGTGGGAAAAAGGTGATTTTCTCGGCGAGTTAAGCAATTTGAGTAATTTGCTGATTGATTTCTGAACGGCTTGCATCACAATTAACTATTTTTTGCCAGGCATTCATTGTGGAACAAAAGTGATTTTCTCGGCGAGTTAAGCATTTTGAGTAAATTGCCGATTGGTTTCAGAACGGCTTGCATTGAAATTTTCTATTTTTTGCCAGACATTCATTGTGGGAAAAAGGTGATTTTCGCGGCGAGTTAAGCAATTTGAGTAATTTGCCGATTCGTTTCAGAACGGCTTGCAATACAATTAACTATTTTTTGCCAGACATTCATTGTGGAACCAAAGTGATTTTTTCGGCGAGTGAAGCATTTTGAGTAATTTGCAGATTGCTTTCAGAACGGCTTGCATTGAAATTTACTATTTTTTGCCAGACATTCATTGTGGGAAAAATGTGATTTTCTCGGCGAGTTAAGCAATTTGAGTAATTTGCCGATTGATTTCAGAACGGCTTGCATCACAATTAACTATTTTTTGCCAGGCATTCATTGTGGAACAAAAGTGATTTTCTCGGCGAGTTAAGCATTTTGAGTAAATTGCCGATTGGTTTCAGAACGGCTTGCATTGAAATTTTCTATTTTTTGCCAGACATTCATTGTGGGAAAAAGGTGATTTTCGCGGCGAGTTAAGCAATTTGAGTAATTTGCCGATTCGTTTCAGAACGGCTTGCAATACAATTAACTATTTTTTGCCAGACATTCATTGTGGAACCAAAGTGACTTTCTCGGCGAGTCCAGCATTTTCAGCAATTTGCCGCTTGGTTTCAGACCGGCTTGCATCACAATTAACTATTTTTTGCCAGGCATTCATTGTGGAACAAAAGTGTTTTTTTCGGCGTGTTAAGCATTTTGAGTAATTTGCCGATTCGTTTCAGAACGGCTTGCAATACAATTAACTATTTTTTGCCAGACATTCATTGTGGAACCAAAGTGATTTTCTCGGCGAGTTAAGCATTTTGAGCAATTTGCCGATTGATTTCAGAACGGGTTGCATCACAATTAACTATTTTTTGCAAGGCATTCATTGTGGAACAAAAGTGATTTTCTCGGCGAGTTAAGCATTTTGAGTAATTTGCCGAATTCGTTTCAGAACGGCTTGCAATACAATTAACCATTTTTTGCCAGACATTCATTGTGGAACCAAAGTGACTTTCTCGGCGAGGTCAGCATTTTCAGCAATTTGCCGATTGGTTTCAGACCGGCTTGCATCAGAATTAACTATTTTTTGCCAGGCATTCATTGGGGAACAAAAGTGATTTTCTCGGCGAGTTAAGCATTTTGAGTAATTTGCCGATTCGTTTCAGAACGGCTTGCAATACAATTAACTATTTTTTGCCAGACATTCATTGTGGAACCAAAGTGATTTTTTCGGCGAGTTAAGCATTTTGAGTAATTTGCAGATTGCTTTCAGAACGGCTTGCATTGAAATTTACTATTTTTTGCCAGACATTCATTGTGGGAAAAATGTGATTTTCTCGGCGAGTTAAGCAATTTGAGTAATTTGCCGATTGATTTCAGAACGGCTTGCATCACAATTAACTATTTTTTGCCAGGCATTCATTGTGGAACAAAAGTGATTTTCTCGGCGAGTTAAGCATTTTGAGTAAATTGCCGATTGGTTTCAGAACGGCTTGCATTGAAATTTTCTATTTTTTGCCAGACATTCATTGTGGGAAAAAGATGATTTTCGCGGCGAGTTAAGTATTTTGAGTAATTTGCCGATTCGTTTCAGAACGGCTTGCAATACAATTAACTATTTTTTGCCAGGCATTCATTGTGGAACCAAAGTGACTTTCTCGGCGAGTTCAGCATTTTCAGCAATTTGCCGATTGGTTTCAGACCGGCTTGCATCACAATTAACTATTTTTTGCCAGGCATTCATTGTGGAACAAAAGTGATTTTTTCGGCGAGTTAAGCATTTTGAGTAATTTGCAGATTGCTTTCAGAACGGCTTGCATTGAAATTTACTATTTTTTGCCAGACATTCATTGTGGGAAAAAGGTGATTTTCTCGGCGAGTTAAGCAATTTGAGTAATTTGCCGATTGATTTCAGAACGGCTTGCATCACAATTAACTATTTTTTGCCATGCATTCATTGTGGAACAAAAGTGATTTTCTCGGCGAGTTAAGCATTTTGAGTAAATTGCCGATTGGTTTCAGAACGGCTTGCATTGAAATTTTCTATTTTTTGCCAGACATTCATTGTGGGAAAAAGGTGATTTTCGCGGCGAGTTAAGCAATTTGAGTAATTTGCCGATTCGTTTCAGAACGGCTTGCAATACAATTAACTATTTTTTGCCAGACATTCATTGTGGAACCAAAGTGTCTTTCTCGGCGAGTCCAGCATTTTCAGCAATTTGCCGATTGGTTTCAGACCGGCTTGCATCACAATTAACTATTTTTTGCCAGGCATTCATTGTGGAACAAAAGTGTTTTTTTCGGCGTGTTAAGCATTTTGAGTAATTTGCCGATTCGTTTCAGAACGGCTTGCAATACAATTAACTATTTTTTGCCAGACATTCATTGTGGAACCAAAGTGATTTTCTCGGCGAGTTAAGCATTTTGAGCAATTTGCCGATTGATTTCAGAACGGCTTGCAATACAATTAACCATTTTTTGCCAGACATTCATTGTGGAACCAAAGTGACTTTCTCGGGGAGGTCAGCATTTTCAGCAATTTGCCGATTGGTTTCAGACCGGCTTGCATCAGAATTAACTATTTTTTGCCAGGCATTCATTGGGGAACAAAAGTGATTTTCTCGGCGAGTTAAGCATTTTGAGTAATTTGCCGATTGGTTTCAGAACGGCTTGCATTGAAATTTACTGTTTTTTGCCAGACATTCATTGTGGAACAAAAGTGATTTTCTCGGCGAGTTAAGCATTTTGAGTAATTTGCCGATTCGTTTCAGAACGGCTTGCAATACAATTAACTATTTTTTGCCAGACATTCATTGTGGAACAAAAGTGATTTTCTCGGTGAGTTAAGCGTTTTGAATAATTTGCCGATTGGTTTCAGAACGGCTTGCAACACAGTTAACTATTTTTTGCCAGGCATTCATTGTGCAACAAAAGTGATTTTCTTGGCGAGTTAAGCATTTTGAGTAATTTGCCGATTGCTTTCAGAACGGCTTGCATTGAAATTTACTATTTTTTGCCAGACATTCACTGTGGGAAAAAAGTAATGTTCTCGGCGAGTTAAGTATTTTGAGTAATTTGCCGATTGGTTTCAGAACGGCTTGCATTGAAATTTACTATTTTTTGCCAGACATTCATTGTGGGAAAAAGGTGATTTTCTCGGCGAGTTAAGCATTTTGAGTAATTTACCGATTGGTTTCAGAACGGCTTGCATTGAAATTTACTGTTTTTTGCCAGACATTCATTGTGGAACAAAAGTGATTTTATCGGCGAGTTAAACATTTTGAGTAATTTGCCGATTCGTTTCAGAACGGCTTGCAATACAATTAACTATTTTTTGCCAGACATTCATTGTGGAACCAAAGTGACTTTCTCGGCGAGTTCAGCATTTTCAGCAATTTGCCGATTGGTTTCAGACCGGCTTGCATCACAATTAACTATTTTTTGCCAGGCATTCATCGTGGAACAAAAGTGATTTTTTCGGCGAGTTAAGCATTTTGAGTAATTTGCAGATTGCTTTCAGAACGGCTTGCATTGACATTTACTATTTTTTGCCAGACATTCATTGTGGGAAAAAGGTGATTTTCTCGGCGAGTTAAGCAATTTGAGTAATTTGCCGATTGATTTCAGAACGGCTTGCATCACAATTAACTATTTTTTGCCAGGCATTCATTGTGGAACAAAAGTGATTTTCTCGGCGAGTTAAGCATTTTCAGTAAATTGCCGATTGGTTTCAGAACGGCTTGCATTGAAATTTTCTATTTTTTGCCAGACATTCATTGTGGGAAAAAGGTGATTTTCGCGGCGAGTTAAGCAATTTGAGTAATTTGCCGATTCGTTTCAGAACGGCTTGCAATACAATTAACTATTTTTTGCCAGGCATTCATTGTGGAACCAAAGTGACTTTCTCGGCGAGTTAAGCATTTTGAGCAATTTGTCGATTGGTTTCAGAACGGCTTGCATCACAATTAACTATTTTTTGCCAGGCATTCATTGTGGAACAAAAGTGATTTTTTTCGGCGAGTTAAGCATTTTGAGTAATTTGCAGATTGCTTTCAGAACGGCTTGCATTGAAATTTACTATTTTTTGCCAGACATTCATTGTGGGAAAAAGGTGATTTTCTCGGCGAGTTAAGCAATTTGAGTAATTTGCCGATTGATTTCAGAACGGCTTGCATCACAATTAACTATTTTTTGCCAGGCATTCATTGTGGAACAAAAGTGATTTTCTCGGCGAGTTAAGCAATTTGAGTAAATTGCCGATTGGTTTCAGAACGGCTTGCATTGAAATTTTCTATTTTTTGCCAAACATTCATTGTGGGAAAAAGGTGATTTTCGCGGCGAGTTAAGCAATTTGAGTAATTTGCCGATTCGTTTCAGAACGGCTTGCAATACAATTAACTATTTTTTGCCAGACATTCATTGTGGAACCAAAGTGACTTTCTCGGCGAGTTCAGCATTTTCAGCAATTTGCCGATTGGTTTCAGACCGGCTTGCATCACAATTAACTATTTTTTGCCAGGCATTCATTGTGGAACAAAAGTGATTTTTTTCGGCGAGTTAAGCATTTTGAGTAATTTGCAGATTGCTTTCAGAACGGCTTGCATTGAAATTTACTATTTTTTGCCAGACATTCATTGTGGGAAAAAGGTGATTTTCTCGGCGAGTTAAGCAATTTGAGTAATTTGCCGATTGATTTCAGAACGGCTTGCATCACAATTAACTATTTTTTGCCAGGCATTCATTGTGGAACAAAAGTGATTTTCTCGGCGAGTTAAGCATTTTGAGTAAATTGCCGATTGGTTTCAGAACGGCTTGCATTGAAATTTTCTATTTTTTGCCAAACATTCATTGTGGGAAAAAGGTGATTTTCGCGGCGAGTTAAGCAATTTGAGTAATTTGCCGATTCGTTTCAGAACGGCTTGCAATACAATTAACTATTTTGTGCCAGGCATTCATTGTGGAACAAAAGTGATTTTCTCGGCGAGTTAAGCATTTTGAGGAAATTGCCGATTGGTTTCAGAACGGCTTGCATTGAAATTTTCTATTTTTTGCCAGACATTCATTGTGGGAAAAAGGTGATTTTCGCGGCGAGTTAAGCAATTTGAGTAATTTGCCGATTCGTTTCAGAACGGCTTGCAATACAATTAACTATTTTTTGCCAGACATTCATTGTGGAACCAAAGTGACTTTCTCGGCGAGTTCAGCATTTTCAGCAATTTGCCGATTGGTTTCAGACCGGCTTGCATCACAATTAACTATTTTTTGCCAGGCATTCATTGTGGAACAAAAGTGATTTTTTCGGCGAGTTAAGCATTTTGAGTCATTTGCAGATTGCTTTCAGAACGGCTTGCATTGAAATTTACTATTTTTTGCCAGACATTCATTGTGGGAAAAAGGTGATTTTCTCGGCGAGTTAAGCAATTTGAGTAATTTGCCGATTGATTTCAGAACGGCTTGCATCACAATTAACTATTTTTTGCCATACATTCATTGTGGAACAAAAGTGATTTTCTCGGCGAGTTAAGCATTTTGAGTAAATTGCCGATTGGTTTCAGAACGGCTTGCATTGAAATTTTCTATTTTTTGCCAGACATTCATTGTGGGAAAAAGGTGATTTTCGCGGCGAGTTAAGCAATTTGAGTAATTTGCCGATTCGTTTCAGAACGGCTTGCAATACAATTAACTATTTTTTGCCAGACATTCATTGTGGAACCAAAGTGACTTTCTCGGCGAGTTAAGCATTTTGAGCAATTTGTCGATTGGTTTCAGAACGGCTTGCATCACAATTAACTATTTTTTGCCAGGCATTCATTGTGGAACAAAAGTGATTTTTTTTCGGCGAGTTAAGCATTTTGAGTAATTTGCAGATTGCTTTCAGAACGGCTTGCATTGAAATTTACTATTTTTTGCCAGACATTCATTGTGGGAAAAAGGTGATTTTCTCGGCGAGTTAAGCAATTTGAGTAATTTGCCGATTGATTTCAGAACGGCTTGCATCACAATTAACTATTTTTTGCCAGGCATTCATTGTGGAACAAAAGTGATTTTCTCGGCGAGTTAAGCATTTTGAGTAAATTGCCGATTGGTTTCAGAACGGCTTGCATTGAAATTTTCTATTTTTTGCCAGACATTCATTGTGGGAAAAAGGTGATTTTCGCGGCGAGTTAAGCAATTTGAGTAATTTGCCGATTCGTTTCAGAACGGCTTGCAATACAATTAACTATTTTTTGCCAGGCATTCATTGTGGAACCAAAGTGACTTTCTCGGCGAGTTAAGCATTTTGAGCAATTTGTCGATTGGTTTCAGAACGGCTTGCATCACAATTAACTATTTTTTGCCAGGCATTCATTGTGGAACAAAAGTGATTTTTTTCGGCGAGTTAAGCATTTTGAGTAATTTGCAGATTGCTTTCAGAACGGCTTGCATTGAAATTTACTATTTTTTGCCAGACATTCATTGTGGGAAAAAGGTGATTTTCTCGGCGATTTAAGCAATTTGAGTAATTTGCTGATTGATTTCTGAACGGCTTGCATCACAATTAACTATTTTTTGCCAGGCATTCATTGTGGAACAAAAGTGATTTTCTCGGCGAGTTAAGCATTTTGAGTAAATTGCCGATTGGTTTCAGAACGGCTTGCATTGAAATTTTCTATTTTTTGCCAGACATTCATTGTGGGAAAAAGGTGATTTTCGCGGCGAGTTAAGCAATTTGAGTAATTTGCCGATTCGTTTCAGAACGGCTTGCAATACAATTAACTATTTTTTGCCAGACATTCATTGTGGAACCAAAGTGATTTTTTCGGCGAGTTAAGCATTTTGAGTAATTTGCAGATTGCTTTCAGAACGGCTTGCATTGAAATTTACTACTTTTTGCCAGACATTCATTGTGGGAAAAATGTGATTTTCTCGGCGAGTTAAGCAATTTGAGTAATTTGCCGATTGATTTCAGAACGGCTTGCATCACAATTAACTATTTTTTGCCAGGCATTCATTGTGGAACAAAAGTGATTTTCTCGGCGAGTTAAGCATTTTGAGTAAATTGCCGATTGGTTTCAGAACGGCTTGCATTGAAATTTTCTATTTTTTGCCAGACATTCATTGTGGGAAAAAGATGATTTTCGCGGCGAGTTAAGTATTTTGAGTAATTTGCCGATTCGTTTCAGAACGGCTTGCAATACAATTAACTATTTTTTGCCATGCATTCATTGTGGAACCAAAGTGACTTTCTCGGCGAGTTCAGCATTTTCAGCAATTTGCCGATTGGTTTCAGACCGGCTTGCATCACAATTAACTATTTTTTGCCAGGCATTCATTGTGGAACAAAAGTGATTTTTTCGGCGAGTTAAGCATTTTGAGTAATTTGCAGATTGCTTTCAGAACGGCTTGCATTGAAATTTACTATTTTTTGCCAGACATTAATTGTGGGAAAAAGGTGATTTTCTCGGCGAGTTAAGCAATTTGAGTAATTTGCCGATTGATTTCAGAACGGCTTGCATCACAATTAACTATTTTTTGCCATGCATTCATTGTGGAACAAAAGTGATTTTCTCGGCGATTTAAGCATTTTGAGTAAATTGCCGATTGGTTTCAGAACGGCTTGCATTGAAATTTTCTATTTTTTGCCAGACATTCATTGTGGGAAAAAGGTGATTTTCGCGGCGAGTTAAGCAATTTGAGTAATTTGCCGATTCGTTTCAGAACGGCTTGCAATACAATTAACTATTTTTTGCCAGACATTCATTGTGGAACCAAAGTGACTTTCTCGGCGAGTCCAGCATTTTCAGCAATTTGCCGATTGGTTTCAGACCGGCTTGCATCACAATTAACTATTTTTTGCCAGGCATTCATTGTGGAACAAAAGTGTTTTTTTCGGCGTGTTAAGCATTTTGAGTAATTTGCCGATTCGTTTCAGAACGGCTTGCAATACAATTAACTATTTTTTGCCAGACATTCATTGTGGAACCAAAGTGATTTTCTCGGCGAGTTAAGCATTTTGAGCAATTTGCCGATTGATTTCAGAACGGCTTGCATTGAAATTTACTATTTTTTGCCAGACATTCACTGTGGGAAAAAAGTAATGTTCTCGGCGAGTTAAGTATTTTGAGTAATTTGCCGATTGGTTTCAGAACGGCTTGCATTGAAATTTACTATTCTTTGCCAGACATTCATTGTGGGAAAAAGGTGATTTTCTCGGCGAGTTAAGCATTTTGAGTAATTTACCGATTGGTTTCAGAACGGCTTGCATTGAAATTTACTGTTTTTTGCCAGACATTCATTGTGGAACAAAAGTGATTTTATCGGCGAGTTAAGCATTTTGAGTAATTTGCCGATTCGTTTCAGAACGGCTTGCAATACAATTAACTATTTTTTGCCAGACATTCATTGTGGAACCAAAGTGACTTTCTCGGCGAGTTAAGCATTTTGAGCAATTTGCCGATTGGTTTCAGAACGGCTTGCATCACAATTAACTATTTTTTGCCAGGCATTCATTGTGGAACAAAAGTGATTTTTTTCGGCGAGTTAAGCATTTTGAGTAATTTGCAGATTGCTTTCAGAACGGCTTGCATTGAAATTTACTATTTTTTGCCAGACATTCATTGTGGGAAAAAGGTGATTTTCGCGGCGTGTTAAGCAATTTGAGTAATTTGCCGATTCGTTTCAGAACAGCTTGCAATACAATTAACTATTTTTTGCCAGACATTCATTGTGCAACAAAAGTGATTTTCTTGGCGAGTTAAGCATTTTGAGTAATTTGCCGATTGCTTTCAGAACGGCTTGCATTGAAATTTACTATTTTTTGCCAGACATTCACTGTGGGAAAAAAGTAATATTCTCGGCGAGTTAAGTATTTTGAGTAATTTGCCGATTGGTTTCAGAACGGCTTGCATTGAAATTTACTATTTTTTGCCAGGCATTCATTGAGGGAAAAAGGTGATTTTCTCGGCGAGTTAAGCATTTTGAGTAATTTACCGATTGGTTTCAGAACGGCTTGCATTGAAATTTACTGTTTTTTGCCAGACATTCATTGTGGAACAAAAGTGATTTTATCGGCGAGTTAAGCATTTTGAGTAATTTGCCGATTCGTTTCAGAACGGCTTGCAATACAATTAACTATTTTTTGCCAGACATTCATTGTGGAACCAAAGTGACTTTCTCGGCGAGTTCAGCATTTTCAGCAATTTGCCGATTGGTTTCAGACCGGCTTGCATCACAATTAACTATTTTTTGCCAGGCATTCATTGTGGAACAAAAGTGATTTTTTTGGCGAGTTAAGCATTTTGAGTAATTTGCAGATTGCTTTCAGAACGGCTTGCATTGACATTTACTATTTTTTGCCAGACATTCATTGTGGGAAAAAGGTGATTTTCTCGGCGAGTTAAGCAATTTGAGTAATTTGCCGATTGATTTCAGAACGGCTTGCATCACAATTAACTATTTTTTGCCAGGCATTCATTGTGGAACAAAAGTGATTTTCTCGGCGAGTTAAGGATTTTCAGCAATTTGCCGATTGGTTTCAGACCGGCTTGCATCACAATTAACTATTTTTTGCCAGGCATTCATTGTGGAACAAAAGTGATTTTTTTGGCGAGTTAAGCATTTTGAGTAATTTGCAGATTGCTTTCAGAACGGCTTGCATTGACATTTACTATTTTTTGCCAGACATTCATTGTGGGAAAAAGGTGATTTTCTCGGCGAGTTAAGCAATTTGAGTAATTTGCCGATTGATTTCAGAACGGCTTGCATCACAATTAACTATTTTTTGCCAGGCATTCATTGTGGAACAAAAGTGATTTTCTCGGCGAGTTAAGGATTTTCAGTAAATTGCCGATTGGTTTCAGAACGGCTTGCATTGAAATTTTCTATTTTTTGCCAGACATTCATTGTGGGAAAAAGGTGATTTTCTCGGCGAGTTAAGCAATTTGAGTAATTTGCCGATTCGTTTCAGAACGGCTTGCATCACAATTAACTATTTTTTGCCAGGCATTCATTGTGGAACAAAAGTGATTTTCTCGGCGAGTTAAGCATTTTGAGTAAATTGCCCATTGGTTTCAGAACGGCTTGCATTGAAATTTTCTATTTTTTGCCAGACATTCATTGTGGGAAAAAGGTGATTTTCGCGGCGAGTTAAGCAATTTGAGTAATTTGCCGATTCGTTTCAGAACGGCTTGCAATACAATTAACTATTTTTTGCCAGGCATTCATTGTGGAACCAAAGTGACTTTCTCGGCGAGTTAAGCATTTTGAGCAATTTGTCGATTGGTTTCAGAACGGCTTGCATCACAATTAACTATTTTTTGCCAGGCATTCATTGTGGAACAAAAGTGATTTTTTTCGGCGAGTTAAGCATTTTGAGTAATTTGCAGATTGCTTTCAGAACGGCTTGCATTGAAATTTACTATTTTTTGCCAGACATTCATTGTGGGAAAAAGGTGATTTTCTCGGCGAGTTAAGCAATTTGAGTAATTTGCCGATTGATTTCAGAACGGCTTGCATCACAATTAACTATTTTTTGCCAGGCATTCATTGTGGAACAAAAGTGATTTTCTCGGCGAGTTAAGCAATTTGAGTAAATTGCCGATTGGTTTCAGAACGGCTTGCATTGAAATTTTCTATTTTTTGCCAAACATTCATTGTGGGAAAAAGGTGATTTTCGCGGCGAGTTAAGCAATTTGAGTAATTTGCCGATTCGTTTCAGAACGGCTTGCAATACAATTAACTATTTTTTGCCAGACATTCATTGTGGAACCAAAGTGACTTTCTCGGCGAGTTCAGCATTTTCAGCAATTTGCCGATTGGTTTCAGACCGGCTTGCATCACAATTAACTATTTTTTGCCAGGCATTCATTGTGGAACAAAAGTGATTTTTTCGGCGAGTTAAGCATTTTGAGTAATTTGCAGATTGCTTTCAGAACGGCTTGCATTGAAATTTACTATTTTTTGCCAGACATTCATTGTGGGAAAAAGGTGATTTTCTCGGCGAGTTAAGCAATTTGAGTAATTTGCCGATTGATTTCAGAACGGCTTGCATCACAATTAACTATTTTTTGCCAGGCATTCATTGTGGAACAAAAGTGATTTTCTCGGCGAGTTAAGCATTTTGAGTAAATTGCCGATTGGTTTCAGAACGGCTTGCATTGAAATTTTCTATTTTTTGCCAAACATTCATTGTGGGAAAAAGGTGATTTTCGCGGCGAGTTAAGCAATTTGAGTAATTTGCCGATTCGTTTCAGAACGGCTTGCAATACAATTAACTATTTTTTGCCAGACATTCATTGTGGAACCAAAGTGACTTTCTCGGCGAGTGCAGCATTTTCAGCAATTTGCCGATTGGTTTCAGACCGGCTTGCATCACAATTAACTATTTTTTGCCAGGCATTCATTGTGGAACAAAAGTGATTTTTTCGGCGAGTTAAGCATTTTGAGTAATTTGCAGATTGCTTTCAGAACGGCTTGCATTGAAATTTACTATTTTTTGCCAGACATTCATTGTGGGAAAAAGGTGATTTTCTCGGCGAGTTAAGCAATTTGAGTAATTTGCCGATTGATTTCAGAACGGCTTGCATCACAATTAACTATTTTTTGCCAGGCATTCATTGTGGAACAAAAGTGATTTTCTCGGCGAGTTAAGCATTTTGAGTAAATTGCCGATTGGTTTCAGAACGGCTTGCATTGAAATTTTCTATTTTTTGCCAGACATTCATTGTGGGAAAAAGGTGATTTTCGCGGCGAGTTAAGCAATTTGAGTAATTTGCCGATTCGTTTCAGAACGGCTTGCAATACAATTAACTATTTTTTGCCAGGCATTCATTGTGGAACCAAAGTGACTTTCTCGGCGAGTTAAGCATTTTGAGCAATTTGTCGATTGGTTTCAGAACGGCTTGCATCACAATTAACTATTTTTTGCCAGGCATTCATTGTGGAACAAAAGTGATTTTTTTCGGCGAGTTAAGCATTTTGAGCAAATTGCCGCTTGGTTTCAGAACGGCTTGCATTGAAATTAACTCTTTTTTGCAAGACATTCATTGTGGGAAAAAGGTGATTTTCTCGACGAGTTAAGCAATTTGAGTAATTTGCCGATTGATTTCAGAACGGCTTGCATCACAATTAACTATTTTTTGCCAGGCATTCATTGTGGAACAAAAGTGATTTTCTCGGCGAGTTAAGCATTTTGAGTAAATTGCCGATTGGTTTCAGAACGGCTTGCACTGAAATTTTCTATTTTTTGCCAGACATTCATTGTGGGAAAAAGGTGATTTTCGCGGCGAGTTAAGCAATTTGAGTAATTTGCCGACTCGTTTCAGAACAGCTTGCAATACAATTAACTATTTTTTGCCAGACATTCATTGTGGAACCAAAGTGACTTTCTCGGCGAGTTAAGCATTTTGAATAATTTGCCGATTGGTTTCAGAACGGCTTGCAACACAGTTAACTATTTTTTGCCAGGCATTCATTGTGCAACAAAAGTGATTTTCTTGGCGAGTTAAGCATTTTGAGTAATTTGCCGATTGCTTTCAGAACGGCTTGCATTGAAATTTACTGTTTTTTGCCAGACATTCATTGTGGAACCAAAGTGACTTTCTCGGCGAGTTCAGCATTTTCAGCAATTTGCCGATTGGTTTCAGACCGGCTTGCATCACAATTAACAATTTTTTGCCAGGCATTCATTGTGGAACAAAAGTGATTTTTTCGGCGAGTTAAGCATTTTGAGTAATTTGCAGATTGCTTTCAGAACGGCTTGCATTAACATTTACTATTTTTTGCCAGACATTCATTGTGGGAAAAAGGTGATTTTCTCGGCGAGTTAAGCAATTTGAGTAATTTGCCGATTGATTTCAGAACGGCTTGCATCACAATTAACTATTTTTTGCCAGGCATTCATTGTGGAACAAAAGTGATTTTCTCGGCGAGTTAAGCATTTTCAGTAAATTGCCGATTGGTTTCAGAACGGCTTGCATTGAAATTTTCTATTTTTTGCCAGACATTCATTGTGGGAAAAAGGTGATTATCGCGGCGAGTTAAGCAATTTGAGTAATTTGCCGATTCGTTTCAGAACGGCTTGCAATACAATTAACTATTTTTTGCCAGACATTCATTGTGGAACCAAAGTGAGTTTCTCGGCGTGTTCAGCATTTTCAGCAATTTGCCGATTGGTTTCAGACCGGCTTGCATCACAATTAACTATTTTTTGCCAGGCATTCATTGTGGAACAAAAGTGATTTTTTCGGCGAGTTAAGCATTTTGAGTAATTTGCAGATTGCTTTCAGAACGGCTTGCATTGAAATTTACTATTTTTTGCCAGACATTCATTGTGGGAAAAAGGTGATTTTCTCGGCGAGTTAAGCAATTTGAGTAATTTGCCGATTGATTTCAGAACGGCTTGCATCACAATTAACTATTTTTTGCCAGGCATTCATTGTGGAACAAAAGTGATTTTCTCGGCGAGTTAAGCATTTTGAGTAAATTGCCCATTGGTTTCAGAACGGCTTGCATTGAAATTTTCTATTTTTTGCCAGACATTCATTGTGGGAAAAAGGTGATTTTCGCGGCGAGTTAAGCAATTTGAGTAATTTGCCGATTCGTTTCAGAACGGCTTGCAATACAATTAACTATTTTTTGCCAGGCATTCATTGTGGAACCAAAGTGACTTTCTCGGCGAGTTAAGCATTTTGAGCAATTTGTCGATTGGTTTCAGAACGGCTTGCATCACAATTAACTATTTTTTGCCAGGCATTCATTGTGGAACAAAAGTGATTTTTTTCGGCGAGTTAAGCATTTTGAGTAATTTGCAGATTGCTTTCAGAACGGCTTGCATTGAAATTTACTATTTTTTGCCAGACATTCATTGTGGGAAAAAGGTGATTTTCTCGGCGAGTTAAGCAATTTGAGTAATTTGCCGATTGATTTCAGAACGGCTTGCATCACAATTAACTATTTTTTGCCAGGCATTCATTGTGGAACAAAAGTGATTTTCTCGGCGAGTTAAGCAATTTGAGTAAATTGCCGATTGGTTTCAGAACGGCTTGCATTGAAATTTTCTATTTTTTGCCAAACATTCATTGTGGGAAAAAGGTGATTTTCGCGGCGAGTTAAGCAATTTGAGTAATTTGCCGATTCGTTTCAGAACGGCTTGCAATACAATTAACTATTTTTTGCCAGACATTCATTGTGGAACCAAAGTGACTTTCTCGGCGAGTTCAGCATTTTCAGCAATTTGCCGATTGGTTTCAGACCGGCTTGCATCACAATTAACTATTTTTTGCGAGGCATTCATTGTGGAACAAAAGTGATTTTTTCGGCGAGTTAAGCATTTTGAGTAATTTGCAGATTGCTTTCAGAACGGCTTGCATTGAAATTTACTATTTTTTGCCAGACATTCATTGTGGGAAAAAGGTGATTTTCTCGGCGAATTAAGCAATTTGAGTAATTTGCCGATTGATTTCAGAACGGCTTGCATCACAATTAACTATTATTTGCCAGGCATTCATTGTGGAACAAAAGTGATTTTCTCGGCGAGTTAAGCATTTTGAGTAAATTGCCGATTGGTTTCAGAACGGCTTGCATTGAAATTTTCTATTTTTTGCCAAACATTCATTGTGGGAAAAAGGTGATTTTCGCGGCGAGTTAAGCAATTTGAGTAATTTGCCGATTCGTTTCAGAACGGCTTGCAATACAATTAACTATTTTGTGCCAGGCATTCATTGTGGAACAAAAGTGATTTTCTCGGCGAGTTAAGCATTTTGAGGAAATTGCCGATTGGTTTCAGAACGGCTTGCATTGAAATTTTCTATTTTTTGCCAGACATTCATTGTGGGAAAAAGGTGATTTTCGCGGCGAGTTAAGCAATTTGAGTAATTTGCCGATTCGTTTCAGAACGGCTTGCAATACAATTAACTATTTTTTGCCAGACATTCATTGTGGAACCAAAGTGACTTTCTCGGCGAGTTCAGCATTTTCAGCAATTTGCCGATTGGTTTCAGACCGGCTTGCATCACAATTAACTATTTTTTGCCAGGCATTCATTGTGGAACAAAAGTGATTTTTTCGGCGAGTTAAGCATTTTGAGTAATTTGCAGATTGCTTTCAGAACGGCTTGCATTGAAATTTACTATTTTTTGCCAGACATTCATTGTGGGAAAAAGGTGATTTTCTCGGCGAGTTAAGCAATTTGAGTAATTTGCCGATTGATTTCAGAACGGCTTGCATCGCAATTAACTATTTTTTGCCAGGCATTCATTGTGGAACAAAAGTGATTTTCTCGGCGAGTTAAGCATTTTGAGTAAATTGCCGATTGGTTTCAGAACGGCTTGCATTGAAATTTTCTATTTTTTGCCAGACATTCATTGTGGGAAAAAGGTGATTTTCGCGGCGAGTTAAGCAATTTGAGTAATTTGCCGATTCGTTTCAGAACGGCTTGCAATACAATTAACTATTTTTTGCCAGGCATTCATTGTGGAACCAAAGTGACTTTCTCGGCGAGTTAAGCATTTTGAGCAATTTGTCGATTGGTTTCAGAACGGCTTGCATCACAATTAACTATTTTTTGCCAGGCATTCATTGTGGAACAAAAGTGATTTTTTTCGGCGAGTTAAGCATTTTGAGCAAATTGCCGCTTGGTTTCAGAACGGCTTGCATTGAAATTAACTCTTTTTTGCAAGACATTCATTGTGGGAAAAAGGTGATTTTCTCGACGAGTTAAGCAATTTGAGTAATTTGCCGATTGATTTCAGAACGGCTTGCATCACAATTAACTATTTTTTGCCAGGCATTCATTGTGGAACAAAAGTGATTTTCTCGGCGAGTTAAGCATTTTGAGTAAATTGCCGATTGGTTTCAGAACGGCTTGCATTGAAATTTTCTATTTTTTGCCAGACATTCATTGTGGGAAAAAGGTGATTTTCGCGGCGAGTTAAGCAATTTGAGTAATTTGCCGACTCGTTTCAGAACAGCTTGCAATACAATTAACTATTTTTTGCCAGACATTCAGTGTGGAACCAAAGTGACTTTCTCGGCGAGTTAAGCATTTTGAATAATTTGCCGATTGGTTTCAGAACGGCTTGCAACACAGTTAACTATTTTTTGCCAGGCATTCATTGTGCAACAAAAGTGATTTTCTTGGCGAGTTAAGCATTTTGAGTAATTTGCCGATTGCTTTCAGAACGGCTTGCATTGAAATTTACTGTTTTTTGCCAGACATTCATTGTGGAACAAAAGTGATTTTATCGGCGAGTTAAGCATTTTGAGTAATTTGCCGATTCGTTTCAGAACGGCTTGCAATACAATTAACTATTTTTTGCCAGACATTCATTGTGGAACCAAAGTGACTTTCTCGGCGAGTTCAGCATTTTCAGCAATTTGCCGATTGGTTTCAGACCGGCTTGCATCACAATTAACAATTTTTTGCCAGGCATTCATTGTGGAACAAAAGTGATTTTTTCGGCGAGTTAAGCATTTTGAGTAATTTGCAGATTGCTTTCAGAACGGCTTGCATTGACATTTACTATTTTTTGCCAGACATTCATTGTGGGAAAAAGGTGATTTTCTCGGCGAGTTAAGCAATTTGAGTAATTTGCCGATTGATTTCAGAACGGCTGGCATCACAATTAACTATTTTTTGCCAGGCATTCATTGTGGAACAAAAGTGATTTTCTCGGCGAGTTAAGCATTTTCAGTAAATTGCCGATTGGTTTCAGAACGGCTTGCATTGAAATTTTCTATTTTTTGCCAGACATTCATTGTGGGAAAAAGGTGATTATCGCGGCGAGTTAAGCAATTTGAGTAATTTGCCGATTCGTTTCAGAACGGCTTGCAATACAATTAACTATTTTTTGCCAGACATTCATTGTGGAACCAAAGTGAGTTTCTCGGCGTGTTCAGCATTTTCAGCAATTTGCCGATTGGTTTCAGACCGGCTTGCATCACAATTAACTATTTTTTGCCAGGCATTCATTGTGGAACAAAAGTGATTTTTTCGGCGAGTTAAGCATTTTGAGTAATTTGCAGATTGCTTTCAGAACGGCTTGCATTGAAATTTACTATTTTTTGCCAGACATTCATTGTGGGAAAAAGGTGATTTTCTCGGCGAGTTAAGCAATTTGAGTAATTTGCCGATTGATTTCAGAACGGCTTGCATCACAATTAACTATTTTTTGCCAGGCATTCATTGTGGAACAAAAGTGATTTTCTCGGCGAGTTAAGCATTTTGAGTAAATTGCCCATTGGTTTCAGAACGGCTTGCATTGAAATTTTCTATTTTTTGCCAGACATTCATTGTGGGAAAAAGGTGATTTTCGCGGCGAGTTAAGCAATTTGAGTAATTTGCCGATTCGTTTCAGAACGGCTTGCAATACAATTAACTATTTTTTGCCAGGCATTCATTGTGGAACCAAAGTGACTTTCTCGGCGAGTTAAGCATTTTGAGCAATTTGTCGATTGGTTTCAGAACGGCTTGCATCACAATTAACTATTTTTTGCCAGGCATTCATTGTGGAACAAAAGTGATTTTTTTCGGCGAGTTAAGCATTTTGAGTAATTTGCAGATTGCTTTCAGAACGGCTTGCATTGAAATTTACTATTTTTTGCCAGACATTCATTGTGGGAAAAAGGTGATTTTCTCGGCGAGTTAAGCAATTTGAGTAATTTGCCGATTGATTTCAGAACGGCTTGCATCACAATTAGCTATTTTTTGCCAGGCATTCATTGTGGAACAAAAGTGATTTTCTCGGCGAGTTAAGCAATTTGAGTAAATTGCCGATTGGTTTCAGAACGGCTTGCATTGAAATTTTCTATTTTTTGCCAAACATTCATTGTGGGAAAAAGGTGATTTTCGCGGCGAGTTAAGCAATTTGAGTAATTTGCCGATTCGTTTCAGAACGGCTTGCAATACAATTAACTATTTTTTGCCAGACATTCATTGTGGAACCAAAGTGACTTTCTCGGCGAGTTCAGCATTTTCAGCAATTTGCCGATTGGTTTCAGACCGGCTTGCATCACAATTAACTATTTTTTGCCAGGCATTCATTGTGGAACAAAAGTGATTTTTTCGGCGAGTTAAGCATTTTGAGTAATTTGCAGATTGCTTTCAGAACGGCTTGCATTGAAATTTACTATTTTTTGCCAGACATTCATTGTGGGAAAAAGGTGATTTTCTCGGCGAGTTAAGCAATTTGAGTAATTTGCCGATTGATTTCAGAACGGCTTGCATCACAATTAACTATTATTTGCCAGGCATTCATTGTGGAACAAAAGTGATTTTCTCGGCGAGTTAAGCATTTTGAGTAAATTGCCGATTGGTTTCAGAACGGCTTGCATTGAAATTTTCTATTTTTTGCCAAACATTCATTGTGGGAAAAAGGTGATTTTCGCGGCGAGTTAAGCAATTTGAGTAATTTGCCGATTCGTTTCAGAACGGCTTGCAATACAATTAACTATTTTGTGCCAGGCATTCATTGTGGAACAAAAGTGATTTTCTCGGCGAGTTAAGCATTTTGAGGAAATTGCCGATTGGTTTCAGAACGGCTTGCATTGAAATTTTCTATTTTTTGCCAGACATTCATTGTGGGAAAAAGGTGATTTTCGCGGCGAGTTAAGCAATTTGAGTAATTTGCCGATTCGTTTCAGAACGGCTTGCAATACAATTAACTATTTTTTGCCAGACATTCATTGTGGAACCAAAGTGACTTTCTCGGCGAGTTCAGCGTTTTCAGCAATTTGCCGATTGGTTTCAGACCGGCTTGCATCACAATTAACTATTTTTTGCCAGGCATTCATTGTGGAACAAAAGTGATTTTTTCGGCGAGTTAAGCATTTTGAGTAATTTGCAGATTGCTTTCAGAACGGCTTGCATTGAAATTTACTATTTTTTGCCAGACATTCATTGTGGGAAAAAGGTGATTTTCTCGGCGAGTTAAGCAATTTGAGTAATTTGCCGATTGATTTCAGAACGGCTTGCATCACAATTAACTATTTTTTGCCAGGCATTCATTGTGGAACAAAAGTGATTTTCTCGGCGAGTTAAGCATTTTGAGTAAATTGCCGATTGGTTTCAGAACGGCTTGCATTGAAATTTTCTATTTTTTGCCAGACATTCATTGTGGGAAAAAGGTGATTTTCGCGGCGAGTTAAGCAATTTGAGTAATTTGCCGATTCGTTTCAGAACGGCTTGCAATACAATTAACTATTTTTTGCCAGGCATTCATTGTGGAACCAAAGTGACTTTCTCGGCGAGTTAAGCATTTTGAGCAATTTGTCGATTGGTTTCAGAACGGCTTGCATCACAATTAACTATTTTTTGCCAGGCATTCATTGTGGAACAAAAGTGATTTTTTTCGGCGAGTTAAGCATTTTGAGTAATTTGCAGATTGCTTTCAGAACGGCTTGCATTGAAATTTACTATTTTTTGCCAGACATTCATTGTGGGAAAAAGGTGATTTTCTCGGCGAGTTAAGCAATTTGAGTAATTTGCCGATTGATTTCAGAACGGCTTGCATCACAATTAACTATTTTTTGCCAGGCATTCATTGTGGAACAAAAGTGATTTTCTCGGCGAGTTAAGCATTTTGAGTAAATTGCCGATTGGTTTCAGAACGGCTTGCATTGAAATTTTCTATTTTTTGCCAGACATTCATTGTGGGAAAAAGGTGATTTTCGCGGCGAGTTAAGCAATTTGAGTAATTTGCCGATTCGTTTCAGAACGGCTTGCAATACAATTAACTATTTTTTGCCAGGCATTCATTGTGGAACCAAAGTGACTTTCTCGGCGAGTTAAGCATTTTGAGCAATTTGTCGATTGGTTTCAGAACGGCTTGCATCACAATTAACTATTTTTTGCCAGGCATTCATTGTGGAACAAAAGTGATTTTTTTCGGCGAGTTAAGCATTTTGAGTAATTTGCAGATTGCTTTCAGAACGGCTTGCATTGAAATTTACTATTTTTTGCCAGACATTCATTGTGGGAAAAAGGTGATTTTCTCGGCGATTTAAGCAATTTGAGTAATTTGCTGATTGATTTCTGAACGGCTTGCATCACAATTAACTATTTTTTGCCAGGCATTCATTGTGGAACAAAAGTGATTTTCTCGGCGAGTTAAGCATTTTGAGTAAATTGCCGATTGGTTTCAGAACGGCTTGCATTGAAATTTTCTATTTTTTGCCAGACATTCATTGTGGGAAAAAGGTGATTTTCGCGGCGAGTTAAGCAATTTGAGTAATTTGCCGATTCGTTTCAGAACGGCTTGCAATACAATTAACTATTTTTTGCCAGACATTCATTGTGGAACCAAAGTGATTTTTTCGGCGAGTTAAGCATTTTGAGTAATTTGCAGATTGCTTTCAGAACGGCTTGCATTGAAATTTACTATTTTTTGCCAGACATTCATTGTGGGAAAAATGTGATTTTCTCGGCGAGTTAAGCAATTTGAGTAATTTGCCGATTGATTTCAGAACGGCTTGCATCACAATTAACTATTTTTTGCCAGGCATTCATTGTGGAACAAAAGTGATTTTCTCGGCGAGTTAAGCATTTTGAGTAAATTGCCGATTGGTTTCAGAACGGCTTGCATTGAAATTTTCTATTTTTTGCCAGACATTCATTGTGGGAAAAAGATGATTTTCGCGGCGAGTTAAGTATTTTGAGTAATTTGCCGATTCGTTTCAGAACGGCTTGCAATACAATTAACTATTTTTTGCCAGGCATTCATTGTGGAACCAAAGTGACTTTCTCGGCGAGTTCAGCATTTTCAGCAATTTGCCGATTGGTTTCAGACCGGCTTGCATCACAATTAACTATTTTTTGCCAGGCATTCATTGTGGAACAAAAGTGATTTTTTCGGCGAGTTAAGCATTTTGAGTAATTTGCAGATTGCTTTCAGAACGGCTTGCATTGAAATTTACTATTTTTTGCCAGACATTAATTGTGGGAAAAAGGTGATTTTCTCGGCGAGTTAAGCAATTTGAGTAATTTGCCGATTGATTTCAGAACGGCTTGCATCACAATTAACTATTTTTTGCCATGCATTCATTGTGGAACAAAAGTGATTTTCTCGGCGATTTAAGCATTTTGAGTAAATTGCCGATTGGTTTCAGAACGGCTTGCATTGAAATTTTCTATTTTTTGCCAGACATTCATTGTGGGAAAAAGGTGATTTTCGCGGCGAGTTAAGCAATTTGAGTAATTTGCCGATTCGTTTCAGAACGGCTTGCAATACAATTAACTATTTTTTGCCAGACATTCATTGTGGAACCAAAGTGACTTTCTCGGCTAGTCCAGCATTTTCAGCAATTTGCCGATTGGTTTCAGACCGGCTTGCATCACAATTAACTATTTTTTGCCAGGCATTCATTGTGGAACAAAAGTGTTTTTTTCGGCGTGTTAAGCATTTTGAGTAATTTGCCGATTCGTTTCAGAACGGCTTGCAATACAATTAACTATTTTTTGCCAGACATTCATTGTGGAACCAAAGTGATTTTCTCGGCGAGTTAAGCATTTTGAGCAATTTGCCGATTGATTTCAGAACGGGTTGCATCACAATTAACTATTTTTTGCAAGGCATTCATTGTGGAACAAAAGTGATTTTCTCGGCGAGTTAAGCATTTTGAGTAATTTGCCGAATTCGTTTCAGAACGGCTTGCAATACAATTAACCATTTTTTGCCAGACATTCATTGTGGAACCAAAGTGACTTTCTCGGCGAGGTCAGCATTTTCAGCAATTTGCCGATTGGTTTCAGACCGGCTTGCATCAGAATTAACTATTTTTTGCCAGGCATTCATTGGGGAACAAAAGTGATTTTCTCGGCGAGTTAAGCATTTTGAGTAATTTGCCGATTGGTTTCAGAACGGCTTGCATTGAAATTTACTGTTTTTTGCCAGACATTCATTGTGGAACAAAAGTGATTTTCTCGGCGAGTTAAGCATTTTGAGTAATTTGCCGATTCGTTTCAGAACGGCTTGCAATACAATTAACTATTTTTTGCCAGACATTCATTGTGGAACAAAAGTGATTTTCTCGGCGAGTTAAGCATTTTGAATAATTTGCCGATTGGTTTCAGAACGGCTTGCAACACAGGTAACTATTTTTTGCCAGGCATTCATTGTGCAACAAAAGTGATTTTCTTGGCGAGTTAAGCATTTTGAGTAATTTGCCGATTGCTTTCAGAACGGCTTGCATTGAAATTTACTATTTTTTGCCAGACATTCACTGTGGGAAAAAAGTAATGTTCTCGGCGAGTTAAGTATTTTGAGTAATTTGCCGATTGGTTTCAGAACGGCTTGCATTGAAATTTACTATTTTTTGCCAGACATTCATTGTGGGAAAAAGGTGATTTTCTCGGCGAGTTAAGCATTTTGAGTAATTTACCGATTGGTTTCAGAACGGCTTGCATTGAAATTTACTGTTTTTTGCCAGACATTCATTGTGGGAAAAAGGTGATTTTCGCGGCGAGTTAAGCAATTTGAGTAATTTGCCGATTCGTTTCAGAACGGCTTGCAATACAATTAACTATTTTTTGCCAGACATTCATTGTGGAACCAAAGTGATTTTTTCGGCGAGTTAAGCATTTTGAGTAATTTGCAGATTGCTTTCAGAACGGCTTGCATTGAAATTTACTATTTTTTGCCAGACATTCATTGTGGGAAAAATGTGATTTTCTCGGCGAGTTAAGCAATTTGAGTAATTTGCCGATTGATTTCAGAACGGCTTGCATCACAATTAACTATTTTTTGCCAGGCATTCATTGTGGAACAAAAGTGATTTTCTCGGCGAGTTAAGCATTTTGAGTAAATTGCCGATTGGTTTCAGAACGGCTTGCATTGAAATTTTCTATTTTTTGCCAGACATTCATTGTGGGAAAAAGATGATTTTCGCGGCGAGTTAAGTATTTTGAGTAATTTGCCGATTCGTTTCAGAACGGCTTGCAATACAATTAACTATTTTTTGCCAGGCATTCATTGTGGAACCAAAGTGACTTTCTCGGCGAGTTCAGCATTTTCAGCAATTTGCCGATTGGTTTCAGACCGGCTTGCATCACAATTAACTATTTTTTGCCAGGCATTCATTGTGGAACAAAAGTGATTTTTTCGGCGAGTTAAGCATTTTGAGTAATTTGCAGATTGCTTTCAGAACGGCTTGCATTGAAATTTACTGTTTTTTGCCAGACATTCATTGGGGAACAAAAGTGATTTTCTCGGCGAGTTAAGCATTTTGAGTAATTTGCCGATTGGTTTCAGAACGGCTTGCATTGAAATTTACTGTTTTTTGCCAGACATTCATTGTGGAACAAAAGTGATTTTCTCGGCGAGTTAAGCATTTTGAGTAATTTGCCGATTCGTTTCAGAACGGCTTGCAATACAATTAACTATTTTTTGCCAGACATTCATTGTGGAACAAAAGTGATTTTCTCGGCGAGTTAAGCATTTTGAATAATTTGCCGATTGGTTTCAGAACGGCTTGCAACACAGTTAACTATTTTTTGCCAGGCATTCATTGTGCAACAAAAGTGATTTTCTTGGCGAGTTAAGCATTTTGAGTAATTTGCCGATTGCTTTCAGAACGGCTTGCATTGAAATTTACTATTTTTTGCCAGACATTCACTGTGGGAAAAAAGTAATGTTCTCGGCGAGTTAAGTATTTTGAGTAATTTGCCGATTGGTTTCAGAACGGCTTGCATTGAAATTTACTATTTTTTGCCAGACATTCATTGTGGGAAAAAGGTGATTTTCTCGGCGAGTTAAGCATTTTGAGTAATTTACCGATTGGTTTCAGAACGGCTTGCATTGAAATTTACTGTTTTTTGCCAGACATTCATTGTGGGAAAAAGGTGATTTTCGCGGCGAGTTAAGCAATTTGAGTAATTTGCCGATTCGTTTCAGAACGGCTTGCAATACAATTAACTATTTTTTGCCAGACATTCATTGTGGAACCAAAGTGATTTTTTCGGCGAGTTAAGCATTTTGAGTAATTTGCAGATTGCTTTCAGAACGGCTTGCATTGAAATTTACTATTTTTTGCCAGACATTCATTGTGGGAAAAATGTGATTTTCTCGGCGAGTTAAGCAATTTGAGTAATTTGCCGATTGATTTCAGAACGGCTTGCATCACAATTAACTATTTTTTGCCATGCATTCATTGTGGAACAAAAGTGATTTTCTCGGCGATTTAAGCATTTTGAGTAAATTGCCGATTGGTTTCAGAACGGCTTGCATTGAAATTTTCTATTTTTTGCCAGACATTCATTGTGGGAAAAAGGTGATTTTCGCGGCGAGTTAAGCAATTTGAGTAATTTGCCGATTCGTTTCAGAACGGCTTGCAATACAATTAACTATTTTTTGCCAGACATTCATTGTGGAACCAAAGTGACTTTCTCGGCGAGTCCAGCATTTTCAGCAATTTGCCGATTGGTTTCAGACCGGCTTGCATCACAATTAACTATTTTTTGCCAGGCATTCATTGTGGAACAAAAGTGTTTTTTTCGGCGTGTTAAGCATTTTGAGTAATTTGCCGATTCGTTTCAGAACGGCTTGCAATACAATTAACTATTTTTTGCCAGACATTCATTGTGGAACCAAAGTGATTTTCTCGGCGAGTTAAGCATTTTGAGCAATTTGCCGATTGATTTCAGAACGGGTTGCATCACAATTAACTATTTTTTGCAAGGCATTCATTGTGGAACAAAAGTGATTTTCTCGGCGAGTTAAGCATTTTGAGTAATTTGCCGAATTCGTTTCAGAACGGCTTGCAATACAATTAACCATTTTTTGCCAGACATTCATTGTGGAACCAAAGTGACTTTCTCGGCGAGGTCAGCATTTTCAGCAATTTGCCGATTGGTTTCAGACCGGCTTGCATCAGAATTAACTATTTTTTGCCAGGCATTCATTGGGGAACAAAAGTGATTTTCTCGGCGAGTTAAGCATTTTGAGTAATTTGCCGATTGGTTTCAGAACGGCTTGCATTGAAATTTACTGTTTTTTGCCAGACATTCATTGTGGAACAAAAGTGATTTTCTCGGCGAGTTAAGCATTTTGAGTAATTTGCCGATTCGTTTCAGAACGGCTTGCAATACAATTAACTATTTTTTGCCAGACATTCATTGTGGAACAAAAGTGATTTTCTCGGCGAGTTAAGCATTTTGAATAATTTGCCGATTGGTTTCAGAACGGCTTGCAACACAGTTAACTATTTTTTGCCAGGCATTCATTGTGCAACAAAAGTGATTTTCTTGGCGAGTTAAGCATTTTGAGTAATTTGCCGATTGCTTTCAGAACGGCTTGCATTGAAATTTACTATTTTTTGCCAGACATTCACTGTGGGAAAAAAGTAATGTTCTCGGCGAGTTAAGTATTTTGAGTAATTTGCCGATTGGTTTCAGAACGGCTTGCATTGAAATTTACTATTTTTTGCCAGACATTCATTGTGGGAAAAAGGTGATTTTCTCGGCGAGTTAAGCATTTTGAGTAATTTACCGATTGGTTTCAGAACGGCTTGCATTGAAATTTACTGTTTTTTGCCAGACATTCATTGTGGAACAAAAGTGATTTTATCGGCGAGTTAAGCATTTTGAGTAATTTGCCGATTCGTTTCAGAACGGCTTGCAATACAATTAACTATTTTTTGCCAGACATTCATTGTGGAACCAAAGTGACTTTCTTGGCGAGTTAAGCATTTTGAGCAATTTGCCGATTGGTTTCAGAACGGCTTGCATCACAATTAACTATTTTTTGCCAGGCATTCATTGTGGAACAAAAGTGATTTTTTTCGGCGAGTTAAGCATTTTGAGTAATTTGCAGATTGCTTTCAGAACGGCTTGCATTGAAATTTACTATTTTTTGCCAGACATTCATTGTGGAACAAAAGTGATTTTCTCGGCGAGTTAAGCATTTTGAATAATTTGCCGATTGGTTTCAGAACGGCTTGCATTGAAATTTACTATTTTTTGCCAGACATTCACTGTGGGAAAAAAGTAATGTTCTCGGCGAGTTAAGCATTTTGAGTAATTTGCCGATTGGTTTCAGAACGGCTTGCATCACAATTAACTATTTTTTGCCAGGCATTCATTGTGGAACAAAAGTGATTTTCTCGGCGAGTTAAGCATTTTGAGTAATTTACCGATTGGTTTCAGAACGGCTTGAATTAAAATTTACTATTTTTTGCCAGACATTCATTGTGGCACAAAAGTGATTTTCACGGCGAGTTAAGCATTTTGAGCAATTTGCCGATTGGTTTCTGAACGGCTTGCATTGAAATTTACTATTTTTTGCCAGACATTCATTGTGGAACAAAAGTGATTTTCTCGGCGAGTTAAGCATTTTGAGCAAATTGCCGCTTGGTTTCAGAACGGTTTGCATTGAAATTAACTCTTTTTTGCAAGACATTCATTGTGGGAAAAAGGTGATTTTCTCGACGAGTTAAGCAATTTGAGTAATTTGCCGATTGATTTCAGAACGGCTTGCATCACAATTAACTATTTTTTGCCAGGCATTCATTGTGGAACAAAAGTGATTTTCTCGGCGAGTTAAGCATTTTGAGTAAATTGCCGATTGGTTTCAGAACGGCTTGCATTGAAATTTTCTATTTTTTGCCAGACATTCATTGTGGGAAAAAGGTGATTTTCGCGGCGAGTTAAGCAATTTGAGTAATTTGCCGATTCGTTTCAGAACAGCTTGCAATACAATTAACTATTTTTTGCCAGACATTCATTGTGGAACCAAAGTGACTTTCTCGGCGAGTTCAGCATTTTCAGCAATTTGCCGATTGGTTTCAGACCGGCTTGCATCACAATTAACTATTTTTTGCCAGGCATTCATTGTAGAACAAAAGTGATTTTTTCGGCGAGTTCAGCATTTTGAGTAATTTGCAGATTGCTTTCAGAACGGCTTGCATTAAAGTTTACTATTTTTTGCCAGACATTCATTGTGGGAAAAAGGTGATTTTCTCGGCGAGTTAAGCAATTTGAGTAATTTGCCGATTAATTTCAGAACGGCTTGCATCACAATTAACTATTTTTTGCCAGGCATTCATTGTGGAACAAAAGTGATTTTCTCGGCGAGTTAAGCATTTTGAGTAAATTGCCGATTGGTTTCAGAACGGCTTGCATTGAAATTTTCTATTTTTTGCCAGACATTCATTGTGGGGAAAAAGGTGATTTTCGCGGCGAGTTAAGCAATTTGAGTAATTTGCCGATTCGTTTCAGAACGGCTTGCAATACAATTAACTATTTTTTGCCAGGCATTCATTGTGGAACCAAAGTGATTTTTTCGGCGAGTTAAGCATTTTGAGTAATTTTCCGATTCGTTTCAGAACGGCTTGCAATAGAATTAACTATTTTTTGCCAGACATTCATTGTGGGAAAAAGGTGATTTTCTCGGCGAGTTAAGCAATTTGAGTAATTTGCCGATTGATTTCAGAACGGCTTGCATCACAATTAACTATTTTTTGCCAGGCATTCATTGTGGAACAAAAGTGATTTTCTCGGCGAGTTAAGCATTTTGAGTAAATTGCCGATTGGTTTCAGAACGGCTTGCATTGAAATTTTCTATTTTTTGCCAGACATTCATTGTGGGAAAAAGGTGATTTTCGCGGCGAGTTAAGCAATTTGAGTAATTTGCCGATTGATTTCAGAACGGGTTGCATCACAATTAACTATTTTTTGCAAGGCATTCATTGTGGAACAAAAGTGATTTTCTCGGCGAGTTAAGCATTTTGAGTAATTTGCCGAATTCGTTTCAGAACGGCTTGCAATACAATTAACTATTTTTTGCCAGACATTCATTGTGGAACCAAAGTGACTTTCTCGGCGAGGTCAGCATTTTCAGCAATTTGCCGATTGGTTTCAGACCGGCTTGCATCAGAATTAACTATTTTTTGCCAGGCATTCATTGTGGAACAAAAGTGATTTTTTCGGCGAGTAAAGCATTTTGAGTAATTTGCAGATTGCTTTCAGAACGGCTTGCATTGAAATTTACTATTTTTTGCCAGACATTCATTGTGGGAAAAAGGTGATTTTCTCGGCGAGTTAAGCAATTTGAGTAATTTGCCGATTGATTTCAGAACGGCTTGCATCACAATTAACTATTTTTTGCCAGGCATTCATTGTGGAACAAAAGTGATTTTCTCCGCGAGTTAAGCATTTTGAGTAAATTGCCGATTGGTTTCAGAACGGCTTGCATTGAAATTTTCTATTTTTTGCCAGACATTCATTGTGGGAAAAAGGTGATTTTCGCGGCGAGTTAAGCAATTTGAGTAATTTGCCGATTGACTTCAGAACGGGTTGCATCACAATTAACTATTTTTTGCAAGGCATTCATTGTGGAACAAAAGTGATTTTCTCGGCGAGTTAAGCATTTTGAGTAATTTGCCGAATTCGTTTCAGAACGGCTTGCAATACAATTAACTATTTTTTGCCAGACATTCATTGTGGAACCAAAGTGACTTTCTCGGCGAGGTCAGCATTTTCAGCAATTTGCCGATTGGTTTCAGACCGGCTTGCATCAGAATTAACTATTTTTTGCCAGGCATTCATTGTGGAACAAAAGTGATTTTTTCGGCGAGTAAAGCATTTTGAGTAATTTGCAGATTGCTTTCAGAACGGCTTGCATTGAAATTTACTATTTTTTGCCAGACATTCATTGTGGGAAAAAGGTGATTTTCTCGGCGAGTTAAGCAATTTGAGTAATTTGCCGATTGATTTCAGAACGGCTTGCATCACAATTAACTATTTTTTGCCAGGCATTCATTGTGGAACAAAAGTGATTTTCTCGGCGAGTTAACCATTTTGAGTAAATTGCCGATTGGTTTCAGAACGGCTTGCATTGAAATTTACTATTTTTTGCCAGACATTCATTGTGGGAAAAAGGTGATTTTCTCGGCGAGTTAAGCAATTTGAGTAATTTGCCGATTGATTTCAGAACGGCTTGCATCACAATTAACTATTTTTTGCCAGGCATTCATTGGGGAACAAAAGTGATTTTCTCGGCGAGTTAAGCATTTTGAGTAATTTGCTGATTGGTTTCAGAACGGCTTGCATTGAAATTTACTGTTTTTTGCCAGACATTCATTGTGGAACAAAAGTGATTTTCTCGGCGAGTTCAGCATTTTGAGCAATTTGCCGATTGGTTTCAGAACGGCTTGCATCACAATTAACTATTTTTTGCCAGGCATTCATTGTGGAACCAAAGTGACTTTCTCGGCGAGTTCAGCATTTTGAGCAATTTGCCGATTGGTTTCAGAACGGCTTGCATCACAATTAACTATTTTTTGCCAGGCATTCATTGTGGAACAAAAGTGATTTTCTCGGCGAGTTAAGCATTTTGAGTAATTTGCCGATTGGTTTCAGAACGGCTTGCATTGAAATTTACTATTTTTTGCCAGACATTCACTGTGGGAAAAAAGTAATGTTCTCGGCGAGATAAGTATTTTGAGTAATTTGCCGATTGGTTACAGAACGGCTTGCATCACAATTAACTATTTTTTGCCAGGCATTCATTGTGGAACAAAAGTGATTTTCTCGGCGAGTTAAGCATTTTGAGTAATTTACCGATTGGTTTCAGAACGGCTTGCATTGAAATTTACTGTTTTTTGCCAGACATTCATTGTGGAACAAAAGTGATTTTCTCGGCGAGTTAAGCATTTTGAGTAATTTTCCGATTCGTTTCAGAACGGCTTGCAATACAATTAACTATTTTTTGCCAGACATTCATTGTGGAACCAAAGTGACATTCTCGGCGAGTTAAGCATTTTGAGCAATTTGCCGATTGGTTTCAGAACGGCTTTCATCACAATTAACTATTTTTTGCCAGGCATTCATTGTGGAAAAAAAGTTATTTTTTTCGGCGAGTTAAGCATTTTGAGTAATTTGCAGATTGCTTTCAGAACGGCTTGCATTGAAATTTACTATTTTTTGCCAGACATTCATTGTGGGAAAAAGGTGATTTTCTCGGCGAGTTAAGCAATTTGAGTAATTTGCCGATTGATTTCAGAACGGCTTGCATCACAATTAACTATTTTTTGCCAGGCATTCATTGTGGAACAAAAGTGATTTTCTCGGCGAGTTAAGCATTTTGAGTAATTTGCCGATTGGTTTCAGAACGGCTTGCATTGAAATTTACTATTTTTTGCCAGACATTCATTGTGGAACAAAAGTGATTTTCTCGGCGAGTTAAGCATTTTGAATAATTTGCCGATTGGTTTCAGAACGGCTTGCAACACAGTTAACTATTTTTTGCCAGGCATTCATTGTGTAACAAAAGTGATTTTCTTGGCGAGTTAAGCATTTTGAGTAATTTGCCGATTGCTTTCAGAACGGCTTGCATTGAAATTTACTATTTTTTGCCAGACATTCACTGTGGGAAAAAAGTAATGTTCTCGGCGAGTTAAGTATTTTGAGTAATTTGCCGATTGGTTTCAGAACGGCTTGCATCACAATTAACTATTTTTTGCCAGGCATTCATTGTGGAACAAAAGTGATTTTCTCGGCGAGTTAAGCATTTTGAGTAATTTACCGATTGGTTTCAGAACGGCTTGCATTGAAATTTACTGTTTTTTGCGAGACATTCATTGTGGAACAAAAGTGATTTTCTCGGCGAGTTAAGCATTTTGAGTAATTTGCCGATTCGTTTCAGAACGGCTTGCAATACAATTAACTATTTTTTGCCAGACATTCATTGTGGAACCAAAGTGACTTTCTCGGCGAGTTAAGCATTTTGAGCAATTTGCCGATTGGTTTCAGAACGGCTTGCATCACAATTAACTATTTTTTGCCAGGCATTCATTGTGGAACAAAAGTGATTTTTTTCGGCGAGTTAAGCATTTTGAGTAATTTGCAGATTGCTTTCAGAACGGCTTGCATTGAAATTTACTATTTTTTGCCAGACATTCATTGTGGGAAAAAGGTGATTTTCTCGGCGAGTTAAGCAATTTGAGTAATTTGCCGATTGATTTCAGAACGGCTTGCATCACAATTAACTATTTTTTGCCAGGCATTCATTGTGGAACAAAAGTGATTTTCTCGGCGAGTTAATCATTTTGAGTAATTTGCCGATTGGTTTCAGAACGGCTTGCATTGAAATTTACTATTTTTTGCCAGACATTCATTGTGGAACAAAAGTGATTTTCTCGGCGAGTTAAGCATTTTGAATAATTTGCCGATTGGTTTCAGAACGGCTTGCAACACAGTTAACTATTTTTTGCCAGGCATTCATTGTGCAACAAAAGTGATTTTCTTGGCGAGTTAAGCATTTTGAGTAATTTGCCGATTGCTTACAGAACGGCTTGCATTGAAATTTACTATTTTTTGCCTGACATTCACTGTGGGAAAAAAGTAATGTTCTCGGCGAGTTACGCATTTTGAGTAATTTGCCGATTGGTTTCAGAACGGCTTGCATCACAATTAACTATTTTTTGCCAGGCATTCATTGTGGAACAAAAGTGATTTTCTCGGCGAGTTAAGCATTTTGAGTAATTTACCGATTGGTTTCAGAACGGCTTGAATTAAAATTTACTATTTTTTGCCAGACATTCATTGTGGCACAAAAGTGATTTTCACGGCGAGTTAAGCATTTTGAGCAATTTGCCGATTGGTTTCTGAACGGCTTGCATTGAAATTTACTATTTTTTGCCAGACATTCATTGTGGAACAAAAGTGATTTTCTCGGCGAGTTAAGCATTCTGAGCAAATTGCCGCTTGGTTTCAGAACGGCTTGCATTGAAATTAAATATTTTTTGCAACACATTCATTGTGGGAAAAAGATGATTTTCTCGACGAGTTAAGCATTTTGAGTAATTTGCCGATTGATTTCAGAACGGCTTGCATCACAATTAACTGATTTTTGCCAGGCATTCATTGTGGAACAAAAGTGATTTTCTCGGCGAGTTAAGCATTTTGAGTAATTTGCCGATTCGTTTCAGAACGGCTTGCAATACAATTAACTATTTTTTGCCAGACATTCATTGTGGAACCAAAGTGATTTTCTCGGCGAGTTAAGCATTTTGAGCAATTTGCCGATTGATTTCAGAACGGCTTGCATCACAATTAACTATTTTTTGCCAGGCATTCATTGTGGAACAAAAGTGATTTTCTCGGCGAGTTAAGCATTTTGAGTAAGTTGCCGATTGGTTTCAGAACGGTTTGCATTGAAATTTACTATTTTTTGCCAAACATTCATTGTGGAACAAAAGTGATTTTCACGGGGAGTTAAGCATTTTGAGTAATATGCCGATTGGTTTCTGAACGGCTTGCACTGAAATTTACTATTTTTTGCCAGACATTCATTGTGGAACAAAAGTGATTTTCTCGGCGAGTTAAGCATTTTGAGTAATTTGCCGATTGGTTTCAGAACGGCTTGCATCACAATTAACTATTTTTTGCCAGGCATTCATTGTGGAACAAAAGTGATTTTCTCGGCGAGTTAAGCATTTTGAGTAATTTACCGATTGGTTTCAGAACGGCTTGAATTAAAATTTACTATTTTTTGCCAGACATTCATTGTGGCACAAAAGTGATTTTCACGGCGAGTTAAGCATTTTGAGCAATTTGCCGATTGGTTTCTGAACGGCTTGCATTGAAATTTACTATTTTTTGCCAGACATTCATTGTGGAACAAAAGTGATTTTCTCGGCGAGTTAAGCATTTTGAGCAAATTGCCGCTTGGTTTCAGAACGGCTTGCATTGAAATTAAATATTTTTTGCAACACATTCATTGTGGGAAAAAGATGATTTTCTCGACGAGTTAAGCATTTTGAGTAATTTGCCGATTGATTTCAGAACGGCTTGCATCACAATTAACTGATTTTTGCCAGGCATTCATTGTGGAACAAAAGTGATTTTCTCGGCGAGTTAAGCATTTTGAGTAATTTGCCGATTCGTTTCAGAACGGCTTGCAATACAATTAACTATTTTTTGCCAGACATTCATTGTGGAACCAAAGTGATTTTCTCGGCGAGTTAAGCATTTTGAGCAATTTGCCGATTGATTTCAGAACGGCTTGCATCACAATTAACTATTTTTTGCCAGGCATTCATTGTGGAACAAAAGTGATTTTCTCGGCGAGTTAAGCATTTTGAGTAAGTTGCCGATTGGTTTCAGAACGGTTTGCATTGAAATTTACTATTTTTTGCCAAACATTCATTGTGGAACAAAAGTGATTTTCACGGGGAGTTAAGCATTTTGAGTAATATGCCGATTGGTTTCTGAACGGCTTGCACTGAAATTTACTACTTTTTGCCAGACATTCATTGTGGAACAAAAGTGATTTTCTCGGCGAGTTAAGCATTTTGAGTAATTTGCCGATTGGTTTCAGAACGGCTTGCATCACAATTAACTATTTTTTGCCAGGCATTCATTGTGGAACAAAAGTGATTTTCTCGGCGAGTTAATCATTTTGAGTAATTTGCCGATTGGTTTCAGAATGGCTTGCATTGAAATTTACTATTTTTTGCCAGACATTCATTGTGGAACAAAAGTGATTTTCTCGGCGAGTTAAGCATTTTGAATAATTTGCCGATTGGTTTCAGAACGGCTTGCAACACAGTTAACTATTTTTTGCCAGGCATTCATTGTGCAACAAAAGTGATTTTCTTGGCGAGTTAAGCATTTTGAGTAATTTGCCGATTACTTTCAGAACGGCTTGCATTGAAATTTACTATTTTTTGCCAGACATTCACTGTGGGAAAAAAGTAATGTTCTCGGCGAGTTAAGCATTTTGAGTAATTTGCCGATTGGTTTCAGAACGGCTTGCATCACAATTAACTATTTTTTGCCAGGCATTCATTGTGGAACAAAAGTGATTTTCTCGGCGAGTTAAGCATATTTTGAGCAATTTGCCGATTGGTTTCTGAACGGCTTGCATTGAAATTTACTATTTTTTGCCAGACATTCATTGTGGAACAAAAGTGATTTTCTCGGCGAGTTAAGCATTTTGAGCAATTTGCCGATTGATTTCAGAACGGCTTGCATCACAATTAACTATTTTTTGCCAGGCATTCATTGTGGAACAAAAGTGATTTTCTCGGCGAGTTAAGCATTTTGAGTAAGTTGCCGATTGGTTTCTGAACGGCTTGCACTGAAATTTACTATTTTTTGCCAGACATTCATTGTGGAACAAAAGTGATTTTCACGGGGAGTTAAGCATTTTGAGTAATATGCCGATTGGTTTCTGAACGGCTTGCACTGAAATTTACTATTTTTTGCCAGACATTCATTGTGGAACAAAAGTGATTTTCTCGGCGAGTTAAGCATTTTGAGTAATTTGCCGATTGGTTTCAGAACGGCTTGCATCACAATTAACTATTTTTTGCCAGGCATTCATTGTGGAACAAAAGTGATTTTCTCGGCGAGTTAAGCATTTTGAGTAATTTGCCGATTGCTTTCAGAATGGCTTGCATTGAAATTTACTATTTTTTGCCAGACATTCATTGTGGGAAAAAAGTGATTTGCTGCGCGTGTTATGCATTTTGAGTAATTTACCGATTGGTTTCAGAACGGCTTGAATTAAAATTTACTATTTTTTGCCAGCCATTCATTGTGGCACAAGAGTGATTTTCACGGCGAGTTAAGCATTTTGAGCAATTTGCCGATTGGTTTCTGAACGGCTTGCATTGAAATTTACTATTTTTTGCCAGACATTCATTGTGGAACAAATGTGATTTTCTCGGCGAGTTAAGCATTTTGAGCAATTTGCCGATTGGTTTCAGAACGGCTTGCATTGAAATTTACTATTTTTTGCCAGACATTCATTGTGGGAAAAAGGTGATCTTCTCGACGAGTTAAGCATTTTGAGCAATTTGCCGATTGATTTCAGAACGGCTTGCATCACAATTAACTATTTTTTGCCAGGCACTCATTGTGGAACAAAAGTGATTTTCTCAGCGAGTTAAGCATTTTGAGTAATTTGCCGATTCGTTTCAGAACGGCTTGCAATACAAGTAACTATTTTTTGCCAGACGTTCATTGTGGAACCAAAGTGATTTTCACGGAGAGTTAAGCATTTTGAGCAATTTGCCGATTGGTTTCAGAACGGCTTGCATTGAAATTTACTATTTTTTGCCAGACATTCATTGTGGGAAAAAGGTGATTTTCTTGGCGTGTTAAGCATTTTGAGTAATTTGCCGATTGATTTCAGAACGGCTTGCATCACAATTAACTATTTTTTGCCAGGCATTCATTGTGGAACAAAAGTGATTTTCTCGGCGAGTTAAGCATTTTGAGTAATTTGCCGATTGGTTTCAGAACGGCTTGCATTGAAATTTACTATTTTTTGCCAGACATTCATTGTGGAACAAAAGTGATTTTCTCGGCGAGTTAAGCATTTTGAGCAATTTGCCGATTGATTTCAGAACGGCTTGCATCACAATTAACTATTTTTTGCCAGGCATTCATTGTGGAACAAAAGTGATTTTCTCGGCGAGTTAAGCATTTTGAGTAAGTTGCCGATTGGTTTCAGAACGGTTTGCATTGAAATTTACTATTTTTTGCCAGACATTCATTGTGGAACAAAAGTGATTTTCACGGGGAGTTAAGCATTTTGAGTAATATGCCGATTGGTTTCTGAACGGCTTGCACTGAAATTTACTATTTTTTGCCAGACATTCATTGTGGAACAAAAGTGATTTTCTCGGCGAGTTAAGCATTTTGAGTAATTTGCCGATTGGTTTCAGAACGGCTTGCATCACAATTAACTATTTTTTGCCAGGCATTCATTGTGGAACAAAAGTGATTTTCTCGGCGAGTTAAGCATTTTGAGTAATTTGCCGATTGCTTTCAGAATGGCTTGCATTGAAATTTACTATTTTTTGCCAGACATTCATTGTGGGAAAAAAGTGATTTGCTGCGCGTGTTAAGCATTTTGAGTAATTTACCGATTGGTTTCAGAACGGCTTGAATTAAAATTTACTATTTTTTGCCAGCCATTCATTGTGGCACAAAAGTGATTTTCACGGCGAGTTAAGCATTTTGAGCAATTTGCCGATTGGTTTCTGAACGGCTTGCATTGAAATTTACTATTTTTTGCCAGACATTCATTGTGGAACAAATGTGATTTTCTCGGCGAGTTAAGCATTTTGAGCAATTTGCCGATTGGTTTCAGAACGGCTTGCATTGAAATTTACTATTTTTTGCCAGACATTCATTGTGGGAAAAAGGTGATTTTCTCGACGAGTTAAGCATTTTGAGCAATTTGCCGATTGATTTCAGAACGGCTTGCATCACAATTAACTATTTTTTGCCAGGCACTCATTGTGGAACAAAAGTGATTTTCTCAGCGAGTTAAGCATTTTGAGTAATTTGCCGATTCGTTTCAGAACGGCTTGCAATACAAGTAACTATTTTTTGCCAGACGTTCATTGTGGAACCAAAGTGATTTTCACGGAGAGTTAAGCATTTTGAGCAATTTGCCGATTGGTTTCAGAACGGCTTGCATTGAAATTTACTATTTTTTGCCAGACATTCATTGTGGGAAAAAGGTGATTTTCTTGGCGTGTTAAGCATTTTGAGTAATTTGCCGATTGATTTCAGAACGGCTTGCATCACAATTAACTATTTTTTGCCAGGCATTCATTGTGGAACAAAAGTGATTTTCTCGGCGAGTTAAGCATTTTGAGTAATTTGCCGATTGGTTTCAGAACGGCTTGCATTGAAATTTACTATTTTTTGCCAGACATTCATTGTGGAACAAAAGTGATTTTCACGGGGAGTTAAGCATTTTGAGCAATTTGCCGATTGGTTTCAGAACAGCTTGCATTGAAATTTACTATTTTTTGCCAGACATTGATTGTGGAACAAAAGTGATTTTGTCGGCGAGTTAAGCATTTTGAGCAAATTGCCGATTGGTTTCAGAACGGCTTGCATCAGAATTAACTATTTTTTGCCAGGCATTCATTGTGGAACAAAAGTGATTTTCTCGGCGAGTTAAGCATTTTGAGTAATTTGCCGATTGCTTTCAGAATGGCTTGCATTAAAATTTACTATTTTTTCCCAGACATTCATTGTGGGAAAAAAGTGATTTGCTCGGCGAGTGAAGCATTTTGAGTAATTTACCGATTGGTTTCAGAACGGCTTGAATTAAAATTTACTATTTTTTGCCAGCCATTCATTGTGGCACAAAAGTGATTTTCACGGCGAGTTAAGCATTTTGAGCAATTTGCCGATTGGTTTCTGAACGGCTTGCATTGAAAATTACTATTTTTTGCCAGACATTCATTGTGGTAAAAAGGTGATTTTCTCGACGAGTTAAGCATTTTGAGTAATTTGCCGATTGATTTCAGAACGGCTTGCATCACAATTAACTATTTTTTGCCAGGCATTCATTGTGGAACAAAAGTGCTTTTCTCGGCGAGTTAAGCATTTTGAGTAATTTGCCGATTGATTTCAGAACGGCTTGCATCACATTTAACTATTTTTTGCCAGGCATTCATTGTGGAACAAAAGTGATTTTCTCGGCGAGTTAAGCATTTTGAGTAATTTGCCGATTGGTTTCAGAACGGCTTGCATTGAAATTTACCATTTTTTGCCAGACATTCATTGTGGAACAAAAGTGATTTTCTCGGCGAGTTAAGCATTTTGAGTAATTTGCCGATTCGTTTCAGAACGGCTTGCAATACAATTAACTATTTTTTGCCAGACATTCATTGTGGAACCAAAGTGATTTTCTCGGCGAGTTAAGCATTTTGAGTAATTTGCCGATTGCTTTCAGCATGGCTTGCATTGAAATTTACTATTTTTTGCCAGACATTCATTGTGGGAAAAAAGTGATTTGCTCGGCGAGTGAAGCATTTTGAGTAATTTACCGATTGGTTTCAGAACGGCTTGAATTAAAATTTACTATTTTTTGCCAGCCATTCATTGTGGCACAAAAGTGATTTTCACGGCGAGTTAAGCATTTTGAGCAATTTGCCGATTGATTTCAGAACGGCTTGCATCACAATTAACTATTTTTTGCCAGGCACTCATTGTGGAACAAAAGTGATTTTCTCAGCGAGTTAAGCATTTTGAGTAATTTGCCGATTCGTTTCAGAACGGCTTGCAATACAAGTAACTATTTTTTGCCAGACATTCATTGTGGAACAAAAGTGATTTTCACGGGGAGTTAAGCATTTTGAGTAATTTGCCGATTGGTTTCAGAACGGCTTGCATTGAAATTTACTATTTTTTGCCAGACATTCATTGTGGGAAAAAAGTGATTTGCTCCGCGTGTTAAGCATTTTGAGTAATTTACCGATTGGTTTCAGAACGGCTTGAATTAAAATTTACTATTTTTTGCCAGCTATTCATTGTGGCACAAAAGTGATTTTCACGGCGAGTTAAGCATTTTGAGCAATTTGCCGATTGGTTTCTGAACGGCTTGCATTGAAATTTACTATTTTTTGCCAGACATTCATTGTGGAACAAATGTGATTTTCTCGGCGAGTTAAGCATTTTGAGCAATTTGCCGATTGGTTTCAGAACGGCTTGCATTGAAATTTACTATTTTTTGCCAGACATTCATTGTGGGAAAAAGGTGATTTTCTCGACGAGTTAAGCATTTTGAGCAATTTGCCGATTGATTTCAGAACGGCTTGCATCACAATTAACTATTTTTTGCCAGGCACTCATTGTGGAACAAAAGTGATTTTCTCAGCGAGTTAAGCATTTTGAGTAATTTGCCGATTGGTTTCAGAACGGCTTGCATTGAAATTTACTATTTTTTGCCAGACATTCATTGTGGTAAAAAGGTGATTTTCTCGACGAGTTAAGCATTTTGAGTAATTTGCCGATTGATTTCAGAACGGCTTGCATCACAATTAACTATTTTTTGCCAGGCATTCATTGTGGAACAAAAGTGATTTTCACGGGGAGTTAAGCATTTTGAGCAATTTGCCGATTGGTTTCAGAACGGCTTGCATTGAAATTTACTATTTTTTGCCAGACATTCATTGTGGAACAAAAGTGATTTTCAAGGGGAGTTAAGCATTTTGAGCAATTTGCCGATTGGTTTCAGAACGGCTTGCATTGAAATTTACTATTTTTTGCCAGACATTCATTGTAGAACAAAAGTGATTTTCTCGGCGAGTTAAGCATTTTGAGTAATTTGCCGATTGATTTCAGAACGGCTTGCCAGGCATTCATTGTGGAACAAAAGTGCTTTTCTCGGCGAGTTAAGCATTTTGAGTAATTTGCCGATTGATTTCAGAACGGCTTGCATCACAATTAACTATTTTTTGCCAGGCATTCATTGTGGAACAAAAGTGATTTTCTCGGCGAGTTAAGCATTTTGAGTAATTTGCCGATTGGTTTCAGAACGGCTTGCTTTGAAATTTACTATTTTTTGCCAGACATTCATTGTGGAACAAAAGTGATTTTCTCGGCGAGTTAAGCATTTTGAGTAATTTGCCGATTCGTTTCAGAACGGCTTGCAATACAATTAACTATTTTTTGCCAGACATTCATTGTGGAACCAAAGTGATTTTCTCGGCGAGTTAAGCATTTTGAGTAATTTGCCGATTGCTTTCAGAATGGCTTGCATTGAAATTTACTATTTTTTGCCAGACATTCATTGTGGGAAAAAAGGGATTTTCAAGGGGAGTTAAGCATTTTGAGCAATTTGCCGATTGGTTTCAGAACGGCTTGCATTGAAATTTACTATTTTTTGCCAGACATTCATTGTAGAACAAAAGTGATTTTCTCGGCGAGTTAAGCATTTTGAGTAATTTGCCGATTGATTTCAGAACGGCTTGCATCACAATTAACTATTTTTTGCCAGGCATTCATTGTGGAACAAAAGTGCTTTTCTCGGCGAGTTAAGCATTTTGAGTAATTTGCCGATTGATTTCAGAACGGCTTGCATCACAATTAACTATTTTTTGCCAGGCATTCATTGTGGAACAAAAGTGATTTTCTCGGCGAGTTAAGCATTTTGAGTAATTTGCCGATTGGTTTCAGAACGGCTTGCATTGAAATTTACTATTTTTTGCCAGACATTCATTGTGGAACAAAAGTGATTTTCTCGGCGAGTTAAGCATTTTGAGTAATTTGCCGATTCGTTTCAGAACGGCTTGCAATACAATTAACTATTTTTTGCCAGACATTCATTGTGGAACCAAAGTGATTTTCTCGGCGAGTTAAGCATTTTGAGTAATTTGCCGATTGCTTTCAGAATGGCTTGCATTGAAATTTACTATTTTTTGCCAGACATTCATTGTGGGAAAAAAGTGATTTGCTCGGCGAGTGAAGCATTTTGAGTAATTTACCGATTGGTTTCAGAACGGCTTGAATTAAAATTTACTATTTATTGCCAGCCATTCATTGTGGCACAACAGTGATTTTCACGGCGAGTTAAGCATTTTGAGCAATTTGCCGATTGGTTTCTGAACGGCTTGCATCACAATTAACTATTTTTTGCCAGGCATTCATTGTGGAAAAAAAGTGATTTTCTCGGCGAGTTAAGCATTTTGAGCAATTTGCCGATTGATTTCAGAACGGCTTGCATCACAATTAACTATTTTTTGCCAGGCATTCATTGTGGAACAAAAGGGATTTTCTCGGCGAGTTAAGCATTTTGAGTAATTTGCCGATTGGTTTCAGAACGCCTTGCATTGAAATTTACTATTTTTTGCCAGACATTCATTGTGGAACAAAAGTGATTTTCAAGGGGAGTTAAGCATTTTGAGCAATTTGCCGATTGGTTTCAGAACGGCTTGCATTGAAATTTACTATTTTTTGCCAGACATTGATTGTGGAACAAAAGTGATTTTCTCGGCGAGTTAAGCATTTTGAGTAATTTGCCGATTGATTTCAGAACGGCTTGCATCACAATTAACTATTTTTTGCCAGGCATTCATTGTGGAACAAAAGTGCTTTTCTCGGCGAGTTAAGCATTTTGAGTAATTTGCCGATTGATTTCAGAACGACTTGCATCACAATTAACTATTTTTTGCCAGGCATTCATTGTGGAACAAAAGTGATTTTCTCGGCGAGTTAAGCATTTTGAGTAATTTGCCGATTCGTTTCAGAACGGCTTGCAATACAATTAACTATTTTTTGCCAGACATTCATTGTGGAACCAAAGTGACTTTCTCGGCGAGTTAAGCATTTTGAGAAATTTGCCGATTGTTTTCAGAACGGCTTGCATCGCAATTAACTATTTTTTGCCAGGCATTCATTGTGGAACAAAAGTCATTTTTTCGGCGAGTTAAGCATTTTGAGTAATTTGCAGATTGCTTTCAGAACGGCTTGCATTGAAAATTACTATTTTTTGCCAGACATTCATTGTGGGAAAAAGGTGTGTTTCTCGGCGAGTTAAGCAATTTGAGTAATTTGCCGATTGATTTCAGAACGGCTTGCACCACAATTAACTATTTTTTGCCAGGCATTCATTGTGGAACAAAAGTGATTTTCTCGGCGAGTTCAGCATTTTCAGTAATTTGCCGATTGGTTTCAGAACGGCTTGCATTGAAATTTACTATTTTTTGCCAGACATTCATTGTGGAACAAAAGTGATTTTCTCGGCGAGTTAAGCATTTTGAATAATTTGCCGATTGGTTTCAGAACGGCTTGCAACACAGTTAACTATTTTTTGACAGGCATTCATTGTGGAACAAAAGTGATTTTCTCGGCGAGTTCAGCATTTTCAGTAATTTGCCGATTGGTTTCAGAACGGCTTGCATTGAAATTTACTATTTTTTGCCAGACATTCATTGTGGAACAAAAGTGATTTTCTCGGCGAGTTAAGCATTTGGAGTAATTTGCCGATTGGTTTCAGAACGGCTTGCAACACAATTAACTATTTTTTGACAGGCATTCATTGTGGAACAAAAGTGATTTTCTCGGCGAGTTAAGCATTTTGAGTAATTTACCGATTGGTTTCAGAACGGCTTGAATTAAAATTTACTATTTTTTGCCAGCCATTCATTGTGGCACAAAAGTGATTTTCACGGCGAGTTAAGCATTTTGAGCAATTTGCCCATTGGTTTCTGAAAGGCTTGCATTGAAATTTACTATTTTTTGCCAGCCATTCATTGTGGAACAAAAGTGATTTTCTCGGCGAGTTAAGCATTTTGAGCAATTTGCCGATTCGTTTCAGAACGGCTTGCATTGAAATTTACTATTTTTTGCCAGACATTCATTGTGGTAAAAAGGTGATTTTCTCGACGAGTTAAGCATTTTGAGTAATTTGCCGATTGATTTCAGAACGGCTTGCATCACAATTAACTATTTTTTGCCAGGCATTCATTGTGGAACAAAAGTGATTTTCACGGGGAGTTAAGCATTTTGAGCAATTTGCCGATTGGTTTCAGAACGGCTTGCATTGAAATTTACTATTTTTTGCCAGACATTCATTGTGGAACAAAAGTGATTTTCTCGGCGAGTTAAGCATTTTGAGCAATTTGCCGATTGATTTCAGAACGGCTTGCATCACAATTAACTATTTTTTGCCAGGCATTCATTGTGGAACAAAAGTGATTTTCTCGGCGAGTTAAGCATTTTGAGTAATTTGCCGATTGGTTTCAGAACGGCATGCATTGAAATTTACTATTTTTTGCCAGACATTCATTGTGGAACAAAAGTGATTTTCTCGGCGAGTTAAGCATTTTGAGTAATTTGCCGATTCGTTTCAGAACGGCTTGCAATACAATTAACTATTTTTTGCCAGACATTCATTGTGGAACCAAAGTGACTTTCTCGGCGAGTTAAGCATTTTGAGCAATTTGCCGATTGGTTTCAGAACGGCTTGCATCACAATTAACTATTTTTTGCCAGGCATTCATTGTGGAACAAAAGTGATTTTTTTGGCGAGTTAAGCATTTTGAGTAATTTGCAGATTGCTTTCAGAACGCCTTGCATTGAAATTTACTATTTTTTGCCAGACATTCATTGTGGGAAAAAGGTGATTTTCTCGGCGAGTTAAGCAATTTGAGTAATTTGCCGATTGATTTCAGAACGGCTTCCATCACAATTAACTATTTTTTGCCAGGCATTCATTGTGGAACAAAAGTGATTTTCTCGGCGAGTTAAGCGTTTTGAATAATTTGCCGATTGGTTTCAGAACGGCTTGCAACACAGTTAACTATTTTTTGCCAGGCATTCATTGTGCAACAAAAGTGATTTTCTCGGCGAGTTAAGCATTTTGAGTAATTTGCCGATTGCTTTCAGAACGGCTTGCATTGAAATTTACTATTTTTTGCCAGACATTGATTGTGGGAAAAAAAGTAATGTTCTCGGCGAGTTAAGCATTTTGAGTAATTTGCCGATTGGTTTCAGAACGGCTTGCATCACAATTAACTATTTTTTGCCAGGCATTCATTGTGGAACAAAAGTGATTTTCTCGGCGAGTTAAGCATTTTGAGTAATTTACCGATTGGTTTCAGAACGGCTTGACTTAAAATTTACTATTTTTTGCCAGACATTCATTGTGGAACAAAAGTGATTTTCTCGGCGAGTTAAGCATTTTGAGCAAATTGCCGATTGGTTTCTGAACGGCTTGCATTGAAATTTACTCTTTTTTGCAAGACATTCATTGAGGGGAAAAAGGTGATTTTCTCGGCGAGTTAAGCATTTTGAGCAATTTACCGATTCATTTCAGAACGGCCTGCATCACAATTAACTATTTTTTGCCAGGCATTCATTGTGGAACAAAAGTGATTTTCTCGGCGAGTTAATCATTTTGAGCAATTTGCCGATTGGCTTCAGAACGGCTTGCATCACAATGAACTATTTTTTGCCAGTCGTTCATTGTGGAACACAAGCGATATTCTCGGCGAGTTAAGCATTTGGAGTAATTTGCCGATTCCTTTCAGAACGGCTTGCAATACAATTAACTATTTTTTGACAGGCATTCATTGTGGAACAAAAGTGATTTTCTCGGCGAGTTAAGCATTTTGAGTAAGTTGCCGATTGGTTTCAGAACGGTTTGCATTGAAATTTACTATTTTTTGCCAGACATTCATTGTGGAACAAAAGTGATTTTCACGGGGAGTTAAGCATTTTGAGTAATTTGCCGATTGGTTTCAGAACGGCTTGCATCACAATTAACTATTTTTTGCCAGACATTCATTGTGGAACCAAAGTGATTTTCACGGCGAGTTAAGCATTTTGAGTAATTTGCCGATTGGTTTCAGAACGGCTTGCATCACAATTAACTATTTTTTGCCAGACATTCATTGTGGAACCAAAGTGATTTTCACGGCGAGTTAAGCATTTTGAGTAATTTGCCGATTGGTTTCAGAACGGCTTGCATCACAATTAACTATTTTTTGCCAGGCATTCATTGTGGAACAAAAGTGATTTTCTCGGCGAGTTAAGCATTTTGAGCAATTTGCCGATTGGTTTCAGAACGGCTTGCATTACAATTAACTATTTTTTGCAAGGCATTCATTGTGGAACAAAAGTGATTTTCACGGGGAGTTAAGCATTTTGAGTAATTTGCCGATTCGTTTCAGAACGGCTTGCAATACAATGAACTATTTTTTGCCAGACATTCATTGTGGAACCAAAGTGACTTTCTCGGCCAGTTAAGCATTTTGAGCAATTTGCCGATTGGTTTCAGAACGGCTTGCATCACAATTAACTATTTTTTGCCAGGCATTCATTGTGGAACAAAAGTGATTTTTTTCGGCGAGTTAAGCATTTTGAGTAATTTGCAGATTGCTTTCAGAACGGCTTGCATTGAAATTTACTATTTTTTTCCAAACATTCATTGTGGGAAAAAGGTGATTTTCTCGGCGAGTTAAGCAATTTGAGTAATTTGCCGATTGATTTCAGAACGGCTTGCATCACAATTAACTATTTTTTGCCAGGCATTCATTGTGGAACAAAAGGGATTTTCTCGGCGAGTTAAGCATTTTCAGTAATTTGCCGATTGGTTTCAGAACGGCTTGCATTGAAATTTACTATTTTTTGCCAGACATTCATTGTGGGAAAAAAGTAATGTTCTCGGCGAGTTAAGCATTTTGAGTAATTTGCCGATTGGTTTCAGAACGGCTTGCATCACAATTAACTATTTTTTGCCAGGCATTCATTGTGGAACAAAAGTGATTTTCTCGGCGAGTTAAGCATTTTGAGTAATTTCCGATTGGTTTCAGAACGGCTTGAATTAAAATTTACTATTTTTTGCCAGGCATTCATTGTGGCACAAAAGTGATTTTCACGGCGAGTTAAGCATTTTGAGCAATTTGCCGATTGGTTTCTGAACGGCTTGCATTGAAATTTACTATTTTTTGCCAGACATTCATTGTGGAACAAAAGTGATTTTCTCGGCGAGTTCAGCATTTTGAGCAAATTGCCGATTGGTTTCAGAACGGCTTGCATTGAAATTTACTCTTTTTTGCAAGACATTCATTGAGGGGAAAAAGGTGATTTTCTCGGCGAGTTAAGCATTTTGAGTAATTTACCGATTCATTTCAGAACGGCCTGCATCACAATTAACTATTTTTTGCCAGGCATTCATTGTGGAACAAAAGTGATTTTCTCGGCGAGTTAAGCATTTTGAGCAATTTGCCGATTGGTTTCAGAACGGCTTGCATTACAATTAACTATTTTTTGCAAGGCATTCATTGTGGAACAAAAGTGCTTTTCACGGGGAGTTAAGCATTTTGAGTAATTTGCCGATTCGTTTCAGAACGGCTTACAATACAATTAACTATTTTTTGCCAGACATTCATTGTGGAACCAAAGTGACTTTCTCGGCCAGTTAAGCATTTTGAGCAATTTGCCGATTGGTTTCAGAACGGCTTGAATCACAATTAACTATTTTTTGTCAGGCATTCATTGTGGAACAAAAGTGATTTTCTCGGCGAGTTAAGCATTTTGAGTAATTTCCGATTGGTTTCAGAACGGCTTGAATTAAAATTTACTATTTTTTGCCAGGCATTCATTGTGGCACAAAAGTGATTTTCACGGCGAGTTAAGCATTTTGAGCAATTTGCCGATTGGTTTCTGAACGGCTTGCATTGAAATTTACTATTTTTTGCCAGACATTCATTGTGGAACAAAAGTGATTTTCTCGGCGAGTTCAGCATTTTGAGCAAATTGCCGATTGGTTTCAGAACGGCTTGCATTGAAATTTACTCTTTTTTGCAAGACATTCATTGAGGGGAAAAAGGTGATTTTCTCGGCGAGTTAAGCATTTTGAGTAATTTACCGATTCATTTCAGAACGGCCTGCATCACAATTAACTATTTTTTGCCAGGCATTCATTGTGGAACAAAAGTGATTTTCTCGGCGAGTTAAGCATTTTGAGCAATTTGCCGATTGGTTTCAGAACGGCTTGCATTACAATTAACTATTTTTTGCAAGGCATTCATTGTGGAACAAAAGTGCTTTTCACGGGGAGTTAAGCATTTTGAGTAATTTGCCGATTCGTTTCAGAACGGCTTGCAATACAATTAACTATTTTTTGCCAGACATTCATTGTGGAACCAAAGTGACTTTCTCGGCCAGTTAAGCATTTTGAGCAATTTGCCGATTGGTTTCAGAACGGCTTGCATCACAATTAACTATTTTTTGTCAGGCATTCATTGTGGAACAAAAGTGATTTTTTCGGCGAGTTAAGCATTTTGAGTAATTTGCAGATTGCTTTCAGAACGGCTTGCATTGAAATTTACTATTTTTTTCCAAACATTCATTGTGGGAAAAAGGTGATTTTCTCGGCGAGTTAAGAAATTTGAGTAATTTGCCGATTGATTTCAGAACGGCTTGCATCACAATTAACTATTTTTTGCCAGGCATTCATTGTGGAACAAAAGTGATTTTCTCGGCGAGTTAAGCATTTTGAGTACTTTGCCGATTCGTTTCAGAACGGCTTGCAATACAATTAACTATTTTTTGCCAGACATTCATTGTGGAACCAAAGTGAGTTTCTCGGCGAGTTAAGCATTTTCAGTAATTTGCCGATTGGTTTCAGAACGGCTTGCATTGAAATTTACTATTTTTTACCAGACATTCATTGTGGAACAAATGTGATTTTCTCGGCGAGTTAAGCATTTTGAGTAATTTCCGATTGGTTTCAGAACGGCTTGAATTAAAATTTACTATTTTTTGCCAGACATTCATTGTGGAACAAAAGTGATTTTCACGGCGAGTTAAGCATTTTGAGCAATTTGCCGATTGGTTTCTGAACGGCTTGCATTGAAATTTACTATTTTTTGCCAGACATTCATTGTGGGAAAAAAGTAATGTTCTCGGCGAGTTAAGCATTTTGAGTAATTTGCCGATTGGTTTCAGAACGGCTTGCATCACAATTAACTATTTTTTGCCAGGCATTCATTGTGGAACAAAAGTAATTTTCTCGGCGAGTTAAGCATTTTGAGTAATTTCCGATTGGTTTCAGAACGGCTTGAATTAAAATTTACTATTTTTTGCCAGACATTCATTGTGGAACAAAAGTGATTTTCACGGCGAGTTAAGCATTTTGAGCAATTTGCCGATTGGTTTCTGAACGGCTTGCATTGAAATTTACTATTTTTTGCCAGACATTCATTGTGGAACAAAAGTGATTTTCTCGGCGAGTTCAGCATTTTGAGCAAATTGCCGATTGGTTTCAGAACGGCTTGCATTGAAATTTACTCTTTTTTGCAAGACATTCATTGAGGGGAAAAAGGTGATTTTCTCGGCGAGTTAAGCATTTTGAGTAATTTACCGATTCATTTCAGAACGGCCTGCATCACAATTAACTATTTTTTGCCAGGCATTCATTGTGGAACAAAAGTGATTTTCTCGGCGAGTTAAGCATTTTGAGTAATTTGCCGATTGGCTTCAGAACGGCTTGCATCACAATTAACTATTTTTTGCCAGTCGTTCATTGTGGAACACAAGCGATTTTCTCGGCGAGTTAAGCATTTGGAGTAATTTGCCGATTCCTTTCAGAACGGCTTGCAACACAATTAACTATTTTTTGACAGGCATTCATTGTGGAACAAAAGTGATTTTCTCGGCGAGTTAAGCATTTTGAGTAAGTTGCCGATTGGTTTCAGAACGGTTTGCATTGAAATTTACTATTTTTTGCCAGACATTCATTGTGGAACAAAAGTGATTTTCACGGGGAGTTAAGCATTTTGAGTAATTTCCCGATTGGTTTCAGAACGGCTTGCATCACAATTAACTATTTTTTGCCAGACATTCATTGTGGAACCAAAGTGACTTTCTCGGCGAGTTAAGCATTTTGAGCAATTTGCCGATTGGTTTCAGAACGGCTTGCATCACAATTAACTATTTTTTGCCAGGCATTCATTGTGGAACAAAAGTGATTTTTTCGGCGAGTGAAGCATTTTGAGTAATTTGCAGATTGCTTTCAGAACGGCTTGCATTGAAATTTACTATTTTTTTCCAAACATTCATTGTGGGAAAAAGGTGATTTTCTCGGCGAGTTAAGAAATTTGAGTAATTTGCCGATTGATTTCAGAACGGCTTGCATCACAATTAACTATTTTTTGCCAGGCATTCATTGTGGAACAAAAGTGATTTTCTCGGCGAGTTAAGCATTTTGAGTAATTTGCCGATTCGTTTCAGAACGGCTTGCAATACAATTAACTATTTTTTGCCAGACATTCATTGTGGAACCAAAGTGAGTTTCTCGGCGAGTTAAGCATTTTCAGTAATTTGCCGATTGGTTTGAGAACGGCTTGCATTGAAATTTACTATTTTTTACCAGACATTCATTGTGGAACAAATGTGATTTTCTCGGCGAGTTAAGCATTTTGAATAATTTGCCGATTGCTTTCAGAACGGCTTCCAACACATGTAACTATTTTTTGCCAGGCATTCATTGTGCAACAAAAGTGATTTTCTCGGCGAGTTAAGCATTTTGAGTAATTTGCCGATTGCTTTCAGAACGGCTTGCATTGAAATTTACTATTTTTTGCCAGACATTCATTGTGGGAAAAAAGTAATGTTCTCGGCGAGATAAGCATTTTGAGTAATTTGCCGATTGGTTTCAGAACGGCTTGCATCACAATTAACTATTTTTTGCCAGGCATTCATTGTGGAACAAAAGTAATTTTCTCGGCGAGTTAAGCATTTTGAGTAATTTCCGATTGGTTTCAGAACGGCTTGAATTAAAATTTACTATTTTTTGCCAGACATTCATTGTGGAACAAAAGTGATTTTCACGGCGAGTTAAGCATTTTGAGCAATTTGCCGATTGGTTTCTGAACGGCTTGCATTGAAATTTACTATTTTTTGCCAGACATTCATTGTGGAACAAAAGTGATTTTCTCGGCGAGTTCAGCATTTTGAGCAAATTGCCGATTGGTTTCAGAACGGCTTGCATTGAAATTTACTCTTTTTTGCAAGACATTCATTGAGGGGAAAAAGGTGATTTTCTCGGCGAGTTAAGCATTTTGAGTAATTTACCGATTCATTTCAGAACGGCCTGCATCACAATTAACTATTTTTTGCCAGGCATTCATTGTGGAACAAAAGTGATTTTCTCGGCGAGTTTAGCATTTTGAGTAATTTGCCGATTGGCTTCAGAACGGCTTGCATCACAATTAACTATTTTTTGCCAGTCGTTCATTGTGGAACACAAGCGATTTTCTCGGCGAGTTAAGCATTTGGAGTAATTTGCCAATTCCTTTCAGAACGGCTTGCAACACAATTAACTATTTTTTGACAGGCATTCATTGTGGAACAAAAGTGAATTTCTCGGCGAGTTAAGCATTTTGAGTAAGTTGCCGATTGGTTTCAGAACGGTTTGCATTGAAATTTACTATTTTTTGCCAGACATTCATTGTGGAACAAAAGTGATTTTCACGGGGAGTTAAGCATTTTGAGTAATTTCCCGATTGGTTTCAGAACGGCTTGCATCACAATTAACTATTTTTTGCCAGACATTCATTGTGGAACCAAAGTGATTTTCACGGCGAGTTAAGCATTTTGAGTAATTTGCCGATTGGTTTCAGAACGGCTTGCATCACAATTAACTATTTTTTGCCAGGCATTCATTGTGGAACAAAAGTGATTTTCACGGGGAGTTAAGCATTTTGAGTAATTTGCCGATTCGTTTCAGAACGGCTTGCAATACAATTAACTATTTTTTTCCAAACATTCATTGTGGGAAAAAGGGGATTTTCTCGGCGAGTTAAGCAATTTGAGTAATTTGCCGATTGATTTCAGAACGGCGTGCATCACAATTAACTATTTTTTGCCAGGCATTCTTTGTGGAACAAAAGTGATTTTCTCGGTGAGTTAAGCATTTTCAGTAATTTGCCGATTGGTTTCAGAACGGCTTGCATTGAAATTTACTATTTTTTGCCAGACATTCATTGTGGAACAAAAGTGATTTTCTCGGCGAGTTAAGCATTTTGAATAATTTGCCGATTGGTTTCAGAACGGCTTCCAACACAGTTAACTATTTTTTGCCAGGCATTCATTGTGCAACAAAAGTGATTTTCTCGGCGAGTTAAGCATTTTGAGCAAATTGCCGATTGGTTTCAGAACGGCTTGCATTGAAATTTACTCTTTTTTGCAAGACATTCATTGAGGGGAAAAAGGTGATTTTCTCGGCGAGTTAAGCATTTTGAATAATTTACCGATTCATTTCAGAACGGCCTGCATCACAATTAACTATTTTTTGCCAGGCATTCATTGTGGAACAAAAGTGATTTTCTCGGCGAGTTAAGCATTTTGAGTAATTTGCCGATTGGCTTCAGAACGGCTTGCATCACAATTAACTATTTTTTGCCAGTCGTTCATTGTGGAACACAAGCGATTTTCTCGGCGAGTTAAGCATTTGGAGTAATTTGCCGATTCCTTTCAGAACGGCTTGCAACACAATTAACTATTTTTTGACAGGCATTCATTGTGGAACAAAAGTGATTTTCTCGGCGAGTTAAGCATTTTGAGTAAGTTGCCGATTGGTTTCAGAACGGTTTGCATTGAAATTTACCATTTTTTGCCAGACATTCATTGTGGAACAAAAGTGATTTTCACGGGGAGTTAAGCATTTTGAGTAATTTGCCGATTGGTTTCAGAACGGCTTGCATCACAATTAACTATTTTTTGCCAGACATTCATTGTGGAACCACAGTGATTTTCACGGCGAGTTAAGCATTTTGAGTAATTTGCCGATTGGTTTCAGAACGGCTTGCATCACAATTAACTATTTTGTGCCAGGCATTCATTGTGGAACAAACGTGATTTTCTCGGCGAGTTAAGCATTTTGAGCAATTTGCCGATTGGTTTCAGAACGGCTTGCATCACAATTAACTATTTTTTGCCAGGCATTCATTGTGGAACAAAAGTGATTTTTTCGGCGAGTTAAGCATTTTGAGTAATTTGCAGATTGCTTTCAGAACGGCTTGCATTGAAATTTACTATTTTTTTCCAAACATTCATTGTGGGAAAAAGGTGATTTTCTCGGCGAGTTAAGAAATTCGAGTAATTTGCCGATTGATTTCAGAACGGCTTGCAACACAATTAACTATTTTTTGACAGGCATTCATTGTGGAACAAAAGTGATTTTCTCGGCGAGTTAAGCATTTTGAGTAAGTTGCCGATTGGTTTCAGAACGGTTTGCATTGAAATTTACCATTTTTTGCCAGACATTCATTGTGGAACAAAAGTGATTTTCACGGGGAGTTAAGCATTTTGAGTAATTTGCCGATTGGTTTCAGAACGGCTTGCATCACAATTAACTATTTTTTGCCAGACATTCATTGTGGAACCACAGTGATTTTCACGGCGAGTTAAGCATTTTGAGTAATTTGCCGATTGGTTTCAGAACGGCTTGCATCACAATTAACTATTTTGTGCCAGGCATTCATTGTGGAACAAACGTGATTTTCTCGGCGAGTTAAGCATTTTGAGCAATTTGCCGATTGGTTTCAGAACGGCTTGCATCACAATTAACTATTTTTTGCCAGGCATTCATTGTGGAACAAAAGTGATTTTTTCGGCGAGTTAAGCATTTTGAGTAATTTGCAGATTGCTTTCAGAACGGCTTGCATTGAAATTTACTATTTTTTTCCAAACATTCATTGTGGGAAAAAGGTGATTTTCTCGGCGAGTTAAGAAATTCGAGTAATTTGCCGATTGATTTCAGAACGGCTTGCATCACAATTAACTATTTTTTGCCAGGCATTCATTGTGGAACAAAAGTGATTTTCTCGGCGAGTTAAGCATTTTGAGTAATTTGCCGATTCGTTTCAGAACGGCTTGCAATACAATTAACTATTTTTTGCCAGACATTCATTGTGGAACCAAAGTGATTTTCTCGGCGAGTTAAGCATTTTCAGTAATTTGCCGATTGGTTTCAGAACGGCTTGCATTGAAATTTACTATTTTTTGCCAGACATTCATTGTGGAACAAATGTGATTTTCTCGGCGAGTTAAGCATTTTGAGTAATTTGCCGATTGCTTTCAGAACGGCTTGCATTGAAATTTACTATTTTTTGCCAGACATTCATTGTGGGAAAAAAGTAATGTTCTCGGCGAGTTAAGCATTTTGAGTAATTTGCCGATTGGTTTCAGAACGGCTTGCATCACAATTAACTATTTTTTGCCAGGCATTCATTGTGGAACAAAAGTAATTTTCTCGGCGAGTTAAGCATTTTGAGTAATTTCCGATTGGTTTCAGAACGGCTTGAATTAAAATTTACTATTTTTTGCCAGACATTCATTGTGGAACAAAAGTGATTTTCACGGCGAGTTAAGCATTTTGAGCAATTTGCCGATTGGTTTCTGAACGGCTTGCATTGAAATTTACTATTTTTTGCCAGACATTCATTGTGGAACAAAAGTGATTTTCTCGGCGAGTTCAGCATTTTGAGCAAATTGCCGATTGGTTTCAGAACGGCTTGCATTGAAATTTACTCTTTTTTGCAAGACATTCATTGAGGGGAAAAAGGTGATTTTCTCGGCGAGTTAAGCATTTTGAGTAATTTACCGATTCATTTCAGAACGGCCTGCATCACAATTAACTATTTTTTGCCAGGCATTCATTGTGGAACAAAAGTGAATTTCTCGGCGAGTTAAGCATTTTGAGTAATTTGCCGATTGGCTTCAGAACGGCTTGCATCACAATTAACTATTTTTTGCCAGTCGTTCATTGTGGAACACAAGCGATTTTCTCGGCGAGTTAAGCATTTGGAGTAAGTTGCCGATTGGTTTCAGAACGGTTTGCATTGAAATTTACTATTTTTTGCCAGACATTCATTGTGGAACAAAAGTGATTTTCACGGGGAGTTAAGCATTTTGAGTAATTTCCCGATTGGTTTCAGAACGGCTTGCATCACAATTAACTATTTTTTGCCAGACATTCATCGTGGAACCAAAGTGATTTTCACGGCGAGTTAAGCATTTTGAGTAATTTGCCGATTGGTTTCAGAACGGCTTGCATCACAATTAACTATTTTTTGCCAGGCATTCATTGTGGAACAAAAGTGATTTTCACGGGGAGTTAAGCATTTTGAGTAATTTGCCGATTCGTTTCAGAACGGCTTGCAATACAATTAACTATTTTTTCCAGACATTCATTGTGGAACCAAAGTGACTTTCTCGGCGAGTTAAGCATTTTGAGCAATTTGCCGATTGGTTTCAGAACGGCTTGCATCACAATTAACTATTTTTTGCCAGGCATTCATTGTGGAACAAAAGTGATTTTTTCGGCGAGTTAAGCATTTTGAGTAATTTGCAGATTGCTTTCAGAACGGCTTGCATTGAAATTTACTATTTTTTTCCAAACATTCATTGTGGGAAAAAGGTGATTTTCTCGGCGAGTTAAGCAATTTGAGTAATTTGCCGATTGATTTCAGAACGGCGTGCATCACAATTAACTATTTTTTGCCAGGCATTCATTGTGGAACAAAAGTGATTTTCTCGGTGAGTTAAGCATTTTCAGTAATTTGCCGATTGGTTTCAGAACGGCTTGCATTGAAATTTACTATTTTTTGCCAGACATTCATTGTGGAACAAAAGTGATTTTCTCGGCGAGTTAAGCATTTTGAATAATTTGCCGATTGGTTTCAGAACGGCTTCCAACACAGTTAACTATTTTTTGCCAGGCATTCATTGTGCAACAAAAGTGATTTTCTCGGCGAGTTAAGCATTTTGAGCAAATTGCCGATTGGTTTCAGAACGGCTTGCATTGAAATTTACTCTTTTTTGCAAGACATTCATTGAGGGGGAAAAAGGTGATTTTCTCGGCGAGTTAAGCATTTTGAGTAATTTACCGATTCATTTCAGAACGGCCTGCATCACAATTAACTATTTTTTGCCAGGCATTCATTGTGGAACAAAAGTGATTTTCTCGGCGAGTTAAGCATTTTGAGTAATTTGCCGATTGGCTTCAGAACGGCTTGCATCACAATTAACTATTTTTTGCCAGTCGTTCATTGTGGAACACAAGCGATTTTCTCGGCGAGTTAAGCATTTGGAGTAATTTGCCGATTCCTTTCAGAACGGCTTGCAACACAATTAACTATTTTTTGACAGGCATTCATTGTGGAACAAAAGTGATTTTCTCGGCGAGTTAAGCATTTTGAGTAAGTTGCCGATTGGTTTCAGAACGGTTTGCATTGAAATTTACCATTTTTTGCCAGACATTCATTGTGGAACAAAAGTGATTTTCACGGGGAGTTAAGCATTTTGAGTAATTTGCCGATTGGTTTCAGAACGGCTTGCATCACAATTAACTATTTTTTGCCAGACATTCATTGTGGAACCACAGTGATTTTCACGGCGAGTTAAGCATTTTGAGTAATTTGCCGATTGGTTTGAGAACGGCTTGCATCACAATTAACTATTTTGTGCCAGGCATTCATTGTGGAACAAACGTGATTTTCTCGGCGAGTTAAGCATTTTGAGCAATTTGCCGATTGGTTTCAGAACGGCTTGCATTACAATTAACTATTTTTTGCAAGGCATTCATTGTGGAACAAAAGTGATTTTCACGGGGAGTTAAGCATTTTGAGCAATTTGCCGATTGGTTTCAGAACGGCTTGCATTGAAATTTACTATTTTTTGCCAGACATTCATTGTGGAACAAAAGTGATTTTCTCGGCGAGTTAAGCATTTTGAGCAATTTGGCGAATGATTTCAGAACGGCTTGCATCACAATTAACTATTTTTTGCCAGGCATTCATTGTGGAACAAAAGTGATTTTCTCGGCGAGTTAAGCATTTTGAGTAATTTGCCGATTGGTTTCAGAACGGCTTGCATTGAAATTTACTATTTTTTGCCAGACATTCATTGTGGACCAAAAGTGATTTTCAAGGGGAGTTAAGCATTTTGAGCAATTTGCCGATTGGTTTCAGAACGGCTTGCATTGAAATTTACTATTTTTTGCCAGACATTCATTGTTGAACAAAAGTGATTTTCTCGGCGAGTTAAGCATTTTGAGTAATTTGCCGATTGATTTAAGAACGGCTTGCATCACAATTAACTATTTTTTGCCAGGCATTCATTGTGGAACAAAATTGATTTTCTCGGCGAGTTAAGCATTTTGAGTAATTAGCCGATTGATTTCAGAACGGCTTGCATCACAATTAACTATTTTTTGCAAGGCATTCATTGTGGAACAAACGTGATTTTCTCGGCGAGTTAAGCATTTTGAGCAATTTGCCGATTGGTTTCAGAACGGCTTGCATTACAATTAACTATTTTTTGCAAGGCATTCATTGTGGAACAAAAGTGATTTTCTCGGCGAGTTAAGCATTTTGAGTAATTTGCCGATTGGTTTCAGAACGGCTTGCATTGAAATTTACTATTTTTTGCCAGACATTCATTGTGGAACAAAAGTGATTTTCAAGGGGAGTTAAGCATTTTGAGCAATTTGCCGATTGGTTTCAGAACGGCTTGCATTGAAATTTACTATTTTTTGCCAGACATTCATTGTGGAACAAAAGTGATTTTCTCGGCGAGTTAAGCATTTTGAGTAATTTGCCGATTGATTTCAGAACGGCTTGCATCACAATTAACTATTTTTTGCCAGGCATTCATTGTGGAACAAAAGTGATTTTCTCGGCGAGTTCAGCATTTTGAGTAATTAGCCGATTGATTTCAGAACGGCTTGCATCACAATTAACTATTTTTTGCAAGGCATTCATTGTGGAACAAAAGTGATATTCTCGGCGAGTTAAGCATTTTGAGTAATTTGCCGATTCGTTTCAGAACGGCTTGCAATACAATTAACTAATTTTTGCCAGTCTTTCATTGTGGAACCAAAGTGACTTTCTCGGCGAGTTCAGCATTTTCAGCAATTTGCCGATTGGTTTCAGAACGGCTTGCATCACAATTAACTATTTTTTGCCAGACATTCATTGTGGCACAAAAGTGATTATCACGGCGAGTTAAGCATTTTGAGCAATTTGCCGATTGGTTTCTGAACGGCTTGCATTGAAATTTACTATTTTTTGCCAGACATTCATTGTGGAACAAAAGTGATTTTCTCGGCGAGTTCAGCAATTTGAGTAATTTGCCGATTGATTTCAGAACGGCTTGCATCACAATTAACTATTTTTTGCCAGGCATTCATTGTGGAACAAAAGTGATTTTCTCGGCGAGTTAAGCATTTTGAATAATTTGCCGATTGGTTTCAGAACGGCTTCCAACACAGTTAACTATTTTTTGCCAGGCAGTCATTGTGCAACAAAAGTGATTTTCTCGGCGAGTTAAGCATTTTGAGTAATTTGCCGATTGCTTTCAGAACGGCTTGCATTGAAATTTACTATTTTTTGTCAGACATTCATTGTGGGAAAAAAGTCATGTTCTCGGCGAGTTATGCATTTTGAGTAATTTGCCGATTGGTTTCAGAACGGCTTGCATCACAATTAACTATTTTTTGCCAGGCATTCATTGTGGAACAAAAGTAATTTTCTCGGCGAGTTAAGCATTTTGAGTAATTTCCGATTGGTTTCAGAACGGCTTGAATTAAAATTTACTATTTTTTGCCAGACATTCATTGTGGCACAAAAGTGATTTTCACGGCGAGTTAAGCATTTTGAGCAATTTGCCGATTGGTTTCTGAACGGCTTGCATTGAAATTTACTATTTTTTGCCAGACATTCTTTGTGGAACAAAAGTGATTTTCTCGGCGAGTTCAGCATTTTGAGCAAATTGCCGATTGGTTTCAGAACGGCTTGCATTGAAATTTACTCTTTTTTGCAAGACATTCATTGAGGGGAAAAAGGTGATTTTCTCGGCGAGTTAAGCATTTTGAGTAATTTACCGATTCATTTCAGAACGGCCTGCATCACAATTAACTATTTTTTGCCAGGCATTCTTTGTGGAACAAAAGTGATTTTCTCGGCGAGTTAAGCATTTTGAGTAATTTGCCGATTGGCTTCAGAACGGCTTGCATCACAATTAACTATTTTTTGCCAGTCGTTCATTGTGGAACACAAGCGATTTTCTCGGCGAGTTAAGCATTTGGAGTAATTTGCCGATTCCTTTCAGAACGGCTTGCAACACAATTAACTATTTTTTGACAGGCATTCATTGTGGAACAAAAGTGATTTTCTCGGCGAGTTAAGCATTTTGAATAATTTGCCGATTGGTTTCAGAACGGCTTCCAACACAGTTAACTATTTTTTGCCAGGCATTCATTGTGCAACAAAAGTGATTTTCTCGGCGAGTTAAGCATTTTGAGTAATTTGCCGATTGCTTTCAGAACGGCTTGCATTGAAATTTACTATTTTTTGCCAGACATTCATTGTGGGAAAAAAGTAATGTTCTCGGCGAGTTAAGCATTTTGAGTAATTTGCCGATTGGTTTCAGAACGGCTTGCATCACAATTAACTATTTTTTGCCAGGCATTCATTGTGGAACAAAAGTGATTTTCTCGGCGAGTTAAGCATTTTGATTAATTTACCGATTGGTTTCAGAACGGCTTGAATTGAAATTTACTATTTTTTGCCAGACATTCATTGTGGCACAAAAGTGATTTTCACGGCGAGTTAAGCATTTTGAGCAATTTGCCGATTGGTTTCTGAACGGCTTGCATTGAAATTTACTATTTTTTGCCAGACATTCATTGTGGAACAAAAGTGATTTTCTCGGCGAGTTAAGCATTTTGAGCAAATTGCCGATTGGTTTCAGAACGGCTTGCATTGAAATTTACTCTTTTTTGCAAGACATTCATTGAGGGGAAAAAGGTGATTTTCTCGGCGAGTTAAGCATTTTGAGTAATTTACCGATTCATTTCAGAACGGCCTGCATCACAATTAACTATTTTTTGCCAGGCATTCATTGTGGAACAAAAGTGATTTTCTCGGCGAGTTAAGCATTTTGAGTAATTTGCCGATTGGCTTCAGAACGGCTTGCATCACAATTAACTATTTTTTGCCAGTCGTTCATTGTGGAACACAAGCGATTTTCTCGGCGAGTTCAGCATTTGGAGTACTTTGCCGATTCCTTTCAGAACGGCTTGCAACACAATTAACTATTTTTTGACAGGCATTCATTGTGGAACAAAAGTGATTTTCTCGGCGAGTTAAGCATTTTGAGTAAGTTGCCGATTGGTTTCAGAACGGTTTGCATTGAAATTTACCATTTTTTGCCAGACATTCATTGTGGAACAAAAGTGATTTTCACGGGGAGTTAAGCATTTTGAGTAATTTGCCGATTGGTTTCAGAACGGCTTGCATCACAATTAACTATTTTTTGCCAGACATTCATTGTGGAACCACAGTGATTTTCACGGCGAGTTAAGCATTTTGAGTAATTTGCCGATTGGTTTCAGAACGGCTTGCATCACAATTAACTATTTTGTGCCAGGCATTCATTGTGGAACAAACGTGATTTTCTCGGCGAGTTAAGCATTTTGAGCAATTTGCCGATTGGTTTCAGAACGGCTTGCATTACAATTAACTATTTTTTGCAAGGCATTCATTGTGGAACAAAAGTGATTTTCACGGGGAGTTAAGCATTTTGAGCAATTTGCCGATTGGTTTCAGAACGGCTTGCATTGAAATTTACTATTTTTTGCCAGACATTCATTGTTGAACAAAAGTGATTTTCTCGGCGAGTTAAGCATTTTGAGTAATTTGCCGATTGATTTAAGAACGGCTTGCATCACAATTAACTATTTTTTGCCAGGCATTCATTGTGGAACGAAATTGATTTTCTCGGCGAGTTAAGCATTTTGAGTAATTAGCCGATTGATTTCTGAACGCCTTGCATTGAAATTTACTATTTTTTGCCAGACATTCATTGTGGAACAAAAGTGATTTTCTCGGCGAGTTAAGCATTTTGAGAAAATTGCCGATTGGTTTCAGAACGGCTTGCATTGAAATTTACTCTTTTTTGCAAGACATTCATTGAGGGGAAAAAGGTGATTTTCTCGGCGAGTTAAGCATTTTGAGTAATTTACCGATTCATTTCAGAACGGCCTGCATCACAATTAACTATTTTTTGCCAGGCATTCATTGTGGAACAAAAGTGATTTTCTCGGCGAGTTAAGCATTTTGAGTAATTTGCCGATTGGCTTCAGAACGGCTTGCATCACAATTAACTATTTTTTGCCAGTCGTTCATTGTGGAACACAAGCGATTTTCTCGGCGAGTTCAGCATTTGGAGTACTTTGCCGATTCCTTTCAGAACGGCTTGCAACACAATTAACTATTTTTTGACAGGCATTCATTGTGGAACAAAAGTGATTTTCTCGGCGAGTTAAGCATTTTGAGTAAGTTGCCGATTGGTTTCAGAACGGTTTGCATTGAAATTTACCATTTTTTGCCAGACATTCATTGTGGAACAAAAGTGATTTTCACGGGGAGTTAAGCATTTTGAGTAATTTGCCGATTGGTTTCAGAACGGCTTGCATCACAATTAACTATTTTTTGCCAGACATTCATTGTGGAACCACAGTGATTTTCACGGCGAGTTAAGCATTTTGAGTAATTTGCCGATTGGTTTCAGAACGGCTTGCATCACAATTAACTATTTTGTGCCAGGCATTCATTGTGGAACAAACGTGATTTTCTCGGCGAGTTAAGCATTTTGAGCAATTTGCCGATTGGTTTCAGAACGGCTTGCATTACAATTAACTATTTTTTGCAAGGCATTCATTGTGGAACAAAAGTGATATTCACGGGGAGTTAAGCATTTTGAGCAATTTGCCGATTGGTTTCAGAACGGCTTGCATTGAAATTTACTATTTTTTGCCAGACATTCATTGTTGAACAAAAGTGATTTTCTCGGCGAGTTAAGCATTTTGAGTAATTTGCCGATTGATTTAAGAACGGCTTGCATCACAATTAACTATTTTTTGCCAGGCATTCATTGTGGAACGAAATTGATTTTCTCGGCGAGTTAAGCATTTTGAGTAATTAGCCGATTGATTTCTGAACGGCTTGCATTGAAATTTACTATTTTTTGCCAGACATTCATTGTGGAACAAAAGTGATTTTCTCGGCGAGTTAAGCATTTTGAGCAAATTGCCGATTGGTTTCAGAACGGCTTGCATTGAAATTTACTCTTTTTTGCAAGACATTCATTGAGGGGAAAAAGGTGATTTTCTCGGCGAGTTAAGCATTTTGAGTAATTTACCGATTCATTTCAGAACGGCCTGCATCACAATTAACTATTTTTTGCCAGGCATTCATTGTGGAACAAAAGTGATTTTCTCGGCGAGTTAAGCATTTTGAGTAATTTGCCGATTGGCTTCAGAACGGCTTGCATCACAATTAACTATTTTTTGCCAGTCGTTCATTGTGGAACACAAGCGATTTTCTCGGCGAGTTCAGCATTTGGAGTACTTTGCCGATTCCTTTCAGAACGGCTTGCAACACAATTAACTATTTTTTGACAGGCATTCATTGTGGAACAAAAGTGATTTTCTCGGCGAGTTAAGCATTTTGAGTAAGTTGCCGATTGGTTTCAGAACGGTTTGCATTGAAATTTACCATTTTTTGCCAGACATTCATTGTGGAACAAAAGTGATTTTCACGGGGAGTTAAGCATTTTGAGTAATTTGCCGATTGGTTTCAGAACGGCTTGCATCACAATTAACTATTTTTTCCAGACATTCATTGTGGAACCACAGTGATTTTCACGGCGAGTTAAGCATTTTGAGTAATTTGCCGATTGGTTTCAGAACGGCTTGCATCACAATTAACTATTTTGTGCCAGGCATTCATTGTGGAACAAACGTGATTTTCTCGGCGAGTTAAGCATTTTGAGCAATTTGCCGATTGGTTTCAGAACGGCTTGCATTACAATTAACTATTTTTTGCAAGGCATTCATTGTGGAACAAAAGTGATTTTCACGGGGAGTTAAGCATTTTGAGCAATTTGCCGATTGGTTTCAGAACGGCTTGCATTGAAATTTACTATTTTTTGCCAGACATTCATTGTGGAACAAATGTGATTTTCTCGGCGAGTTAAGCATTTTGAGCAATTTGGCGATTGATTTCAGAACGGCTTGCATCACAATTAACTATTTTTTGCCAGGCATTCATTGTGGAACAAAAGTGATTTTCTCGGCGAGTTAAGCATTTTGAGTAATTTGCCGATTGGTTTCAGAACGGCTTGCATTGAAATTTACTATTTTTTGCCAGACATTCATTGTGGACCAAAAGTGATTTTCAAGGGGAGTTAAGCATTTAGAGCAATTTGCCGATTGGTTTCAGAACGGCTTGCATTGAAATTTACTATTTTTTGCCAGACATTCATTGTTGAACAAAAGTGATTTTCTCGGCGAGTTAAGCATTTTGAGTAATTTGCCGATTGATTTAAGAACAGCTTGCATCACAATTAACTATTTTTTGCCAGGCATTCATTGTGGAACAAAATTGATTTTCTCGGCGAGTTAAGCATTTTGAGTAATTAGCCGATTGATTTCAGAACGGCTTGCATCACAATTAACTATTTTTTGCAAGGCATTCATTGTGGAACAAACGTGATTTTCTCGGCGAGTTAAGCATTTTGAGCAATTTGCCGATTGGTTTCAGAACGGCTTGCATTACAATTAACTATTTTTTGCAAGGCATTCATTGTGGAACAAAAGTGATTTTCACGGGGAGTTAAGCATTTTGAGCAATTTGCCGATTGGTTTCAGAACGGCTTGCATTGAAATTTACTATTTTTTGCCAGACATGCATTGTGGAACAAAAGTGATTTTCTCGACGAGTTAAGCATTTTGAGCAAATTGCCGATTGGTTTCAGAACGGCTTGCATTGAAATTTACTCTTTTTTGCAAGACATTCATTGAGGGGGAAAAAGGTGATTTTCTCGGCGAGTTAAGCATTTTGAGTAATTTGCCGATTGGTTTCAGAACGGCTTGCATTGAAATTTACTATTTTTTGCCAGACATTCATTGTGGACCAAAAGTGATTTTCAAGGGGAGTTAAGCATTTTGAGCAATTTGCCGATTGGTTTCAGAACGGCTTGCATTGCAATTTACTATTTTTTGCCAGACATTCATTGTGGAACAAAAGTGATTTTCTCGGCGAGTTAAGCATTTTGAGTAATTTGCCGATTGGTTTCAGAACGGCTTGCATCACAATTAACTATTTTGTGCCAGGCATTCATTGTGGAACAAACGTGATTTTCTCGGCGAGTTAAGCATTTTGAGCAATTTGCCGATTGGTTTCAGAACGGCTTGCATTACAATTAACTATTTTTTGCAAGGCATTCATTGTGGAACAAAAGTGATTTTCACGGGGAGTTAAGCATTTTGAGCAATTTGCCGATTGGTTTCAGAACGGCTTGCATTGAAATTTACTATTTTTTGCCAGACATTCATTGTGGAACAAATGTGATTTTCTCGGCGAGTTAAGCATTTTGAGCAATTTGGCGATTGATTTCAGAACGGCTTGCATCACAATTAACTATTTTTTGCCAGGCATTCATTGTGGAACAAAAGTGATTTTCTCGGCGAGTTAAGCATTTTGAGTAATTTGCCGATTGGTTTCAGAACGGCTTGCATTGAAATTTACTATTTTTTGCCAGACATTCATTGTGGACCAAAAGTGATTTTCAAGGGGAGTTAAGCATTTAGAGCAATTTGCCGATTGGTTTCAGAACGGCTTGCATTGAAATTTACTATTTTTTGCCAGACATTCATTGTTGAACAAAAGTGATTTTCTCGGCGAGTTAAGCATTTTGAGTAATTTGCCGATTGATTTAAGAACGGCTTGCATCACAATTAACTATTTTTTGCCAGGCATTCATTGTGGAACAAAATTGATTTTCTCGGCGAGTTAAGCATTTTGAGTAATTAGCCGATTGATTTCAGAACGGCTTGCATCACAATTAACTATTTTTTGCAAGGCATTCATTGTGGAACAAACGTGATTTTCTCGGCGAGTTAAGCATTTTGAGCAATTTGCCGATTGGTTTCAGAACGGCTTGCATTACAATTAACTATTTTTTGCAAGGCATTCATTGTGGAACAAAAGTGATTTTCACGGGGAGTTAAGCATTTTGAGCAATTTGCCGATTGGTTTCAGAACGGCTTGCATTGAAATTTACTATTTTTTGCCAGTCATGCATTGTGGAACAAAAGTGATTTTCTCGACGAGTTAAGCATTTTGAGCAAATTGCCGATTGGTTTCAGAACGGCTTGCATTGAAATTTACTCTTTTTTGCAAGACATTCATTGAGGGGGAAAAAGGTGATTTTCTCGGCGAGTTAAGCATTTTGAGTAATTTGCCGATTGGTTTCAGAACGGCTTGCATTGAAATTTACTATTTTTTGCCAGACATTCATTGTGGAACAAAAGTGATTTTCAAGGGGAGTTAAGCATTTTGAGCAATTTGCCGATTGGTTTCAGAACGGCTTGCATTGAAATTTACTATTTTTACCAGACATTCATTGTGGAACAAAAGTGATTTTCTCGGCGAGTTAAGCATTTTGAGTAATTTGCCGATTGATTTCAGAACGGCTTGCATCACAATTAACTATTTTTTGCCAGGCATTCATTGTGGAACAAAAGTGATTTTCTCGGCGAGTTCAGCATTTTGAGTAATTAGCCGATTGATTTCAGAACGGCTTGCATCACAATTAACTATTTTTTGCAAGGCATTCATTGTGGAACAAAAGTGATTTTCTCGGCGAGTTAAGCATTTTGAGTAATTTGCCGATTCGTTTCAGAACGGCTTGCAATACAATTAACTAATTTTTGCCAGTCTTTCATTGTGGAACCAAAGTGACTTTCTCGGCGAGTTCAGCATTTTCAGCAATTTGCCGATTGGTTTCAGAACGGCTTGCATCACAATTAACTATTTTTTGCCAGACATTCATTGTGGCACAAAAGTGATTTTCACGGCGAGTTAAGCTTTTTGAGTAATTTGCCGATTGGTTTCAGAACGGCTTGCATTGAAATTTACTATTTTTTGCCAGACATTCATTGTGGAACAAAAGTGAGTTTCTCGGCGAGTTAAGCATTTTGAGCAATTTGGCGATTGATTTTAGAACGGCTTGCATCACAATTAACTGTTTTTTGCCAGGCATTCATTGTGGAACAAAAGTGATTTTCTCGGCGAGTTAAGCATTTTTAGTAATTTGCCGATTGGTTTCAGAACGGCTTGCATTGAAATTTACTATTTTTTGCCAGACATTCATTGTGGACCAAAAGTGATTTTCAAGGGGAGTTAAGCATTTTGAGCAATTTGCCGATTGGTTTCAGAACGGCTTGCATTGCAATTTACTATTTTTTGCCAGACATTCATTGTGGAACAAAAGTGATTTTCTCGGCGAGTTAAGCATTTTGAGTAATTTGCCGATTGATTTCAGAACGGCTTGCATCACAATTAACTATTTTTTGCCAGGCATTCATTGTGGAACAAAATTGATTTTCTCGGCGAGTTAAGCATTTTGAGTAATTAGCCGATTGATTTCAGAACGGCTTGCATCACAATTAACTATTTTTTGCCAGGCATTCATTGTGGAACAAAAGTGATTTTCTCGGCGAGTTAAGCATTTTGAGTAATTTGCCGATTGGTTTCAGAACGGCTTGCATTGAAATTTACTATTTTTTGCCAGACATTCATTGTGGAACAAAAGTGATTTTCTCGGCGAGTTAAGCATTTTGAGTAATTTGCCGATTGGTTTCAGAACGGCTTGCATCACAATTAACTATTTTTTTGCCAGGCATTCATTGTGGAACAAAAGTGATTTTTTCGGCGAGTTAAGCATTTTGAGTAATTTGCAGATTGCTTTCAGAACGGCTTGCATTGAAATTTACTATTTTTTGCCAGACATTCATTGTGGGAAAAAGGTGATTTTCTCGGCGAGTTAAGCAATTTGAGTAATTTGCCGAATGATTTCAGAACGGCTTGCATCACAATTAACTATTTTTTGCCAGGCATTCATTGTGGAACAAAAGTGATTTTCTCGGCGAGTTAAGCATTTTGAATAATTTGCCGATTGGTTTCAGAACGGCTTGCATTGAAATTTACTATTTTTTGCCAGGCATTCATTGTGGGAAAAAAAGTAATGTTCTCGGCGAGTTAAGCATTTTGAGTAATTTGCCGATTGGTTTCAGAACGGCTTGCATCACAATTAACTATTTTTTGCCAGGCATTCATTGTGGAACAAAAGTGATTTTCTCGGCGAGTTAAGCATTTTGAGTAATTTACCGATTGGTTTCAGAACGGCTTGACTTAAAATTTACTATTTTTTGCCAGACATTCATTGTGGCAGAAAAGTGATTTTCACGGCGAGTTAAGCATTTTGAGCAATTTGCCGATTGGTTTCTGAACGGCTTGCATTGAAATTAACTATATTTTGCCAGACATTCAGTGTGGAACAAAAGTGATTTTCTCGACGAGTTAAGCATTTTGAGCAAATTGCCGATTGGTTTCAGAACGGCTTGCATTGAAATTTACTCTTTTGTGCAAGACATTCATTGAGGGGGAAAAAGGTGATTTTCTCGTCGAGTTAAGCATTTTGAGTAATTTGCCGATTGGTTTCAGAACGGCTTGCATTGAAATTTACTATTTTTTGCCAGACATTCATTGTGGAACAAAAGTGATTTTCAAGGGGAGTTAAGCATTTTGAGCAATTTGCCGATTGGTTTCAGAACGGCTTGCATTGAAATTTACTATTTTTTGCCAGACATTCATTGTGGAACAAAAGTGATTTTCTCGGCGAGTTAAGCATTTTGAGTAATTTGCCGATTGATTTCAGAACGGCTTGCATCACAATTAACTATTTTTTGCCAGGCATTCATTGTGGAACAAAAGTGATTTTCTCGGCGAGTTCAGCATTTTGAGTAATTAGCCGATTGATTTCAGAACGGCTTGCATCACAATTAACTATTTTGTGCAAGGCATTCATTGTGGAACAAAAGTGATTTTCTCGGCGAGTTAAGCATTTTGAGTAATTTGCCGATTCGTTTCAGAACGGCTTGCAATACAATTAACTAATTTTTGCCAGTCTTTCATTGTGGAACCAAAGTGACTTTCTCGGCGAGTTCAGCATTTTCAGCAATTTGCCGATTGGTTTCAGAACGGCTTGCATCACAATTAACTATTTTTTGCCAGACATTCATTGTGGCACAAAAGTGATTTTCACGGCGATTTAAGCATTTTGAGCAATTTGCCGATTGGTTTCTGAACGGCTTGCATTGAAATTTACTATTTTTTGCCAGACATTCTTTGTGGAACAAAAGTGATTTTCTCGGCGAGTTAAGCATTTTGAGCAAATTGCCGATTGGTTTCAGAACGGCTTGCATTGAAATTTACTCTTTTTTGCAAGACATTCATTGAGGGGAAAAAGGTGATTTTCTCGGCGAGTTAAGCATTTTGAGTAATTTACCGATTCATTTCAGAACGGCCTGCATCACAATCAACTATTTTTTGCCAGGCATTCATTGTGGAACAAAAGTGATTTTCTCGGCGAGTTAAGCATTTTGAGTAATTTGCCGATTGGCTTCAGAACGGCTTGCATCACAATTAACTATTTTTTGCCAGACATTCATTGTGGAACAAAAGTGATTTTCTCGGCGAGTTAAGCATTTTGAATAATTTGCCGATTGGTTTCAGAACGGCTTGCAATACAATTAACTATTTTTTGCCAGACATTCATTGTGGAACCAAAGTGACTTTCTCGGCGTGTTAAGCATTTTGAGCAATTTGCCGATTGGTTTCAGAACGGCTTGCATCACAATTAACTATTTTTTTCCAGGCATTCATTGTGGAACAAAAGTGATTTTTTCGGCGAGTTAAGCATTTTGAGAAATTTGCAGATTGCTTTCAGAACGGCTTGCATTGACATTTACTATTTTTTGCCAGACATTCATTGTAGGAAAAAGGTGATTTTCTCGGCGAGTTAAGCAATTTGAGTAATTTGCCGATTGATTTCAGAACCGCTTGCATCACAATTAACTATTTTTTGCCAGGCATTCATTGTGGAACAAAAGTGATTTTCTCGGCGAGTTAAAAAATTTGAGTAATTTGCCGATTGGTTTCAGAAAGGCTTGCATTGAAATTTACTATTTTTTGCCAGACATTCATTGTGGAACAAAAGTGATTTTCTCGGCGAGTTAAGCATTTTGAATAATTTGCCGATTGGTTTCAGAACGGCTTGCAACACAGTTAACTATTTTTTAGCCAGGCATTCATTGTGGAACAAAAGTGATTTTTTCTGCGAGTTAAGCATTTTGAGTAATTTGCAGATTGCTTTCAGAACGGCTTGCATTGAAATTTACTATTTTTTCCCAGACATTCATTGTGGGAAAAAGGTGATTTACTCGGCGAGTTAAGCAATTTGAGTAATTTGCCGATTGATTTCAGAACGGCTTGCATCAAAATTAACTATTTTTTGCCAGGCATTCATTGTGGAACAAAAGTGATTTTCTCGGCGAGTTAAGCATTTTGAATAATTTGCCAATTGGTTTCAGAACGGCTTCCAACACAGTTAACTATTTTTTGCCAGGCATTCATTGTGCAACAAAAGTGATTTTCTCGGCGAGTTAAGCATTTTGAGTAATTTGCCGATTGCTTTCAGAACGGCTTGCATTGAAATTTACTATTTTTTGCCAGACATTCATTGTGGGAAAAAAGTAATGTTCTCGGCGAGTTAAGCATTTTGAGTAATTTGCCGATTGGTTTCAGAACGGCTTGCATTGAAATTTACTATTTTTTGCCAGACATTCATTGTGGAACAAAAGTGATTTTCTCGGCGAGTTAAGCATTTTGAGTAATTAGCCGATGGATTTCAGAACGGCTTGCATCACAATTAACTATTTTTTGCCAGGCATTCATTGTGGAACAAAAGTGATTTTCTCGGCGAGTTAAGCATTTTGAGTAATTTGCCGATTGGTTTCAGAACGGCTTGCATTGAAATTTACTATTTTTTGCCAGACATTCATTGTGGAACCAAAGTGATTTTCTCGGCGAGTTAAGCATTTTGAGTAATTTGCCGATTCGTTTCAGAACGGCTTGCATCACAATTAACTATTTTTTTGCCAGGCATTCATTGTGGAACAAAAGTGATTTTTTCGGCGAGTTAAGCATTTTGAGTAATTTGCAGATTGCTTTCAGAACGGCTTGCATTGAAATTTACTATTTTTTGCCAGACATTCATTGTGGGAAAAAGGTGATTTTCTCGGCGAGTTAAGCAATTTGAGTAATTTGCCGAATGATTTCAGAACGGCTTGCATCACAATTAACTATTTTTTGCCAGGCATTCATTGTGGAACAAAAGTGATTTTCTCGGCGAGTTAAGCATTTTGAATAATTTGCCGATTGGTTTCAGAACGGCTTGCATTGAAATTTACTATTTTTTGCCAGACATTCATTGTGGGAAAAAAAGTAATGTTCTCGGCGAGTTAAGCATTTTGAGTAATTTGCCGATTGGTTTCAGAACGGCTTGCATCACAATTAACTATTTTTTGCCAGGCATTCATTGTGGAACAAAAGTGATTTTCTCGGCGAGTTAAGCATTTTGAGTAATTTACCGATTGGTTTCAGAACCGCTTGACTTAAAATTTACTATTTTTTGCCAGACATTCATTGTGGCAGAAAAGTGATTTTCACGGCGAGTTAAGCATTTTGAGCAATTTGCCGATTGGTTTCTGAACGGCTTGCATTGAAATTTACTATTTTTTGCAAAACATTCATTGAGGGGAAAAAAGGTGATTTTCTCGTCGAGTTAAGCATTTTGAGTAATTTGCCGATTCGTTTCAGAACGGCTTGCAATACAATGAACTATTTTTTGCCAGACATTCATTGTGGAACCAAAGTGACTTTCTCGGCCAGTTAAGCATTTTGAGCAATTTGCCGATTGGTTTCAGAACGGCTTGCATCACAATTAACTATTTTTTGCCAGGCATTCATTGTGGAACAAAAGTGATTTTTTCGGCGAGTTAAGCATTTTGAGTAATTTGCAGATTGCTTTCAGAACGGCTTGCATTGAAATTTACTATTTTTTTCCAAACATTCATTGTGGGAAAAAGGTGATTTTCTCGGCGAGTTAAGCAATTTGAGTAATTTGCCGATTGATTTCAGAACGGCTTGCATCACAATTAACTATTTTTTGCCAGGCATTCATTGTGGAACAAAAGTGATTTTCTCGGCGAGTTAAGCATTTTCAGTAATTTGCCGATTGGTTTCAGAACGGCTTGCATTGAAATTTACTATTTTTTGCCAGACATTCATTGTGGAACAAAAGTGATTTTCTCGGCGAGTTAAGCATTTTGAATAATTTGCCGATTGCTGTCAGAACGGCTTCCAACACAGTTAACTATTTTTTGCCAGGGATTCATTGTGCAACAAAAGTGATTTTCTCGGCGAGTTAAGCATTTTGAGTAATTTGCCGATTGCTTTCAGAACGGCTTGCATTGAAATTTACTATTTTTTGCCAGACATTCATTGTGGGAAAAAAGTAATGTTCTCGGCGAGTTAAGCATTTTGAGTAATTTGACGATTGGTTTCAGAACGGCTTGCATCACAATTAACTATTTTTTGCCAGGCATTCATTGTGGAACAAAAGTGAGTTTCTCGGCGAGTTAAGCATTTTGAGTAATTTCCGATTGGTTTCAGAACGGCTTGAATTAAAATTTACTATTTTTTGCCAGGCATTCATTGTGGCACAAAAGTGATTTTCACGGCGAGTTAAGCATTTTGAGCAATTTGCCGATTGGTTTCTGAACGGCTTGCATTGAAATTTACTATTTTTTGCCAGACATTCATTGTGGAACAAAAGTGATTTTCTCGGCGAGTTCAGCATTTTGAGCAAATTGCCGATTGGTTTCAGAACGGCTTGCATTGAAATTTACTCTTTTTTGCAAGACATTCATTGAGGGGAAAAAGGTGATTTTCTCGGCGAGTTAAGCATTTTGAGTAATTTACCGATTCATTTCAGAACGGCCTGCATCACAATTAACTATTTTTTGCCAGGCATTCATTGTGCAACAAAAGTGATTTTCTCGGCGAGTTAAGCATTTTGAGCAATTTGCCGATTGGTTTCAGAATGGCTTGCATTACAATTAAGTATTTTTTGCAAGGCATTCATTGTGGAACAAAAGTGATTTTCACGGGGAGTTAAGCATTTTGAGTAATTTGCCGATTCGTTTCAGAACGGCTTGCAATACAATTAACTATTTTTTGCCAGACATTCATTGTGGAACCAAAGTGACTTTCTCGGCCAGTTAAGCATTTTGAGCAATTTGCCGATTGGTTTCAGAACGGCTTGCATCACAATTAACTATTTTTTGCCAGGCATTCATTGTGGAACAAAAGTGATTTTCTCGGCGAGTTAAGCATTTTCAGTAATTTGCCGATTGGTTTCAGAACGGCTTGCATTGAAATTTACAATTTTTTGCCAGACATTCATTGTGGAACAAAAGTGATTTTCTCGGCGAGTTAAGCATTTTGAGTAATTTGCCGATTGGTTTCAGAACGGCTTGCATTGAAATTTACTCTTTTTTGCAAAACATTCATTGAGGGGGAAAAAGGTGATTTTCTCGTCGAGTTCAGCATTTTGAGTAATTTGCCGATTCGTTTCAGAACGGCTTGCAATACAATGAACTATTTTTTGCCAGACATTCATTGTGGAACCAAAGTGACTTTCTCGGCCAGTTAAGCATTTTGAGCAATTTGCCGATTGGTTTCAGAACGGCTTGCATCACAATTAACTATTTTTTGCCAGGCATTCATTGTGGAACAAAAGTGATTTTTTCGGCGACTTAAGCATTTTGAGTAATTTGCAGATTGCTTTCAGAACGGCTTGCATTGAAATTTACTATTTTTTGCCAGACATTCATTGTGGGAAAAAGGTGATTTTCTCGGCGAGTTAAGCAATTTGAGTAATTTGCCGATTGATTTCAGAACGGCTTGCATCACAATTAACTATTTTTTGCCAGGCATTCATTGTGGAACAAAAGTGATTTTCTCGGCGAGTTAAGCATTTTCAGTAATTTGCCGATTGGTTTCATAACGGCTTGCATTGAAATTTACTATTTTTTGCCAGACATCCATTGTGGAACAAAAGTGATTTTCTCGGCGAGTTAAGCATTTTGAATAATTTGCCGAATGGTTTCAGAACGGCTTGCAACACAGTTAACTATTTTTTGCCAGGCATTCATTGTGCAACAAAAGTGATTTTCTCGGCGAGTTAAGCATTTTGAGTAATTTGCCGATTGCTTTCAGAACGGCTTGCATTGAAATTTACTATTTTTTGCCAGACATTCATAGTGGGAAAAAAGTAATGTTCTCGGCGAGTTAAGCATTTTGAGTAATTTGCCGATTGGTTTCAGAACGGCTTGCATCACAATTAGCTATTTTTGCCAGGCATTCATTGTGGAACAAAAGTGATTTTCTCGGCGAGTTAAGCATTTTGAGTAATTTACCGATTGGTTTCAGAACGGCTTGACTTAAAATTTACTATTTTTTGCCAGACATTCATTGTGGAACAAAAGTGATTTTCTCGGCGAGTTAAGCATTTTGAGCAATTTGCCGATTGGCTTCTGAACGGCTTGCATCACAATTAACTATTTTTTGCCAGTCGTTCATTGTGGAACACAAGCGATTTTCTCGGCGAGTTCAGCATTTTGAGCAAATTCCCGATTGGTTTCAGAACGGCTTGCATTGAAATTTACTCTTTTTTGCAAGACATTCATTGAGGGGAAAAAGGTGATTTTCTCGGCGAGTTAAGCATTTTGAGTAATTTACCGATTCATTTCAGGACGGCCTGCATCACAATTAACTATTTTTTGCCAGGCATTCATTGTGCAACAAAAGTGATTTTCTCGGCGAGTTAAGCATTTTGAGCAATTTGCCGATTGGTTTCAGAATGGCTTGCATTACAATTAACTATTTTTTGCACGGCATTCATTGTGGAACAAAAGTGATTTTCACGGGGAGTTAAGCATTTTGAGTAATTTGCCGATTCGTTTCAGAACGGCTTGCAATACAATTAACTATTTTTTACCAGACATTCATTGTGGAACCAAAGTGACTTTCTCGGCCAGTTAAGCATTTTGAGCAATTTGCCGATTGGTTTCAGAACGGCTTGCATCACAATTAACTATTTTTTGCCAGGCATTCATTGTGGAACAAAAGTGATTTTCTCGGCGAGTTAAGCATTTTGAGTAATTTGCCGATTGGCTTCAGAACGGCTTGCATCACAATTAACTATTTTTTGCCAGACATTCATTGTGGAACAAAAGTGATTTTCTCGGCGAGTTAAGCATTTTGAATAATTTGGCGATTGATTTCAGAACGGCTTGCATCACAATTAACTATTTTTTGCCAGGCATTCGTTGTGGAACAAAAGTGATTTTCTCGGCGAGTTAAGCATTTTGAGTAATTTGCCGATTGGTTTCAGAACGGCTTGCATTGAAATTTACTATTTTTTGCCAGACATTCATTGTGGAACAAAAGTGATTTTCAAGGGGAGTTAAGCATTTTGAGCAATTTGCCGATTGGTTTCAGAACGGCTTGCATTGAAATTTACTATTTTTTGCCAGACATTCATTGTGGAACAAAAGTGATTTTCTCGGCGAGTTAAGCATTTTGAGTAATTTGCCGATTGATTTCAGAACGGCTTGCATCACAATTAACTATTTTTTGCCAGGCATTCATTGTGGAACAAAAGTGATTTTCTCGGCGAGTTCAGCATTTTGAGTAATTAGCCGATTGATTTCAGAACGGCTTGCATCACAATTAACTATTTTTTGCAAGGCATTCATTGTGGAACAAAAGTGATTTTCTCGGCGAGTTAAGCATTTTGAGTAATTTGCCGATTCGTTTCAGAACGGCTTGCAATACAATTAACTAATTTTTGCCAGTCTTTCATTGTGGAACCAAAGTGACTTTCTCGGCGAGTTCAGCATTTTCAGCAATTTGCCGATTGGTTTCAGAACGGCTTGCATCACAATTAACTATTTTTTGCCAGACATTCATTGTGGCACAAAAGTGATTTTCACGGCGAGTTAAGCATTTTGAGCAATTTGCCGATTGGTTTCTGAACGGCTTGCATTGAAAGTTACTATTTTTTGCCAGACATTCATTGTGGAACAAAAGTGATTTTCACGGAGAGTTAAGCATTTTGAGCAATTTGCCGATTGGTTTCTGAACGGCTTGCATTGAAATTTACTATTTTTTGCCAGACATTCATTGTGGAACAAAAGTGATTTTCTCGGCGAGTTCAGCATTTTGAGCAAATTGCCGATTGGTTTCAGAACGGCTTGCATTGAAATTTACTCTTTTTTGCAAGACATTCATTGAGGGGAAAAAGGTGATTTTCTCGGCGAGTTAAGCATTTTGAGTAATTTACCGATTCATTTCAGAACGGCCTGCATCACAATTAACTATTTTTTGCCAGGCATTCATTGTGGAACAAAAGTGATTTTCTCGGCGAGTTAAGCATTTTGAGTAATTTGCCGATTGGCTTCAGAACGGCTTGAATCACAATTAACTATTTTTTGCCAGTCGTTCATTGTGGAACACAAGCGATTTTCTAGGCGAGTTCAGCATTTGGAGTAATTTGCCGATTCCTTTCAGAACGGCTTGCAACACAATTAACTATTTTTTGACAGGCATTCATTGTGGAACAAAAGTGATTTTCTCGGCGAGTTAAGCATTTTGAGTAAGTTGCCGATTGGTTTCAGAACGGCTTGCATCACAATTAACTATTTTTTGCAAGGCATTCATTGTGGAACAAACGTGATTTTCTCGGCGAGTTAAGCATTTTGAGCAATTTGCCGATTGGTTTCAAAACGGCTTGCATTACAATTAATTATTTTTTGTAAGGCATTCATTGTGGAACAAAAGTGATTTTCACGGGGAGTTAATCATTTTGAGCAATTTGCCGATTGGTTTCAGAACGGCTTGCATTGAAATTTACTATTTTTTGCCAGACATGCATTGTGGAACAAAAGTGATTTTCTCGGCGAGTTAAGCATTTTGAGCAATTTGGCGATTGATTTCAGAACGGCTTGCATCACAATTAACTATTTTTTGCCAGGCATTCGTTGTGGAACAAAAGTGATTTTCTCGGCGAGTTAAGCATTTTGAGTAATTTGCCGATTGGTTTCAGAACGGCTTGCATTGAAATTTACTATTTTTTGCCAGACATTCATTGTGGAACAAAAGTGATTTTCAAGGTGAGTTAAGCATTTTGAGCAATTTGCCGATTGGTTTCAGAACGGCTTGCATTGAAATTTACTATTTTTTGCCAGACATTCATTGTGGAACAAAAGTGATTTTCTCGGCGAGTTAAGCATTTTGAGTAATTTGCCGATTGATTTCAGAACGGCTTGCATCACAATTAACTATTTTTTGCCAGGCATTCATTGTGGAACAAAAGTGATTTTCTCGGCGAGTTCAGCATTTTGAGTAATTAGCCGATTGATTTCAGAACGGCTTGCATCACAATTAACTATTTTTTGCAAGGCATTCATTGTGGAACAAAAGTGATTTTCTCGGCGAGTTAAGCATTTTGAGTAATTTGCCGATTCGTTTCAGAACGGCTTGCAATACAATTAACTAATTTTTGCCAGTCTTTCATTGTGGAACCAAAGTGACTTTCTCGGCGAGTTCAGCATTTTCAGCAATTTGCCGATTGGTTTCAGAACGGCTTGCATCACAATTAACTATTTTTTGCCAGACATTCATTGTGGCACAAAAGTGATTTTCACGGCGAGTTAAGCATTTTGAGCAATTTGCCGATTGGTTTCTGAACGGCTTGCATTGAAATTTACTATTTTTTGCCAGACATTCATTGTGGAACAAAAGTGATTTTCTCGGCGAGTTAAGCATTTTGAGCAAATTGCCGATTGGTTTCAGAACGGCTTGCATTGAAATTTACTCTTTTTTGCAAGACATTCATTGAGGGGGAAAAAGGTGATTTTCTCGGCGAGTTAAGCATTTTGAGTAATTTACCGATTCATTTCAGAACGGCCTGCATCACAATTAACTATTTTTTGCCAGGCATTCATTGTGGAACAAAAGTGATTTTCTCGGCGAGTTAAGCATTTTGAGTAATTTGCCGATTGGCTTCAGAACGGCTTGCATCACAATTAACTATTTTTTGCCAGACATTCATTGTGGAACAAAAGTGATTTTCTCGGCGAGTTAAGCATTTTGAATAATTTGCCGATTGGTTTCAGAACGGCTTGCAATACAATTAACTATTTTTTGCCAGACATTCATTGTGGAACCAAAGTGACTTTCTCGGCGTGTTAAGCATTTTGAGCAATTTGCCGATTGGTTTCAGAACGGCTTGCATCACAATTAACTATTTTTTTCCAGGCATTCATTGTGGAACAAATGTGATTTTTTTCGGCGAGTTAAGCATTTTGAGAAATTTGCAGATTGCTTTCAGAACGGCTTGCATTGACATTTACTATTTTTTGCCAGACATTCATTGTAGGAAAATGGTGATTTTCTCGGCGAGTTAAGCAATTTGAGTAATTTGCCGATTGATTTCAGAACGGCTTGCATTGAAATTTACTATTTTTTGCCAGACATTCATTGTGGAACAAAAGTGATTTTCTCGGCGAGTTAAGCATTTTGAATAATTTGGCGATTGATTTCAGAACGGCTTGCATCACAATTAACTATTTTTTGCCAGGCATTCGTTGTGGAACAAAAGTGATTTTCTCGGCGAGTTAAGCATTTTGAGTAATTTGCCGATTGGTTTCAGAACGGCTTGCATTGAAATTTACTATTTTTTGCCAGACATTCATTGTGGAACAAAAGTGATTTTCAAGGGGAGTTAAGCATTTTGAGCAATTTGCCGATTGGTTTCAGAACGGCTTGCATTGAAATTTACTATTTTTTGCCAGACATTCATTGTGGAACAAAAGTGATTTTCTCGGCGAGTTAAGCATTTTGAGTAATTTGCCGATTGATTTCAGAACGGCTTGCATCACAATTAACTATTTTTTGCCAGGCATTCATTGTGGAACAAAAGTGATTTTCTCGGCGTGTTCAGCATTTTGAGTAATTAGCCGATTGATTTCAGAACGGCTTGCATCACAATTAACTATTTTTTGCAAGGCATTCATTGTGGAACAAAAGTGATTTTCTCGGCGAGTTAAGCATTTTGAGTAATTTGCCGATTCGTTTCAGAACGGCTTGCAATACAATTAACTAATTTTTGCCAGTCTTTCATTGTGGAACCAAAGTGACTTTCTCGGCGAGTTCAGCATTTTCAGCAATTTGCCGATTGGTTTCAGAACGGCTTGCATCACAATTAACTATTTTTTGCCAGACATTCATTGTGGCACAAAAGTGATTTTCACGGCGAGTTAAGCATTTTGAGCAATTTGCCGCTTGGTTTCTGAACGGCTTGCATTGAAATTTACTATTTTTTGCCAGACATTCATTGTGGAACAAAAGTGATTTTCTCGGCGAGTTAAGCATTTTGAGCAAATTGCGGATTGGTTTCAGAACGGCTTGCATTGAAATTTACTCTTTTTTGCAAGACATTCATTGAGGGGAAAAAGGTGATTTTCTCGGCGAGTTAAGCATTTTGAGTAATTTACCGATTCATTTCAGAACGGCCTGCATCACAATTAACTATTTTTTGCCAGGCATTCATTGTGGAACAAAAGTGATTTTTTCGGCGAGTTAAGCATTTTGAGTAATTTGCCGATTGGCTTCAGAACGGCTTGCATCACAATTAACTATTTTTTGCCAGACATTCATTGTGGAACAAAAGTGATTTTCTCGGCGAGTTAAGCATTTTGAATAATTTGCCGATTGGTTTCAGAACGGCTTGCAATACAATTAACTATTTTTTGCCAGACATTCATTGTGGAACCAAAGTGACTTTCTCGGCGTGTTAAGCATTTTGAGCAATTTGCCGATTGGTTTCAGAACGGCTTGCATCACAATTAACTATTTTTTTCCAGGCATTCATTGTGGAACAAAAGTGATTTTTTTCGGCGAGTTAAGCATTTTGAGAAATTTGCAGATTGCTTTCAGAACGGCTTGCATTGACATTTACTATTTTTTGCCAGACATTCATTGTAGGAAAAAGGTGATTTTCTCGGCGAGTTAAGCAATTTGAGTAATTTGCCGATTGATTACAGAACGGCTTGCATCACAATTAACTATTTTTTGCCAGGCATTCATTGTGGAACAAAAGTGATTTTCTCGGCGAGTTAAGCATTTTGAGTAATTTGCCGATTGGTTTCAGAACGGCTTGCATTGAAATTTACTATTTTTTTCCAGACATTCATTGTGGAACAAAAGTGATTTTCTCGGCGAGTTAAGCATTTTGAATAATTTGCCGATTGGCTTCAGAACGGCTTGCAACACAGTTAACTATTTTTTAGCCAGGCATTCATTGTGGAACAAAAGTGATTTTTTCTGCGAGTTAAGCATTTTGAGTAATTTGCAGATTGCTTTCAGAACGGCTTGCATTGAAATTTACTATTTTTTCCCAGACATTCATTGTGGGAAAAAGGTGATTTTCTCGGAGAGTTAAGCAATTTGAGTAATTTGCCGATTGATTTCAGAACGGCTTGCATCACAATTAACTATTTTTTGCCAGGCATTCATTGTGGAACAAAAGTGATTTTCTCGGCGAGTTAAGCATTTTGAATAATTTGCCGATTGGTTTCAGAACGGCTTACAACACAGTTAACTATTTTTTGCCAGGCATTCATTGTGCAACAAAAGTGATTTTCTCGGCGAGTTAAGCATTTTGAGTAATTTGCCGATTGCTTTCAGAACGGCTTGCATTGAAATTTACTATTTTTTGCCAGACATTCATTGTGGGAAAAAAGTAATGTTCTCGGCGAGTTAAGCATTTTGAGTAATTTGCCGATTGGTTTCAGAACGGCTTGCATTGAAATTTACTATTTTTTGCCAGACATTCATTGTGGAACAAAAGTGATTTTCTCGGCGAGTTAAGCATTTTGAATAATTTGCCGATTGGTTTCAGAACGGCTTGCAACACAGTTAACTATTTTTCCCAGGCATTCATTGTGCAACAAAATTGATTTTCTCGGCGAGTTAAGCATTTTGAGTAATTTGCCGATTGCTTTCAGAACGGCTTGCATTGAAATGTACTATTTTTTGCCAGACATTCATTGCGGAACAAAAGTGATTTTCTCGGCGAGTTAAGCATTTTGAGCAATTTGGCGATTGATTTTAGAACGGCTTGCATCACAATTAACTATTTTTTGCCAGGCATTCATTGTGGAACCAAAGTGATTTTCTCGGCGAGTTAAGCATTTTTAGTAATTTGCCGATTGGTTTCAGAACGGCTTGCATCACAATTAACTATTTTTTGCCAGATATTCATTGTGGCACAAAAGTGATTTTCACGGCGAGTTAAGCATTTTGAGCAATTTGCCGATTGGTTTCTGAACGGCTTGAATTGAAATTTACTATTTTTTGCCAGACATTCATTGTGGAACAAAAGTGATTTTCTCGGCGAGTTAAGCATTTTGAGCAAATTGCCGATTGGTTTCAGAACGGCTTGCATTGAAATTTACTCTTTTTTGCAAGACATTCATTGAGGGGAAAAAGGTGATTTTCTCGGCGAGTTAAGCATTTTGAGTAATTTACCGATTCATTTCAGAACGGCCTGCATCACAATTAACTATTTTTTGCCAGGCATTCATTGTGGAACAAAAGTGATTTTCTCGGCGAGTTAAGCATTTTGAGTAATTTGCCGATTGGCTTCAGAACGGCTTGCATCACAATTAACTATTTTTTGCCAGACATTCATTGTGGAACAAAAGTGATTTTCTCGGCGAGTTAAGCATTTTGAATAATTTGCCGATTGGTTTCAGAACGGCTTGCAATACAATTAACTATTTTTTGCCAGACATTCATTGTGGAACCAAAGTGACTTTCTCGGCGTGTTAAGCATTTTGAGCAATTTGCCGATTGGTTTCAGAACGGCTTGCATCACAATTAACTATTTTTTTCCAGGCATTCATTGTGGAACAAAAGTGATTTTTTTCGGCGAGTTAAGCATTTTGAGAAATTTGCAGATTGCTTTCAGAACGGCTTGCATTGACATTTACTATTTTTTGCCAGACATTCATTGTAGGAAAATGGTGATTTTCTCGGCGAGTTAAGCAATTTGAGTAATTTGCCGATTGATTTCAGAACGGCTTGCATCACAATTAACTATTTTTTGCCAGGCATTCATTGTGGAACAAAAGTGATTTTCTCGGCGAGTTAAGCATTTTGAGTAATTTGCCGATTGGTTTCAGAACGGCTTGCATTGAAATTTACTATTTTTTGCCAGACATTCATTGTGGAACAAAAGTGATTTTCTCGGCGAGTTAAGCATTTTGAATAATTTGGCGATTGATTTCAGAACGGCTTGCATCACAATTAACTATTTTTTGCCAGGCATTCGTAGTGGAACAAAAGTGATTTTCTCGGCGAGTTAAGCATTTTGAGTAATTTGCCGATTGGTTTCAGAACGGCTTGCATTGAAATTTACTATTTTTTGCCAGACATTCATTGTGGAACAAAAGTGATTTTCAAGGGGAGTTAAGCATTTTGAGCAATTTGCCGATTGGTTTCAGAACGGCTTGCATTGAAATTTACTATTTTTTGCCAGACATTCATTGTGGAACAAAAGTGATTTTCTCGGCGAGTTAAGCATTTTGAGTAATTTGCCGATTGATTTCAGAACGGCTTGCATCACAATTAACTATTTTTTGCCAGGCATTCATTGTGGAACAAAAGTGATTTTCTCGGCGAGTTCAGCATTTTGAGTAATTAGCCGATTGATTTCAGAACGGCTTGCATCACAATTAACTATTTTTTGCAAGGCATTCATTGTGGAACAAAAGTGATTTTCACGGCGAGTTAAGCATTTTGAGCAATTTGCCGCTTGGTTTCTGAACGGCTTGCATTGAAATTTACTATTTTTTGCCAGACATTCATTGTGGAACAAAAGTGATTTTCTCGGCGAGTTAAGCATTTTGAGCAAATTGCCGATTGGTTTCAGAACGGCTTGCATTGAAATTTACTCTTTTTTGCAAGACATTCATTGAGGGGAAAAAGGTGATTTTCTCGGCGAGTTAAGCATTTTGAGTAATTTACCGATTCATTTCAGAACGGCCTGCATCACAATTAACTATTTTTTGCCAGGCATTCATTGTGGAACAAAAGTGATTTTTTCGGCGAGTTAAGCATTTTGAGTAATTTGCCGATTGGCTTCAGAACGGCTTGCATCACAATTAACTATTTTTTGCCAGACATTCATTGTGGAACAAAAGTGATTTTCTCGGCGAGTTAAGCATTTTGAATAATTTGCCGATTGGTTTCAGAACGGCTTGCAATACAATAAACTATTTTTTGCCAGACATTCATTGTGGAACCAAAGTGACTTTCTCGGCGTGTTAAGCATTTTGAGCAATTTGCCGATTGGTTTCAGAACGGCTTGCATCACAATTAACTATTTTTTTCCAGGCATTCATTGTGGAACAAAAGTGATTTTTTTCGGCGAGTTAAGCATTTTGAGAAATTTGCAGATTGCTTTCAGAACGGCTTGCATTGACATTTACTATTTTTTGCCAGACATTCATTGTAGGAAAAAGGTGATTTTCTCGGCGAGTTAAGCAATTTGAGTAATTTGCCGATTGATTTCAGAACGGCTTGCATCACAATTAACTATTTTTTGCCAGGCATTCATTGTGGAACAAAAGTGATTTTCTCGGCGAGTTAAGCATTTTGAGTAATTTGCCGATTGGTTTCAGAACGGCTTGCATTGAAATTTACTATTTTTTGCCAGACATTCATTGTGGAACAAAAGTGATTTTCTCGGCGAGTTAAGCATTTTGAATAATTTGCCGATTGGCTTCAGAACGGCTTGCAACACAGTTAACTATTTTTTAGCCAGGCATTCATTGTGGAACAAAAGTGATTTTTTCTGCGAGTTAAGCATTTTGAGAAATTTGCAGATTGCTTTCAGAACGGCTTGCATTGACATTTACTATTTTTTGCCAGACATTCATTGTAGGAAAAAGGTGATTTTCTCGGCGAGTTAAGCAATTTGAGTAATTTGCCGATTGATTTCAGAACGGCTTGCATCACAATTAACTATTTTTTGCCAGGCATTCATTGTGGAACAAAAGTGATTTTCTCGGCGAGTTAAGCATTTTGAGTAATTTGCCGATTGGTTTCAGAACGGCTTGCATTGAAATTTACTATTTTTTGCCAGACATTCATTGTGGAACAAAAGTGATTTTCTCGGCGAGTTAAGCATTTTGAATAATTTGCCGATTGGCTTCAGAACGGCTTGCAACACAGTTAACTATTTTTTAGCCAGGCATTCATTGTGGAACAAAAGTGATTTTTTCTGCGAGTTAAGCATTTTGAGTAATTTGCAGATTGCTTTCAGAACGGCTTGCATTGAAATTTACTGTTTTTTCCCAGACATTCATTGTGGGAAAAAGGTGATTTTCTCGGCGAGTTAAGCAATTTGAGTAATTTGCCGATTGATTTCAGAACGGCTTGCATCACAATTAACTATTTTTTGCCAGGCATTCATTGTGGAACAAAAGTGATTTTCTCGGCGAGTTAAGCATTTTGAATAATTTGCCGATTGGTTTCAGAACGGCTTACAACACAGTTAACTATTTTTTGCCAGGCATTCATTGTGCAACAAAAGTGATTTTCTCGGCGAGTTAAGCATTTTGAGTAATTTGCCGATTGCTTTCAGAACGGCTTGCATTGAAATTTACTATTTTTTGCCAGACATTCATTGTGGGAAAAAAGTAATGTTCTCGGCGAGTTAAGCATTTTGAGTAATTTGCCGATTGGTTTCAGAACGGCTTGCATTGAAATTTACTATTTTTTGCCAGACATTCATTGTGGAACAAAAGTGATTTTCTCGGCGAGTTAAGCATTTTGAATAATTTGCCGATTGGTTTCAGAACGGCTTGCAACACAGTTAACTATTTTTTCCCAGGCATTCATTGTGCAACAAAATTGATTTTCTCGGCGAGTTAAGCATTTTGAGTAATTTGCCGATTGCTTTCAGAACGGCTTGCATTGAAATTTACTATTTTTTGCCAGACATTCATTGCGGAACAAAAGTGATTTTCTCGGCGAGTTAAGCATTTTGAGCAATTTGGCGATTGATTTTAGAACGGCTTGCATCACAATTAACTATTTTTTGCCAGGCATTCATTGTGGAACCAAAGTGATTTTCTCGGCGAGTTAAGCATTTTTAGTAATTTGCCGATTGGTTTCAGAACGGCTTGCATTGAAATTTACTATTTTTTGCCAGACATTCATTGTGGACCAAAAGTGATTTTCAAGGGGAGTTAAGCATTTTGAGCAATTTGCCGATTGGTTTCAGAACGGCTTGCATTGAAATTTACTATTTTTTACCAGACATTCATTGTGGAACAAAAGTGATTTTCTCGGCGAGTTAAGCATTTTGAGTAATTTGCCGATTGATTTCAGAACGGCTTGCATCACAATTAACTATTTTTTGCCAGGCATTCATTGTGGAACAAAATTGATTTTCTCGGCGAGTTAAGCATTTTGAGTAATTAGCCGATTGATTTCAGAACGGCTTGCATCACAATTAACTATTTTTTGCCAGGCATTCATTGTGGAACAAAAGTGATTTTCTCGGCGAGTTAAGCATTTTGAGTAATTTGCCGATTGGTTTCAGAACGGCTTGCATTGAAATTTACTATTTTTTGCCAGACATTCATTGTGGAACAAAAGTGATTTTCTCGGCGAGTTAAGCATTTTGAGTAATTTGCCGATTCGTTTCAGAACGGCTTGCATCACAATTAACTATTTTTTGCCAGGCATTCATTGTGGAACAAAAGTGATTTTCTCGGCGAGTTAAGCAATTTGAGTAATTTGCCGATTGATTTCAGAACGGCTTGCATCACAATTAACTATTTTTTGCCAGGCATTCATTGTGGAACAAAAGTGATTTTCTCGGCGAGTTAAGCATTTTGAATAATTTGCCGATTGGTTTCAGAACGGCTTGCAACTCAGTTAACTATTTTTTGCCAGGCATTCATTGTGCAACAAAAGTGATTTTCTCGGCGAGTTAAGCATTTTGAGTAATTTGCCGATTGCTTTCAGAACGGCTTGCATTGAAATTTACTATTTTTTGCCAGACATTCATTGTGGGAAAAAAAGTAATGTTCTCGGCGAGTTAAGCATTTTGAGTAATTTGCCGATTGGTTTCAGAAAGGCTTGCATCACAATTAACTATTTTTTGCCAGGCATTCATTGTGGAACAAAAGTGATTTTCTCGGCGAGTTAAGCATTTTGAGTAATTTGCCGATTGGTTTCAGAACGGCTTGCATTGAAATTTACTATTTTTTGCCAGACATTCATTGTGGAACAAAAGTGATTTTCTCGGCGAGTTAAGCATTTTGAGTAATTTGCCGATTCGTTTCAGAACGGCTTGCATCACAATTAACTATTTTTTGCCAGGCATTCATTGTGGAACAAAAGTGATTTTTTCGGCGAGTTAAGCATTTTGAGTAATTTGCAGATTGCTTTCAGAACGGCTTGCATTGAAATTTACTATTTTTTGCCAGACATTCATTGTGGGAAAAAGGTGATTTTCTCGGCGAGTTAAGCAATTTGAGTAATTTGCCGATTGATTTCAGAACGGCTTGCATCACAATTAACTATTTTTTGCCAGGCATTCATTGTGGAACAAAAGTGATTTTCTCGGCGAGTTAAGCATTTTGAATAATTTGCCGATTGGTTTCAGAACGGCTTGCAACACAGTTAACTATTTTTTGCCAGGCATTCATTGTGCAACAAAAGTGATTTTCTCGGCGAGTTAAGCATTTTGAGTAATTTGCCGATTGGTTTCAGAACGGCTTGCATTGAAATTTACTATTTTTTGCCAGACATTCATTGTGGAACAAAAGTGATTTTCTCGGCGAGTTAAGCATTTTGAATAATTTGCCGATTGTCTTCAGAACGGCTTGCAACACAGTTAACTATTTTTTAGCCAGGCATTCATTGTGGAACAAAAGTGATTTTTTCTGCGAGTTAAGCATTTTGAGTAATTTGCAGATTGCTTTCAGAACGGCTTGCATTGAAATTTACTATTTTTTCCCAGACATTCATTGTGGGAAAAAGGTGATTTTCTCGGCAAGTTAAGCAATTTGAGTAATTTGCCGATTGATTTCAGAACGGCTTGCATCACAATTAACTATTTTTTGCCAGGCATTCATTGTGGAACAAAAGTGATTTTCTCGGCGAGTTAAGCATTTTGAATAATTTGCCGATTGGTTTCAGAACGGCTTACAACACAGTTAACTATTTTTTGCCAGGCATTCATTGTGCAACAAAAGTGATTTTCTCGGCGAGTTAAGCATTTTGAGTAATTTGCCGATTGCTTTCAGAACGGCTTGCATTGAAATTTACTATTTTTTGCCAGACATTCATTGTGGGAAAAAAGTAATGTTCTCGGCGAGTTAAGCATTTTGAGTAATTTGCCGATTGGTTTCAGAACGGCTTGCATTGAAATTTACTATTTTTTGCCAGACATTCATTGTGGAACAAAAGTGATTTTCTCGGCGAGTTAAGCATTTTGAATAATTTGCCGATTGGTTTCAGAACGGCTTGCAACACAGTTAACTATTTTTTCCCAGGCATTCATTGTGCAACAAAATTGATTTTCTCGGCGAGTTAAGCATTTTGAGTAATTTGCCGATTGCTTTCAGAACGGCTTGCATTGAAATTTACTATTTTTTGCCAGACATTCATTGCGGAACAAAAGTGATTTTCTCGGCGAGTTAAGCATTTTGAGCAATTTGGCGATTGATTTTAGAACGGCTTGCATCACAATTAACTATTTTTTGCCAGGCATTCATTGTGGAACCAAAGTGATTTTCTCGGCGAGTTAAGCATTTTTAGTAATTTGCCGATTGGTTTCAGAACGGCTTGCATTGAAATTTACTATTTTTTGCCAGACGTTCATTGTGGACCAAAAGTGATTTTCAAGGGGAGTTAAGCATTTTGAGCAATTTGCCGATTGGTTTCAGAACGGCTTGCATTGAAATTTACTATTTTTTACCAGACATTCATTGTGGAACAAAAGTGATTTTCTCGGCGAGTTAAGCATTTTGAGTAATTTGCCGACTGATTTCAGAACGGCTTGCATCACAATTAACTATTTTTTGCCAGGCATTCATTGTGGAACAAAATTGATTTTCTCGGCGAGTTAAGCATTTTGAGTAATTAGCCGATTGATTTCAGAACGGCTTGCATCACAATTAACTATTTTTTGCCAGGCATTCATTGTGGAACAAAAGTGATTTTCTCGGCGAGTTAAGCATTTTGAGTAATTTGCCGATTGGTTTCAGAACGGCTTGCATTGAAATTTACTATTTTTTGCCAGACATTCATTGTGGAACAAAAGTGATTTTCTCGGCGAGTTAAGCATTTTGAGTAATTTGCCGATTCGTTTCAGAACGGCTTGCATCACAATTAACTATTTTTTGCCAGGCATTCATTGTGGAACAAAAGTGATTTTCTCGGCGAGTTAAGCAATTTGAGTAATTTGCCGATTGATTTCAGAACGGCTTGCATCACAATTAACTATTTTTTGCCAGGCATTCATTGTGGAACAAAAGTGATTTTCTCGGCGAGTTAAGCATTTTGAATAATTTGCCGATTGGTTTCAGAACGGCTTGCAACTCAGTTAACTATTTTTTGCCAGGCATTCATTGTGCAACAAAAGTGATTTTCTCGGCGAGTTAAGCATTTTGAATAATTTGCCGATTGCTTTCAGAACGGCTTGCATTGAAATTTACTATTTTTTGCCAGACATTCATTGTGGGAAAAAAAGTAATGTTCTCGGCGAGTTAAGCATTTTGAGTAATTTGCCGATTGGTTTCAGAACGGCTTGCATCACAATTAACTATTTTTTGCCAGGCATTCATTGTGGAACAAAAGTGATTTTCTCGGCGAGTTAAGCATTTTGAGTAATTAGCCGATTGATTTCAGAACGGCTTGCATCACAATTAACTATTTTTTGCCAGGCATTCATTGTGGAACAAAAGTGATTTTCTCGGCGAGTTAAGCATTTTGAGTAATTTGCCGATTGGTTTCAGAACGGCTTGCATTGAAATTTACTATTTTTTGCCAGACATTCATTGTGGAACAAAAGTGATTTTCTCGGCGAGTTAAGCATTTTGAGTAATTTGCCGATTCGTTTCAGAACGGCTTGCATCACAATTAACTATTTTTTGCCAGGCATTCATTGTGGAACAAAAGTGATTTTTTCGGCGAGTTAAGCATTTTGAGTAATTTGCAGATTGCTTTCAGAACGGCTTGCATTGAAATTTACTATTTTTTGCCAGACATTCATTGTGGGAAAAAGGTGATTTTCTCGGCGTGTTAAGCAATTTGAGTAATTTGCCGATTGATTTCAGAACGGCTTGCATCACAATTAACTATTTTTTGCCAGGCATTCATTGTGGAACAAAAGTGATTTTCTCGGCGAGTTAAGCATTTTGAATAATTTGCCGATTGGTTTCAGAACGGCTTGCAACACAGTTAACTATTTTTTGCCAGGCATTCATTGTGCAACAAAAGTGATTTTCTCGGCGAGCTAAGCATTTTGAGTAATTTGCCGATTGCTTTCAGAACGGCTTGCATTGAAATTTACTATTTTTTGCCAGACATTCATTGTGGGAAAAAAAGTAATGTTCTCGGCGAGTTAAGCATTTTGAGCAATTTGCCAATTGGTTTCAGAACGGCTTGCATCACAATTAACTATTTTTTGCCAGGCATTCATTGTGGAACAAAAGTGATTTTCTCGGCGAGTTAAGCATTTTGAGTAATTTACCGATTGGTTTCAGAACGGCTTGACTTAAAATTTACTATTTTTTGCCAGACATTCATTGTGGCAGAAAAGTGATTTTCACGGCGAGTTAAGCATTTTGAGCAATTTGCCGATTGGTTTCTGAACGGCTTGCATTGAAATTTACTATTTTTTGCCAGACATTCATTGTGGAACAAAAGTGATTTTCTCGGCGAGTTAAGCATTTTGAGCAAATTGCCGATTGGTTTCAGAACGGCTTGCATTGAAATTTACTCTTTTTTGCAAGACATTCATTGAGGGGGAAAAAGGTGATTTTCTCGTCGAGTTAAGCATTTTGAGTAATTTACCGATTCATTTCAGAACGGCCTGCATCACAATTAACTATTTTTTGCCAGGCATTCATTGTGGAACAAAAGTGATTTTCTCGGCGAGTTAAGCATTTTGAGTAATTTGCCGATTGGCTTCAGAACGGCTTGCATCACAATTAAGTATTTTTTGCCAGTCGTTCATTGTGGAACACAAGCGATTTTCTCGGCGAGTTAAGCATTTGGAGTAATTTGCCGATTCCTTTCAGAACGGCTTGCAACACAATTAACTATTTTTTCACAGGCATTCATTGTGGAACAAAAGTGATTTTCTCGGCGAGTTAAGCATTTTGAGTAAGTTGCCGATTGGTTTCAGAACGGTTTGCATTGAAATTTACTATTTTTTGCCAGACATTCATTGTGGAACAAAAGTGATTTTCACGGGGAGTTAAGCATTTTGAGTAATTTGCCGATTGGTTTCAGAACGGCTTGCATCACAATTAACTATTTTTTGCCAGACATTCATTGTGGAACCAAAGTGATTTTCACGGCGAGTTAAGCATTTTGAGTAATTTGCCGATTGGTTTCAGAACGGCTTGCATCACAATTAACTATTTTTTGCCAGGCATTCATTGTGGAACAAAAGTGATTTTCTCGGCGAGTTAAGCATTTTGAGCAATTTGCCGATTGGTTTCAGAACGGCTTGCATTACAATTAACTATTTTTTGCAAGGCATTCATTGTGGAACAAAAGTGATTTTCACGGGGAGTTAAGCATTTTGAGCAATTTGCCGATTCGTTTCAGAACGGCTTGCAATACAATGAACTATTTTTTGCCAGACATTCATTGTGGAACCAAAGTGACTTTCTCGGCCAGTTAAGCATTTTGAGCAATTTGCCGATTGGTTTCAGAACGGCTTGCAACTCAGTTAACTATTTTTTGCCAGGCATTCATTGTGCAACAAAAGTGATTTTCTCGGCGAGTTAAGCATTTTGAGTAATTTGCCGATTGCTTTCAGAACGGCTTGCATTGAAATTTACTATTTTTTGCCAGACATTCATTGTGGGAAAAAAAGTAATGTTCTCGGCGAGTTAAGCATTTTGAGTAATTTGCCGATTGGTTTCAGAACGGCTTGCATCACAATTAACTATTTTTTGCCAGGCATTCATTGTGGAACAAAAGTGATTTTCTCGGCGAGTTAAGCATTTTGAGTAATTAGCCGATTGATTTCAGAACGGCTTGCATCACAATTAACTATTTTTTGCCAGGCATTCATTGTGGAACAAAAGTGATTTTCTCGGCGAGTTAAGCATTTTGAGTAATTTGCCGATTGGTTTCTGAACGGCTTGCATTGAAATTTACTGTTTTTTGCCAGACATTCATTGTGGAACAAAAGTGATTTTCTCGGCGAGTTAAGCATTTTGAGCAAATTGCCGATTGGTTTCAGAACGGCTTGCATTGAAATTTACTCTTTTTTGCAAGACATTCATTGAGGGGGAAAAAGGTGATTTTCTCGTCGAGTTAAGCATTTTGAGTAATTTACCGATTCATTTCAGAACGGCCTGCATCACAATTAACTATTTTTTGCCAGGCATTCATTGTGGAACAAAAGTGATTTTCTCGGCGAGTTAAGCATTTTGAGTAATTTGCCGATTGGCTTCAGAACGGCTTGCATCACAATTAAGTATTTTTTGCCAGTCGTTCATTGTGGAACACAAGCGATTTTCTCGGCGAGTTAAGCATTTGGAGTAATTTGCCGATTCCTTTCAGAACGGCTTGCAACACAATTAACTATTTTTTCACAGGCATTCATTGTGGAACAAAAGTGATTTTCTCGGCGTGTTAAGCATTTTGAGTAAGTTGCCGATTGGTTTCAGAACGGTTTGCATTGAAATTTACTATTTTTTGCCAGACATTCATTGTGGAACAAAAGTGATTTTCACGGGGAGTTAAGCATTTTGAGTAATTTGCCGACTGGTTTCAGAACGGCTTACATCACAATTAACTATTTTTTGCCAGACATTCATTGTGGAACCAAAGTGATTTTCACGGCGAGTTAAGCATTTTGAGTAATTTGCCGATTGGTTTCAGAACGGCTTGCATCACAATTAACTATTTTTTGCCAGGCATTCATTGTGGAACAAAAGTGATTTTCTCGGCGAGTTAAGCATTTTGAGTAATTTACCGATTGGTTTCAGAACGGCTTGACTTAAAATTTACTATTTTTTGCCAGACATTCATTGTGGCAGAAAAGTGATATTCACGGCGAGTTAAGCATTTTGAGCAATTTGCCGATTGGTTTCTGAACGGCTTGCATTGAAATTTACTATTTTTTTCCAGACATTCATTGTGGAACAAAAGTGATTTTCTCGGCGAGTTAAGCATTTTGAGCAAATTGCCGATTGGTTTCAGAACGGCTTGCATTGAAATTTACTCTTTTTTGCAAGACATTCATTGAGGGGGAAAAAGGTGATTTTCTCGTCGAGTTAAGCATTTTGAGTAATTTACCGATTCATTTCAGAACGGCCTGCATCACAATTAACTATTTTTTGCCAGGCATTCATTGTGGAACAAAATTGATTTTCTCGGCGAGTTAAGCATTTTGAGTAATTAGCCGATTGATTTTAGAACGGCTTGCATCACAATTAACTATTTTTTGCGAGGCATTCATTGTGGAACCAAAGTGATTTTCTCGGCGAGTTAAGCATTTTTAGTAATTTGCCGATTGGTTTCAGAACGGCTTGCATTGAAATTTACTATTTTTTGCCAGACATTCATTGTGGACCAAAAGTGATTTTCAAGGGGAGTTAAGCATTTTGAGCAATTTGCCGATTGGTTTCAGAACGGCTTGCATTTAAATTTACTATTTTTTGCCAGGCATTCATTGTGGAACAAAAGTGATTTTCTCGGCGAGTTAAGCATTTTGAGTAATTTGCCGATTGGTTTCAGAACGGCTTGCATTGAAATTTACTATTTTTTGCCAGACATTCATTGTGGAACAAAAGTGATTTTCTCGGCGAGTTAAGCATTTTGAGTAATTTGCCGATTCGTTTCAGAACGGCTTGCAGCACAATTAACTATTTTTTGCCAGGCATTCATTGTGGAACAAAAGTGATTTTCTCGGCGAGTTAAGCAATTTGAGTAATTTGCCGATTGATTTCAGAACGGCTTGCATCACAATTAACTATTTTTTGCCAGGCATTCATTGTGGAACAAAAGTGATTTTCTCGGCGAGTTAAGCATTTTGAATAATTTGCCGATTGGTTTCAGAACGGCTTGCAACTCAGTTAACTATTTTTTGCCAGGCATTCATTGTGCAACAAAAGTGATTTTCTCGGCGAGCTAAGCATTTTGAGTAATTTGCCGATTGCTTTCAGAACGGCTTGCATTGAAATTTACTATTTTTTGCCAGACATTCATTGTGGGAAAAAAAGTAATGTTCTCGGCGAGTTAAGCATTTTGAGTAATTTGCCGATTGGTTTCAGAACGGCTTGCATCACAATTAACTATTTTTTGCCAGGCATTCATTGTGGAACAAAAGTGATTTTCTCGGCGAGTTAAGCATTTTGAGTAATTAGCCGATTGATTTCAGAACGGCTTGCATCACAATTAACTATTTTTTGCCAGGCATTCATTGTGGAACAGAAGTGATTTTCTCGGCGAGTTAAGCATTTTGAGTAATTTGCCGATTGGTTTCAGAACGGCTTGCATTGAAATTTACTATTTTTTGCCAGACATTCATTGTGGAACAAAAGTGATTTTCTCGGCGAGTTAAGCATTTTGAGTAATTTGCCGATTCGTTTCAGAACGGCTTGCATCACAATTAACTATTTTTTGCCAGGCATTCATTGTGGAACAAAAGTGATTTTTTCGGCGAGTTAAGCATTTTGAGTAATTTGCAGATTGCTTTCAGAACGGCTTGCATTGAAATTTACTATTTTTTGCCAGACATTCATTGTGGGAAAAAGGTGATTTTCTCGGCGAGTTAAGCAATTTGAGTAATTTGCCGATTGGTTTCAGAACGGCTTGCAACACAGTTAACTATTTTTTGCCAGGCATTCATTGTGCAACAAAAGTGATTTTCTCGGCGAGTTAAGCATTTTGAGTAATTTACCGATTGGTTTCAGAACGGCTTGACTTAAAATTTACTATTTTTTGCCAGACATTCATTGTGGCAGAAAAGTGATTTTCACGGCGAGTTAAGCATTTTGAGCAATTTGCCGATTGGTTTCTGAACGGCTTGCATTGAAATTTACTATTTTTTGCCAGACATTCATTGTGGAACAAAAGTGATTTTCTCGGCGAGTTAAGCATTTTGAGCAAATTGCCGATTGGTTTCAGAACGGCTTGCATTGAAATTTACTCTTTTTTGCAAGACATTCATTGAGGGGGAAAAAGGTGAGTTTCTCGTCGAGTTAAGCATTTTGAGTAATTTACCGATTCATTTCAGAACGGCCTGCATCACAATTAACTATTTTTTGCCAGGCATTCATTGTGGAACAAAAGTGATTTTCTCGGCGAGTTAAGCATTTTGAGTAATTTGCCGATTGGCTTCAGAACGGCTTGCATCACAATTAAGTATTTTTTGCCAGTCGTTCATTGTGGAACACAAGCGATTTTCTCGGCGAGTTAAGCATTTGGAGTAATTTGCCGATTCCTTTCAGAACGGCTTGCAACACAATTAACTATTTTTTGACAGGCATTCATTGTGGAACAAAAGTGATTTTCTCGGCGAGTTAAGCATTTTGAGTAAGTTGCCGATTGGTTTCAGAACGGTTTGCATTGAAATTTACTATTTTTTGCCAGACATTCATTGTGGAACAAAAGTGATTTTCACGGGGAGTTAAGCATTTTGAGTAATTTGCCGATTGGTTTCAGAACGGCTTGCATCACAATTAACTATTTTTTGCCAGACATTCATTGTGGAACCAAAGTGATTTTCACGGCGAGTTAAGCATTTTGAGTAATTTGCCGATTGGTTTCAGAACGGCTTGCATCACAATTAACTATTTTTTGCCAGGCATTCATTGTGGAACAAAAGTGATTTTCTCGGCGAGTTAAGCATTTTGAGCAATTTGCCGATTGGTTTTAGAACGGCTTGCATTACAATTAACTATTTTTTGCAAGGCATTCATTGTGGAACAAAAGTGATTTTCACGGGGAGTTAAGCATTTTGAGTAATTTGCCGATTCGTTTCAGAACGGCTTGCAATACACTGAACTATTTTTTGCCAGACATTCATTGTGGAACCAAAGTGACTTTCTCGGCCAGTTAAGCATTTTGAGCAATTTGCCGATTGGTTTCAGAACGGCTTGCATCACAATTAACTATTTTTTGCCAGGCATTCATTGTGGAACAAAAGTGATTTTTTCGGCGAGTTAAGCATTTTGAGTAATTTGCAGATTGCTTTCAGAACGGCTTGCATTGAAATTTACTATTTTTTTCCAAACATTCATTGTGGGAAAAAGGTGATTTTCTCGGCGAGTTAAGCAATTTGAGTAATTTGCCGATTGATTTCAGAACGGCTTGCATCACAATTAACTATTTTTTGCCGGGCATTCATTGTGGAACAAAAGTGATTTTCTCGGCGAGTTAAGCATTTTCAGTAATTTGCCGATTGGTTTCAGAACGGCTTGCATTGAAATTTACTATTTTTTGCCAGACATTCATTGTGGAACAAAAGTGATTTTCTCGGCGAGTTAAGCATTTTGAATAATTTGCCGATTGCTGTCAGAACGGCTTCCAACACAGTTAACTATTTTTTGCCAGGCATTCATTGTGGAACAAAAGTGAGTTTCTCGGCGAGTTAAGCATTTTGAGTAATTTCCGATTGGTTTCAGAACGGCTTGAATTAAAATTTACTATTTTTTGCCAGGCATTCATTGTGGCACAAAAGTGATTTTCACGGCGAGTAAAGCATTTTGAGCAATTTGCCGATTGGTTTCTGAACGGCTTGCATTGAAATTTACTATTTTTTGCCAGACATTCATTGTGGAACAAAAGTGATTTTCTCGGCGAGTTCAGCATTTTGAGCAAATTGCCGATTGGTTTCAGAACGGCTTGCATTGAAATTTACTCTTTTTTGCAAGACATTCATTGAGGGGAAAAAGGTGATTTTCTCGGCGAGTTAAGCATTTTGAGTAATTTACCGATTCATTTCAGAACGGCCTGCATCACAATTAACTATTTTTTGCCAGGCATTCATTGTGGAACAAAAGTGATTTTCTCGGCGAGTTAAGCATTTTGAGCAATTTGCCGATTGGTTTCAGAATGGCTTGCATTACAATTAACTATTTTTTGCAAGGCATTCATTGTGGAACAAAAGTGATTTTCACGGGGAGTTAAGCATTTTGAGTAATTTGCCGATTCGTTTCAGAACGGCTTGCAATACAATTAACTATTTTTTGCCAGACATTCATTGTGGAACCAAAGTGACTTTCTCGGCCAGTTAAGCATTTTCAGTAATTTGCCGATTGGTTTCAGAACGGCTTGCATTGAAATTTACTATTTTTTGCCAGACATTCATTGTGGAACAAAAGTGATTTTCTCGGCGAGTTAAGCATTTTGAATAATTTGCCGATTGCTTTCAGAACGGCTTCCAACACAGTTAACTATTTTTTGCCAGGCATTCATTGTGCAACAAAAGTGATTTTCTCGGCGAGTTAAGCATTTTGAGTAATTTGCCGATTGCTTTCAGAACGGCTTGCATTGAAATTTACTATTTTTTGCCAGACATTCATTGTGGGAAAAAAGTAATGTTCTCGGCGAGTTAAGCATTTTGAGTAATTTGCCGATTGGTTTCAGAACGGCTTGCATCACAATTAACTATTTTTTGCCAGGCATTCATTGTGGAACAAAAGTGATTTTCTCGGCGAGTTAAGCATTTTGAGTAATTTCCGATTGGTTTCAGAACGGCTTGAATTAAAATTTACCATTTTTTGCCAGACATTCATTGTGGCACAATAGTGATTTTCACGGAGAGTTAAGCATTTTGAGCAATTTGCCGATTGGTTTCTGAACGGCTTGCATTGAAATTTACTATTTTTTGCCAGACATTCATTGTGGAACAAAAGTGATTTTCTCGGCGAGTTCAGCATTTTGAGCAAATTGCCGATTGGTTTCAGAACGGCTTGCATTGAAATTTACTCTTTTTTGCAAGACATTCATTGAGGGGAAAAAGGTGATTTTCTCGGCGAGTTAAGCATTTTGAGTAATTTACCGATTCATTTCAGAACGGCCTGCATCACAATTAACTATTTTTTGCCAGGCATTCATTGTGGAACAAAAGTGATTTTCTCGGCGAGTTAAGCATTTTGAGTAATTTGCCGATTGGCTTCAGAACGGCTTGCATCACAATTAACTATTTTTTGCCAGTCGTTCATTGTGGAACACAAGCGATTTTCTCGGCGAGTTAAGCATTTGGAGTAATTTGCCGATTCCTTTCAGAACGGTTTGCATTGAAATTTACTATTTTTTGCCAGACATTCATTGTGGAACAAAAGTGATTTTCACGGGGAGTTAAGCATTTTGAGTAATTTGCCGATTGGTTTCAGAACGGCTTGCATCACAATTAACTATTTTTTGCCAGACATTCATTGTGGAACCAAAGTGATTTTCACGGCGAGTTAAGCATTTTGAGTAATTTGCCGATTGGTTTCAGAACGGCTTGCATCACAATTAACTATTTTTTGCCAGGCATTCATTGTGGAACAAAAGTGATTTTCTCGGCGAGTTAAGCATTTTGAGCAATTTGCCGATTGGTTTCAGAACGGCTTGCATTACAATTAACTATTTTTTGCAAGGCATTCATTGTGGAACAAAAGTGATTTTCACGGGGAGTTAAGCATTTTGAGTAATTTGCCGATTCGTTTCAGAACGGCTTGCAATACAATGAACTATTTTTTGCCAGACATTCATTGTGGAACCAAAGTGACTTTCTCGGCCAGTTAAGCATTTTGAGCAATTTGCCGATTGGTTTCAGAACGGCTTGCATCACAATTAACTATTTTTTGCCAGGCATTCATTGTGGAACAAAAGTGATTTTTTCGGCGAGTTAAGCATTTTGAGTAATTTGCAGATTGCTTTCAGAACGGCTTGCATTGAAATTTACTATTTTTTTCCAAACATTCATTGTGGGAAAAAGGTGATTTTCTCGGCGAGTTAAGCAATTTGAGTAATTTGCCGATTGATTTCAGAACGGCTTGCATCACAATTAACTATTTTTTGCCAGGCATTCATTGTGCAACAAAAGTGATTTTCTCGGCGAGTTAAGCATTTTGAGTAATTTGCCGATTGCTTTCAGAACGGCTTGCATTGAAATTTACTATTTTTTGCCAGACATTCATTGTGGGAAAAAAGTAATGTTCTCGGCGAGTTAAGCATTTTGAGTAATTTGCCGATTGGTTTCAGAACGGCTTGCATCACAATTAACTATTATTTGCCAGGCATTCATTGTGGAACAAAAGTGAGTTTCTCGGCGAGTTAAGCATTTTGAGTAATTTCCGATTGGTTTCAGACCGGCTTGAATTAAAATTTACTATTTTTTGCCAGGCATTCATTGTGGCACAAAAGTGATTTTCACGGCGAGTTAAGCATTTTGAGCAATTTGCCGATTGGTTTCTGAACGGCTTGCATTGAAATTTACTATTTTTTGCCAGTCATTCATTGTGGAACAAAAGTGATTTTCTCGGCGAGTTCAGCATTTTGAGCAAATTGCCGATTGGTTTCAGAACGGCTTGCATTGAAATTTACTCTTTCTTGCAAGACATTCATTGAGGGGAAAAAGGTGATTTTCTCGGCGAGTTAAGCATTTTGAGTAATTTACCGATTCATTTCAGAACGGCCTGCATCACAATTAACTATTTTTTGCCAGACATTCATTGTGGAACCAAAGTGACTTTCTCGGCCAGTTAAGCATTTTGAGCAATTTGCCGATTGGTTTCAGAACGGCTTGCATCACAATTAACTATTTTTTGCCAGGCATTCATTGTGGAACAAAAGTGATTTTCTCGGCGAGTTAAGCATTTTCAGTAATTTGCCGATTGGTTTCAGAACGGCTTGCGTTGAAATTTACTATTTTTTGCCAGACATTCATTGTGGAACAAAAGTGATTTTCTCGGCGAGTTAAGCATTTTGAATAATTTGCCGATTGCTTTCAGAACGGCTTCCAACACAGTTAACTATTTTTTGCCAGGCATTCATTGTGCAACAAAAGTGATTTTCTCGGCGAGTTAAGCATTTTGAGTAATTTGCCGATTGCTTTCAGAACGGCTTGCATTGAAATTTACTATTTTTTGCCAGACATTCATTGTGGAACAAAAGTGATTTTCACGGGGAGTTAAGCATTTTGAGTAATTTGCCGATTCGTTTCAGAACGGCTTGCAATACAATGAACTATTTTTTGCCAGACATTCATTGTGGAACCAAAGTGACTTTCTCGGCCAGTTAAGCATTTTGAGCAATTTGCCGATTGGTTTCAGAACGGCTTGCATCACAATTAACTATTTGTTGCCAGGCATTCATTGTGGAACAAAAGTGATTTTTTCGGCGAGTTAAGCATTTTGAGTAATTTGCAGATTGCTTTCAGAACGGCTTGCATTGAAATTTACTATTTTTTTCCAAACATTCATTGTGGGAAAAAGGTGATTTTCTCGGCGAGTTAAGCAATTTGAGTAATTTGCCGATTGATTTCAGAACGGCTTGCATCACAATTAACTATTTTTTGCCAGGCATTCATTGTGGAACAAAAGTGATTTTCTCGGCGAGTTCAGCATTTTCAGTAATTTGCCGATTGGTTTCAGAACGGCTTGCATTGAAATTTACTATTTTTTGCCAGACATTCATTGTGGAACAAAAGTGATTTTCTCGGCGAGTTAAGCATTTTGAATAATTTGCCGATTGCTGTCAGAACGGCTTCCAACACAGTTAACTATTTTTTGCCAGGCATTCATTGTGCAACAAAAGTCATTTTCTCGGCGAGTTAAGCATTTTGAGTAATTTGCCGATTGCTTTCAGAACGGCTTGCATTGAAATTTACTATTTTTTGCCATACATTCATTGTGGGAAAAAAGTAATGTTCTCGGCGAGTTAAGCATTTTGAGTAATTTGCCGATTGGTTTCAGAACGGCTTGCATCACAATTAACTATTTTTTGCCAGGCATTCATTGTGGAACAAAAGTGAGTTTCTCGGCGAGTTTAGCATTTTGAGTAATTTCCGATTGGTTTCAGAACGGCTTGAATTAAAATTTACTATTTTTTGCCAGGCATTCATTGTGGCACAAAAGTGATTTTCACGGCGAGTTAAGCATTTGAGCAATTTGCCGATTGGTTTCTGAACGGCTTGCATTGAAATTTACTATTTTTTGCCAGACATTCATTGTGGAACAAAAGTGATTTTCTCGGCGAGTTCAGCATTTTGAGCAAATTGCCGATTGGTTTCAGAACGGCTTGCATTGAAATTTACTCTTTTTTGCAAGACATTCATTGAGGGGAAAAAGGTGATTTTCTCGGCGAGTTAAGCATTTTGAGTAATTTACCGATTCATTTCAGAACGGCCTGCATCACAATTAACTATTTTTTGCCAGGCATTCATTGTGCAACAAAAGTGATTTTCTCGGCGAGTTAAGCATTTTGAGCAATTTGCCGATTGGTTTCAGAATGGCTTGCATTACAATTAACTATTTTTTGCAAGGCATTCATTGTGGAACAAAAGTGATTTTCACGGGGAGTTAAGCATTTTGAGTAATTTGCCGATTCGTTTCAGAACGGCTTGCAATACAATTAACTATTTTTTGCCAGACATTCATTGTGGAACCAAAGTGACTTTCTCGGCCAGTTAAGCATTTTGAGCAATTTGCCGATTGGTTTCAGAACGGCTTGCATCACAATTAACTATTTTTTGCCAGGCATTCATTGTGGAACAAAAGTGATTTTCTCGGCGAGTTAAGCATTTTCAGTAATTTGCCGATTGGTTTCAGAACGGCTTGCATTGAAATTTACTATTTTTTGCCAGACATTCATTGTGGAACAAAAGTGATTTTCTCGGCGAGTTAAGCATTTTGAATATTTTGCCGATTGCTTTCAGAACGGCTTCCAACACAGTTAACTATTGTTTGCCAGGCATTCATTGTGCAACAAAAGTGATTTTCTCGGCGAGTTAAGCATTTTGAGTAATTTGCCGATTGCTTTCAGAACGGCTTGCATTGAAATTTACTATTTTTTGCCAGACATTCATTGTGGGAAAAAAGTAATGTTCTCGGCGAGTTAAGCATTTTGAATAATTTGCCGATTGCTGTCAGAACGGCTTCCAACACAGTTAACTATTTTTTGCCAGGCATTCATTGTGCAACAAAAGTCATTTTCTCGGCGAGTTAAGCATTTTGAGTAATTTGCCGATTGCTTTCAGAACGGCTTGCATTGAAATTTACTATTTTTTGCCATACATTCATTGTGGGAAAAAAGTAATGTTCTCGGCGAGTTAAGCATTTTGAGTAATTTGCCGATTGGTTTCAGAACGGCTTGCATCACAATTAACTATTTTTTGCCAGGCATTCATTGTGGAACAAAAGTGAGTTTCTCGGCGAGTTTAGCATTTTGAGTAATTTCCGATTGGTTTCAGAACGGCTTGAATTAAAATTTACTATTTTTTGCCAGGCATTCATTGTGGCACAAAAGTGATTTTCACGGCGAGTTAAGCATTTGAGCAATTTGCCCATTGGTTTCTGAACGGCTTGCATTGAAATTTACTATTTTTTGCCAGACATTCATTGTGGAACAAAAGTGATTTTCTCGGCGAGTTCAGCATTTTGAGCAAATTGCCGATTGGTTTCAGAACGGCTTGCATTGAAATTTACTCTTTTTTGCAAGACATTCATTGAGGGGGAAAAAGGTGATTTTCTCGGCGAGTTAAGCATTTTGAGTAATTTACCGATTCATTTCAGAACGGCCTGCATCACAATTAACAATTTTTTGCCAGGCATTCATTGTGCAACAAAAGTGATTTTCTCGGCGAGTTAAGCATTTTGAGCAATTTGCCGATTCGTTTCAGAACGGCTTGCAATACAATTAACTATTTTTTGCCAGACATTCATTGTGGAACCAAAGTGACTTTCTCGGCCAGTTAAGCATTTTGAGCAATTTGCCGATTGGTTTCAGAACGGCTTGCATCACAATTAACTATTTTTTGCCAGGCATTCATTGTGGAACAAAAGTGATTTTCTCGGCGAGTTAAGCATTTTCAGTAATTTGCCGATTGGTTTCAGAACGGCTTGCATTGAAATTTACTATTTTTTGCCAGACATTCATTGTGGAACAAAAGTGATTTTCTCGGCGAGTTAAGCATTTTGAATAATTTGCCGATTGCTTTCAGAACGGCTTCCAACACAGTTAACTATTTTTTGCCAGGCATTCATTGTGCAACAAAAGTGATTTTCTCGGCGAGTTAAGCATTTTGAGTAATTTGCCGATTGCTTTCAGAACGGCTTGCATTGAAATTTACTATTTTTTGCCAGACATTCATTGTGGGAAAAAAGTAATGTTCTCGGCGAGTTAAGCAGTTTGAGTAATTTGCCGATTGGTTTCAGAACGGCTTGCATCACAATTAACTATTTTTTGCCAGGCATTCATTGTGGAACAAAAGTGATTTTCTCGGCGAGTTAAGCATTTTGAGTAATTTCCGATTGGTTTCAGAACGGCTTGAATTAAAATTTACTATTTTTTGCCAGACATTCATTGTGGCACAAAAGTGATTTTGACGGAGAGTTAAGCATTTTGAGCAATTTGCCGATTGGTTTCAGAACGGCTTGCATTGAAATTTACTATTTTTTGCCAGACATTCATTGTGGAACAAAAGTGATTTTCTCGGCGAGTTCAGCATTTTGAGCAAATTGCCGATTGGTTTCAGAACGGCTTGCATTGAAATTTACTCTTTTTTGCAAGACATTCATTGAGGGGGAAAAGGTGATTTTCTCGGCGAGTTAAGCATTTTGAGTAATTTACCGATTCATTTCAGAACGGCCTGCATCACAATTAACTATTTTTTGCCAGGCATTCATTGTGGAACAAAAGTGATTTTCTCGGCGAGTTAAGCATTTTGAGTAATTTGCCGATTGGCTTCAGAACGGCTTGCATCACAATTAACTATTTTTTGCCAGTCGTTCATTGTGGAACACAAGCGATTTTCTCGGCGAGTTAAGCATTTGGAGTAATTTGCCGATTCCTTTCAGAACGGCTTGCAACACAATTAACTATTTTTTGACAGGCATTCATTGTGGAACAAAAGTGATTTTCTCGGCGAGTTAAGCATTTTGAGTAAGTTGCCGATTGGTTTCAGAACGGTTTGCATTGAAATTTACTATTTTTTGCCAGACATTCATTGTGGAACAAAAGTGATTTTCACGGGGAGTTAAGCATTTTGAGTAATTTGCCGATTGGTTACAGAACGGCTTGCATCACAATTAACTATATTTTGCCAGACATTCATTGTGGAACCAAAGTGATTTTCACGGCGAGTTAAGCATTTTGAGTAATTTGCCGATTGGTTTCAGAACGGCTTGCATCACAATTAACTATTTTTTGCCAGGCATTCATTGTGGAACAAAAGTGATTTTCTCGGCGAGTTAAGCATTTTGAGCAATTTGCCGATTGGTTTCAGAACGGCTTGCAGTACAATTAACTATTTTTTGCAAGGCATTCATTGTGGAACAAAAGTGATTTTCACGGGGAGTTAAGCATTTTGAGTAATTTGCCGATTCGTTTCAGAACGGCTTGCAATACAATGAACTATTTTTTGCCAGACATTCATTGTGGAACCAAAGTGACTTTCTCGGCCAGTTAAGCATTTTGAGCAATTTGCCGATTGGTTTCAGAACGGCTTGCATCACAATTAACTATTTTTTGCCAGGCATTCATTGTGGAACAAAAGTGATTTTTTCGGCGAGTTAAGCATTTTGAGTAATTTGCAGATTGCTTTCAGAACGGCTTGCATTGAAATTTACTATTTTTTTCCAAACATTCATTGTGGGAAAAAGGTGATTTTCTCGGCGAGTTAAGCAATTTGAGCAATTTGCCGATTGATTTCAGAACGGCTTGCATCACAATTAACTATTTTTTGCCAGGCATTCATTGTGGAACAAATGTGATTTTTTCGGCGAGTTAAGCATTTTGAGTAATTTGCAGATTGCTTTCAGAACGGCTTGGATTGAAATTTACTATTTTTGGCCAGATATTCATTGTGGGAAAAAGGTGATTTTCTCGGCGAGTTAAGGAATTTGAGTAATTTGCCGATTGATTTCAGAAAGTCTTGCATCACAATTAACTATTTTTTGCCAGGCATTCATTGTGGAACAAAAGTGATTTTCTCGGCGAGTTAAGCAGTTTGAGTAATTTGCCGATTGGTTTCAGAACGGCTTGCATTAAAATTTTCTATTTTTTGCCAGGCATTCATTGTGGAACAAAAGTGATTTCCTCGGCGAGTTAAGCATTTTGAATAATTTGCCGATTGGTTTCAGAACGGCTTGCAACTCAGTTAACTATTTTTTGCCAGGCATTCATTGTGCAACAAAAGTGATTTTCTCGGCGAGTTAAGCATTTTGAGTAATTTGCCGATTGCTTTCAGAACGGCTTGCATTGAAATTTACTATTTTTTGCCAGACATTCATTGTGGGAAAAAAAGTAATGTTCTCGGCGAGTTAAGCATTTTGAGTAATTTGCCGATTGGTTTCAGAACGGCTTGCATCACAATTAACTATTTTTTGCCAGGCATTCATTGTGGAACAAAAGTGATTTTCTCGGCGAGTTAAGCATTTTGAGTAATTAGCCGATTGATTTCAGAACGGCTTGCATCACAATTAACTATTTTTTGCCAGGCATTCATTGTGGAACAAAAGTGATTTTCTCGGCGAGTTAAGCATTTTGAGTAATTTGCCGATTGGTTTCAGAACGGCTTGCATTGAAATTTACTATTTTTTGCCAGACATTCATTGTGGAACAAAAGTGATTTTCTCGGCGAGTTAAGCATTTTGAGTAATTTGCCGATTCGTTTCAGAACGGCTTGCATCACAATTAACTATTTTTTGCCAGGCATTCATTGTGGAACAAAAGTGATTTTTTCGGCGAGTTAAGCATTTTGAGTAATTTGCAGATTGCTTTCAGAACGGCTTGCATTGAAATTTACTATTTTTTGCCAGACATTCATTGTGGGAAAAAGGTGATTTTCTCGGCGAGTTAAGCAATTTGAGTAATTTGCCGATTGATTTCAGAACGGCTTGCATCACAATTAACTATTTTTTGCCAGGCATTCATTGTGGAACAAAAGTGATTTTCTCGGCGAGTTAAGCATTTTGAATAATTTGCCGATTGGTTTCAGAACGGCTTGCAACACAGTTAACTATTTTTTGCCAGGCATTCATTGTGCAACAAAAGTGATTTTCTCGGCGAGTTAAGCATTTTGAGTAATTTGCCGATTGCTTTCAGAACGGCTTGCATTGAAATTTACTATTTTTTGCCAGACATTCATTGTGGGAAAAAAAGTAATGTTCTCGGCGAGTTAAGCATTTTGAGTAATTTGCCGATTGGTTTCAGAACGGCTTGCATCACAATTAACTATTTTTTGCCAGGCATTCATTGTGGAACAAAAGTGATTTTCTCGGCGAGTTAAGCATTTTGAGTAATTTACCGATTGGTTTCAGAACGGCTTGACTTAAAATTTACTATTTTTTGCCAGACATTCATTGTGGCAGAAAAGTGATTTTCACGGCGAGTTAAGCATTTTGAGCAATTTGCCGATTGGTTTCTGAACGGCTTGCATTGAAATTTACTATTTTTTGCCAGACATTCATTGTGGAACAAAAGTGATTTTCTCGGCGAGTTAAGCATTTTGAGCAAATTGCCGATTGGTTTCAGAACGGCTTGCATTGAAATTTACTCTTTTTTGCAAGACATTCATTGAGGGGGAAAAAGGTGATTTTCTCGTCGAGTTAAGCATTTTGAGTAATTTACCGATTCATTTCAGAACGGCCTGCATCACAGTTAACTATTTTTTGCCAGGCATTCATTGTGGAACAAAAGTGATTTTCTCGGCGAGTTAAGCATTTTGAGTAATTTGCCGATTGGCTTCAGAACGGCTTGCATCACAATTAAGTATTTTTTGCCAGTCGTTCATTGTGGCACACAAGCGATTTTCTCGGCGAGTTAAGCATTTGGAGTAATTTGCCGATTCCTTTCAGAACGGCTTGCAACACAATTAACTATTTTTTCACAGGCATTCATTGTGGAACAAAAGTGATTTTCTCGGCGAGTTAAGCATTTTGAGTAAGTTGCCGATTGGTTTCAGAACGGTTTGCATTGAAATTTACTATTTTTTGCCAGACATTCATTGTGGAACAAAAGTGATTTTCACGGGGAGTTAAGCATTTTGAGTAATTTGCCGATTGGTTTCAGAACGGCTTGCATCACAATTAACTATTTTTTGCCAGACATTCATTGTGGAACCAAAGTGATTTTCACGGCGAGTTAAGCATTTTGAGTAATTTGCCGATTGGTTTCAGAACGGCTTGCATCACAATTAACTATTTTTTGCCAGGCATTCATTGTGGAACAAAAGTGATTTTCTCGGCGAGTTAAGCATTTTGAGCAATTTGCCGATTCGTTTCAGAACGGCTTGCAATACAATGAACTATTTTTTGCCAGACATTCATTGTGGAACCAAAGTGACTTTCTCGGCCAGTTAAGCATTTTGAGCAATTTGCCGATTGGTTTCAGAACGGCTTGCAACTCAGTTAACTATTTTTTGCCAGGCATTCATTGTGCAACAAAAGTGATTTTCTCGGCGAGTTAAGCATTTTGAGTAATTTGCCGATTGCTTTCAGAACGGCTTGCATTGAAATTTACTATTTTTTGCCAGACATTCATTGTGGGAAAAAAAGTAATGTTCTCGGCGAGTTAAGCATTTTGAGTAATTTGCCGATTGGTTTCAGAACGGCTTGCATCACAATTAACTATTTTTTGCCAGGCATTCATTGTGGAACAAAAGTGATTTTCTCGGCGAGTTAAGCATTTTGAGTAATTAGCCGATTGATTTCAGAACGGCTTGCATCACAATTAACTATTTTTTGCCAGGCATTCATTGTGGAACAAAAGTGATTTTCTCGGCGAGTTAAGCATTTTGAGTAATTTGCCGATTGGTTTCTGAACGGCTTGCATTGAAATTTACTATTTTTTGCCAGACATTCATTGTGGAACAAAAGTGATTTTCTCGGCGAGTTAAGCATTTTGAGCAAATTGCCGATTGGTTTCAGAACGGCTTGCATTGAAATTTACTCTTTTTTGCAAGACATTCATTGAGGGGGAAAAAGGTGATTTTCTCGTCGAGTTAAGCATTTTGAGTAATTTACCGATTCATTTCAGAACGGCCTGCATCACAATTAACTATTTTTTGCCAGGCATTCATTGTGGAACAAAAGTGATTTTCTCGGCGAGTTAAGCATTTTGAGTAATTTGCCGATTGGCTTCAGAACGGCTTGCATCACAATTAAGTATTTTTTGCCAGTCGTTCATTGTGGAACACAAGCGATTTTCTCGGCGAGTTAAGCATTTGGAGTAATTTGCCGATTCCTTTCAGAACGGCTTGCAACACAATTAACTATTTTTTCACAGGCATTCATTGTGGAACAAAAGTGATTTTCTCTGCGAGTTAAGCATTTTGAGTAAGTTGCCGATTGGTTTCTGATCGGTTTGCATTGAAATTTACTATTTTTTGCCAGACATTCATTGTGGAACAAAAGTGATTTTCACGGGGAGTTAAGCATTTTGAGTAATTTGCCGATTGGTTTCAGAACGGCTTGCATCACAATTAACTATTTTTTGCCAGACATTCATTGTGGAACCAAAGTGATTTTCACGGCGAGTTAAGCATTTTGAGTAATTTGCCGATTGATTTCAGAACGGCTTGCATCACAATTAACTATTTTTTGCCAGGCATTAATTGTGGAACAAAAGTGATTTTCTCGGCGAGTTAAGCATTTTGAGCAATTTGCCGATTGGTTTCAGAACGGCTTGCATTACAATTAACTATTTTTTGCAAGGCATTCATTGTGGAACAAAAGTGATTTTCACGGGGAGTTAAGCATTTTGAGCAATTTGCCGATTCGTTTCAGAACGGCTTGCAATACAATGAACTATTTTTTGCCAGACATTCATTGTGGAACCAAAGTGACTTTCTCGGCCAGTTAAGCATTTTGAGCAATTTGCCGATTGGTTTCAGAACGGCTTGCAACTCAGTTAACTATTTTTTGCCAGGCATTCATTGTGCAACAAAAGTGATTTTCTCGGCGAGTTAAGCATTTTGAGTAATTTGCCGATTGCTTTCAGAACGGCTTGCATTGAAATTTACTATTTTTTGCCAGACATTCATTGTGGAACAAAAGTGATTTTCTCGGCGAGTTAAGCATTTTGAGTAATTTGCCGATTCGTTTCAGAACGGCTTGCAATACAATTAACTAATTTTTGCCAGTCTTTCATTGTGGAACCAAAGTGATTTTCTCGGCGAGTTCAGCATTTTCAGCAATTTGCCGATTGGTTTCAGAACGGCTTGCATCACAATTAACTATTTTTTGCCAGACATTCATTGTGGCACAAAAGTGATTTTCACGGCGAGTTAAGCATTTTGAGTAATTTGCTGATTGGCTTCAGAACGGCTTGCATCACAATTAAGTATTTTTTGCCAGTCGTTCATTGTGGAACACAAGCGATTTTCTCGGCGAGTTAAGCATTTGGAGTAATTTGCCGATTCCTTTCAGAACGGCTTGCAACACAATTAACTATTTTTTGACAGGCATTCATTGTGGAACAAAAGTGATTTTCTCGGCGAGTTAAGCATTTTGAGTAAGTTGCCGATTGGTTTCAGAACGGTTTGCATTGAAATTTACTATTTTTTGCCAGACATTCATTGTGGAACAAAAGTGATTTTCACGGGGAGTTAAGCATTTTGAGTAATTTGCCGATTGGTTTCAGAACGGCTTGCATCACAATTAACTATTTTTTGCCAGACATTCATTGTGGAACCAAAGTGATTTTCACGGCGAGTTAAGCATTTTGAGTAATTTGCCGATTGGTTTCAGAACGGCTTGCATCACAATTAACTATTTTTTGCCAGGCATTCATTGTGGAACAAAAGTGATTTTCTCGGCGAGTTAAGCATTTTGAGCAATGTGCCGATTGGTTTCAGAACGGCTTGCATTACAATTAACTATTTTTTGCAAGGCATTCATTGTGGAACAAAAGTGATTTTCACGGGGAGTTAAGCATTTTGAGTAATTTGCCGATTCGTTTCAGAACGGCTTGCAATACACTGAACTATTTTTTGCCAGACATTCATTGTGGAACCAAAGTGACTTTCTCGGCCAGTTAAGCATTTTGAGCAATTTGCCGATTGGTTTCAGAACGGCTTGCATCACAATTAACTATTTTTTGCCAGGCATTCATTGTGGAACAAAAGTGATTTTTTCGGCGAGTTAAGCATTTTGAGTAATTTGCAGATTGCTTTCAGAACGTCTTGCATTGAAATTTACTATTTTTTTCCAAACATTCATTGTGGGAAAAAGGTGATTTTCTCGGCGAGTTAAGCAATTTGAGTAATTTGCCGATTGATTTCAGAACGGCTTGCATCACATTTAACTATTTTTTGCCAGGCATTCATTGTGGAACAAAAGTGATTTTCTCGGCGAGTTAAGCATTTTCAGTAATTTGCCGATTGGTTTCAGAACGGCTTGCATTGAAATTTACTATTTTTTGCCAGACATTCATTGTGGAACAAAAGTGATTTTCTCGGCGAGTTAAGCATTTTGAATAATTTGCCGATTGCTGTCAGAACGGCTTCCAACACAGTTAACTATTTTTTGCCAGGCATTCATTGTGGAACAAAAGTGAGTTTCTCGGCGAGTTAAGCATTTTGAGTAATTTCCGATTGGTTTCAGAACGGCTTGAATTAAAATTTACTATTTTTTGCCAGACATTCATTGTGGAACAAAAGTGATTTTCTCGGCGAGTTCAGCATTTTGAGCAAATTGCCGATTGGTTTCAGAACGGCTTGCATTGAAATTTACTCTTTTTTGCAAGACATTCATTGAGGGGAAAAAGGTGATTTTCTCGGCGAGTTAAGCATTTTGAGTAATTTACCGATTCATTTCAGAACGGCCTGCATCACAATTAACTATTTTTTGCCAGGCATTCATTGTGGAACAAAAGTGATTTTCTCGGCGAGTTAAGCATTTTGAGCAATTTGCCGATTGGTTTCAGAATGGCTTGCATTACAATTAACTATTTTTTGCAAGGCATTCATTGTGGAACAAAAGTGATTTTCACGGGGAGTTAAGCATTTTGAGTAATTTGCCGATTCGTTTCAGAACGGCTTGCAATACAATTAACTATTTTTTGCCAGACATTCATTGTGGAACCAAAGTGACTTTCTCGGCCAGTTAAGCATTTTCAGTAATTTGCCGATTGGTTTCAGAACGGCTTGCATTGAAATTTACTATTTTTTGCCAGACATTCATTGTGGAACAAAAGTGATTTTCTCGGCGAGTTAAGCATTTTGAATAATTTGCCGATTGCTTTCAGAACGGCTTCCAACACAGTTAACTATTTTTTGCCAGGCATTCATTGTGCAACAAAAGTGATTTTCTCGGCGAGTTAAGCATTTTGAGTAATTTGCCGATTGCTTTCAGAACGGCTTGCATTGAAATTTACTATTTTTTGCCAGACATTCATTGTGGGAAAAAAGTAATGTTCTCGGCGAGTTAAGCATTTTGAGTAATTTGCCGATTCGTTTCAGAACGGCTTGCAATACAATTAACTATTTTTTGCCAGACATTCATTGTGGAACCAAAGTGACTTTCTCGGCCAGTTAAGCATTTTGAGCAATTTGCCGATTGGTTTCAGAACGCCTTGCATCACAATTAACTATTTTTTGCCAGGCATTCATTGTGGAACAAAAGTGATTTTCTCGGCGAGTTAAGCATTTTCAGTAATTTGCCGATTGGTTTCAGAACGGCTTGCATTGAAATTTACTATTTTTTGCCAGACATTCATTGTGGAACAAAAGTGATTTTCTCGGCGAGTTAAGCATTTTGAATAATTTGCCGATTGCTTTCAGAACGGCTTCCAACACAGTTAACTATTTTTTGCCAGGCATTCATTGTGCAACAAAAGTGATTTTCTCGGCGAGTTAAGCATTTTGAGTAATTTGCCGATTGCTTTCAGAACGGCTTGCATTGAAATTTACTATTTTTTGCCAGACATTCATTGTGGGAAAAAAGTAATGTTCTCGGCGAGTTAAGCATTTTGAGTAATTTGCCGATTGGTTTCAGAACGGCTTGCATCACAATTAACTATTTTTTGCCAGGCATTCATTGTGGAACAAAAGTGATTTTCTCGGCGAGTTAAGCATTTTGAGTAATTTCCGATTGGTTTCAGAACGGCTTGAATTAAAATTTACTATTTTTTGCCAGACATTCATTGTGGCACAAAAGTGATTTTCACGGAGAGTTAAGCATTTTGAGCAATTTGCCGATTGGTTTCTGAACGGCTTGCATTGAAATTTACTATTTTTTGCCAGACATTCATTGTGGAACAAAAGTGATTTTCTCGGCGAGTTCAGCATTTTGAGCAAATTGCCGATTGGTTTCAGAACGGCTTGCATTGAAATTTACTCTTTTTTGCAAGACATTCATTGAGGGGAAAAAGGTGATTTTCTCGGCGAGTTAAGCATTTTGAGTAATTTGCCGATTGATTTCAGAACGGCTTGCATCACAATTAACTATTTTTTGCCAGGCATTCATTGTGGAACAAAAGCGATTTTCTCGGCGAGTTCAGCATTTTGAGTAATTAGCCGATTGATTTCAGAACGGCTTGCATCACAATTAACTATTTTTTGCCAGGCATTCATTGTGGAACAAAAGTGATTTTCTCGGCGAGTTCAGCATTTTGAGTAATTAGCCGATTGATTTCAGAACGGCTTGCATCACAATTAACTATTTTTTGCCAGGCATTCGTTGTGGAACAAAAGTGATTTTCTCGGCGAGTTAAGCATTTTGAGTAATTTGCCGATTGGTTTCAGAACGGCTTGCATTGAAATTTACTATTTTTTGCCAGACATTCATTGTGGAACAAAAGTGATTTTCAAGGGGAGTTAAGCATTTTGAGCAATTTGCCGATTGGTTTCAGAACGGCTTGCATTGAAATTTACTATTTTTTGCCAGACATTCATTGTGGAACAAAAGTGATTTTCTCGGCGAGTTAAGCATTTTGAGTAATTTGCCGATTGATTTCAGAACGGCTTGCATCACAATTAACTATTTTTTGCCAGGCATTCATTGTGGAACAAAAGTGACTTTCTCGGCGAGTTCAGCATTTTCAGCAATTTGCCGATTGGTTTCAGAACGGCTTGCATCACAATTAACTATTTTTTGCCAGACATTCATTGTGGCACAAAAGTGATTTTCACGGCGAGTTAAGCATTTTGAGCAATTTGCCGATTGGTTTGTGAACGGCTTGCATTGAAATTTACTATTTTTTGCCAGACATTCATTGTGGAACAAAAGTGATTTTCACGGAGAGTTAAGCATTTTGAGCAATTTGCCGATTGGTTTCTGAACGGCTTGCATTGAAATTTACTATTTTTTGCCAGACATTCATTGTGGAACAAAAGTGATTTTCTCGGCGAGTTCAGCATTTTGAGCAAATTGCCGATTGGTTTCAGAACGGCTTGCATTGAAATTTACTCTTTTTTGCAAGACATTCATTGAGGGGAAAAAGGTGATTTTCTCGGCGAGTTAAGCATTTTGAGTAATTTACCGATTCATTTCAGAACGGCCTGCATCACAATTAACTATTTTTTGCCAGGCATTCATTGTGGAACAAAAGTGATTTTCTCGGCGAGTTAAGCATTTTGAGTAATTTGCCGATTGGCTTCAGAACGGCTTGAATCACAATTAACTATTTTTTGCCAGTCGTTCATTGTGGAACACAAGCGATTTTCTAGGCGAGTTCAGCATTTGGAGTAATTTGCCGATTCCTTTCAGAACGGCTTGCATCACAATTAACTATTTTTTGCAAGGCATTCATTGTGGAACAAACGTGATTTTCTCGGCGAGTTAAGCATTTTGAGCAATTTGCCGATTGGTTTCAAAACGGCTTGCATTACAATTAACTATTTTTTGTAAGGCATTCATTGTGGAACAAAAGTGATTTTCACGGGGAGTTAATCATTTTGAGCAATTTGCCGATTGGTTTCAGAACGGCTTGCATTGAAATTTACTATTTTTTGCCAGACATGCATTGTGGAACAAAAGTGATTTACTCGGCGAGTTAAGCATTTTGAGCAATTTGGCGATTGATTTCAGAACGGCTTGCATCACAATTAACTATTTTTTGCCAGGCATTCGTTGTGGAACAAAAGTGATTTTCTCGGCGAGTTAAGCATTTTGAGTAATTTGCCGATTGGTTTCAGAACGGCTTGCATTGAAATTTACTATTTTTTGCCAGACATTCATTGTGGAACAAAAGTGATTTTCAAGGGGAGTTAAGCATTTTGAGCAATTTGCCGATTGGTTTCAGAACGGCTTGCATTGAAATTTACTATTTTTTGCCAGACATTCATTGTGGAACAAAAGTGATTTTCTCGGCGAGTTAAGCATTTTGAGTAATTTGCCGATTGATTTCAGAACGGCTTGCATCACAATTAACTATTTTTTGCCAGGCATTCATTGTGGAACAAAAGTGATTTTCTCGGCGAGTTCAGCATTTTGAGTAATTAGCCGATTGATTTCAGAACGGCTTGCATCACAATTAACTATTTTTTGCAAGGCATTCATTGTGGAACAAAAGTGATTTTCTCGGCGAGTTAAGCATTTTGAGTAATTTGCCGATTCGTTTCAGAACGGCTTGCAATACAATTAACTAATTTTTGCCAGTCTTTCATTGTGGAACCAAAGTGACTTTCTCGGCGAGTTCAGCATTTTCAGCAATTTGCCGATTGGTTTCAGAACGGCTTGCATCACAATTAACTATTTTTTGCCAGACATTCATTGTGGCACAAAAGTGATTTTCACGGCGAGTTAAGCATTTTGAGCAATTTGCCGATTGGTTTCTGAACGGCTTGCATTGAAATTTACTATTATTTGCCAGACATTCATTGTGGAACAAAAGTGATTTTCTCGGCGAGTTAAGCATTTTGAGCAAATTGCCGATTGGTTTCAGAACGGCTTGCATTGAAATTTACTCTTTTTTGCAAGACATTCATTGAGGGGGAAAAAGGTGATTTTCTCGGCGAGTTAAGCATTTTGAGTAATTTACCGATTCATTTCAGAACGGCCTGCATCACAATTAACTATTTTTTGCCAGGCATTCATTGTGGAACAAAAGTGATTTTCTCGGCGAGTTAAGCATTTTGAGTAATTTGCCGATTGGCTTCAGAACGGCTTGCATCGCAATTAACTATTTTTTGCCAGACATTCATTGTGGAACAAAAGTGATTTTCTCGGCGAGTTAAGCATTTTGAATAATTTGCCGATTGGTTTCAGAACGGCTTGCAATACAATTAACTATTTTTTGCCAGACATTCATTGTGGAACCAAAGTGACTTTCTCGGCGTGTTAAGCATTTTGAGCAATTTGCCGATTGGTTTCAGAACGGCTTGCATCACAATTAACTATTTTTTTCCAGGCATTCATTGTGGAACAAATGTGATTTTTTTCGGCGAGTTAAGCATTTTGAGAAATTTGCAGATTGCTTTCAGAACGGCTTGCATTGACATTTACTATTTTTTGCCAGACATTCATTGTAGGAAAATGGTGATTTTCTCGGCGAGTTAAGCAATTTGAGTAATTTGCCGATTGATTTCAGAACGGCTTGCATTGAAATTTACTATTTTTTGCCAGACATTCATTGTGGAACAAAAGTGATTTTCTCGGCGAGTTAAGCATTTTGAATAATTTGGCGATTGATTTCAGAACGGCTTGCATCACAATTAACTATTTTTTGCCAGGCATTCGTTGTGGAACAAAAGTGATTTTCTCGGCGAGTTAAGCATTTTGAGTAATTTGCCGATTGGTTTCAGAACGGCTTGCATTGAAATTTACTATTTTTTGCCAGACATTCATTGTGGAACAAAAGTGATTTTCAAGGGGAGTTAAGCATTTTGAGCAATTTGCCGATTGGTTTCAGAACGGCTTGCATTGAAATTTACTATTTTTTGCCAGACATTCATTGTGGAACAAAAGTGATTTTCTCGGCGAGTTAAGCATTTTGAGTAATTTGCCGATTCGTTTCAGAACGGCTTGCAATACAATTAACTAATTTTTGCCAGTCTTTCATTGTGGAACCAAAGTGACTTTCTCGGCGAGTTCAGCATTTTCAGCAATTTGCCGATTGGTTTCAGAACGGCTTGCATCACAATTAACTATTTTTTGCCAGACATTCATTGTGGCACAAAAGTGATTTTCACGGCGAGTTAAGCATTTTGAGCAATTTGCCGCTTGGTTTCTGAACGGCTTGCATTGAAATTTACTATTTTTTGCCAGACATTCATTGTGGAACAAAAGTGATTTTCTCGGCGAGTTAAGCATTTTGAGCAAATTGCGGATTGGTTTCAGAACGGCTTGCATTGAAATTTACTCTTTTTTGCAAGACATTCATTGAGGGGAAAAAGGTGATTTTCTCGGCGAGTTAAGCATTTTGAGTAATTTACCGATTCATTTCAGAACGGCCTGCATCACAATTAACTATTTTTTGCCAGGCATTCATTGTGGAACAAAGGTGATTTTCTCGGCGAGTTAAGCATTTTGAATAATTTGCCGATTGGTTTCAGAACGGCTTGCAATACAATTAACTATTTTTTGCCAGACATTCATTGTGGAACCAAAGTGACTTTCTCGGCGTGTTAAGCATTTTGAGCAATTTGCCGATTGGTTTCAGAACGGCTTGCATCACAATTAACTATTTTTTTCCAGGCATTCATTGTGGAACAAAAGTGATTTTTTTCGGCGAGTTAAGCATTTTGAGAAATTTGCAGATTGCTTTCAGAACGGCTTGCATTGACATTTACTATTTTTTGCCAGACATTCATTGTAGGAAAAAGGTGATTTTCTCGGCGAGTTAAGCAATTTGAGTAATTTGCCGATTGATTTCAGAACGGCTTGCATCACAATTAACTATTTTTTGCCAGGCATTCATTGTGGAACAAAAGTGATTTTCTCGGCGAGTTAAGCATTTTGAGTAATTTGCCGATTGGTTTCAGAACGGCTTGCATTGAAATTTACTATTTTTTGCCAGACATTCATTGTGGAACAAAAGTGATTTTCTCGGCGAGTTAAGCATTTTGAATAATTTGCCGATTGGCTTCAGAACGGCTTGCAACACAGTTAACTATTTTTTAGCCAGGCATTCATTGTGGAACAAAAGTGATTTTTTCTGCGAGTTAAGCATTTTGAGTAATTTGCAGATTGCTTTCAGAACGGCTTGCATTGAAATTTACTATTTTTTCCCAGACATTCATTGTGGGAAAAAGGTGATTTTCTCGGAGAGTTAAGCAATTTGAGTAATTTGCCGATTGATTTCAGAACGGCTTGCATCACAATTAACTATTTTTTGCCAGGCATTCATTGTGGAACAAAAGTGATTTTCTCGGCGAGTTAAGCATTTTGAATAATTTGCCGATTGGTTTCAGAACGGCTTACAACACAGTTAACTATTTTTTGCCAGGCATTCATTGTGCAACAAAAGTGATTTTCTCGGCGAGTTAAGCATTTTGAGTAATTTGCCGATTGCTTTCAGAACGGCTTGCATTGAAATTTACTATTTTTTGCCAGACATTCATTGTGGGAAAAAAGTAATGTTCTCGGCGAGTTAAGCATTTTGAGTAATTTGCCGATTGGTTTCAGAACGGCTTGCATTGAAATTTACTATTTTTTGCCAGACATTCATTGTGGAACAAAAGTGATTTTCTCGGCGAGTTAAGCATTTTGAATAATTTGCCGATTGGTTTCAGAACGGCTTGCAACACAGTTAACTATTTTTTCCCAGGCATTCATTGTGCAACAAAATTGATTTTCTCGGCGAGTTAAGCATTTTGAGTAATTTGCCGATTGCTTTCAGAACGGCTTGCATTGAAATTTACTATTTTTTGCCAGACATTCATTGCGGAACAAAAGTGATTTTCTCGGCGAGTTAAGCATTTTGAGCAATTTGGCGATTGATTTTAGAACGGCTTGCATCACAATTAACTATTTTTTGCCAGGCATTCATTGTGGAACCAAAGTGATTTTCTCGGCGAGTTAAGCATTTTTAGTAATTTGCCGATTGGTTTCAGAACGGCTTGCATCACAATTAACTATTTTTTGCCAGACATTCATTGTGGCACAAAAGTGATTTTCACGGCGAGTTAAGCATTTTGAGCAATTTGCCGATTGGTTTCTGAACGGCTTGAATTGAAATTTACTATTTTTTGCCAGACATTCATTGTGGAACAAAAGTGATTTTCTCGGCGAGTTAAGCATTTTGAGCAAATTGCCGATTGGTTTCAGAACGGCTTGCATTGAAATTTACTCTTTTTTGCAAGACATTCATTGAGGGGAAAAAGGTGATTTTCTCGGCGAGTTAAGCATTTTGAGTAATTTACCGATTCATTTCAGAACGGCCTGCATCACAATTAACTATTTTTTGCCAGGCATTCATTGTGGAACAAAAGTGATTTTCTCGGCGAGTTAAGCATTTTGAGTAATTTGCCGATTGGCTTCAGAACGGCTTGCATCACAATTAACTATTTTTTGCCAGACATTCATTGTGGAACAAAAGTGATTTTCTCGGCGAGTTAAGCATTTTGAATAATTTGCCGATTGGTTTCAGAACGGCTTGCAATACAATTAACTATTTTTTGCCAGACATTCATTGTGGAACCAAAGTGACTTTCTCGGCGTGTTAAGCATTTTGAGCAATTTGCCGATTGGTTTCAGAACGGCTTGCATCACAATTAACTATTTTTTTCCAGGCATTCATTGTGGAACAAAAGTGATTTTTTTCGGCGAGTTAAGCATTTTGAGAAATTTGCAGATTGCTTTCAGAACGGCTTGCATTGACATTTACTATTTTTTGCCAGACATTCATTGTAGGAAAATGGTGATTTTCTCGGCGAGTTAAGCAATTTGAGTAATTTGCCGATTGATTTCAGAACGGCTTGCATCACAATTAACTATTTTTTGCCAGGCATTCATTGTGGAACAAAAGTGATTTTCTCGGCGAGTTAAGCATTTTGAGTAATTTGCCGATTGGTTTCAGAACGGCTTGCATTGAAATTTACTATTTTTTGCCAGACATTCATTGTGGAACAAAAGTGATTTTCTCGGCGAGTTAAGCATTTTGAATAATTTGGCGATTGATTTCAGAACGGCTTGCATCACAATTAACTATTTTTTGCCAGGCATTCGTAGTGGAACAAAAGTGATTTTCTCGGCGAGTTAAGCATTTTGAGTAATTTGCCGATTGGTTTCAGAACGGCTTGCATTGAAATTTACTATTTTTTGCCAGACATTCATTGTGGAACAAAAGTGATTTTCAAGGGGAGTTAAGCATTTTGAGCAATTTGCCGATTGGTTTCAGAACGGCTTGCATTGAAATTTACTATTTTTTGCCAGACATTCATTGTGGAACAAAAGTGATTTTCTCGGCGAGTTAAGCATTTTGAGTAATTTGCCGATTGATTTCAGAACGGCTTGCATCACAATTAACTATTTTTTGCCAGGCATTCATTGTGGAACAAAAGTGATTTTCTCGGCGAGTTCAGCATTTTGAGTAATTAGCCGATTGATTTCAGAACGGCTTGCATCACAATTAACTATTTTTTGCAAGACATTCATTGTGGAACAAAAGTGATTTTCTCGGCGAGTTAAGCATTTTGAGTAATTTGCCGATTCGTTTCAGAACGGCTTGCAATACAATTAACTAATTTTTGCCAGTCTTTCATTGTGGAACCAAAGTGACTTTCTCGGCGAGTTCAGCATTTTCAGCAATTTGCCGATTGGTTTCAGAACGGCTTGCATCACAATTAACTATTTTTTGCCAGACATTCATTGTGGCACAAAAGTGATTTTCACGGAGAGTTAAGCATTTTGAGCAATTTGCCGCTTGGTTTCTGAACGGCTTGCATTGAAATTTACTATTTTTTGCCAGACATTCATTGTGGAACAAAAGTGATTTTCTCGGCGAGTTAAGCATTTTGAGCAAATTGCCGATTGGTTTCAGAACGGCTTGCATTGAAATTTACTCTTTTTTGCAAGACATTCATTGAGGGGAAAAAGGTGATTTTCTCGGCGAGTTAAGCATTTTGAGTAATTTACCGATTCATTTCAGAACGGCCTGCATCACAATTAACTATTTTTTGCCAGGCATTCATTGTGGAACAAAAGTGATTTTCTCGGCGAGTTAAGCATTTTGAGTAATTTGCCGATTGGCTTCAGAACGGCTTGCATCACAATTAACTATTTTTTGCCAGACATTCATTGTGGAACAAAAGTGATTTTCTCGGCGAGTTAAGCATTTTGAATAATTTGCCGATTGGTTTCAGAACGGCTTGCAATACAATTAACTATTTTTTGCCAGACATTCATTGTGGAACCAAAGTGACTTTCTCGGCGTGTTAAGCATTTTGAGCAATTTGCCGATTGGTTTCAGAACGGCTTGCATCACAATTAACTATTTTTTTCCAGGCATTCATTGTGGAACAAAAGTGATTTTTTTCGGCGAGTTAAGCATTTTGAGAAATTTGCAGATTGCTTTCAGAACGGCTTGCATTGACATTTACTATTTTTTGCCAGACATTCATTGTAGGAAAATGGTGATTTTCTCGGCGAGTTAAGCAATTTGAGTAATTTGCCGATTGATTTCAGAACGGCTTGCATCACAATTAACTATTTTTTGCCAGGCATTCATTGTGGAACAAAAGTGATTTTCTCGGCGAGTTAAGCATTTTGAGTAATTTGCCGATTGGTTTCAGAACGGCTTGCATTGAAATTTACTATTTTTTGCCAGACATTCATTGTGGAACAAAAGTGATTTTCTCGGCGAGTTAAGCATTTTGAATAATTTGGCGATTGATTTCAGAACGGCTTGCATCACAATTAACTATTTTTTGCCAGGCATTCGTAGTGGAACAAAAGTGATTTTCTCGGCGAGTTAAGCATTTTGAGTAATTTGCCGATTGGTTTCAGAACGGCTTGCATTGAAATTTACTATTTTTTGCCAGACATTCATTGTGGAACAAAAGTGATTTTCAAGGGGAGTTAAGCATTTTGAGCAATTTGCCGATTGGTTTCAGAACGGCTTGCATTGAAATTTACTATTTTTTGCCAGACATTCATTGTGGAACAAAAGTGATTTTCTCGGCGAGTTAAGCATTTTGAGTAATTTGCCGATTGATTTCAGAACGGCTTGCATCACAATTAACTATTTTTTGCCAGGCATTCATTGTGGAACAAAAGTGATTTTCTCGGCGAGTTCAGCATTTTGAGTAATTAGCCGATTGATTTCAGAACGGCTTGCATCACAATTAACTATTTTTTGCAAGACATTCATTGTGGAACAAAAGTGATTTTCTCGGCGAGTTAAGCATTTTGAGTAATTTGCCGATTCGTTTCAGAACGGCTTGCAATACAATTAACTAATTTTTGCCAGTCTTTCATTGTGGAACCAAAGTGACTTTCTCGGCGAGTTCAGCATTTTCAGCAATTTGCCGATTGGTTTCAGAACGGCTTGCATCACAATTAACTATTTTTTGCCAGACATTCATTGTGGCACAAAAGTGATTTTCACGGCGAGTTAAGCATTTTGAGCAATTTGCCGCTTGGTTTCTGAACGGCTTGCATTGAAATTTACTATTTTTTGCCAGACATTCATTGTGGAACAAAAGTGATTTTCTCGGCGAGTTAAGCATTTTGAGCAAATTGCCGATTGGTTTCAGAACGGCTTGCATTGAAATTTACTCTTTTTTGCAAGACATTCATTGAGGGGAAAAAGGTGATTTTCTCGGCGAGTTAAGCATTTTGAGTAATTTACCGATTCATTTCAGAACGGCCTGCATCACAATTAACTATTTTTTGCCAGGCATTCATTGTGGAACAAAAGTGATTTTTTCGGCGAGTTAAGCATTTTGAGTAATTTGCCGATTGGCTTCAGAACGGCTTGCATCACAATTAACTATTTTTTGCCAGACATTCATTGTGGAACAAAAGTGATTTTCTCGGCGAGTTAAGCATTTTGAATAATTTGCCGATTGGTTTCAGAACGGCTTGCAATACAATAAACTATTTTTTGCCAGACATTCATTGTGGAACCAAAGTGACTTTCTCGGCGTGTTAAGCATTTTGAGCAATTTGCCGATTGGTTTCAGAACGGCTTGCATCACAATTAACTATTTTTTTCCAGGCATTCATTGTGGAACAAAAGTGATTTTTTTCGGCGAGTTAAGCATTTTGAGAAATTTGCAGATTGCTTTCAGAACGGCTTGGATTGACATTTACTATTTTTTGCCAGACATTCATTGTAGGAAAAAGGTGATTTTCTCGGCGAGTTAAGCAATTTGAGTAATTTGCCGATTGATTTCAGAACGGCTTGCATCACAATTAACTATTTTTTGCCAGGCATTCATTGTGGAACAAAAGTGATTTTCTCGGCGAGTTAAGCATTTTGAGTAATTTGCCGATTGGTTTCAGAACGGCTTGCATTGAAATTTACTATTTTTTGCCAGACATTCATTGTGGAACAAAAGTGATTTTCTCGGCGAGTTAAGCATTTTGAATAATTTGCCGATTGGCTTCAGAACGGCTTGCAACACAGTTAACTATTTTTTAGCCAGGCATTCATTGTGGAACAAAAGTGATTTTTTCTGCGAGTTAAGCATTTTGAGTAATTTGCAGATTGCTTTCAGAACGGCTTGCATTGAAATTTACTATTTTTTCCCAGACATTCATTGTGGGAAAAAGGTGATTTTCTCGGCGAGTTAAGCAATTTGAGTAATTTGCCGATTGATTTCAGAACGGCTTGCATCACAATTAACTATTTTTTGCCAGGCATTCATTGTGGAACAAAAGTGATTTTCTCGGCGAGTTAAGCATTTTGAATAATTTGCCGATTGGTTTCAGAACGGCTTACAACACAGTTAACTATTTTTTGCCAGGCATTCATTGTGCAACAAAAGTGATTTTCTCGGCGAGTTAAGCATTTTGAGTAATTTGCCGATTGCTTTCAGAACGGCTTGCATTGAAATTTACTATTTTTTGCCAGACATTCATTGTGGGAAAAAAGTAATGTTCTCGGCGAGTTAAGCATTTTGAGTAATTTGCCGATTGGTTTCAGAACGGCTTGCATTGAAATTTACTATTTTTTGCCAGACATTCATTGTGGAACAAAAGTGATTTTCTCGGCGAGTTAAGCATTTTGAATAATTTGCCGATTGGTTTCAGAACGGCTTGCAACACAGTTAACTATTTTTTCCCAGGCATTCATTGTGCAACAAAATTGATTTTCTCGGCGAGTTAAGCATTTTGAGTAATTTGCCGATTGCTTTCAGAACGGCTTGCATTGAAATTTACTATTTTTTGCCAGACATTCATTGCGGAACAAAAGTGATTTTCTCGGCGAGTTAAGCATTTTGAGCAATTTGGCGATTGATTTTAGAACGGCTTGCATCACAATTAACTATTTTTTGCCAGGCATTCATTGTGGAACCAAAGTGATTTTCTCGGCGAGTTAAGCATTTTTAGTAATTTGCCGATTGGTTTCAGAACGGCTTGCATTGAAATTTACTATTTTTTGCCAGACATTCATTGTGGACCAAAAGTGATTTTCAAGGGGAGTTAAGCATTTTGAGCAATTTGCCGATTGGTTTCAGAACGGCTTGCATTGAAATTTACTATTTTTTACCAGACATTCATTGTGGAACAAAAGTGATTTTCTCGGCGAGTTAAGCATTTTGAGTAATTTGCCGATTGATTTCAGAACGGCTTGCATCACAATTAACTATTTTTTGCCAGGCATTCATTGTGGAACAAAATTGATTTTCTCGGCGAGTTAAGCATTTTGAGTAATTAGCCGATTGATTTCAGAACGGCTTGCATCACAATTAACTATTTTTTGCCAGGCATTCATTGTGGAACAAAAGTGATTTTCTCGGCGAGTTAAGCATTTTGAGTAATTTGCCGATTGGTTTCAGAACGGCTTGCATTGAAATTTACTATTTTTTGCCAGACATTCATTGTGGAACAAAAGTGATTTTCTCGGCGAGTTAAGCATTTTGAGTAATTTGCCGATTCGTTTCAGAACGGCTTGCATCACAATTAACTATTTTTTGCCAGGCATTCATTGTGGAACAAAAGTGATTTTCTCGGCGAGTTAAGCAATTTGAGTAATTTGCCGATTGATTTCAGAACGGCTTGCATCACAATTAACTATTTTTTGCCAGGCATTCATTGTGGAACAAAAGTGATTTTCTCGGCGAGTTAAGCATTTTGAATAATTTGCCGATTGGTTTCAGAACGGCTTGCAACTCAGTTAACTATTTTTTGCCAGGCATTCATTGTGCAACAAAAGTGATTTTCTCGGCGAGTTAAGCATTTTGAGTAATTTGCCGATTGCTTTCAGAACGGCTTGCATTGAAATTTACTATTTTTTGCCAGACATTCATTGTGGGAAAAAAAGTAATGTTCTCGGCGAGTTAAGCATTTTGAGTAATTTGCCGATTGGTTTCAGAAAGGCTTGCATCACAATTAACTATTTTTTGCCAGGCATTCATTGTGGAACAAAAGTGATTTTCTCGGCGAGTTAAGCATTTTGAGTAATTTGCCGATTGGTTTCAGAACGGCTTGCATTGAAATTTACTATTTTTTGCCAGACATTCATTGTGGAACAAAAGTGATTTTCTCGGCGAGTTAAGCATTTTGAGTAATTTGCCGATTCGTTTCAGAACGGCTTGCATCACAATTAACTATTTTTTGCCAGGCATTCATTGTGGAACAAAAGTGATTTTTTCGGCGAGTTAAGCATTTTGAGTAATTTGCAGATTGCTTTCAGAACGGCTTGCATTGAAATTTACTATTTTTTGCCAGACATTCATTGTGGGAAAAAGGTGATTTTCTCGGCGAGTTAAGCAATTTGAGTAATTTGCCGATTGATTTCAGAACGGCTTGCATCACAATTAACTATTTTTTGCCAGGCATTCATTGTGGAACAAAAGTGATTTTCTCGGCGAGTTAAGCATTTTGAATAATTTGCCGATTGGTTTCAGAACGGCTTGCAACACAGTTAACTATTTTTTGCCAGGCATTCATTGTGCAACAAAAGTGATTTTCTCGGCGAGTTAAGCATTTTGAGTAATTTGCCGATTGGTTTCAGAACGGCTTGCATTGAAATTTACTATTTTTTGCCAGACATTCATTGTGGAACAAAAGTGATTTTCTCGGCGAGTTAAGCATTTTGAATAATTTGCCGATTGGCTTCAGAACGGCTTGCAACACAGTTAACTATTTTTTAGCCAGGCATTCATTGTGGAACAAAAGTGATTTTTTCTGCGAGTTAAGCATTTTGAGTAATTTGCAGATTGCTTTCAGAACGGCTTGCATTGAAATTTACTATTTTTTCCCAGACATTCATTGTGGGAAAAAGGTGATTTTCTCGGCAAGTTAAGCAATTTGAGTAATTTGCCGATTGATTTCAGAACGGCTTGCATCACAATTAACTATTTTTTGCCAGGCATTCATTGTGGAACAAAAGTGATTTTCTCGGCGAGTTAAGCATTTTGAATAATTTGCCGATTGGTTTCAGAACGGCTTACAACACAGTTAACTATTTTTTGCCAGGCATTCATTGTGCAACAAAAGTGATTTTCTCGGCGAGTTAAGCATTTTGAGTAATTTGCCGATTGCTTTCAGAACGGCTTGCATTGAAATTTACTATTTTTTGCCAGACATTCATTGTGGGAAAAAAGTAATGTTCTCGGCGAGTTAAGCATTTTGAGTAATTTGCCGATTGGTTTCAGAACGGCTTGCATTGAAATTTACTATTTTTTGCCAGACATTCATTGTGGAACAAAAGTGATTTTCTCGGCGAGTTAAGCATTTTGAATAATTTGCCGATTGGTTTCAGAACGGCTTGCAACACAGTTAACTATTTTTTCCCAGGCATTCATTGTGCAACAAAATTGATTTTCTCGGCGAGTTAAGCATTTTGAGTAATTTGCCGATTGCTTTCAGAACGGCTTGCATTGAAATTTACTATTTTTTGCCAGACATTCATTGCGGAACAAAAGTGATTTTCTCGGCGAGTTAAGCATTTTGAGCAATTTGGCGATTGATTTTAGAACGGCTTGCATCACAATTAACTATTTTTTGCCAGGCATTCATTGTGGAACCAAAGTGATTTTCTCGGCGAGTTAAGCATTTTTAGTAATTTGCCGATTGGTTTCAGAACGGCTTGCATTGAAATTTACTATTTTTTGCCAGACGTTCATTGTGGACCAAAAGTGATTTTCAAGGGGAGTTAAGCATTTTGAGCAATTTGCCGATTGGTTTCAGAACGGCTTGCATTGAAATTTACTATTTTTTACCAGACATTCATTGTGGAACAAAAGTGATTTTCTCGGCGAGTTAAGCATTTTGAGTAATTTGCCGACTGATTTCAGAACGGCTTGCATCACAATTAACTATTTTTTGCCAGGCATTCATTGTGGAACAAAATTGATTTTCTCGGCGAGTTAAGCATTTTGAGTAATTAGCCGATTGATTTCAGAACGGCTTGCATCACAATTAACTATTTTTTGCCAGGCATTCATTGTGGAACAAAAGTGATTTTCTCGGCGAGTTAAGCATTTTGAGTAATTTGCCGATTGGTTTCAGAACGGCTTGCATTGAAATTTACTATTTTTTGCCAGACATTCATTGTGGAACAAAAGTGATTTTCTCGGCGAGTTAAGCATTTTGACTAATTTGCCGATTCGTTTCAGAACGGCTTGCATCACAATTAACTATTTTTTGCCAGGCATTCATTGTGGAACAAAAGTGATTTTCTCGGCGAGTTAAGCAATTTGAGTAATTTGCCGATTGATTTCAGAACGGCTTGCATCACAATTAACTATTTTTTGCCAGGCATTCATTGTGGAACAAAAGTGATTTTCTCGGCGAGTTAAGCATTTTGAATAATTTGCCGATTGGTTTCAGAACGGCTTGCAACTCAGTTAACTATTTTTTGCCAGGCATTCATTGTGCAACAAAAGTGATTTTCTCGGCGAGTTAAGCATTTTGAATAATTTGCCGATTGCTTTCAGAACGGCTTGCATTGAAATTTACTATTTTTTGCCAGACATTCATTGTGGGAAAAAAAGTAATGTTCTCGGCGAGTTAAGCATTTTGAGTAATTTGCCGATTGGTTTCAGAACGGCTTGCATCACAATTAACTATTTTTTGCCAGGCATTCATTGTGGAACAAAAGTGATTTTCTCGGCGAGTTGAGCATTTTGAGTAATTAGCCGATTGATTTCAGAACGGCTTGCATCACAATTAACTATTTTTTGCCAGGCATTCCTTGTGGAACAAAAGTGATTTTCTCGGCGAGTTAAGCATTTTGAGTAATTTGCCGATTGGTTTCAGAACGGCTTGCATTGAAATTTACTATTTTTTGCCAGACATTCATTGTGGAACAAAAGTGATTTTCTCGGCGAGTTAAGCATTTTGAGTAATTTGCCGATTCGTTTCAGAACGGCTTGCATCACAATTAACTATTTTTTGCCAGGCATTCATTGTGGAACAAAAGTGATTTTTTCGGCGAGTTAAGCATTTTGAGTAATTTGCAGATTGCTTTCAGAACGGCTTGCATTGAAATTTACTATTTTTTGCCAGACATTCATTGTGGGAAAAAGGTGATTTTCTCGGCGAGTTAAGCAATTTGAGTAATTTGCCGATTGATTTCAGAACGGCTTGCATCACAATTAACTATTTTTTGCCAGGCATTCATTGTGGAACAAAAGTGATTTTCTCGGCGAGTTAAGCATTTTGAATAATTTGCCGATTGGTTTCAGAACGGCTTGCAACACAGTTAACTATTTTTTGCCAGGCATTCATTGTGCAACAAAAGTGATTTTCTCGGCGAGCTAAGCATTTTGAGTAATTTGCCGATTGCTTTCAGAACGGCTTGCATTGAAATTTACTATTTTTTGCCAGACATTCATTGTGGGAAAAAAAGTAATGTTCTCGGCGAGTTAAGCATTTTGAGCAATTTGCCAATTGGTTTCAGAACGGCTTGCATCACAATTAACTATTTTTTGCCAGGCATTCATTGTGGAACAAAAGTGATTTTCTCGGCGAGTTAAGCATTTTGAGTAATTTACCGATTGGTTTCAGAACGGCTTGACTTAAAATTTACTATTTTTTGCCAGACATTCATTGTGGCAGAAAAGTGATTTTCACGGCGAGTTAAGCATTTTGAGCAATTTGCCGATTGGTTTCTGAACGGCTTGCATTGAAATTTACTATTTTTTGCCAGACATTCATTGTGGAACAAAAGTGATTTTCTCGGCGAGTTAAGCATTTTGAGCAAATTGCCGATTGGTTTCAGAACGGCTTGCATTGAAATTTACTCTTTTTTGCAAGACATTCATTGAGGGGGAAAAAGGTGATTTTCTCGTCGAGTTAAGCATTTTGAGTAATTTACCGATTCATTTCAGAACGGCCTGCATCACAATTAACTATTTTTTGCCAGGCATTCATTGTGGAACAAAAGTGATTTTCTCGGCGAGTTAAGCATTTTGAGTAATTTGCCGATTGGCTTCAGAACGGCTTGCATCACAATTAAGTATTTTTTGCCAGTCGTTCATTGTGGAACACAAGCGATTTTCTCGGCGAGTTAAGCATTTGGAGTAATTTGCCGATTCCTTTCAGAACGGCTTGCAACACAATTAACTATTTTTTCACAGGCATTCATTGTGGAACAAAAGTGATTTTCTCGGCGAGTTAAGCATTTTGAGTAAGTTGCCGATTGGTTTCAGAACGGTTTGCATTGAAATTTACTATTTTTTGCCAGACATTCATTGTGGAACAAAAGTGATTTTCACGGGGAGTTAAGCATTTTGAGTAATTTGCCGATTGGTTTCAGAACGGCTTGCATCACAATTAACTATTTTTTGCCAGACATTCATTGTGGAACCAAAGTGATTTTCACGGCGAGTTAAGCATTTTGAGTAATTTGCCGATTGGTTTCAGAACGGCTTGCATCACAATTAACTATTTTTTGCCAGGCATTCATTGTGGAACAAAAGTGATTTTCTCGGCGAGTTAAGCATTTTGAGCAATTTGCCGATTGGTTTCAGAACGGCTTGCATTACAATTAACTATTTTTTGCAAGGCATTCATTGTGGAACAAAAGTGATTTTCACGGGGAGTTAAGCATTTTGAGCAATTAGCCGATTGATTTCAGAACGGCTTGCATCACAATTGACTATTTTTTGCCAGGCATTCATTGTGGAACAAAAGTGATTTTCTCGGCGAGTTAAGCATTTTGAGTAATTTGCCGATTGGTTTCTGAACGGCTTGCATTGAAATTTACTATTTTTTGCCAGACATTCATTGTGGAACAAAAGTGATTTTCTCGGCGAGTTAAGCATTTTGAGCAAATTGCCGATTGGTTTCAGAACGGCTTGCATTGAAATTTACTCTTTTTTGCAAGACATTCATTGAGGGGGAAAAAGGTGATTTTCTCGTCGAGTTAAGCATTTTGAGTAATTTACCGATTCATTTCAGAACGGCCTGCATCACAATTAACTATTTTTTGCCAGGCATTCATTGTGGAACAAAAGTGATTTTCTCGGCGAGTTAAGCATTTTGAGTAATTTGCCGATTGGCTTCAGAACGGCTTGCATCACAATTAAGTATTTTTTGCCAGTCGTTCATTGTGGAACACAAGTGATTTTCTCGGCGAGTTAAGCATTTGGAGTAATTTGCCGATTCCTTTCAGAACGGCTTGCAACACAATTAACTATTTTTTCACAGGCATTCATTGTGGAACAAAAGTGATTTTCTCGGCGTGTTAAGCATTTTGAGTAAGTTGCCGATTGGTTTCAGAACGGTTTGCATTGAAATTTACTATTTTTTGCCAGACATTCATTGTGGAACAAAAGTGATTTTCACGGGGAGTTAAGCATTTTGAGTAATTTGCCGACTGGTTTCAGAACGGCTTGCATCACAATTAACTATTTTTTGCCAGACATTCATTGTGGAACCAAAGTGATTTTCACGGCGAGTTAAGCATTTTGAGTAATTTGCCGATTGGTTTCAGAACGGCTTGCATCACAATTAACTATTTTTTGCCAGGCATTCATTGTGGAACAAAAGTGATTTTCTCGGCGAGTTAAGCATTTTGAGTAATTTACCGATTGGTTTCAGAACGGCTTGACTTAAAATTTACTATTTTTTGCCAGACATTCATTGTGGCAGAAAAGTGATATTCACGGCGAGTTAAGCATTTTGAGCAATTTGCCGATTGGTTTCTGAACGGCTTGCATTGAAATTTACTATTTTTTTCCAGACATTCATTGTGGAACAAAAGTGATTTTCTCGGCGAGTTAAGCATTTTGAGCAAATTGCCGATTGGTTTCAGAACGGCTTGCATTGAAATTTACTCTTTTTTGCAAGACATTCATTGAGGGGGAAAAAGGTGATTTTCTCGTCGAGTTAAGCATTTTGAGTAATTTACCGATTCATTTCAGAACGGCCTGCATCACAATTAACTATTTTTTGCCAGGCATTCATTGTGGAACAAAATTGATTTTCTCGGCGAGTTAAGCATTTTGAGTAATTAGCCGATTGATTTTAGAACGGCTTGCATCACAATTAACTATTTTTTGCGAGGCATTCATTGTGGAACCAAAGTGATTTTCTCGGCGAGTTAAGCATTTTTAGTAATTTGCCGATTGGTTTCAGAACGGCTTGCATTGAAATTTACTATTTTTTGCCAGACATTCATTGTGGACCAAAAGTGATTTTCAAGGGGAGTTAAGCATTTTGAGCAATTTGCCGATTGGTTTCAGAACGGCTTGCATTGAAATTTACTATTTTTTGCCAGGCATTCATTGTGGAACAAAAGTGATTTTCTCGGCGAGTTAAGCATTTTGAGTAATTTGCCGATTGGTTTCAGAACGGCTTGCATTGAAATTTACTATTTTTTGCCAGACATTCATTGTGGAACAAAAGTGATTTTCTCGGCGAGTTAAGCATTTTGAGTAATTTGCCGATTCGTTTCAGAACGGCTTGCATCACAATTAACTATTTTTTGCCAGGCATTCATTGTGGAACAAAAGTGATTTTCTCGGCGAGTTAAGCAATTTGAGTAATTTGCCGATTGATTTCAGAACGGCTTGCATCACAATTAACTATTTTTTGCCAGGCATTCATTGTGGAACAAAAGTGATTTTCTCGGCGAGTTAAGCATTTTGAATAATTTGCCGATTGGTTTCAGAACGGCTTGCAACTCAGTTAACTATTTTTTGCCAGGCATTCATTGTGCAACAAAAGTGATTTTCTCGGCGAGCTAAGCATTTTGAGTAATTTGCCGATTGCTTTCAGAACGGCTTGCATTGAAATTTACTATTTTTTGCCAGACATTCATTGTGGGAAAAAAAGTAATGTTCTCGGCGAGTTAAGCATTTTGAGTAATTTGCCGATTGGTTTCAGAACGGCTTGCATCACAATTAACTATTTTTTGCCAGGCATTCATTGTGGAACAAAAGTGATTTTCTCGGCGAGTTAAGCATTTTGAGTAATTAGCCGATTGATTTCAGAACGGCTTGCATCACAATTAACTATTTTTTGCCAGGCATTCATTGTGGAACAGAAGTGATTTTCTCGGCGAGTTAAGCATTTTGAGTAATTTGCCGATTGGTTTCAGAACGGCTTGCATTGAAATTTACTATTTTTTGCCAGACATTCATTGTGGAACAAAAGTGATTTTCTCGGCGAGTTAAGCATTTTGAGTAATTTGCCGATTCGTTTCAGAACGGCTTGCATCACAATTAACTATTTTTTGCCAGGCATTCATTGTGGAACAAAAGTGATTTTTTCGGCGAGTTAAGCATTTTGAGTAATTTGCAGATTGCTTTCAGAACGGCTTGCATTGAAATTTACTATTTTTTGCCAGACATTCATTGTGGGAAAAAGGTGATTTTCTCGGCGAGTTAAGCAATTTGAGTAATTTGCCGATTGATTTCAGAACGGCTTGCATCACAATTAACTATTTTTTGCCAGGCATTCATTGTGGAACAAAAGTGATTTTCTCGGCGAGTTAAGCATTTTGAATAATTTGCCGATTGGTTTCAGAACGGCTTGCAACACAGTTAACTATTTTTTGCCAGGCATTCATTGTGCAACAAAAGTGATTTTCTCGGCGAGTTAAGCATTTTGAGTAATTTACCGATTGGTTTCAGAACGGCTTGACTTAAAATTTACTATTTTTTGCCAGACATTCATTGTGGCAGAAAAGTGATTTTCACGGCGAGTTAAGCATTTTGAGCAATTTGCCGATTGGTTTCTGAACGGCTTGCATTGAAATTTACTATTTTTTGCCAGACATTCATTGTGGAACAAAAGTGATTTTCTCGGCGAGTTAAGCATTTTGAGCAAATTGCCGATTGGTTTCAGAACGGCTTGCATTGAAATTTACTCTTTTTTGCAAGACATTCATTGAGGGGGAAAAAGGTGAGTTTCTCGTCGAGTTAAGCATTTTGAGTAATTTACCGATTCATTTCAGAACGGCCTGCATCACAATTAACTATTTTTTGCCAGGCATTCATTGTGGAACAAAAGTGATTTTCTCGGCGAGTTAAGCGTTTTGAGTAATTTGCCGATTGGCTTCAGAACGGCTTGCATCACAATTAAGTATTTTTTGCCAGTCGTTCATTGTGGAACACAAGCGATTTTCTCGGCGAGTTAAGCATTTGGAGTAATTTGCCGATTCCTTTCAGAACGGCTTGCAACACAATTAACTATTTTTTGACAGGCATTCATTGTGGAACAAAAGTGATTTTCTCGGCGAGTTAAGCATTTTGAGTAAGTTGCCGATTGGTTTCAGAACGGTTTGCATTGAAATTTACTATTTTTTGCCAGACATTCATTGTGGAACAAAAGTGATTTTCACGGGGAGTTAAGCATTTTGAGTAATTTGCCGATTGGTTTCAGAACGGCTTGCATCACAATTAACTATTTTTTGCCAGACATTCATTGTGGAACCAAAGTGATTTTCACGGCGAGTTAAGCATTTTGAGTAATTTGCCGATTGGTTTCAGAACGGCTTGCATCACAATTAACTATTTTTTGCCAGGCATTCATTGTGGAACAAAAGTGATTTTCTCGGCGAGTTAAGCATTTTGAGCAATTTGCCGATTGGTTTCAGAACGGCTTGCATTACAATTAACTATTTTTTGCAAGGCATTCATTGTGGAACAAAAGTGATTTTCACGGGGAGTTAAGCATTTTGAGTAATTTGCCGATTCGTTTCAGAACGGCTTGCAATACAATGAACTATTTTTTGCCAGACATTCATTGTGGAACCAAAGTGACTTTCTCGGCCAGTTAAGCATTTTGAGCAATTTGCCGATTGGTTTCAGAACGGCTTGCATCACAATTAACTATTTTTTGCCAGGCATTCATTGTGGAACAAAAGTAATTTTTTCGGCGAGTTAAGCATTTTGAGTAATTTGCAGATTGCTTTCAGAACGGCTTGCATTGAAATTTACTATTTTTTTCCAAACATTCATTGTGGGAAAAAGGTGATTTTCTCGGCGAGTTAAGCATTTTGAGTAATTTACCGATTCATTTCAGAACGGCCTGCATCACAATTAACTATTTTTTGCCAGGCATTCATTGTGGAACAAAAGTGATTTTCTCGGCGAGTTAAGCATTTTGAGCAATTTGCGATTGGTTTCAGAATGGCTTGCATTACAATTAACTATTTTTTGCAAGGCATTCATTGTGGAACAAAAGTGATTTTCACGGGGAGTTAAGCATTTTGAGTAATTTGCCGATTCGTTTCAGAACGGCTTGCAATACAATTAACTATTTTTTGCCAGACATTCATTGTGGAACCAAAGTGACTTTCTCGGCCAGTTAAGCATTTTGAGCAATTTGCCGATTGGTTTCAGAACGGCTTGCATCACAATTAACTATTTTTTGCCAGGCATTCATTGTGGAACAAAAGTAATTTTCTCGGCGAGTTAAGCATTTTCAGTAATTTGCCGATTGGTTTCAGAACGGCTTGCATTGAAATTTACTATTTTTTGCCAGACATTCATTGTGGAACAAAAGTGATTTTCTCGGCGAGTTAAGCATTTTGAATAATTTGCCGATTGCTTTCAGAACGGCTTCCAACACAGTTAACTATTTTTTGCCAGGCATTCATTGTGCAACAAAAGTGATTTTCTCGGCGAGTTAAGCATTTTGAGTAATTTGCCGATTGCTTTCAGAACGGCTTGCATTGAAATTTACTATTTTTTGCCAGACATTCATTGTGGGAAAAAAGTAATGTTCTCGGCGAGTTAAGCATTTTGAGTAATTTGCCGATTGGTTTCAGAACGGCTTGCATCACAATTAACTATTTTTTGCCAGGCATTCATTGTGGAACAAAAGTGATTTTCTCGGCGAGTTAAGCATTTTGAGTAATTTCCGATTGGTTTCAGAACGGCTTGAATTAAAATTTACTATTTTTTGCCAGACATTCATTGTGGCACAAAAGTGATTTTCACGGAGAGTTAAGCATTTTGAGCAATTTGCCGATTGGTTTCTGAACGGCTTGCATTGAAATTTACTATTTTTTGCCAGACATTCATTGTGGAACAAAAGTGATTTTCTCGGCGAGTTCAGCATTTTGAGCAAATTGCCGATTGGTTTCAGAACGGCTTGCATTGAAATTTACTCTTTTTTGCAAGACATTCATTGAGGGGAAAAAGGTGATTTTCTCGGCGAGTTAAGCATTTTGAGTAATTTACCGATTCATTTCAGAACGGCCTGCATCACAATTAACTATTTTTTGCCAGGCATTCATTGTGGAACAAAAGTGATTTTCTCGGCGAGTTAAGCATTTTGAGTAATTTGCCTATTGGCTTCAGAACGGCTTGCATCACAATTAACTATTTTTTGCCAGTCGTTCATTGTGGAACACAAGCGATTTTCTCGGCGAGTTAAGCATTTGGAGTAATTTGCCGATTCCTTTCAGAACGGTTTGCATTGAAATTTACTATTTTTTGCCAGACATTCATTGTGGAACAAAAGTGATTTTCACGGGGAGTTAAGCATTTTGAGTAATTTGCCGATTGGTTTCAGAACGGCTTGCATCACAATTAACTATTTTTTGCCAGACATTCATTGTGGAACCAAAGTGATTTTCACGGCGAGTTAAGCATTTTGAGTAATTTGCCGATTGGTTTCAGAACGGCTTGCATCACAATTAACTATTTTTTGCCAGGCATTCATTGTGGAACAAAAGTGATTTTCTCGGCGAGTTAAGCATTTTGAGCAATTTGCCGATTGGTTTCAGAACGGCTTGCATTACAATTAACTATTTTTTGCAAGGCATTCATTGTGGAACAAAAGTGATTTTCACGGGGAGTTAAGCATTTTGAGTAATTTGCCGATTCGTTTCAGAACGGCTTGCAATACAATGAACTATTTTTTGCCAGACATTCATTGTGGAACCAAAGTGACTTTCTCGGCCAGTTAAGCATTTTGAGCAATTTGCCGATTGGTTTCAGAACGGCTTGCATCACAATTAACTATTTTTTGCCAGGCATTCATTGTGGAACAAAAGTGATTTTTTCGGCGTGTTAAGCATTTTGAGTAATTTGCAGATTGCTTTCAGAACGGCTTGCATTGAAATTTACTATTTTTTTCCAAACATTCATTGTGGGAAAAAGGTGATTTTCTCGGCGAGTTAAGCAATTTGAGTAATTTGCCGATTGATTTCAGAACGGCTTGCATCACAATTAACTATTTTTTGCCAGGCATTCATTGTGCAACAAAAGTGATTTTCTCGGCGAGTTAAGCATTTTGAGTAATTTGCCGATTGCTTTCAGAACGGCTTGCATTGAAATTTACTATTTTTTGCCAGACATTCATTGTGGGAAAAAAGTAATGTTCTCGGCGAGTTAAGCATTTTGAGTAATTTGCCGATTGGTTTCAGAACGGCTTGCATCACAATTAACTATTATTTGCCAGGCATTCATTGTGGAACAAAAGTGAGTTTCTCGGCGAGTTAAGCATTTTGAGTAATTTCCGATTGGTTTCAGACCGGCTTGAATTAAAATTTACTATTTTTTGCCAGGCATTCATTGTGGCACAAAAGTGATTTTCACGGCGAGTTAAGCATTTTGAGCAATTTGCCGATTGGTTTCTGAACGGCTTGCATTGAAATTTACTATTTTTTGCCAGTCATTCATTGTGGAACAAAAGTGATTTTCTCGGCGAGTTCAGCATTTTGAGCAAATTGCCGATTGGTTTCAGAACGGCTTGCATTGAAATTTACTCTTTCTTGCAAGACATTCATTGAGGGGAAAAAGGTGATTTTCTCGGCGAGTTAAGCATTTTGAGTAATTTACCGATTCATTTCAGAACGGCCTGCATCACAATTAACTATTTTTTGCCAGACATTCATTGTGGAACCAAAGTGACTTTCTCGGCCAGTTAAGCATTTTGAGCAATTTGCCGATTGGTTTCAGAACGGCTTGCATCACAATTAACTATTTTTTGCCAGGCATTCATTGTGGAACAAAAGTGATTTTCTCGGCGAGTTAAGCATTTTCAGTAATTTGCCGATTGGTTTCAGAACGGCTTGCGTTGAAATTTACTATTTTTTGCCAGACATTCATTGTGGAACAAAAGTGATTTTCTCGGCGAGTTAAGCATTTTGAATAATTTGCCGATTGCTTTCAGAACGGCTTCCAACACAGTTAACTATTTTTTGCCAGGCATTCATTGTGCAACAAAAGTGATTTTCTCGGCGAGTTAAGCATTTTGAGTAATTTGCCGATTGCTTTCAGAACGGCTTGCATTGAAATTTACTATTTTTTGCCAGACATTCATTGTGGGAAAAAAGTAATGTTCTCGGCGAGTTAAGCATTTTGAGTAATTTGCCGATTGGTTTCAGAACGGCTTGCATCACAATTAACTATTTTTTGCCAGGCATTCATTGTGGAACAAAAGTGATTTTCTCGGCGAGTTAAGCATTTTGAGTAATTTCCGATTGGTTTCAGAACGGCTTGAATTAAAATTTACTATTTTTTCCAGACATTCATTGTGGCACAAAAGTGATTTTCACGGAGATTTAAGCATTTTGAGCAATTTGCCGATTGGTTTCTGAACGGCTTGCATTGAAATTTACTATTTTTTGCCAGACATTCATTGTGGAACAAAAGTGATTTTCTCGGCGAGTTCAGCATTTTGAGCAAATTGCCGATTGGTTTCAGAACGGCTTGCATTGAAATTTACTCTTTTTTGCAAGACATTCATTGAGGGGAAAAAGGTGATTTTCTCGGCGAGTTAAGCATTTTGAGTAATTTACCGATTCATTTCAGAACGGCCTGCATCACAATTAACTATTTTTTGCCAGGCATTCATTGTGGAACAAAAGTGATTTTCTCGGCGAGTTAAGCATTTTGAGTAATTTGCCGATTGGCTTCAGAACGGCTTGCATCACATTTAACTATTTTTTGCCAGTCGTTCATTGTGGAACACAAGCGATTTTCTAGACGAGTTCAGCATTTGGAGTAATTTGCCGATTCCTTTCAGAACGGCTTGCAACACAATTAACTATTTTTTGACAGGCATTCATTGTGGAACAAAAGTGATTTTCTCAGCGAGTTAAGCATTTTGAGTAAGTTGCCGATTGGTTTCAGAACGGTTTGCATTGAAATTTACTATTTTTTGCCAGACATTCATTGTGGAACAAAAGTGATTTTCACGGGGAGTTAAGCATTTTGAGTAATTTGCCGATTGGTTTCAGAACGGCTTGCAACACAATTAACTATTTTTTGACAGGCATTCATTGTGGAACAAAAGTGATTTTCTCGGCGAGTTAAGCATTTTGAGTAAGTTGCCGATTGGTTTCAGAACGGTTTGCATTGAAATTTACTATTTTTTGCCAGACATTCATTGTGGAACAAAAGTGATTTTCACGGGGAGTTAAGCATTTTGAGTAATTTGCCGATTGGTTTCAGAACGGCTTGCATCACAATTAACTATTTTTTGCCAGACATTCATTGTGGAACCAAAGTGATTTTCACGGCGAGTTAAGCATTTTGAGTAATTTGCCGATTGGTTTCAGAACGGCTTGCATCACAATTAACTATTTTTTGCCAGGCATTCATTGTGGAACAAAAGTGATTTTCTCGGCGAGTTAAGCATTTTGAGCAATTTGCCGATTGGTTTCAGAACGGCTTGCATTACAATTAACTATTTTTTGCAAGGCATTCATTGTGGAACAAAAGTGATTTTCACGGGGAGTTAAGCATTTTGAGTAATTTGCCGATTCGTTTCAGAACGGCTTGCAATACAATGAACTATTTTTTGCCAGACATTCATTGTGGAACCAAAGTGACTTTCTCGGCCAGTTAAGCATTTTGAGCAATTTGCCGATTGGTTTCAGAACGGCTTGCATCACAATTAACTATTTGTTGCCAGGCATTCATTGTGGAACAAAAGTGATTTTTTCGGCGAGTTAAGCATTTTGAGTAATTTGCAGATTGCTTTCAGAACGGCTTGCATTGAAATTTACTATTTTTTTCCAAACATTCATTGTGGGAAAAAGGTGATTTTCTCGGCGAGTTAAGCAATTTGAGTAATTTGCCGATTGATTTCAGAACGGCTTGCATCACAATTAACTATTTTTTGCCAGGCATTCATTGTGGAACAAAAGTGATTTTCTCGGCGAGTTCAGCATTTTCAGTAATTTGCCGATTGGTTTCAGAACGGCTTGCATTGAAATTTACTATTTTTTGCCAGACATTCATTGTGGAACAAAAGTGATTTTCTCGGCGAGTTAAGCATTTTGAATAATTTGCCGATTGCTGTCAGAACGGCTTCCAACACAGTTAACTATTTTTTGCCAGGCATTCATTGTGCAACAAAAGTCATTTTCTCGGCGAGTTAAGCATTTTGAGTAATTTGCCGATTGCTTTCAGAACGGCTTGCATTGAAATTTACTATTTTTTGCCATACATTCATTGTGGGAAAAAAGTAATGTTCTCGGCGAGTTAAGCATTTTGAGTAATTTGCCGATTGGTTTCAGAACGGCTTGCATCACAATTAACTATTTTTTGCCAGGCATTCATTGTGGAACAAAAGTGAGTTTCTCGGCGAGTTTAGCATTTTGAGTAATTTCCGATTGGTTTCAGAACGGCTTGAATTAAAATTTACTATTTTTTGCCAGGCATTCATTGTGGCACAAAAGTGATTTTCACGGCGAGTTAAGCATTTGAGCAATTTGCCGATTGGTTTCTGAACGGCTTGCATTGAAATTTACTATTTTTTGCCAGACATTCATTGTGGAACAAAAGTGATTTTCTCGGCGAGTTCAGCATTTTGAGCAAATTGCCGATTGGTTTCAGAACGGCTTGCATTGAAATTTACTCTTTTTTGCAAGACATTCATTGAGGGGAAAAAGGTGATTTTCTCGGCGAGTTAAGCATTTTGAGTAATTTACCGATTCATTTCAGAACGGCCTGCATCACAATTAACTATTTTTTGCCAGGCATTCATTGTGCAACAAAAGTGATTTTCTCGGCGAGTTAAGCATTTTGAGCAATTTGCCGATTGGTTTCAGAATGGCTTGCATTACAATTAACTATTTTTTGCAAGGCATTCATTGTGGAACAAAAGTGATTTTCACGGGGAGTTAAGCATTTTGAGTAATTTGCCGATTCGTTTCAGAACGGCTTGCAATACAATTAACTATTTTTTGCCAGACATTCATTGTGGAACCAAAGTGACTTTCTCGGCCAGTTAAGCATTTTGAGCAATTTGCCGATTGGTTTCAGAACGGCTTGCATCACAATTAACTATTTTTTGCCAGGCATTCATTGTGGAACAAAAGTGATTTTCTCGGCGAGTTAAGCATTTTCAGTAATTTGCCGATTGGTTTCAGAACGGCTTGCATTGAAATTTACTATTTTTTGCCAGACATTCATTGTGGAACAAAAGTGATTTTCTCGGCGAGTTAAGCATTTTGAATATTTTGCCGATTGCTTTCAGAACGGCTTCCAACACAGTTAACTATTGTTTGCCAGGCATTCATTGTGCAACAAAAGTGATTTTCTCGGCGAGTTAAGCATTTTGAGTAATTTGCCGATTGCTTTCAGAACGGCTTGCATTGAAATTTACTATTTTTTGCCAGACATTCATTGTGGGAAAAAAGTAATGTTCTCGGCGAGTTAAGCATTTTGAATAATTTGCCGATTGCTGTCAGAACGGCTTCCAACACAGTTAACTATTTTTTGCCAGGCATTCATTGTGCAACAAAAGTCATTTTCTCGGCGAGTTAAGCATTTTGAGTAATTTGCCGATTGCTTTCAGAACGGCTTGCATTGAAATTTACTATTTTTTGCCATACATTCATTGTGGGAAAAAAGTAATGTTCTCGGCGAGTTAAGCATTTTGAGTAATTTGCCGATTGGTTTCAGAACGGCTTGCATCACAATTAACTATTTTTTGCCAGGCATTCATTGTGGAACAAAAGTGAGTTTCTCGGCGAGTTTAGCATTTTGAGTAATTTCCGATTGGTTTCAGAACGGCTTGAATTAAAATTTACTATTTTTTGCCAGGCATTCATTGTGGCACAAAAGTGATTTTCACGGCGAGTTAAGCATTTGAGCAATTTGCCGATTGGTTTCTGAACGGCTTGCATTGAAATTTACTATTTTTTGCCAGACATTCATTGTGGAACAAAAGTGATTTTCTCGGCGAGTTCAGCATTTTGAGCAAATTGCCGATTGGTTTCAGAACGGCTTGCATTGAAATTTACTCTTTTTTGCAAGACATTCATTGAGGGGGCAAAAGGTGATTTTCTCGGCGAGTTAAGCATTTTGAGTAATTTACCGATTCATTTCAGAACGGCCTGCATCACAATTAACTATTTTTTGCCAGGCATTCATTGTGCAACAAAAGTGATTTTCTCGGCGAGTTAAGCATTTTGAGCAATTTGCCGATTCGTTTCAGAACGGCTTGCAATACAATTAACTATTTTTTGCCAGACATTCATTATGGAACCAAAGTGACTTTCTCGGCCAGTTAAGCATTTTGAGCAATTTGCCGATTGGTTTCAGAACGGCTTGCATCACAATTAACTATTTTTTGCCAGGCATTCATTGTGGAACAAAAGTGATTTTCTCGGCGAGTTAAGCATTTTCAGTAATTTGCCGATTGGTTTCAGAACGGCTTGCATTGAAATTTACTATTTTTTGCCAGACATTCATTGTGGAACAAAAGTGATTTTCTCCGCGAGTTAAGCATTTTGAATAATTTGCCGATTGCTTTCAGAACGGCTTCCAACACAGTTAACTATTTTTTGCCAGGCATTCATTGTGCAACAAAAGTGATTTTCTCGGCGAGTTAAGCATTTTGAGTAATTTGCCGATTGCTTTCAGAACGGCTTGCATTGAAATTTACTATTTTTTGCCAGACATTCATTGTGGGAAAAAAGTAATGTTCTCGGCGAGTTAAGCATTTTGAGTAATTTGCCGATTGGTTTCAGAACGGCTTGCATCACAATTAACTATTTTTTGCCAGGCATTCATTGTGGAGCAAAAGTGATTTTCTCGGCGAGTTAAGCATTTTGAGTAATTTCCGATTGGTTTCAGAACGGCTTGAATTAAAATTTACTATTTTTTGCCAGACATTCATTGTGGAACAAAAGTGATTTTCTCGGCGAGTTAAGCATTTTGAGTAATTTACCGATTCATTTCAGAACGGCCTGCATCACAATTAACTATTTTTTGCCAGGCATTCATTGTGGAACAAAAGTGATTTTCTCGGCGAGTTAAGCATTTTGAGTAATTTGCCGATTGGCTTCAGAACGGCTTGCATCACAATTAACTATTTTTTGCCAGTCGTTCATTGTGGAACACAAGCGATTTTCTCGGCGAGTTAAGCATTTGGAGTAATTTGCCGATTCCTTTCAGAACGGCTTGCAACACAATTAACTATTTTTTGACAGGCATTCATTGTGGAACAAAAGTGATTTTCTCGGCGAGTTAAGCATTTTGAGTAAGTTGCCGATTGGTTTCAGAACGGTTTGCATTGAAATTTACTATTTTTTGCCAGACATTCATTGTGGAACAAAAGTGATTTTCACGGGGAGTTAAGCATTTTGAGTAATTTGCCGATTGGTTACAGAACGGCTTGCATCACAATTAACTATATTTTGCCAGACATTCATTGTGGAACCAAAGTGATTTTCACGGCGAGTTAAGCATTTTGAGTAATTTGCCGATTGGTTTCAGAACGGCTTGCATCACAATTAAGTATTTTTTGCCAGGCATTCATTGTGGAACAAAAGTGATTTTCTCGGCGAGTTAAGCATTTTGAGCAATTTGCCGATTGGTTTCAGAACGGCTTGCATTACAATTAACTATTTTTTGCAAGGCATTCATTGTGGAACAAAAGTGATTTTCACGGGGAGTTAAGCATTTTGAGTAATTTGCCGATTCGTTTCAGAACGGCTTGCAATACAATGAACTATTTTTTGCCAGACATTCATTGTGGAACCAAAGTGACTTTCTCGGCCAGTTAAGCATTTTGAGCAATTTGCCGATTGGTTTCAGAACGGCTTCCATCACAATTAACTATTTTTTGCCAGGCATTCATTGTGGAACAAAAGTGATTTTTTCGGCGAGTTAAGCATTTTGAGTAATTCGCCGATTGATTTCAGAACGGCTTGCATTGAAATTTACTATTTTTTGCCAGACATTCATTGTGGGAAAAAAGTAATGTTCTCGGCGAGTTAAGCATTTTGAATAATTTGCCGATTGCTGTCAGAACGGCTTCCAACACAGTTAACTATTTTTTGCCAGGCATTCATTGTGCAACAAAAGTCATTTTCTCGGCGAGTTAAGCATTTTGAGTAATTTGCCGATTGCTTTCAGAACGGCTTGCATTGAAATTTACTATTTTTTGCCATACATTCATTGTGGGAAAAAAGTAATGTTCTCGGCGAGTTAAGCATTTTGAGTAATTTGCCGATTGGTTTCAGAACGGCTTGCATCACAATTAACTATTTTTTGCCAGGCATTCATTGTGGAACAAAAGTGAGTTTCTCGGCGAGTTTAGCATTTTGAGTAATTTCCGATTGGTTTCAGAACGGCTTGAATTAAAATTTACTATTTTTTGCCAGGCATTCATTGTGGCACAAAAGTGATTTTCACGGCGAGTTAAGCATTTGAGCAATTTGCCGATTGGTTTCTGAACGGCTTGCATTGAAATTTACTATTTTTTGCCAGACATTCATTGTGGAACAAAAGTGATTTTCTCGGCGAGTTCAGCATTTTGAGCAAATTGCCGATTGGTTTCAGAACGGCTTGCATTGAAATTTACTCTTTCTTGCAAGACATTCATTGAGGGGGCAAAAGGTGATTTTCTCGGCGAGTTAAGCATTTTGAGTAATTTACCGATTCATTTCAGAACGGCCTGCATCACAATTAACTATTTTTTGCCAGGCATTCATTGTGCAACAAAAGTGATTTTCTCGGCGAGTTAAGCATTTTGAGCAATTTGCCGATTCGTTTCAGAACGGCTTGCAATACAATTAACTATTTTTTGCCAGACATTCATTGTGGAACCAAAGTGACTTTCTCGGCCAGTTAAGCATTTTGAGCAATTTGCCGATTGGTTTCAGAACGGCTTGCATCACAATTAACTATTTTTTGCCAGGCATTCATTGTGGAACAAAAGTGATTTTCTCGGCGAGTTAAGCATTTTCAGTAATTTGCCGATTGGTTTCAGAACGGCTTGCATTGAAATTTACTATTTTTTGCCAGACATTCATTGTGGAACAAAAGTGATTTTCTCCGCGAGTTAAGCATTTTGAATAATTTGCCGATTGCTTTCAGAACGGCTTCCAACACAGTTAACTATTTTTTGCCAGGCATTCATTGTGCAACAAAAGTGATTTTCTCGGCGAGTTAAGCATTTTGAGTAATTTGCCGATTGCTTTCAGAACGGCTTGCATTGAAATTTACTATTTTTTGCCAGACATTCATTGTGGGAAAAAAGTAATGTTCTCGGCGAGTTAAGCATTTTGAGTAATTTGCCGATTGGTTTCAGAACGGCTTGCATCACAATTAACTATTTTTTGCCAGGCATTCATTGTGGAGCAAAAGTGATTTTCTCGGCGAGTTAAGCATTTTGAGTAATTTCCGATTGGTTTCAGAACGGCTTGAATTAAAATTTACTATTTTTTGCCAGACATTCATTGTGGAACAAAAGTGATTTTCTCGGCGAGTTAAGCATTTTGAGTAATTTACCGATTCATTTCAGAACGGCCTGCATCACAATTAACTATTTTTTCCCAGGCATTCATTGTGGAACAAAAGTGATTTTCTCGGCGAGTTAAGCATTTTGAGTAATTTGCCGATTGGCTTCAGAACGGCTTGCATCACAATTAACTATTTTTTGCCAGTCGTTCATTGTGGAACACAAGCGATTTTCTCGGCGAGTTAAGCATTTGGAGTAATTTGCCGATTCCTTTCAGAACGGCTTGCAACACAATTAACTATTTTTTGACAGGCATTCATTGTGGAACAAAAGTGATTTTCTCGGCGAGTTAAGCATTTTGAGTAAGTTGCCGATTGGTTTCAGAACGGTTTGCATTGAAATTTACTATTTTTTGCCAGACATTCATTGTGGAACAAAAGTGATTTTCACGGGGAGTTAAGCATTTTGAGTAATTTGCCGATTGGTTACAGAACGGCTTGCATCACAATTAACTATATTTTGCCAGACATTCATTGTGGAACCAAAGTGATTTTCACGGCGAGTTAAGCATTTTGAGTAATTTGCCGATTGGTTTCAGAACGGCTTGCATCACAATTAAGTATTTTTTGCCAGGCATTCATTGTGGAACAAAAGTGATTTTCTCGGCGAGTTAAGCATTTTGAGCAATTTGCCGATTGGTTTCAGAACGGCTTGCATTACAATTAACTATTTTTTGCAAGGCATTCATTGTGGAACAAAAGTGATTTTCACGGGGAGTTAAGCATTTTGAGTAATTTGCCGATTCGTTTCAGAACGGCTTGCAATACAATGAACTATTTTTTGCCAGACATTCATTGTGGAACCAAAGTGACTTTCTCGGCCAGTTAAGCATTTTGAGCAATTTGCCGATTGGTTTCAGAACGGCTTCCATCACAATTAACTATTTTTTGCCAGGCATTCATTGTGGAACAAAAGTGATTTTTTCGGCGAGTTAAGCATTTTGAGTAATTAGCCGATTGATTTCAGAACGGCTTGCATTGAAATTTACTATTTTTTGCCAGACATTCATTGTGGGAAAAAAGTAATGTTCTCGGCGAGTTAAGCATTTTGAATAATTTGCCGATTGCTGTCAGAACGGCTTCCAACACAGTTAACTATTTTTTGCCAGGCATTCATTGTGCAACAAAAGTCATTTTCTCGGCGAGTTAAGCATTTTGAGTAATTTGCCGATTGCTTTCAGAACGGCTTGCATTGAAATTTACTATTTTTTGCCATACATTCATTGTGGGAAAAAAGTAATGTTCTCGGCGAGTTAAGCATTTTGAGTAATTTGCCGATTGGTTTCAGAACGGCTTGCATCACAATTAACTATTTTTTGCCAGGCATTCATTGTGGAACAAAAGTGAGTTTCTCGGCGAGTTTAGCATTTTGAGTAATTTCCGATTGGTTTCAGAACGGCTTGAATTAAAATTTACTATTTTTTGCCAGGCATTCATTGTGGCACAAAAGTGATTTTCACGGCGAGTTAAGCATTTGAGCAATTTGCCGATTGGTTTCTGAACGGCTTGCATTGAAATTTACTATTTTTTGCCAGACATTCATTGTGGAACAAAAGTGATTTTCTCGGCGAGTTCAGCATTTTGAGCAAATTGCCGATTGGTTTCAGAACGGCTTGCATTGAAATTTACTCTTTCTTGCAAGACATTCATTGAGGGGGCAAAAGGTGATTTTCTCGGCGAGTTAAGCATTTTGAGTAATTTACCGATTCATTTCAGAACGGCCTGCATCACAATTAACTATTTTTTGCCAGGCATTCATTGTGCAACAAAAGTGATTTTCTCGGCGAGTTAAGCATTTTGAGCAATTTGCCGATTCGTTTCAGAACGGCTTGCAATACAATTAACTATTTTTTGCCAGACATTCATTGTGGAACCAAAGTGACTTTCTCGGCCAGTTAAGCATTTTGAGCAATTTGCCGATTGGTTTCAGAACGGCTTGCATCACAATTAACTATTTTTTGCCAGGCATTCATTGTGGAACAAAAGTGATTTTCTCGGCGAGTTAAGCATTTTCAGTAATTTGCCGATTGGTTTCAGAACGGCTTGCATTGAAATTTACTATTTTTTGCCAGACATTCATTGTGGAACAAAAGTGATTTTCTCCGCGAGTTAAGCATTTTGAATAATTTGCCGATTGCTTTCAGAACGGCTTCCAACACAGTTAACTATTTTTTGCCAGGCATTCATTGTGCAACAAAAGTGATTTTCTCGGCGAGTTAAGCATTTTGAGTAATTTGCCGATTGCTTTCAGAACGGCTTGCATTGAAATTTACTATTTTTTGCCAGACATTCATTGTGGGAAAAAAGTAATGTTCTCGGCGAGTTAAGCATTTTGAGTAATTTGCCGATTGGTTTCAGAACGGCTTGCATCACAATTAACTATTTTTTGCCAGACATTCATTGTGGAGCAAAAGTGATTTTCTCGGCGAGTTAAGCATTTTGAGTAATTTCCGATTGGTTTCAGAACGGCTTGAATTAAAATTTACTATTTTTTGCCAGACATTCATTGTGGAACAAAAGTGATTTTCTCGGCGAGTTAAGCATTTTGAGTAATTTACCGATTCATTTCAGAACGGCCTGCATCACAATTAACTATTTTTTCCCAGGCATTCATTGTGGAACAAAAGTGATTTTCTCGGCGAGTTAAGCATTTTGAGTAATTTGCCGATTGGCTTCAGAACGGCTTGCATCACAATTAACTATTTTTTGCCAGTCGTTCATTGTGGAACACAAGCGATTTTCTCGGCGAGTTAAGCATTTGGAGTAATTTGCCGATTCCTTTCAGAACGGCTTGCAACACAATTAACTATTTTTTGACAGGCATTCATTGTGGAACAAAAGTGATTTTCTCGGCGAGTTAAGCATTTTGAGTAAGTTGCCGATTGGTTTCAGAACGGTTTGCATTGAAATTTACTATTTTTTGCCAGACATTCATTGTGGAACAAAAGTGATTTTCACGGGGAGTTAAGCATTTTGAGTAATTTGCCGATTGGTTACAGAACGGCTTGCATCACAATTAACTATATTTTGCCAGACATTCATTGTGGAACCAAAGTGATTTTCACGGCGAGTTAAGCATTTTGAGTAATTTGCCGATTGGTTTCAGAACGGCTTGCATCACAATTAAGTATTTTTTGCCAGGCATTCATTGTGGAACAAAAGTGATTTTCTCGGCGAGTTAAGCATTTTGAGCAATTTGCCGATTGGTTTCAGAACGGCTTGCATTACAATTAACTATTTTTTGCAAGGCATTCATTGTGGAACAAAAGTGATTTTCACGGGGAGTTAAGCATTTTGAGTAATTTGCCGATTCGTTTCAGAACGGCTTGCAATACAATGAACTATTTTTTGCCAGACATTCATTGTGGAACCAAAGTGACTTTCTCGGCCAGTTAAGCATTTTGAGCAATTTGCCGATTGGTTTCAGAACGGCTTCCATCACAATTAACTATTTTTTGCCAGGCATTCATTGTGGAACAAAAGTGATTTTTTCGGCGAGTTAAGCATTTTGAGTAATTTGCAGATTGCTTTCAGAACGGCTTGCATTGAAATTTACTATTTTTTTCCAAACATTCATTGTGGGAAAAAGGTGATTTTCTCGGCGAGTTAAGCAATTTGAGCAATTTGCCGATTGATTTCAGAACGGCTTGCATCACAATTAACTATTTTTTGCCAGGCATTCATTGTGGAACAAAAGTGATTTTTTCGGCGAGTTAAGCATTTTGAGTAATTTGCAGATTGCTTTCAGAACGGCTTGGATTGAAATTTACTATTTTTGGCCAGATATTCATTGTGGGAAAAAGGTGATTTTCTCGGCGAGTTAAGGAATTTGAGTAATTTGCCGATTGATTTCAGAACGGCTTGCATCACAATTAACTATTTTTTGCCAGGCATTCATTGTGGAACAAAAGTGATTTTCTCGGCGAGTTAAGCAGTTTGAGTAATTTGCCGATTGGTTTCAGAACGGCTTGCATTGAAATTTTCTATTTTTTGCCAGGCATTCATTGTGGAACAAAAGTGATTTTCTCGGCGAGTTAAGCATTTTGAATAATTTGCCGATTGGTTTCAGAACGGCTTGCAACTCAGTTAACTATTTTTTGCCAGGCATTCATTGTGCAACAAAAGTGATTTTCTCGGCGAGTTAAGCATTTTGAGTAATTTGCCGATTGCTTTCAGAACGGCTTGCATTGAAATTTACTATTTTTTGCCAGACATTCATTGTGGGAAAAAAAGTAATGTTCTCGGCGAGTTAAGCATTTTGAGTAATTTGCCGATAGGTTTCAGAACGGCTTGCATCACAATTAACTATTTTTTGCCAGGCATTCATTGTGGAACAAAAGTGATTTTCTCGGCGAGTTAAGCATTTTGAGTAATTAGCCGATTGATTTCAGAACGGCTTGCATCACAATTAACTATTTTTTGCCAGGCATTCATTGTGGAACAAAAGTGATTTTCTCGGCGAGTTAAGCATTTTGAGTAATTTGCCGATTGGTTTCAGAACGGCTTGCATTGAAATTTACTATTTTTTGCCAGACATTCATTGTGGAACAAAAGTGATTTTCTCGGCGAGTTAAGCATTTTGAGTAATTTGCCGATTCGTTTCAGAACGGCTTGCATCACAATTAACTATTTTTTGCCAGGCATTCATTGTGGAACAAAAGTGATTTTTTCGGCGAGTTAAGCATTTTGAGTAATTTGCCGATTGGTTTCAGAACGGCTTGCAACACAGTTAACTATTTTTTGCCAGGCATTCATTGTGCAACAAAAGTGATTTTCTCGGCGAGTTAAGCATTTTGAGTAATTTGCCGATTGCTTTCAGAACGGCTTGCATTGAAATTTACTATTTTTTGCCAGACATTCATTGTGGGAAAAAAAGTAATGTTCTCGGCGAGTTAAGCATTTTGAGTAATTTGCCGATTGGTTTCAGAACGGCTTGCATCACAATTAACTATTTTTTGCCAGGCATTCATTGTGGAACAAAAGTGATTTTCTCGGCGAGTTAAGCATTTTGAGTAATTTACCGATTGGTTTCAGAACGGCTTGACTTAAAATTTACTATTTTTTGCCAGACATTCATTGTGGCAGAAAAGTGATTTTCACGGCGAGTTAATCATTTTGAGCAATTTGCCGATTGGTTTCTGAACGGCTTGCATTGAAATTTACTATTTTTTGCCAGACATTCATTGTGGAACAAAAGTGATTTTCTCGGCGAGTTAAGCATTTTGAGCAAATTGCCGATTGGTTTCAGAACGGCTTGCATTGAAATTTACTCTTTTTTGCAAGACATTCATTGAGGGGGAAAAAGGTGATTTTCTCGTCGAGTTAAGCATTTTGAGTAATTTACCGATTCATTTCAGAACGGCCTGCATCACAATTAACTATTTTTTGCCAGGCATTCATTGTGGAACAAAAGTGATTTTCTCGGCGAGTTAAGCATTTTGAGTAATTTGCCGATTGGCTTCAGAACGGCTTGCATCACAATTAAGTATTTTTTGCCAGTCGTTCATTGTGGCACACAAGCGATTTTCTCGGCGAGTTAAGCATTTGGAGTAATTTGCCGATTCCTTTCAGAACGGCTTGCAACACAATTAACTATTTTTTCACAGGCATTCATTGTGGAACAAAAGTGATTTTCTCGGCGAGTTAAGCATTTTGAGTAAGTTGCCGATTGGTTTCTGAACGGTTTGCATTGAAATTTACTATTTTTTGCCAGACATTCATTGTGGAACAAAAGTGATTTTCACGGGGAGTTAAGCATTTTGAGTAATTTGCCGATTGGTTTCAGAACGGCTTGCATCACAATTAACTATTTTTTGCCAGACATTCATTGTGGAACCAAAGTGATTTTCACGGCGAGTTAAGCATTTTGAGTAATTTGCCGATTGGTTTCAGAACGGCTTGCATCACAATTAACTATTTTTTGCCAGGCATTCATTGTGGAACAAAAGTGATTTTCTCGGCGAGTTAAGCATTTTGAGCAATTTGCCGATTCGTTTCAGAACGGCTTGCAATACAATGAACTATTTTTTGCCAGACATTCATTGTGGAACCAAAGTGACTTTCTCGGCCAGTTAAGCATTTTGAGCAATTTGCCGATTGGTTTCAGAACGGCTTGCAACTCAGTTAACTATTTTTTGCCAGGCATTCATTGTGCAACAAAAGTGATTTTCTCGGCGAGTTAAGCATTTTGAGTAATTTGCCGATTGCTTTCAGAACGGCTTGCATTGAAATTTACTATTTTTTGCCAGACATTCATTGTGGGAAAAAAAGTAATGCTCTCGGCGAGTTAAGCATTTTGAGTAATTTGCCGATTGGTTTCAGAACGGCTTGCATCACAATTAACTATTTTTTGCCAGGCATTCATTGTGGAACAAAAGTGATTTTCTCGGCGAGTTAAGCATTTTGAGTAATTAGCCGATTGATTTCAGAACGGCTTGCATCACAATTAACTATTTTTTGCCAGGCATTCATTGTGGAACAAAAGTGATTTTCTCGGCGAGTTAAGCATTTTGAGTAATTTGCCGATTGGTTTCTGAACGGCTTGCATTGAAATTTACTATTTTTTGCCAGACATTCATTGTGGAACAAAAGTGATTTTCTCGGCGAGTTAAGCATTTTGAGCAAATTGCCGATTGGTTTCAGAACGGCTTGCATTGAAATTTACTCTTTTTTGCAAGACATTCATTGAGGGGGAAAAAGGTGATTTTCTCGTCGAGTTAAGCATTTTGAGTAATTTACCGATTCATTTCAGAACGGCCTGCATCACAATTAACTATTTTTTGCCAGGCATTCATTGTGGAACAAAAGTGATTTTCTCGGCGAGTTAAGCATTTTGAGTAATTTGCCGATTGGCTTCAGAACGGCTTGCATCACAATTAAGTATTTTTTGCCAGTCGTTCATTGTGGAACACAAGCGATTTTCTCGGCGAGTTAAGCATTTGGAGTAATTTGCCGATTCCTTTCAGAACGGCTTGCAACACAATTAACTATTTTTTCACAGGCATTCATTGTGGAACAAAAGTGATTTTCTCTGCGAGTTAAGCATTTTGAGTAAGTTGCCGATTGGTTTCTGAACGGTTTGCATTGAAATTTACTATTTTTTGCCAGACATTCATTGTGGAACAAAAGTGATTTTCACGGGGAGTTAAGCATTTTGAGTAATTTGCCGATTGGTTTCAGAACGGCTTGCATCACAATTAACTATTTTTTGCCAGACATTCATTGTGGAACCAAAGTGATTTTCACGGCGAGTTAAGCATTTTGAGTAATTTGCCGATTGATTTCAGAACGGCTTGCATCACAATTAACTATTTTTTGCCAGGCATTAATTGTGGAACAAAAGTGATTTTCTCGGCGAGTTAAGCATTTTGAGCAATTTGCCGATTGGTTTCAGAACGGCTTGCATTACAATTAACTATTTTTTGCAAGGCATTCATTGTGGAACAAAAGTGATTTTCACGGGGAGTTAAGCATTTTGAGCAATTTGCCGATTCGTTTCAGAACGGCTTGCAATACAATGAACTATTTTTTGCCAGACATTCATTGTGGAACCAAAGTGACTTTCTCGGCCAGTTAAGCATTTTGAGCAATTTGCCGATTGGTTTCAGAACGGCTTGCAACTCAGTTAACTATTTTTTGCCAGGCATTCATTGTGCAACAAAAGTGATTTTCTCGGCGAGTTAAGCATTTTGAGTAATTTGCCGATTGCTTTCAGAACGGCTTGCATTGAAATTTACTATTTTTTGCCAGACATTCATTGTGGAACAAAAGTGATTTTCTCGGCGAGTTAAGCATTTTGAGTAATTTGCCGATTCGTTTCAGAACGGCTTGCAATACAATTAACTAATTTTTGCCAGTCTTTCATTGTGGAACCAAAGTGATTTTCTCGGCGAGTTCAGCATTTTCAGCAATTTGCCGATTGGTTTCAGAACGGCTTGCATCACAATTAACTATTTTTTGCCAGACATTCATTGTGGCACAAAAGTGATTTTCACGGCGAGTTAAGCATTTTGAGTAATTTGCTGATTGGCTTCAGAACGGCTTGCATCACAATTAAGTATTTTTTGCCAGTCGTTCATTGTGGAACACAAGCGATTTTCTCGGCGAGTTAAGCATTTGGAGTAATTTGCCGATTCCTTTCAGAACGGCTTGCAACACAATTAACTATTTTTTGACAGGCATTCATTGTGGAACAAAAGTGATTTTCTCGGCGAGTTAAGCATTTTGAGTAAGTTGCCGATTGGTTTCAGAACGGTTTGCATTGAAATTTACTATTTTTTGCCAGACATTCATTGTGGAACAAAAGTGATTTTCACGGGGAGTTAAGCATTTTGAGTAATTTGCCGATTGGTTTCAGAACGGCTTGCATCACAATTAACTATTTTTTGCCAGACATTCATTGTGGAACCAAAGTGATTTTCACGGCGAGTTAAGCATTTTGAGTAATTTGCCGATTGGTTTCAGAACGGCTTGCATCACAATTAACTATTTTTTGCCAGGCATTCATTGTGGAACAAAAGTGATTTTCTCGGCGAGTTAAGCATTTTGAGCAATTTGCCGATTGGTTTCAGAACGGCTTGCATTACAATTAACTATTTTTTGCAAGGCATTCATTGTGGAACAAAAGTGATTTTCACGGGGAGTTAAGCATTTTGAGTAATTTGCCGATTCGTTTCAGAACGGCTTGCAATACAATGAACTATTTTTTGCCAGACATTCATTGTGGAACCAAAGTGACTTTCTCGGCCAGTTAAGCATTTTGAGCAATTTGCCGATTGGTTTCAGAACGGCTTGCATCACAATTAACTATTTTTTGCCAGGCATTCATTGTGGAACAAAAGTGATTTTTTCGGCGAGTTAAGCATTTTGAGTAATTTGCAGATTGCTTTCAGAACGGCTTGCATTGAAATTTACTATTTTTTGCCAGACATTCATTGTGGAACAAAAGTGATTTTCTCCGCGAGTTAAGCATTTTGAATAATTTGCCGATTGCTTTCAGAACGGCTTCCAACACAGTTAACTATTTTTTGCCAGGCATTCATTGTGCAACAAAAGTGATTTTCTCGGCGAGTTAAGCATTTTGAGTAATTTGCCGATTGCTTTCAGAACGGCTTGCATTGAAATTTACTATTTTTTGCCAGACATTCATTGTGGGAAAAAAGTAATGTTCTCGGCGAGTTAAGCATTTTGAGTAATTTGCCGATTGGTTTCAGAACGGCTTGCATCACAATTAACTATTTTTTGCCAGGCATTCATTGTGGAGCAAAAGTGATTTTCTCGGCGAGTTAAGCATTTTGAGTAATTTCCGATTGGTTTCAGAACGGCTTGAATTAAAATTTACTATTTTTTGCCAGACATTCATTGTGGAACAAAAGTGATTTTCTCGGCGAGTTAAGCATTTTGAGTAATTTACCGATTCATTTCAGAACGGCCTGCATCACAATTAACTATTTTTTGCCAGGCATTCATTGTGGAACAAAAGTGATTTTCTCGGCGAGTTAAGCATTTTGAGTAATTTGCCGATTGGCTTCAGAACGGCTTGCATCACAATTAACTATTTTTTGCCAGTCGTTCATTGTGGAACACAAGCGATTTTCTCGGCGAGTTAAGCATTTGGAGTAATTTGCCGATTCCTTTCAGAACGGCTTGCAACACAATTAACTATTTTTTGACAGGCATTCATTGTGGAACAAAAGTGATTTTCTCGGCGAGTTAAGCATTTTGAGTAAGTTGCCGATTGGTTTCAGAACGGTTTGCATTGAAATTTACTATTTTTTGCCAGACATTCATTGTGGAACAAAAGTGATTTTCACGGGGAGTTAAGCATTTTGAGTAATTTGCCGATTGGTTACAGAACGGCTTGCATCACAATTAACTATATTTTGCCAGACATTCATTGTGGAACCAAAGTGATTTTCACGGCGAGTTAAGCATTTTGAGTAATTTGCCGATTGGTTTCAGAACGGCTTGCATCACAATTAAGTATTTTTTGCCAGGCATTCATTGTGGAACAAAAGTGATTTTCTCGGCGAGTTAAGCATTTTGAGCAATTTGCCGATTGGTTTCAGAACGGCTTGCATTACAATTAACTATTTTTTGCAAGGCATTCATTGTGGAACAAAAGTGATTTTCACGGGGAGTTAAGCATTTTGAGTAATTTGCCGATTCGTTTCAGAACGGCTTGCAATACAATGAACTATTTTTTGCCAGACATTCATTGTGGAACCAAAGTGACTTTCTCGGCCAGTTAAGCATTTTGAGCAATTTGCCGATTGGTTTCAGAACGGCTTCCATCACAATTAACTATTTTTTGCCAGGCATTCATTGTGGAACAAAAGTGATTTTTTCGGCGAGTTAAGCATTTTGAGTAATTAGCCGATTGATTTCAGAACGGCTTGCATTGAAATTTACTATTTTTTGCCAGACATTCATTGTGGGAAAAAAGTAATGTTCTCGGCGAGTTAAGCATTTTGAATAATTTGCCGATTGCTGTCAGAACGGCTTCCAACACAGTTAACTATTTTTTGCCAGGCATTCATTGTGCAACAAAAGTCATTTTCTCGGCGAGTTAAGCATTTTGAGTAATTTGCCGATTGCTTTCAGAACGGCTTGCATTGAAATTTACTATTTTTTGCCATACATTCATTGTGGGAAAAAAGTAATGTTCTCGGCGAGTTAAGCATTTTGAGTAATTTGCCGATTGGTTTCAGAACGGCTTGCATCACAATTAACTATTTTTTGCCAGGCATTCATTGTGGAACAAAAGTGAGTTTCTCGGCGAGTTTAGCATTTTGAGTAATTTCCGATTGGTTTCAGAACGGCTTGAATTAAAATTTACTATTTTTTGCCAGGCATTCATTGTGGCACAAAAGTGATTTTCACGGCGAGTTAAGCATTTGAGCAATTTGCCGATTGGTTTCTGAACGGCTTGCATTGAAATTTACTATTTTTTGCCAGACATTCATTGTGGAACAAAAGTGATTTTCTCGGCGAGTTCAGCATTTTGAGCAAATTGCCGATTGGTTTCAGAACGGCTTGCATTGAAATTTACTCTTTCTTGCAAGACATTCATTGAGGGGGCAAAAGGTGATTTTCTCGGCGAGTTAAGCATTTTGAGTAATTTACCGATTCATTTCAGAACGGCCTGCATCACAATTAACTATTTTTTGCCAGGCATTCATTGTGCAACAAAAGTGATTTTCTCGGCGAGTTAAGCATTTTGAGCAATTTGCCGATTCGTTTCAGAACGGCTTGCAATACAATTAACTATTTTTTGCCAGACATTCATTGTGGAACCAAAGTGACTTTCTCGGCCAGTTAAGCATTTTGAGCAATTTGCCGATTGGTTTCAGAACGGCTTGCATCACAATTAACTATTTTTTGCCAGGCATTCATTGTGGAACAAAAGTGATTTTCTCGGCGAGTTAAGCATTTTCAGTAATTTGCCGATTGGTTTCAGAACGGCTTGCATTGAAATTTACTATTTTTTGCCAGACATTCATTGTGGAACAAAAGTGATTTTCTCCGCGAGTTAAGCATTTTGAATAATTTGCCGATTGCTTTCAGAACGGCTTCCAACACAGTTAACTATTTTTTGCCAGGCATTCATTGTGCAACAAAAGTGATTTTCTCGGCGAGTTAAGCATTTTGAGTAATTTGCCGATTGCTTTCAGAACGGCTTGCATTGAAATTTACTATTTTTTGCCAGACATTCATTGTGGGAAAAAAGTAATGTTCTCGGCGAGTTAAGCATTTTGAGTAATTTGCCGATTGGTTTCAGAACGGCTTGCATCACAATTAACTATTTTTTGCCAGGCATTCATTGTGGAGCAAAAGTGATTTTCTCGGCGAGTTAAGCATTTTGAGTAATTTCCGATTGGTTTCAGAACGGCTTGAATTAAAATTTACTATTTTTTGCCAGACATTCATTGTGGAACAAAAGTGATTTTCTCGGCGAGTTAAGCATTTTGAGTAATTTACCGATTCATTTCAGAACGGCCTGCATCACAATTAACTATTTTTTCCCAGGCATTCATTGTGGAACAAAAGTGATTTTCTCGGCGAGTTAAGCATTTTGAGTAATTTGCCGATTGGCTTCAGAACGGCTTGCATCACAATTAACTATTTTTTGCCAGTCGTTCATTGTGGAACACAAGCGATTTTCTCGGCGAGTTAAGCATTTGGAGTAATTTGCCGATTCCTTTCAGAACGGCTTGCAACACAATTAACTATTTTTTGACAGGCATTCATTGTGGAACAAAAGTGATTTTCTCGGCGAGTTAAGCATTTTGAGTAAGTTGCCGATTGGTTTCAGAACGGTTTGCATTGAAATTTACTATTTTTTGCCAGACATTCATTGTGGAACAAAAGTGATTTTCACGGGGAGTTAAGCATTTTGAGTAATTTGCCGATTGGTTACAGAACGGCTTGCATCACAATTAACTATATTTTGCCAGACATTCATTGTGGAACCAAAGTGATTTTCACGGCGAGTTAAGCATTTTGAGTAATTTGCCGATTGGTTTCAGAACGGCTTGCATCACAATTAAGTATTTTTTGCCAGGCATTCATTGTGGAACAAAAGTGATTTTCTCGGCGAGTTAAGCATTTTGAGCAATTTGCCGATTGGTTTCAGAACGGCTTGCATTACAATTAACTATTTTTTGCAAGGCATTCATTGTGGAACAAAAGTGATTTTCACGGGGAGTTAAGCATTTTGAGTAATTTGCCGATTCGTTTCAGAACGGCTTGCAATACAATGAACTATTTTTTGCCAGACATTCATTGTGGAACCAAAGTGACTTTCTCGGCCAGTTAAGCATTTTGAGCAATTTGCCGATTGGTTTCAGAACGGCTTCCATCACAATTAACTATTTTTTGCCAGGCATTCATTGTGGAACAAAAGTGATTTTTTCGGCGAGTTAAGCATTTTGAGTAATTTGCAGATTGCTTTCAGAACGGCTTGCATTGAAATTTACTATTTTTTTCCAAACATTCATTGTGGGAAAAAGGTGATTTTCTCGGCGAGTTAAGCAATTTGAGTAATTTGCCGATTGATTTCAGAACGGCTTGCATCACATTTAACTATTTTTTGCCAGGCATTCATTGTGGAACCAAAGTGACTTTCTCGGCCAGTTAAGCATTTTGAGCAATTTGCCGATTGGTTTCAGAACGGCTTGCATCACAATTAACTATTTTTTGCCAGGCATTCATTGTGGAACAAAAGTGATTTTTTCGGCGAGTTAAGCATTTTGAGTAATTTGCAGATTGCTTTCAGAACGGCTTGCATTGAAATTTACTATTTTTTGCCAGACATTCATTGTGGAACAAAAGTGATTTTCTCCGCGAGTTAAGCATTTTGAATAATTTGCCGATTGCTTTCAGAACGGCTTCCAACACAGTTAACTATTTTTTGCCAGGCATTCATTGTGCAACAAAAGTGATTTTCTCGGCGAGTTAAGCATTTTGAGTAATTTGCCGATTGCTTTCAGAACGGCTTGCATTGAAATTTACTATTTTTTGCCAGACATTCATTGTGGGAAAAAAGTAATGTTCTCGGCGAGTTAAGCATTTTGAGTAATTTGCCGATTGGTTTCAGAACGGCTTGCATCACAATTAACTATTTTTTGCCAGGCATTCATTGTGGAGCAAAAGTGATTTTCTCGGCGAGTTAAGCATTTTGAGTAATTTCCGATTGGTTTCAGAACGGCTTGAATTAAAATTTACTATTTTTTGCCAGACATTCATTGTGGAACAAAAGTGATTTTCTCGGCGAGTTAAGCATTTTGAGTAATTTACCGATTCATTTCAGAACGGCCTGCATCACAATTAACTATTTTTTGCCAGGCATTCATTGTGGAACAAAAGTGATTTTCTCGGCGAGTTAAGCATTTTGAGTAATTTGCCGATTGGCTTCAGAACGGCTTGCATCACAATTAACTATTTTTTGCCAGTCGTTCATTGTGGAACACAAGCGATTTTCTCGGCGAGTTAAGCATTTGGAGTAATTTGCCGATTCCTTTCAGAACGGCTTGCAACACAATTAACTATTTTTTGACAGGCATTCATTGTGGAACAAAAGTGATTTTCTCGGCGAGTTAAGCATTTTGAGTAAGTTGCCGATTGGTTTCAGAACGGTTTGCATTGAAATTTACTATTTTTTGCCAGACATTCATTGTGGAACAAAAGTGATTTTCACGGGGAGTTAAGCATTTTGAGTAATTTGCCGATTGGTTACAGAACGGCTTGCATCACAATTAACTATATTTTGCCAGACATTCATTGTGGAACCAAAGTGATTTTCACGGCGAGTTAAGCATTTTGAGTAATTTGCCGATTGGTTTCAGAACGGCTTGCATCACAATTAAGTATTTTTTGCCAGGCATTCATTGTGGAACAAAAGTGATTTTCTCGGCGAGTTAAGCATTTTGAGCAATTTGCCGATTGGTTTCAGAACGGCTTGCATTACAATTAACTATTTTTTGCAAGGCATTCATTGTGGAACAAAAGTGATTTTCACGGGGAGTTAAGCATTTTGAGTAATTTGCCGATTCGTTTCAGAACGGCTTGCAATACAATGAACTATTTTTTGCCAGACATTCATTGTGGAACCAAAGTGACTTTCTCGGCCAGTTAAGCATTTTGAGCAATTTGCCGATTGGTTTCAGAACGGCTTCCATCACAATTAACTATTTTTTGCCAGGCATTCATTGTGGAACAAAAGTGATTTTTTCGGCGAGTTAAGCATTTTGAGTAATTAGCCGATTGATTTCAGAACGGCTTGCATTGAAATTTACTATTTTTTGCCAGACATTCATTGTGGGAAAAAAGTAATGTTCTCGGCGAGTTAAGCATTTTGAATAATTTGCCGATTGCTGTCAGAACGGCTTCCAACACAGTTAACTATTTTTTGCCAGGCATTCATTGTGCAACAAAAGTCATTTTCTCGGCGAGTTAAGCATTTTGAGTAATTTGCCGATTGCTTTCAGAACGGCTTGCATTGAAATTTACTATTTTTTGCCATACATTCATTGTGGGAAAAAAGTAATGTTCTCGGCGAGTTAAGCATTTTGAGTAATTTGCCGATTGGTTTCAGAACGGCTTGCATCACAATTAACTATTTTTTGCCAGGCATTCATTGTGGAACAAAAGTGAGTTTCTCGGCGAGTTTAGCATTTTGAGTAATTTCCGATTGGTTTCAGAACGGCTTGAATTAAAATTTACTATTTTTTGCCAGGCATTCATTGTGGCACAAAAGTGATTTTCACGGCGAGTTAAGCATTTGAGCAATTTGCCGATTGGTTTCTGAACGGCTTGCATTGAAATTTACTATTTTTTGCCAGACATTCATTGTGGAACAAAAGTGATTTTCTCGGCGAGTTCAGCATTTTGAGCAAATTGCCGATTGGTTTCAGAACGGCTTGCATTGAAATTTACTCTTTCTTGCAAGACATTCATTGAGGGGGCAAAAGGTGATTTTCTCGGCGAGTTAAGCATTTTGAGTAATTTACCGATTCATTTCAGAACGGCCTGCATCACAATTAACTATTTTTTGCCAGGCATTCATTGTGCAACAAAAGTGATTTTCTCGGCGAGTTAAGCATTTTGAGCAATTTGCCGATTCGTTTCAGAACGGCTTGCAATACAATTAACTATTTTTTGCCAGACATTCATTGTGGAACCAAAGTGACTTTCTCGGCCAGTTAAGCATTTTGAGCAATTTGCCGATTGGTTTCAGAACGGCTTGCATCACAATTAACTATTTTTTGCCAGGCATTCATTGTGGAACAAAAGTGATTTTCTCGGCGAGTTAAGCATTTTCAGTAATTTGCCGATTGGTTTCAGAACGGCTTGCATTGAAATTTACTATTTTTTGCCAGACATTCATTGTGGAACAAAAGTGATTTTCTCCGCGAGTTAAGCATTTTGAATAATTTGCCGATTGCTTTCAGAACGGCTTCCAACACAGTTAACTATTTTTTGCCAGGCATTCATTGTGCAACAAAAGTGATTTTCTCGGCGAGTTAAGCATTTTGAGTAATTTGCCGATTGCTTTCAGAACGGCTTGCATTGAAATTTACTATTTTTTGCCAGACATTCATTGTGGGAAAAAAGTAATGTTCTCGGCGAGTTAAGCATTTTGAGTAATTTGCCGATTGGTTTCAGAACGGCTTGCATCACAATTAACTATTTTTTGCCAGGCATTCATTGTGGAGCAAAAGTGATTTTCTCGGCGAGTTAAGCATTTTGAGTAATTTCCGATTGGTTTCAGAACGGCTTGAATTAAAATTTACTATTTTTTGCCAGACATTCATTGTGGAACAAAAGTGATTTTCTCGGCGAGTTAAGCATTTTGAGTAATTTACCGATTCATTTCAGAACGGCCTGCATCACAATTAACTATTTTTTCCCAGGCATTCATTGTGGAACAAAAGTGATTTTCTCGGCGAGTTAAGCATTTTGAGTAATTTGCCGATTGGCTTCAGAACGGCTTGCATCACAATTAACTATTTTTTGCCAGTCGTTCATTGTGGAACACAAGCGATTTTCTCGGCGAGTTAAGCATTTGGAGTAATTTGCCGATTCCTTTCAGAACGGCTTGCAACACAATTAACTATTTTTTGACAGGCATTCATTGTGGAACAAAAGTGATTTTCTCGGCGAGTTAAGCATTTTGAGTAAGTTGCCGATTGGTTTCAGAACGGTTTGCATTGAAATTTACTATTTTTTGCCAGACATTCATTGTGGAACAAAAGTGATTTTCACGGGGAGTTAAGCATTTTGAGTAATTTGCCGATTGGTTACAGAACGGCTTGCATCACAATTAACTATATTTTGCCAGACATTCATTGTGGAACCAAAGTGATTTTCACGGCGAGTTAAGCATTTTGAGTAATTTGCCGATTGGTTTCAGAACGGCTTGCATCACAATTAAGTATTTTTTGCCAGGCATTCATTGTGGAACAAAAGTGATTTTCTCGGCGAGTTAAGCATTTTGAGCAATTTGCCGATTGGTTTCAGAACGGCTTGCATTACAATTAACTATTTTTTGCAAGGCATTCATTGTGGAACAAAAGTGATTTTCACGGGGAGTTAAGCATTTTGAGTAATTTGCCGATTCGTTTCAGAACGGCTTGCAATACAATGAACTATTTTTTGCCAGACATTCATTGTGGAACCAAAGTGACTTTCTCGGCCAGTTAAGCATTTTGAGCAATTTGCCGATTGGTTTCAGAACGGCTTCCATCACAATTAACTATTTTTTGCCAGGCATTCATTGTGGAACAAAAGTGATTTTTTCGGCGAGTTAAGCATTTTGAGTAATTTGCAGATTGCTTTCAGAACGGCTTGCATTGAAATTTACTATTTTTTTCCAAACATTCATTGTGGGAAAAAGGTGATTTTCTCGGCGAGTTAAGCAATTTGAGCAATTTGCCGATTGATTTCAGAACGGCTTGCATCACAATTAACTATTTTTTGCCAGGCATTCATTGTGGAACAAAAGTGATTTTTTCGGCGAGTTAAGCATTTTGAGTAATTTGCAGATTGCTTTCAGAACGGCTTGGATTGAAATTTACTATTTTTGGCCAGATATTCATTGTGGGAAAAAGGTGATTTTCTCGGCGAGTTAAGGAATTTGAGTAATTTGCCGATTGATTTCAGAACGGCTTGCATCACAATTAACTATTTTTTGCCAGGCATTCATTGTGGAACAAAAGTGATTTTCTCGGCGAGTTAAGCAGTTTGAGTAATTTGCCGATTGGTTTCAGAACGGCTTGCATTGAAATTTTCTATTTTTTGCCAGGCATTCATTGTGGAACAAAAGTGATTTTCTCGGCGAGTTAAGCATTTTGAATAATTTGCCGATTGGTTTCAGAACGGCTTGCAACTCAGTTAACTATTTTTTGCCAGGCATTCATTGTGCAACAAAAGTGATTTTCTCGGCGAGTTAAGCATTTTGAGTAATTTGCCGATTGCTTTCAGAACGGCTTGCATTGAAATTTACTATTTTTTGCCAGACATTCATTGTGGGAAAAAAAGTAATGTTCTCGGCGAGTTAAGCATTTTGAGTAATTTGCCGATAGGTTTCAGAACGGCTTGCATCACAATTAACTATTTTTTGCCAGGCATTCATTGTGGAACAAAAGTGATTTTCTCGGCGAGTTAAGCATTTTGAGTAATTAGCCGATTGATTTCAGAACGGCTTGCATCACAATTAACTATTTTTTGCCAGGCATTCATTGTGGAACAAAAGTGATTTTCTCGGCGAGTTAAGCATTTTGAGTAATTTGCCGATTGGTTTCAGAACGGCTTGCATTGAAATTTACTATTTTTTGCCAGACATTCATTGTGGAACAAAAGTGATTTTCTCGGCGAGTTAAGCATTTTGAGTAATTTGCCGATTCGTTTCAGAACGGCTTGCATCACAATTAACTATTTTTTGCCAGGCATTCATTGTGGAACAAAAGTGATTTTTTCGGCGAGTTAAGCATTTTGAGTAATTTGCCGATTGGTTTCAGAACGGCTTGCAACACAGTTAACTATTTTTTGCCAGGCATTCATTGTGCAACAAAAGTGATTTTCTCGGCGAGTTAAGCATTTTGAGTAATTTGCCGATTGCTTTCAGAACGGCTTGCATTGAAATTTACTATTTTTTGCCAGACATTCATTGTGGGAAAAAAAGTAATGTTCTCGGCGAGTTAAGCATTTTGAGTAATTTGCCGATTGGTTTCAGAACGGCTTGCATCACAATTAACTATTTTTTGCCAGGCATTCATTGTGGAACAAAAGTGATTTTCTCGGCGAGTTAAGCATTTTGAGTAATTTACCGATTGGTTTCAGAACGGCTTGACTTAAAATTTACTATTTTTTGCCAGACATTCATTGTGGCAGAAAAGTGATTTTCACGGCGAGTTAATCATTTTGAGCAATTTGCCGATTGGTTTCTGAACGGCTTGCATTGAAATTTACTATTTTTTGCCAGACATTCATTGTGGAACAAAAGTGATTTTCTCGGCGAGTTAAGCATTTTGAGCAAATTGCCGATTGGTTTCAGAACGGCTTGCATTGAAATTTACTCTTTTTTGCAAGACATTCATTGAGGGGGAAAAAGGTGATTTTCTCGTCGAGTTAAGCATTTTGAGTAATTTACCGATTCATTTCAGAACGGCCTGCATCACAATTAACTATTTTTTGCCAGGCATTCATTGTGGAACAAAAGTGATTTTCTCGGCGAGTTAAGCATTTTGAGTAATTTGCCGATTGGCTTCAGAACGGCTTGCATCACAATTAAGTATTTTTTGCCAGTCGTTCATTGTGGCACACAAGCGATTTTCTCGGCGAGTTAAGCATTTGGAGTAATTTGCCGATTCCTTTCAGAACGGCTTGCAACACAATTAACTATTTTTTCACAGGCATTCATTGTGGAACAAAAGTGATTTTCTCGGCGAGTTAAGCATTTTGAGTAAGTTGCCGATTGGTTTCTGAACGGTTTGCATTGAAATTTACTATTTTTTGCCAGACATTCATTGTGGAACAAAAGTGATTTTCACGGGGAGTTAAGCATTTTGAGTAATTTGCCGATTGGTTTCAGAACGGCTTGCATCACAATTAACTATTTTTTGCCAGACATTCATTGTGGAACCAAAGTGATTTTCACGGCGAGTTAAGCATTTTGAGTAATTTGCCGATTGGTTTCAGAACGGCTTGCATCACAATTAACTATTTTTTGCCAGGCATTCATTGTGGAACAAAAGTGATTTTCTCGGCGAGTTAAGCATTTTGAGCAATTTGCCGATTCGTTTCAGAACGGCTTGCAATACAATGAACTATTTTTTGCCAGACATTCATTGTGGAACCAAAGTGACTTTCTCGGCCAGTTAAGCATTTTGAGCAATTTGCCGATTGGTTTCAGAACGGCTTGCAACTCAGTTAACTATTTTTTGCCAGGCATTCATTGTGCAACAAAAGTGATTTTCTCGGCGAGTTAAGCATTTTGAGTAATTTGCCGATTGCTTTCAGAACGGCTTGCATTGAAATTTACTATTTTTTGCCAGACATTCATTGTGGGAAAAAAAGTAATGCTCTCGGCGAGTTAAGCATTTTGAGTAATTTGCCGATTGGTTTCAGAACGGCTTGCATCACAATTAACTATTTTTTGCCAGGCATTCATTGTGGAACAAAAGTGATTTTCTCGGCGAGTTAAGCATTTTGAGTAATTAGCCGATTGATTTCAGAACGGCTTGCATCACAATTAACTATTTTTTGCCAGGCATTCATTGTGGAACAAAAGTGATTTTCTCGGCGAGTTAAGCATTTTGAGTAATTTGCCGATTGGTTTCTGAACGGCTTGCATTGAAATTTACTATTTTTTGCCAGACATTCATTGTGGAACAAAAGTGATTTTCTCGGCGAGTTAAGCATTTTGAGCAAATTGCCGATTGGTTTCAGAACGGCTTGCATTGAAATTTACTCTTTTTTGCAAGACATTCATTGAGGGGGAAAAAGGTGATTTTCTCGTCGAGTTAAGCATTTTGAGTAATTTACCGATTCATTTCAGAACGGCCTGCATCACAATTAACTATTTTTTGCCAGGCATTCATTGTGGAACAAAAGTGATTTTCTCGGCGAGTTAAGCATTTTGAGTAATTTGCCGATTGGCTTCAGAACGGCTTGCATCACAATTAAGTATTTTTTGCCAGTCGTTCATTGTGGAACACAAGCGATTTTCTCGGCGAGTTAAGCATTTGGAGTAATTTGCCGATTCCTTTCAGAACGGCTTGCAACACAATTAACTATTTTTTCACAGGCATTCATTGTGGAACAAAAGTGATTTTCTCTGCGAGTTAAGCATTTTGAGTAAGTTGCCGATTGGTTTCTGAACGGTTTGCATTGAAATTTACTATTTTTTGCCAGACATTCATTGTGGAACAAAAGTGATTTTCACGGGGAGTTAAGCATTTTGAGTAATTTGCCGATTGGTTTCAGAACGGCTTGCATCACAATTAACTATTTTTTGCCAGACATTCATTGTGGAACCAAAGTGATTTTCACGGCGAGTTAAGCATTTTGAGTAATTTGCCGATTGATTTCAGAACGGCTTGCATCACAATTAACTATTTTTTGCCAGGCATTAATTGTGGAACAAAAGTGATTTTCTCGGCGAGTTAAGCATTTTGAGCAATTTGCCGATTGGTTTCAGAACGGCTTGCATTACAATTAACTATTTTTTGCAAGGCATTCATTGTGGAACAAAAGTGATTTTCACGGGGAGTTAAGCATTTTGAGCAATTTGCCGATTCGTTTCAGAACGGCTTGCAATACAATGAACTATTTTTTGCCAGACATTCATTGTGGAACCAAAGTGACTTTCTCGGCCAGTTAAGCATTTTGAGCAATTTGCCGATTGGTTTCAGAACGGCTTGCAACTCAGTTAACTATTTTTTGCCAGGCATTCATTGTGCAACAAAAGTGATTTTCTCGGCGAGTTAAGCATTTTGAGTAATTTGCCGATTGCTTTCAGAACGGCTTGCATTGAAATTTACTATTTTTTGCCAGACATTCATTGTGGAACAAAAGTGATTTTCTCGGCGAGTTAAGCATTTTGAGTAATTTGCCGATTCGTTTCAGAACGGCTTGCAATACAATTAACTAATTTTTGCCAGTCTTTCATTGTGGAACCAAAGTGATTTTCTCGGCGAGTTCAGCATTTTCAGCAATTTGCCGATTGGTTTCAGAACGGCTTGCATCACAATTAACTATTTTTTGCCAGACATTCATTGTGGCACAAAAGTGATTTTCACGGCGAGTTAAGCATTTTGAGTAATTTGCTGATTGGCTTCAGAACGGCTTGCATCACAATTAAGTATTTTTTGCCAGTCGTTCATTGTGGAACACAAGCGATTTTCTCGGCGAGTTAAGCATTTGGAGTAATTTGCCGATTCCTTTCAGAACGGCTTGCAACACAATTAACTATTTTTTGACAGGCATTCATTGTGGAACAAAAGTGATTTTCTCGGCGAGTTAAGCATTTTGAGTAAGTTGCCGATTGGTTTCAGAACGGTTTGCATTGAAATTTACTATTTTTTGCCAGACATTCATTGTGGAACAAAAGTGATTTTCACGGGGAGTTAAGCATTTTGAGTAATTTGCCGATTGGTTTCAGAACGGCTTGCATCACAATTAACTATTTTTTGCCAGACATTCATTGTGGAACCAAAGTGATTTTCACGGCGAGTTAAGCATTTTGAGTAATTTGCCGATTGGTTTCAGAACGGCTTGCATCACAATTAACTATTTTTTGCCAGGCATTCATTGTGGAACAAAAGTGATTTTCTCGGCGAGTTAAGCATTTTGAGCAATTTGCCGATTGGTTTCAGAACGGCTTGCATTACAATTAACTATTTTTTGCAAGGCATTCATTGTGGAACAAAAGTGATTTTCACGGGGAGTTAAGCATTTTGAGTAATTTGCCGATTCGTTTCAGAACGGCTTGCAATACAATGAACTATTTTTTGCCAGACATTCATTGTGGAACCAAAGTGACTTTCTCGGCCAGTTAAGCATTTTGAGCAATTTGCCGATTGGTTTCAGAACGGCTTGCATCACAATTAACTATTTTTTGCCAGGCATTCATTGTGGAACAAAAGTGATTTTTTCGGCGAGTTAAGCATTTTGAGTAATTTGCAGATTGCTTTCAGAACGGCTTGCATTGAAATTTACTATTTTTTTCCAAACATTCATTGTGGGAAAAAGGTGATTTTCTCGGCGAGTTAAGCAATTTGAGTAATTTGCCGATTGATTTCAGAACGGCTTGCATCACATTTAACTATTTTTTGCCAGGCATTCATTGTGGAACAAAAGTGATTTTCTCGGCGAGTTAAGCATTTTCAGTAATTTGCCGATTGGTTTCAGAACGGCTTGCATTGAAATTTACTATTTTTTGCCAGACATTCATTGTGGAACAAAAGTGATTTTCTCGGCGAGTTAAGCATTTTGAATAATTTGCCGATTGCTGTCAGAACGGCTTCCAACACAGTTAACTATTTTTTGCCAGGCATTCATTGTGGAACAAAAGTGAGTTTCTCGGCGAGTTAAGCATTTTGAGTAATTTCCGATTGGTTTCAGAACGGCTTGAATTAAAATTTACTATTTTTTGCCAGGCATTCATTGTGGCACAAAAGTGATTTTCACGGCGAGTTAAGCATTTTGAGCAATTTGCCGATTGGTTTCTGAACGGCTTGCATTGAAATTTACTATTTTTTGCCAGACATTCATTGTGGAACAAAAGTGATTTTCTCGGCGAGTTCAGCATTTTGAGCAAATTGCCGATTAGTTTCAGAACGGCTTGCATTGAAATTTACTCTTTTTTGCAAGACATTCATTGAGGGGAAAAAGGTGATTTTCTCGGCGAGTTAAGCATTTTGAGTAATTTACCGATTCATTTCAGAACGGCCTGCATCACAATTAACTATTTTTTGCCAGGCATTCATTGTGCAACAAAAGTGATTTTCTCGGCGAGTTAAGCATTTTGAGCAATTTGCCGATTGGTTTCAGAATGGCTTGCATTACAATTAACTATTTTTTGCAAGGCATTCATTGTGGAACAAAAGTGATTTTCACGGGGAGTTAAGCATTTTGAGTAATTTGCCGATTCGTTTCAGAACGGCTTGCAATACAATTAACTATTTTTTGCCAGACATTCATTGTGGAACCAAAGTGACTTTCTCGGCCAGTTAAGCATTTTGAGCAATTTGCCGATTGGTTTCAGAACGGCTTGCATCACAATTAACTATTTTTTGCCAGGCATTCATTGTGGAACAAAAGTGATTTTCTCGGCGAGTTAAGCATTTTCAGTAATTTGCCGATTGGTTTCAGAACGGCTTGCATTGAAATTTACTATTTTTTGCCAGACATTCATTGTGGAACAAAAGTGATTTTCTCGGCGAGTTAAGCATTTTGAATAATTTGCCGATTGCTTTCAGAACGGCTTCCAACACAGTTAACTATTTTTTGCCAGGCATTCATTGTGCAACAAAAGTGATTTTCTCGGCGAGTTAAGCATTTTGAGTAATTTGCCGATTGCTTTCAGAACGGCTTGCATTGAAATTTACTATTTTTTGCCAGACATTCATTGTGGGAAAAAAGTAATGTTCTCGGCGAGTTAAGCATTTTGAGTAATTTGCCGATTGGTTTCAGAACGGCTTGCATCACAATTAACTATTTTTTGCCAGGCATTCATTGTGGAACAAAAGTGATTTTCTCGGCGAGTTAAGCATTTTGAGTAATTTCCGATTGGTTTCAGAACGGCTTGAATTAAAATTTACTATTTTTTGCCAGACATTCATTGTGGCACAAAAGTGATTTTCACGGAGAGTTAAGCATTTTGAGCAATTTGCCGATTGGTTTCTGAACGGCTTGCATTGAAATTTACTATTTTTTGCCAGACATTCATTGTGGAACAAAAGTGATTTTCTCGGCGAGTTCAGCATTTTGAGCAAATTGCCGATTGGTTTCAGAACGGCTTGCATTGAAATTTACTCTTTTTTGCAAGACATTCATTGAGGGGAAAAAGGTGATTTTCTCGGCGAGTTAAGCATTTTGAGTAATTTGCCGATTGATTTCAGAACGGCTTGCATCACAATTAACTATTTTTTGCCAGGCATTCATTGTGGAACAAAAGTGATTTTCTCGGCGAGTTCAGCATTTTGAGTAATTAGCCGATTGATTTCAGAACGGCTTGCATCACAATTAACTATTTTTTGCCAGGCATTCATTGTGGAACAAAAGTGATTTTCTCGGCGAGTTCAGCATTTTGAGTAATTAGCCGATTGATTTCAGAACGGCTTGCATCACAATTAACTATTTTTTGCAAGGCTTTCATTGTGGAACAAAAGTGATTTTCTCGGCGAGTTAAGCATTTTGAGTAATTTGCCGATTCGTTTCAGAACGGCTTGCAATACAATTAACTAATTTTTGCCAGTCTTTCATTGTGGAACCAAAGTGACTTTCTCGGCGAGTTCAGCATTTTCAGCAAATTGCCGATTGGTTTCAGAACGGCTTGCATCACAATTAACTATTTTTTGCCAGACATTCATTGTGGCACAAAAGTGATTTTCAGGGCGAGTTAAGCATTTTGAGCAATTTGCCGATTGGTTTCTGAACGGCTTGCATTGAAATTTACTATTTTTTGCCAGACATTCATTGTGGAACAAAAGTGATTTTCTCGGCGAGTTAAGCATTTTGAGCAAATTGCCGATTGGTTTCAGAACGGCTTGCATTGAAATTTACTCTTTTTTGCAAGACATTCATTGAGGGGGAAAAAGGTGATTTTCTCGGCGAGTTAAGCATTTTGAGTAATTTACCGATTCATTTCAGAACGGCCTGCATCACAATTAACTATTTTTTGCCAGGCATTCATTGTGGAACAAAAGTGATTTTTTCGGCGAGTTAAGCATTTTGAGTAATTTGCCGGTTGGCTTCAGAACGGCTTGCATCACAATTAACTATTTTTTGCCAGACATTCATTGTGGAACAAAAGTGATTTTCTCGGCGAGTTAAGCATTTTGAATAATTTGCCGATTGGTTTCAGAACGGCTTGCAATACAATTAACTATTTTTTGCCAGACATTCATTGTGGAACCAAAGTGACTTTCTCGGCGTGTTAAGCATTTTGAGCAATTTGCCGATTGGTTTCAGAACGGCTTGCATCACAATTAACTATTTTTTTCCAGGCATTCATTGTGGAACAAAAGTGATTTTTTTCGGCGAGTTAAGCATTTTGAGAAATTTGCAGATTGCTTTCAGAACGGCTTGCATTGACATTTACTATTTTTTGCCAGACATTCATTGTAGGAAAAAGGTGATTTTCTCGGCGAGTTAAGCAATTTGAGTAATTTGCCGATTGATTTCAGAACGGCTTGCATCACAATTAACTATTTTTTGCCAGGCATTCATTGTGGAACAAAAGTGATTTTCTCGGCGAGTTAAGCATTTTGAGTAATTTGCCGATTGGTTTCAGAACGGCTTGCATTGAAATTTACTATTTTTTGCCAGGCATTCATTGTGGAACAAAAGTGATTTTCTCGGCGAGTTAAGCATTTTGAATAATTTGCCGATTGGTTTCAGAACGGCTTACAACACAGTTAACTATTTTTTGCCAGGCATTCATTGTGCAACAAAAGTGATTTTCTCGGCGAGTTAAGCATTTTGAGTAATTTGCCGATTGCTTTCAGAACGGCTTGCATTGAAATTTACTATTTTTTGCCAGACATTCATTGTGGGAAAAAAGTAATGTTCTCGGCGAGTTAAGCATTTTGAGTAATTTGCCGATTGGTTTCAGAACGGCTTGCATTGAAATTTACTATTTTTTGCCAGACATTCATTGTGGAACAAAAGTGATTTTCTCGGCGAGTTAAGCATTTTGAATAATTTGCCGATTGGTTTCAGAACGGCTTGCAACACAGTTAACTATTTTTTCCCAGGCATTCATTGTGCAACAAAATTGATTTTCTCGGCGAGTTAAGCATTTTGAGTAATTTGCCGATTGCTTTCAGAACGGCTTGCATTACAATTAACTATTTTTTGCAAGGCATTCATTGTGGAACAAAAGTGATTTTCACGGGGAGTTAAGCATTTTGAGCAATTTGCCGATTCGTTTCAGAACGGCTTGCAATACAATGAACTATTTTTTGCCAGACATTCATTGTGGAACCAAAGTGACTTTCTCGGCCAGTTAAGCATTTTGAGCAATTTGCCGATTGGTTTCAGAACGGCTTGCAACTCAGTTAACTATTTTTTGCCAGGCATTCATTGTGCAACAAAAGTGATTTTCTCGGCGAGTTAAGCATTTTGAGTAATTTGCCGATTGCTTTCAGAACGGCTTGCATTGAAATTTACTATTTTTTGCCAGACATTCATTGTGGAACAAAAGTGATTTTCTCGGCGAGTTAAGCATTTTGAGTAATTTGCCGATTCGTTTCAGAACGGCTTGCAATACAATTAACTAATTTTTGCCAGTCTTTCATTGTGGAACCAAAGTGATTTTCTCGGCGAGTTCAGCATTTTCAGCAATTTGCCGATTGGTTTCAGAACGGCTTGCATCACAATTAACTATTTTTTGCCAGACATTCATTGTGGCACAAAAGTGATTTTCACGGCGAGTTAAGCATTTTGAGTAATTTGCTGATTGGCTTCAGAACGGCTTGCATCACAATTAAGTATTTTTTGCCAGTCGTTCATTGTGGAACACAAGCGATTTTCTCGGCGAGTTAAGCATTTGGAGTAATTTGCCGATTCCTTTCAGAACGGCTTGCAACACAATTAACTATTTTTTGACAGGCATTCATTGTGGAACAAAAGTGATTTTCTCGGCGAGTTAAGCATTTTGAGTAAGTTGCCGATTGGTTTCAGAACGGTTTGCATTGAAATTTACTATTTTTTGCCAGACATTCATTGTGGAACAAAAGTGATTTTCACGGGGAGTTAAGCATTTTGAGTAATTTGCCGATTGGTTTCAGAACGGCTTGCATCACAATTAACTATTTTTTGCCAGACATTCATTGTGGAACCAAAGTGATTTTCACGGCGAGTTAAGCATTTTGAGTAATTTGCCGATTGGTTTCAGAACGGCTTGCATCACAATTAACTATTTTTTGCCAGGCATTCATTGTGGAACAAAAGTGATTTTCTCGGCGAGTTAAGCATTTTGAGCAATTTGCCGATTGGTTTCAGAACGGCTTGCATTACAATTAACTATTTTTTGCAAGGCATTCATTGTGGAACAAAAGTGATTTTCACGGGGAGTTAAGCATTTTGAGTAATTTGCCGATTCGTTTCAGAACGGCTTGCAATACAATGAACTATTTTTTGCCAGACATTCATTGTGGAACCAAAGTGACTTTCTCGGCCAGTTAAGCATTTTGAGCAATTTGCCGATTGGTTTCAGAACGGCTTGCATCACAATTAACTATTTTTTGCCAGGCATTCATTGTGGAACAAAAGTGATTTTTTCGGCGAGTTAAGCATTTTGAGTAATTTGCAGATTGCTTTCAGAACGGCTTGCATTGAAATTTACTATTTTTTTCCAAACATTCATTGTGGGAAAAAGGTGATTTTCTCGGCGAGTTAAGCAATTTGAGTAATTTGCCGATTGATTTCAGAACGGCTTGCATCACATTTAACTATTTTTTGCCAGGCATTCATTGTGGAACAAAAGTGATTTTCTCGGCGAGTTAAGCATTTTCAGTAATTTGCCGATTGGTTTCAGAACGGCTTGCATTGAAATTTACTATTTTTTGCCAGACATCCATTGTGGAACAAAAGTGATTTTCTCGGCGAGTTAAGCATTTTGAATAATTTGCCGATTGCTGTCAGAACGGCTTCCAACACAGTTAACTATTTTTTGCCAGGCATTCATTGTGGAACAAAAGTGAGTTTCTCGGCGAGTTAAGCATTTTGAGTAATTTCCGATTGGTTTCAGAACGGCTTGAATTAAAATTTACTATTTTTTGCCAGGCATTCATTGTGGCACAAAAGTGATTTTCACGGCGAGTTAAGCATTTTGAGCAATTTGCCGATTGGTTTCTGAACGGCTTGCATTGAAATTTACTATTTTTTGCCAGACATTCATTGTGGAACAAAAGTGATTTTCTCGGCGAGTTCAGCATTTTGAGCAAATTGCCGATTGGTTTCAGAACGGCTTGCATTGAAATTTACTCTTTTTTGCAAGACATTCATTGAGGGGAAAAAGGTGATTTTCTCGGCGAGTTAAGCATTTTGAGTAATTTACCGATTCATTTCAGAACGGCCTGCATCACAATTAACTATTTTTTGCCAGGCATTCATTGTGCAACAAAAGTGATTTTCTCGGCGAGTTAAGCATTTTGAGCAATTTGCCGATTGGTTTCAGAATGGCTTGCATTACAATTAACTATTTTTTGCAAGGCATTCATTGTGGAACAAAAGTGATTTTCACGGGGAGTTAAGCATTTTGAGTAATTTGCCGATTCGTTTCAGAACGGCTTGCAATACAATTAACTATTTTTTGCCAGACATTCATTGTGGAACCAAAGTGACTTTCTCGGCCAGTTAAGCATTTTGAGCAATTTGCCGATTGGTTTCAGAACGGCTTGCATCACAATTAACTATTTTTTGCCAGGCATTCATTGTGGAACAAAAGTGATTTTCTCGGCGAGTTAAGCATTTTCAGTAATTTGCCGATTGGTTTCAGAACGGCTTGCATTGAAATTTACTATTTTTTGCCAGACATTCATTGTGGAACAAAAGTGATTTTCTCGGCGAGTTAAGCATTTTGAATAATTTGCCGATTGCTTTCAGAACGGCTTCCAACACAGTTAACTATTTTTTGCCAGGCATTCATTGTGCAACAAAAGTGATTTTCTCGGCGAGTTAAGCATTTTGAGTAATTTGCCGATTGCTTTCAGAACGGCTTGCATTGAAATTTACTATTTTTTGCCAGACATTCATTGTGGGAAAAAAGTAATGTTCTCGGCGAGTTAAGCATTTTGAGTAATTTGCCGATTGGTTTCAGAACGGCTTGCATCACAATTAACTATTTTTTGCCAGGCATTCATTGTGGAACAAAAGTGATTTTCTCGGCGAGTTAAGCATTTTGAGTAATTTCCGATTGGTTTCAGAACGGCTTGAATTAAAATTTACTATTTTTTGCCAGACATTCATTGTGGCACAAAAGTGATTTTCACGGAGAGTTAAGCATTTTGAGCAATTTGCCGATTGGTTTCTGAACGGCTTGCATTGAAATTTACTATTTTTTGCCAGACATTCATTGTGGAACAAAAGTGATTTTCTCGGCGAGTTCAGCATTTTGAGCAAATTGCCGATTGGTTTCAGAACGGCTTGCATTGAAATTTACTCTTTTTTGCAAGACATTCATTGAGGGGAAAAAGGTGATTTTCTCGGCGAGTTAAGCATTTTGAGTAATTTGCCGATTGATTTCAGAACGGCTTGCATCACAATTAACTATTTTTTGCCAGGCATTCATTGTGGAACAAAAGTGATTTTCTCGGCGAGTTCAGCATTTTGAGTAATTAGCCGATTGATTTCAGAACGGCTTGCATCACAATTAACTATTTTTTGCCAGGCATTCATTGTGGAACAAAAGTGATTTTCTCGGCGAGTTCAGCATTTTGAGTAATTAGCCGATTGATTTCAGAACGGCTTGCATCACAATTAACTATTTTTTGCAAGGCTTTCATTGTGGAACAAAAGTGATTTTCTCGGCGAGTTAAGCATTTTGAGTAATTTGCCGATTCGTTTCAGAACGGCTTGCAATACAATTAACTAATTTTTGCCAGTCTTTCATTGTGGAACCAAAGTGACTTTCTCGGCGAGTTCAGCATTTTCAGCAAATTGCCGATTGGTTTCAGAACGGCTTGCATCACAATTAACTATTTTTTGCCAGACATTCATTGTGGCACAAAAGTGATTTTCAGGGCGAGTTAAGCATTTTGAGCAATTTGCCGATTGGTTTCTGAACGGCTTGCATTGAAATTTACTATTTTTTGCCAGACATTCATTGTGGAACAAAAGTGATTTTCTCGGCGAGTTAAGCATTTTGAGCAAATTGCCGATTGGTTTCAGAACGGCTTGCATTGAAATTTACTCTTTTTTGCAAGACATTCATTGAGGGGGAAAAAGGTGATTTTCTCGGCGAGTTAAGCATTTTGAGTAATTTACCGATTCATTTCAGAACGGCCTGCATCACAATTAACTATTTTTTGCCAGGCATTCATTGTGGAACAAAAGTGATTTTTTCGGCGAGTTAAGCATTTTGAGTAATTTGCCGGTTGGCTTCAGAACGGCTTGCATCACAATTAACTATTTTTTGCCAGACATTCATTGTGGAACAAAAGTGATTTTCTCGGCGAGTTAAGCATTTTGAATAATTTGCCGATTGGTTTCAGAACGGCTTGCAATACAATTAACTATTTTTTGCCAGACATTCATTGTGGAACCAAAGTGACTTTCTCGGCGTGTTAAGCATTTTGAGCAATTTGCCGATTGGTTTCAGAACGGCTTGCATCACAATTAACTATTTTTTTCCAGGCATTCATTGTGGAACAAAAGTGATTTTTTTCGGCGAGTTAAGCATTTTGAGAAATTTGCAGATTGCTTTCAGAACGGCTTGCATTGACATTTACTATTTTTTGCCAGACATTCATTGTAGGAAAAAGGTGATTTTCTCGGCGAGTTAAGCAATTTGAGTAATTTGCCGATTGATTTCAGAACGGCTTGCATCACAATTAACTATTTTTTGCCAGGCATTCATTGTGGAACAAAAGTGATTTTCTCGGCGAGTTAAGCATTTTGAGTAATTTGCCGATTGGTTTCAGAACGGCTTGCATTGAAATTTACTATTTTTTGCCAGGCATTCATTGTGGAACAAAAGTGATTTTCTCGGCGAGTTAAGCATTTTGAATAATTTGCCGATTGGTTTCAGAACGGCTTACAACACAGTTAACTATTTTTTGCCAGGCATTCATTGTGCAACAAAAGTGATTTTCTCGGCGAGTTAAGCATTTTGAGTAATTTGCCGATTGCTTTCAGAACGGCTTGCATTGAAATTTACTATTTTTTGCCAGACATTCATTGTGGGAAAAAAGTAATGTTCTCGGCGAGTTAAGCATTTTGAGTAATTTGCCGATTGGTTTCAGAACGGCTTGCATTGAAATTTACTATTTTTTGCCAGACATTCATTGTGGAACAAAAGTGATTTTCTCGGCGAGTTAAGCATTTTGAATAATTTGCCGATTGGTTTCAGAACGGCTTGCAACACAGTTAACTATTTTTTCCCAGGCATTCATTGTGCAACAAAATTGATTTTCTCGGCGAGTTAAGCATTTTGAGTAATTTGCCGATTGCTTTCAGAACGGCTTGCATTGAAATTTACTATTTTTTGCCAGACATTCATTGTGGGAAAAAAAGTAATGTTCTCGGCGAGTTAAGCATTTTGAGCAATTTGGCGATTGATTTTAGAACGGCTTGCATCACAATTAACTATTTTTTGCCAGGCATTCATTGTGGAACCAAAGTGATTTTCTCGGCGAGTTAAGCATTTTTAGTAATTTGCCGATTGGTTTCAGAACGGCTTGCATTGAAATTTACTATTTTTTGCCAGACATTCATTGTGGACCAAAAGTGATTTTCAAGGGGAGTTAAGCATTTTGAGCAATTTGCCGATTGGTTTCAGAACGGCTTGCATTGAAATTTACTATTTTTTACCAGACATTCATTGTGGAACAAAAGTGATTTTCTCGGCGAGTTAAGCATTTTGAGTAATTTGCCGATTGATTTCAGAACGGCTTGCATCACAATTAACTATTTTTTGCCAGGCATTCATTGTGGAACAAAATTGATTTTCTCGGCGAGTTAAGCATTTTGAGTAATTAGCCGATTGATTTCAGAACGGCTTGCATCACAATTAACTATTTTTTGCCAGGCATTCATTGTGGAACAAAAGTGATTTTCTCGGCGAGTTAAGCATTTTGAGTAATTTGCCGATTGGTTTCAGAACGGCTTGCATTGAAATTTACTATTTTTTGCCAGACATTCATTGTGGAACAAAAGTGATTTTCTCGGCGAGTTAAGCATTTTGAGTAATTTGCCGATTCGTTTCAGAACGGCTTGCATCACAATTAACTATTTTTTGCCAGGCATTCATTGTGGAACAAAAGTGATTTTCTCGGCGAGTTAAGCAATTTGAGTAATTTGCCGATTGATTTCAGAACGGCTTGCATCACAATTAACTATTTTTTGCCAGGCATTCATTGTGGAACAAAAGTGATTTTCTCGGCGAGTTAAGCATTTTGAATAATTTGCCGATTGGTTTCAGAACGGCTTGCAACTCAGTTAACTATTTTTTGCCAGGCATTCATTGTGCAACAAAAGTGATTTTCTCGGCGAGCTAAGCATTTTGAGTAATTTGCCGATTGCTTTCAGAACGGCTTGCATTGAAATTTACTATTTTTTGCCAGACATTCATTGTGGGAAAAAAAGTAATGTTCTCGGCGAGTTAAGCATTTTGAGTAATTTGCCGATTGGTTTCAGAACGGCTTGCATCACAATTAACTATTTTTTGCCAGGCATTCATTGTGGAACAAAAGTGATTTTCTCGGCGAGTTAAGCATTTTGAGTAATTAGCCGATTGATTTCAGAACGGCTTGCATCACAATTAACTATTTTTTGCCAGGCATTCATTGTGGAACAGAAGTGATTTTCTCGGCGAGTTAAGCATTTTGAGTAATTTGCCGATTGGTTTCAGAACGGCTTGCATTGAAATTTACTATTTTTTGCCAGACATTCATTGTGGAACAAAAGTGATTTTCTCGGCGAGTTAAGCAATTTGAGTAATTTGCCGATTGATTTCAGAACGGCTTGCATCACATTTAACTATTTTTTGCCAGGCATTCATTGTGGAACAAAAGTGATTTTTTCGGCGAGTTAAGCATTTTCAGTAATTTGCCGATTGCTTTCAGAACGGCTTGCATTGAAATTTACTATTTTTTGCCAGACATTCATTGTGGGAAAAAGGTGATTTTCTCGGCGAGTTAAGCAATTTGAGTAATTTGCCGATTGCTGTCAGAACGGCTTCCAACACAGTTAACTATTTTTTGCCAGGCATTCATTGTGCAACAAAAGTGATTTTCTCGGCGAGTTACGCATTTTGAGTAATTTGCCGATTGCTTTCAGAACGGCTTGCAACACAGTTAACTATTTTTTGCCAGGCATTCATTGTGCAACAAAAGTGATTTTCTCGGCGAGTTAAGCATTTTGAGTAATTTGCCGATTGCTTTCAGAACGGCTTGCATTGAAATTTACTATTTTTTGCCAGACATTCATTGTGGGAAAAAAAGTAATGTTCTCGGCGAGTTAAGCATTTTGAGTAATTTGCCGATTGGTTTCAGAACGGCTTGCATCACAATTAACTATTTTTTGCCAGGCATTCATTGTGGAACAAAAGTGATTTTCTCGGCGAGTTAAGCATTTTGAGTAATTTACCGATTGGTTTCAGAACGGCTTGACTTAAAATTTACTATTTTTTGCCAGACATTCATTGTGGCAGAAAAGTGATTTTCACGGCGAGTTAAGCATTTTGAGCAATTTGCCGATTGGTTTCTGAACGGCTTGCATTGAAATTTACTATTTTTTGCCAGACATTCATTGTGGAACAAAAGTGATTTTCTCGGCGAGTTAAGCATTTTGAGTAATTTACCGATTGGTTTCAGAACGGCTTGACTTAAAATTTACTATTTTTTGCCAGACATTCATTGTGGCAGAAAAGTGATTTTCACGGCGAGTTAAGCATTTTGAGCAATTTGCCGATTGGTTTCAGAACGGCTTGCATTGAAATTTACTCTTTTTTGCAAGACATTCATTGAGGGGGAAAAAGGTGAGTTTCTCGTCGAGTTAAGCATTTTGAGTAATTTACCGATTCATTTCAGAACGGCTTGCATCACAATTAACTATTTTTTGCCAGGCATTCATTGTGGAACAAAAGTGATTTTCTCGGCGAGTTAAGCATTTTGAGTAATTTGCCGATTGGTTTCAGAACGGCTTGCATTGAAATTTACTATTTTTTGCCAGACATTCATTGTGGAACAAAAGTGATTTTCTCGGCGAGTTAAGCATTTTGAATAATTTGCCGATTGGCTTCAGAACGGCTTGCAACACAGTTAACTATTTTTTAGCCAGGCATTCATTGTGGAACAAAAGTGATTTTTTCTGCGAGTTAAGCATTTTGAGTAATTTGCAGATTGCTTTCAGAACGGCTTGCATTGAAATTTACTATTTTTTCCCAGACATTCATTGTGGGAAAAAGGTGATTTTCTCGGCGAGTTAAGCAATTTGAGTAATTTGCCGATTGATTTCAGAACGGCTTGCATCACAATTAACTATTTTTTGCCAGGCATTCATTGTGGAACAAAAGTGATTTTCTCGGCGAGTTAAGCATTTTGAATAATTTGCCGATTGGTTTCAGAACGGCTTACAACACAGTTAACTATTTTTTGCCAGGCATTCATTGTGCAACAAAAGTGATTTTCTCGGCGAGTTAAGCATTTTGAGTAATTTGCCGATTGCTTTCAGAACGGCTTGCATTGAAATTTACTATTTTTTGCCAGACATTCATTGTGGGAAAAAAGTAATGTTCTCGGCGAGTTAAGCATTTTGAGTAATTTGCCGATTGGTTTCAGAACGGCTTGCATTGAAATTTACTATTTTTTGCCAGACATTCATTGTGGAACAAAAGTGATTTTCTCGGCGAGTTAAGCATTTTGAATAATTTGCCGATTGGTTTCAGAACGGCTTGCAACACAGTTAACTATTTTTTCCCAGGCATTCATTGTGCAACAAAATTGATTTTCTCGGCGAGTTAAGCATTTTGAGTAATTTGCCGATTGCTTTCAGAACGGCTTGCATTGAAATTTACTATTTTTTGCCAGACATTCATTGTGGGAAAAAAAGTAATGTTCTCGGCGAGTTAAGCATTTTGAGCAATTTGGCGATTGATTTTAGAACGGCTTGCATCACAATTAACTATTTTTTGCCAGGCATTCATTGTGGAACCAAAGTGATTTTCTCGGCGAGTTAAGCATTTTTAGTAATTTGCCGATTGGTTTCAGAACGGCTTGCATTGAAATTTACTATTTTTTGCCAGACATTCATTGTGGACCAAAAGTGATTTTCAAGGGGAGTTAAGCATTTTGAGCAATTTGCCGATTGGTTTCAGAACGGCTTGCATTGAAATTTACTATTTTTTACCAGACATTCATTGTGGAACAAAAGTGATTTTCTCGGCGAGTTAAGCATTTTGAGTAATTTGCCGATTGATTTCAGAACGGCTTGCATCACAATTAACTATTTTTTGCCAGGCATTCATTGTGGAACAAAATTGATTTTCTCGGCGAGTTAAGCATTTTGAGTAATTAGCCGATTGATTTCAGAACGGCTTGCATCACAATTAACTATTTTTTGCCAGGCATTCATTGTGGAACAAAAGTGATTTTCTCGGCGAGTTAAGCATTTTGAGTAATTTGCCGATTGGTTTCAGAACGGCTTGCATTGAAATTTACTATTTTTTGCCAGACATTCATTGTGGAACAAAAGTGATTTTCTCGGCGAGTTAAGCATTTTGAGTAATTTGCCGATTCGTTTCAGAACGGCTTGCATCACAATTAACTATTTTTTGCCAGGCATTCATTGTGGAACAAAAGTGATTTTCTCGGCGAGTTAAGCAATTTGAGTAATTTGCCGATTGATTTCAGAACGGCTTGCATCACAATTAACTATTTTTTGCCAGGCATTCATTGTGGAACAAAAGTGATTTTCTCGGCGAGTTAAGCATTTTGAATAATTTGCCGATTGGTTTCAGAACGGCTTGCAACTCAGTTAACTATTTTTTGCCAGGCATTCATTGTGCAACAAAAGTGATTTTCTCGGCGAGCTAAGCATTTTGAGTAATTTGCCGATTGCTTTCAGAACGGCTTGCATTGAAATTTACTATTTTTTGCCAGACATTCATTGTGGGAAAAAAAGTAATGTTCTCGGCGAGTTAAGCATTTTGAGTAATTTGCCGATTGGTTTCAGAACGGCTTGCATCACAATTAACTATTTTTTGCCAGGCATTCATTGTGGAACAAAAGTGATTTTCTCGGCGAGTTAAGCATTTTGAGTAATTAGCCGATTGATTTCAGAACGGCTTGCATCACAATTAACTATTTTTTGCCAGGCATTCATTGTGGAACAGAAGTGATTTTCTCGGCGAGTTAAGCATTTTGAGTAATTTGCCGATTGGTTTCAGAACGGCTTGCATTGAAATTTACTATTTTTTGCCAGACATTCATTGTGGAACAAAAGTGATTTTCTCGGCGAGTTAAGCAATTTGAGTAATTTGCCGATTGATTTCAGAACGGCTTGCATCACATTTAACTATTTTTTGCCAGGCATTCATTGTGGAACAAAAGTGATTTTTTCGGCGAGTTAAGCATTTTCAGTAATTTGCCGATTGCTTTCAGAACGGCTTGCATTGAAATTTACTATTTTTTGCCAGACATTCATTGTGGGAAAAAGGTGATTTTCTCGGCGAGTTAAGCAATTTGAGTAATTTGCCGATTGCTGTCAGAACGGCTTCCAACACAGTTAACTATTTTTTGCCAGGCATTCATTGTGCAACAAAAGTGATTTTCTCGGCGAGTTAAGCATTTTGAGTAATTTGCCGATTGCTTTCAGAACGGCTTGCAACACAGTTAACTATTTTTTGCCAGGCATTCATTGTGCAACAAAAGTGATTTTCTCGGCGAGTTAAGCATTTTGAGTAATTTGCCGATTGCTTTCAGAACGGCTTGCATTGAAATTTACTATTTTTTGCCAGACATTCATTGTGGGAAAAAAAGTAATGTTCTCGGCGAGTTAAGCATTTTGAGTAATTTGCCGATTGGTTTCAGAACGGCTTGCATCACAATTAACTATTTTTTGCCAGGCATTCATTGTGGAACAAAAGTGATTTTCTCGGCGAGTTAAGCATTTTGAGTAATTTACCGATTGGTTTCAGAACGGCTTGACTTAAAATTTACTATTTTTTGCCAGACATTCATTGTGGCAGAAAAGTGATTTTCACGGCGAGTTAAGCATTTTGAGCAATTTGCCGATTGGTTTCTGAACGGCTTGCATTGAAATTTACTATTTTTTGCCAGACATTCATTGTGGAACAAAAGTGATTTTCTCGGCGAGTTAAGCATTTTGAGTAATTTACCGATTGGTTTCAGAACGGCTTGACTTAAAATTTACTATTTTTTGCCAGACATTCATTGTGGCAGAAAAGTAATTTTCACGGCGAGTTAAGCATTTTGAGCAATTTGCCGATTGGTTTCAGAACGGCTTGCATTGAAATTTACTCTTTTTTGCAAGACATTCATTGAGGGGGAAAAAGGTGAGTTTCTCGTCGAGTTAAGCATTTTGAGTAATTTACCGATTCATTTCAGAACGGCCTGCATCACAATTAACTATTTTTTGCCAGGCATTCATTGTGGAACAAAAGTGATTTTCTCGGCGAGTTAAGCATTTTGATTAATTTGCCGATTGGCTTCAGAACGGCTTGCATCACAATTAAGTATTTTTTGCCAGTCGTTCATTGTGGAACACAAGCGATTTTCTCGGCGAGTTAAGCATTTGGAGTAATTTGCCGATTCCTTTCAGAACGGCTTGCAACACAATTAACTATTTTTTGACAGGCATTCATTGTGGAACAAAAGTGATTTTCTCGGCGAGTTAAGCATTTTGAGTAAGTTGCCGATTGGTTTCAGAACGGTTTGCATTGAAATTTACTATTTTTTGCCAGACATTCATTGTGGAACAAAAGTGATTTTCACGGGGAGTTAAGCATTTTGAGTAATTTGCCGATTGGTTTCAGAACGGCTTGCATCACAATTAACTATTTTTTGCCAGACATTCATTGTGGAACCAAAGTGATTTTCACGGCGAGTTAAGCATTTTGAGTAATTTGCCGATTGGTTTCAGAACGGCTTGCATCACAATTAACTATTTTTTTGCCAGGCATTCATTGTGGAACAAAAGTGATTTTCTCGGCGAGTTAAGCATTTTGAGCAATTTGCCGATTGGTTTCAGAACGGCTTGCATTACAATTAACTATTTTTTGCAAGGCATTCATTGTGGAAAAAAAGTGATTTTCACGGGGAGTTAAGCATTTTGAGTAATTTGCCGATTCGTTTCAGAACGGCTTGCAATACAATGAACTATTTTTTGCCAGACATTCATTGTGGAACCAAAGTGACTTTCTCGGCCAGTTAAGCATTTTGAGCAATTTGCCGATTGGTTTCAGAACGGCTTGCATCACAATTAACTATTTTTTGCCAGGCATTCATTGTGGAACAAAAGTGATTTTTTCGGCGAGTTAAGCATTTTGAGTAATTTGCAGATTGCTTTCAGAACGGCTTGCATTGAAATTTACTATTTTTTTCCAAACATTCATTGTGGGAAAAAGGTGATTTTCTCGGCGAGTTAAGCAATTTGAGTAATTTGCCGATTGATTTCAGAACGGCTTGCATCACAATTAACTATTTTTTGCCAGGCATTCATTGTGGAACAAAAGTGATTTTCTCGGCGAGTTAAGCATTTTCAGTAATTTGCCGATTGGTTTCAGAACGGCTTGCATTGAAATTTACTATTTTTTGCCAGACATTCATTGTGGAACAAAAGTGATTTTCTCGGCGAGTTAAGCATTTTGAATAATTTGCCGATTGCTGTCAGAACGGCTTCCAACACAGTTAACTATTTTTTGCCAGGCATTCATTGTGGAACAAAAGTGAGTTTCTCGGCGAGTTAAGCATTTTGAGTAATTTCCGATTGGTTTCAGAACGGCTTGAATTAAAATTTACTATTTTTTGCCAGGCATTCATTGTGGCACAAAAGTGATTTTCACGGCGAGTAAAGCATTTTGAGCAATTTGCCGATTGGTTTCTGAACGGCTTGCATTGAAATTTACTATTTTTTGCCAGACATTCATTGTGGAACAAAAGTGATTTTCTCGGCGAGTTCAGCATTTTGAGTAATTTACCGATTCATTTCAGAACGGCCTGCATCACAATTAACTATTTTTTGCCAGGCATTCATTGTGGAACAAAAGTGATTTTCTCGGCGAGTTAAGCATTTTGAGCAATTTGCCGATTGGTTTCAGAATGGCTTGCATTACAATTAACTATTTTTTGCAAGGCATTCATTGTGGAACAAAAGTGATTTTCACGGGGAGTTAAGCATTTTGAGTAATTTGCCGATTCGTTTCAGAACGGCTTGCAATACAATTAACTATTTTTTGCCAGACATTCATTGTGGAACCAAAGTGACTTTCTCGGCCAGTTAAGCATTTTGAGCAATTTGCCGATTGGTTTCAGAACGGCTTGCATCACAATTAACTATTTTTTGCCAGGCATTCGTTGTGGAACAAAAGTGATTTTCTCGGCGAGTTAAGCATTTTCAGTAATTTGCCGATTGGTTTCAGAACGGCTTGCATTGAAATTTACTATTTTTTGCCAGACATTCATTGTGGGAAAAAAAGTAATGTTCTCGGCGAGTTAAGCATTTTGAGTAATTTGCCGATTGGTTTCAGAACGGCTTGCATCACAATTAACTATTTTTTGCCAGGCATTCATTGTGGAACAAAAGTGATTTTCTCGGCGAGTTAAGCATTTTGAGTAATTTACCGATTGGTTTCAGAACGGCTTGACTTAAAATTTACTATTTTTTGCCAGACATTCATTGTGGCAGAAAAGTGATTTTCACGGCGAGTTAAGCATTTTGAGCAATTTGCCGATTGGTTTCTGAACGGCTTGCATTGAAATTTACTATTTTTTGCCAGACATTCATTGTGGAACAAAAGTGATTTTCTCGGCGAGTTAAGCATTTTGAGTAATTTACCGATTGGTTTCAGAACGGCTTGACTTAAAATTTACTATTTTTTGCCAGACATTCATTGTGGCAGAAAAGTGATTTTCACGGCGAGTTAAGCATTTTGAGCAATTTGCCGATTGGTTTCAGAACGGCTTGCATTGAAATTTACTCTTTTTTGCAAGACATTCATTGAGGGGGAAAAAGGTGAGTTTCTCGTCGAGTTAAGCATTTTGAGTAATTTACCGATTCATTTCAGAACGGCCTGCATCACAATTAACTATTTTTTGCCAGGCATTCATTGTGGAACAAAAGTGATTTTCTCGGCGAGTTAAGCATTTTGAGTAATTTGCCGATTGGCTTCAGAACGGCTTGCATCACAATTAAGTATTTTTTGCCAGTCGTTCATTGTGGAACACAAGCGATTTTCTCGGCGAGTTAAGCATTTGGAGTAATTTGCCGATTCCTTTCAGAACGGCTTGCAACACAATTAACTATTTTTTGACAGGCATTCATTGTGGAACAAAAGTGATTTTCTCGGCGAGTTAAGCATTTTGAGTAAGTTGCCGATTGGTTTCAGAACGGTTTGCATTGAAATTTACTATTTTTTGCCAGACATTCATTGTGGAACAAAAGTGATTTTCACGGGGAGTTAAGCATTTTGAGTAATTTGCCGATTGGTTTCAGAACGGCTTGCATCACAATTAACTATTTTTTGCCAGACATTCATTGTGGAACCAAAGTGATTTTCACGGCGAGTTAAGCATTTTGAGTAATTTGCCGATTGGTTTCAGAACGGCTTGCATCACAATTAACTATTTTTTTGCCAGGCATTCATTGTGGAACAAAAGTGATTTTCTCGGCGAGTTAAGCATTTTGAGCAATTTGCCGATTGGTTTCAGAACGGCTTGCATTACAATTAACTATTTTTTGCAAGGCATTCATTGTGGAACAAAAGTGATTTTCACGGGGAGTTAAGCATTTTGAGTAATTTGCCGATTCGTTTCAGAACGGCTTGCAATACAATGAACTATTTTTTGCCAGACATTCATTGTGGAACCAAAGTGACTTTCTCGGCCAGTTAAGCATTTTGAGCAATTTGCCGATTGGTTTCAGAACGGCTTGCATCACAATTAACTATTTTTTGCCAGGCATTCATTGTGGAACAAAAGTGATTTTTTCGGCGAGTTAAGCATTTTGAGTAATTTGCAGATTGCTTTCAGAACGGCTTGCATTGAAATTTACTATTTTTTTCCAAACATTCATTGTGGGAAAAAGGTGATTTTCTCGGCGAGTTAAGCAATTTGAGTAATTTGCCGATTGATTTCAGAACGGCTTGCATCACAATTAACTACTTTTTGCCAGGCATTCATTGTGGAACAAAAGTGATTTTCTCGGCGAGTTAAGCATTTTCAGTAATTTGCCGATTGGTTTCTGAACGGCTTGCATTGAAATTTACTATTTTTTGCCAGACATTCATTGTGGAACAAAAGTGATTTTCTCGGCGAGTTCAGCATTTTGAGTAATTTACCGATTCATTTCAGAACGGCCTGCATCACAATTAACTATTTTTTGCCAGGCATTCATTGTGGAACAAAAGTGATTTTCTCGGCGAGTTAAGCATTTTGAGCAATTTGCCGATTGGTTTCAGAATGGCTTGCATTACAATTAACTATTTTTTGCAAGGCATTCATTGTGGAACAAAAGTGATTTTCACGGGGAGTTAAGCATTTTGAGTAATTTGCCGATTCGTTTCAGAACGGCTTGCAATACAATTAACTATTTTTTGCCAGACATTCATTGTGGAACCAAAGTGACTTTCTCGGCCAGTTAAGCATTTTGAGCAATTTGCCGATTGGTTTCAGAACGGCTTGCATCACAATTAACTATTTTTTGCCAGGCATTCGTTGTGGAACAAAAGTGATTTTCTCGGCGAGTTAAGCATTTTCAGTAATTTGCCGATTGGTTTCAGAACGGCTTGCATTGAAATTTACTATTTTTTGCCAGACATTCATTGTGGAACAAAAGTGATTTTCTCGGCGAGTTAAGCATTTTGAATAATTTGCCGATTGCTTTCAGAACGGCTTCCAACACAGTTAACTATTTTTTGCCAGGCATTCATTGTGCAACAAAAGTGATTTTCTCGGCGAGTTAAGCATTTTGAGTAATTTGCCGATTGCTTTCAGAACGGCTTGCATTGAAATTTACTATTTTTTGCCAGACATTCATTGTGGGAAAAAAGTAATGTTCTCGGCGAGTTAAGCATTTTGAGTAATTTGCCGATTGGTTTCAGAACGGCTTGCATCACAATTAACTATTTTTTGCCAGGCATTCATTGTGGAACAAAAGTGATTTTCTCGGCGAGTTAAGCATTTTGAGTAATTTCCGATTGGTTTCAGAACGGCTTGAATTAAAATTTACTATTTTTTGCCAGACATTCATTGTGGCACAAAAGTGATTTTCACGGAGAGTTAAGCATTTTGAGCAATTTGCCGATTGGTTTCTGAACGGCTTGCATTGAAATTTACTATTTTTTGCCAGACATTCATTGTGGAACAAAAGTGATTTTCTCGGCGAGTTCAGCATTTTGAGCAAATTGCCGATTGGTTTCAGAACGGCTTGCATTGAAATTTACTCTTTTTTGCAAGACATTCATTGAGGGGAAAAAGGTGATTTTCTCGGCGAGTTAAGCATTTTGAGTAATTTACCGATTCATTTCAGAACGGCATGCATCACAATTAACTATTTTTTGCCAGGCATTCATTGTGGAACAAAAGTGATTTTCTCGGCGAGTTAAGCATTTTGAGTAATTTGCCGATTGGCTTCAGAACGGCTTGCATCACAATTAACTATTTTTTGCCAGTCGTTCATTGTGGAACACAAGCGATTTTCTCGGCGAGTTAAGCATTTGGAGTAATTTGCCGATTCCTTTCAGAACGGCTTGCAACACAATTAACTATTTTTTGACAGGCATTCATTGTGGAACAAAAGTGATTTTCTCGGCGAGTTAAGCATTTTGAGTAAGTTGCCGATTGGTTTCAGAACGGTTTGCATTGAAATTTACTATTTTTTGCCAGACATTCATTGTGGAACAAAAGTGATTTTCACGGGGAGTTAAGCATTTTGAGTAATTTGCCGATTGGTTTCAGAACGGCTTGCATCACAATTAACTATTTTTTGCCAGACATTCATTGTGGAACCAAAGTGATTTTCACGGCGAGTTAAGCATTTTGAGTAATTTGCCGATTGGTTTCAGAACGGCTTGCATCACAATTAACTATTTTTTGCCAGGCATTCATTGTGGAACAAAAGTGATTTTCTCGGCGAGTTAAGCATTTTGAGCAATTTGCCGATTGGTTTCAGAACGGCTTGCATTACAATTAACTATTTTTTGCAAGGCATTCATTGTGGAACAAAAGTGATTTTCACGGGGAGTTAAGCATTTTGAGTAATTTGCCGATTCGTTTCCGAACGGCTTGCAATACAATGAACTATTTTTTGCCAGACATTCATTTTGGAACCAAAGTGACTTTCTCGGCCAGTTAAGCATTTTGAGCAATTTGCCGATTGGTTTCAGAACGGCTTGCATCACAATTAACTATTTTTTGCCAGGCATTCATTGTGGAACAAAAGTGATTTTTTCGGCGAGTTAAGCATTTTGAGTAATTTGCAGATTGCTTTCAGAACGGCTTGCATTGAAATTTACTATTTTTTTCCAAACATTCATTGTGGGAAAAAGGTGATTTTCTCGGCGAGTTAAGCAATTTGAGTAATTTGCCGATTGATTTCAGAACGGCTTGCATCACAATTAACTATTTTTTGCCAGGCATTCATTGTGGAACAAAAGTGATTTTCTCGGCGAGTTAAGCATTTTCAGTAATTTGCCGATTGGTTTCAGAACGGCTTGCATTGAAATTTACTATTTTTTGCCAGATATTCATTGTGGAACAAAAGTGATTTTCTCGGCGAGTTAAGCATTTTGAATAATTTGCCGATTGCTGTCAGAACGGCTTCCAACACAGTTAACTATTTTTTGCCAGGCATTCATTGTGCAACAAAAGTGATTTTCTCGGCGAGTTAAGCATTTTGAGTAATTTGCCGATTGCTTTCAGAACGGCTTGCATTGAAATTTACTATTTTTTGCCAGACATTCATTGTGGGAAAAAAGTAATGTTCTCGGCGAGTTAAGCATTTTGAGTAATTTGCCGATTGGTTTCAGAACGGCTTGCATCACAATTAACTATTATTTGCCAGGCATTCATTGTGGAACAAAAGTGAGTTTCTCGGCGAGTTAAGCATTTTGAGTAATTTCCGATTGGTTTCAGAACGGCTTGAATTAAAATTTACTATTTTTTGCCAGGCATTCATTGTGGCACAAAAGTGATTTTCACGGCGAGTTAAGCATTTTGAGCAATTTGCCGATTGGTTTCTGAACGGCTTGCATTGAAATTTACTATTTTTTGCCAGTCATTCATTGTGGAACAAAAGTGATTTTCTCGGCGAGTTCAGCATTTTGAGTAATTTCCGATTGGTTTCAGAACGGCTTGAATTAAAATTTACTATTTTTTGCAAGGCATTCATTGTGGAACAAAAGTGATTTTCACGGGGAGTTAAGCATTTTGAGTAATTTGCCGATTCGTTTCAGAACGGCTTGCAATACAATTAACTATTTTTTGCCAGGCATTCATTGTGGAACAAAAGTGATTTTCTCGGCGAGTTCAGCATTTTGAGCAAATTGCCGATTGGTTTCAGAACGGCTTGCATTGAAATTTACTCTTTCTTGCAAGACATTCATTGAGGGGAAAAAGGTGATTTTCTCGGCGAGTTAAGCATTTTGAGTAATTTACCGATTCATTTCAGAATGGCTTGCATTACAATTAACTATTTTTTGCAAGGCATTCATTGTGGAACAAAATTGATTTTCACGGGGAGTTAAGCATTTTGAGTAATTTGCCGATTCGTTTCAGAACGGCTTGCAATACAATTAAGTATTTTTTGCCAGACATTCATTGTGGAACCAAAGTGACTTTCTCGGCCAGTTAAGCATTTTGAGCAATTTGCCGATTGGTTTCAGAACGGCTTGCATCACAATTAACTATTTTTTGCCAGGCATTCATTGTGGAACAAAAGTGATTTTCTCGGCGAGTTAAGCATTTTCAGTAATTTGCCGATTGGTTTCAGAACGGCTTGCATTGAAATTTACTATTTTTTGCCAGACATTCATTGTGGAACAAAAGTGATTTTCTCGGCGAGTTAAGCATTTTGAATAATTTGCCGATTGGTTTCAGAACGGCTTCCAACACAGTTAACTATTTTTTGCCAGGCATTCATTGTGCAACAAAAGTGATTTTCTCGGCGAGTTAAGCATTTTGAGTAATTTGCCGATTGCTTTCAGAACGGCTTGCATTGAAATTTACTATTTTTTGCCAGACATTCATTGTGGGAAAAAAGTAATGTTCTCGGCGAGTTAAGCATTTTGAGTAATTTGCCGATTGGTTTCAGAACGGCTTGCATCACAATTAACTATTTTTTGCCAGGCATTCATTGTGGAACAAAAGTGATTTTCTCGGCGAGTTAAGCATTTTGAGTAATTTCCGATTGGTTTCAGAACGGCTTGAATTAAAATTTACTATTTTTTCCAGACATTCATTGTGGCACAAAAGTGATTTTCACGGAGATTTAAGCATTTTGAGCAATTTGCCGATTGGTTTCTGAACGGCTTGCATTGAAATTTACTATTTTTTGCCAGACATTCATTGTGGAACAAAAGTGATTTTCTCGGCGAGTTCAGCATTTTGAGCAAATTGCCGATTGGTTTCAGAACGGCTTGCATTGAAATTTACTCTTTTTTGCAAGACATTCATTGAGGGGAAAAAGGTGATTTTCTCGGCGAGTTAAGCATTTTGAGTAATTTACCGATTCATTTCAGAACGGCCTGCATCACAATTAACTATTTTTTGCCAGGCATTCATTGTGGAACAAAAGTGATTTTCTCGGCGAGTTAAGCATTTTGAGTAATTTGCCGATTGGCTTCAGAACGGCTTGCATCACATTTAACTATTTTTTGCCAGTCGTTCATTGTGGAACACAAGCGATTTTCTAGGCGAGTTCAGCATTTGGAGTAATTTGCCGATTCCTTTCAGAACGGCTTGCAACACAATTAACTAGTTTTTGACAGGCATTCATTGTGGAACAAAAGTGATTTTCTCAGCGAGTTAAGCATTTTGAGTAAGTTGCCGATTGGTTTCAGAACGGTTTGCATTGAAATTTACTATTTTTTGCCAGACATTCATTGTGGAACAAAAGTGATTTTCACGGGGAGTTAAGCATTTTGAGTAATTTGCCGATTGGTTTCAGAACGGCTTGCAACACAATTAACTATTTTTTGACAGGCATTCATTGTGGAACAAAAGTGATTTTCTCGGCGAGTTAAGCATTTTGAGTAAGTTGCCGATTGGTTTCAGAACGGTTTGCATTGAAATTTACTATTTTTTGCCAGACATTCATTGTGGAACAAAAGTGATTTTCACGGGGAGTTAAGCATTTTGAGTAATTTGCCGATTGGTTTCAGAACGGCTTGCATCACAATTAACTATTTTTTGCCAGACATTCATTGTGGAACCAAAGTGATTTTCACGGCGAGTTAAGCATTTTGAGTAATTTGCCGATTGGTTTCAGAACGGCTTGCATCACAATTAACTATTTTTTGCCAGGCATTCATTGTGGAACAAAAGTGATTTTCTCGGCGAGTTAAGCATTTTGAGCAATTTGCCGATTGGTTTCAGAACGGCTTGCATTACAATTAACTATTTTTTGCAAGGCATTCATTGTGGAACAAAAGTGATTTTCACGGGGAGTTAAGCATTTTGAGTAATTTGCCGATTCGTTTCAGAACGGCTTGCAATACAATGAACTATTTTTTGCCAGACATTCATTGTGGAACCAAAGTGACTTTCTCGGCCAGTTAAGCATTTTGAGCAATTTGCCGATTGGTTTCAGAACGGCTTGCATCACAATTAACTATTTGTTGCCAGGCATTCATTGTGGAACAAAAGTGATTTTTTCGGCGAGTTAAGCATTTTGAGTAATTTGCAGATTGCTTTCAGAACGGCTTGCATTGAAATTTACTATTTTTTTCCAAACATTCATTGTGGGAAAAAGGTGATTTTCTCGGCGAGTTAAGCAATTTGAATAATTTGCCGATTGATTTCAGAACGGCTTGCATCACAATTAACTATTTTTTGCCAGGCATTCATTGTGGAACAAAAGTGATTTTCTCGGCGAGTTAAGCATTTTCAGTAATTTGCCGATTGGTTTCAGAACGGCTTGCATTGAAATTTACTATTTTTTGCCAGACATTCATTGTGGAACAAAAGTGATTTTCTCGGCGAGTTAAGCATTTTGAATAATTTGCCGATTGCTGTCAGAACGGCTTCCAACAGTTAACTATTTTTTGCCAGGCATTCATTGTACAACAAAAGTCATTTTCTCGGCGAGTTAAGCATTTTGAGTAATTTGCCGATTGCTTTCAGAACGGCTTGCATTGAAATTTACTATTTTTTGCCATACATTCATTGTGGGAAAAAAGTAATGTTCTCGGCGAGTTAAGCATTTTGAGTAATTTGCCGATTGGTTTCAGAACGGCTTGCATCACAGTTAACTATTTTTTGCCAGGCATTCATTGTGCAACAAAAGTGATTTTCTCGGCGAGTTAAGCATTTTGAGTAATTTGCCGATTGCTTTCAGAACGGCTTGCATTGAAATTTACTATTTTTTGCCAGACATTCATTGTGGGAAAAAAGTAATGTTCTCGGCGAGTTAAGCATTTTGAGTAATTTGCCGATTGGTTTCAGAACGGCTTGCATCACAATTAACTATTTTTTGCCAGGCATTCATTGTGGAACAAAAGTGATTTTCTCGGCGAGTTAAGCATTTTGAGTAATTTCCGATTGGTTTCAGAACGGCTTGAATTAAAATTTACTATTTTTTGCCAGACATTCATTGTGGCACAAAAGTGATTTTCACGGAGAGTTAAGCATTTTGAGCAATTTGCCGATTGGTTTCTGAACGGCTTGCATTGAAATTTACTATTTTTTGCCAGACATTCATTGTGGAACAAAAGTGATTTTCTCGGCGAGTTCAGCATTTTGAGCAAATTGCCGATTGGTTTCAGAACGGCTTGCATTGAAATTTACTCTTTTTTGCAAGACATTCATTGAGGGGAAAAAGGTGATTTTCTCGGCGAGTTAAGCATTTTGAGTAATTTACCGATTCATTTCAGAACGGCCTGCATCACAATTAACTATTTTTTGCCAGGCATTCATTGTGGAACAAAAGTGATTTTCTCGGCGAGTTAAGCATTTTGAGTAATTTGCCGATTGGTTTCAGAACGGCTTGCATCACAATTAACTATTTTTTGCCTGGCATTCATTGTGGAACAAAAGTGATTTTCTCGGCGAGTTAAGCATTTTGAGCAATTTGCCGATTGGTTTCAGAACGGCTTGCATTACAATTAACTATTTTTTGCAAGGCATTCATTGTGGAACAAAAGTGATTTTCACGGGGAGTTAAGCATTTTGAGTAATTTGCCGATTCGTTTCCGAACGGCTTGCAATACAATGAACTATTTTTTGCCAGACATTCATTTTGGAACCAAAGTGACTTTCTCGGCCAGTTAAGCATTTTGAGCAATTTGCCGATTCCTTTCAGAACGGCTTGCATCACAATTAACTATTTTTTGCCAGGCATTCATTGTGGAACAAAAGTGATTTTTTTCGGCGAGTTAAGCATTTTGAGTAATTTGCAGATTGCTTTCAGAACGGCTTGCATTGAAATTTACTATTTTTTTCCAAACATTCATTGTGGGAAAAAGGTGATTTTCTCGGCGAGTTAAGCAATTTGAGTAATTTGCCGATTGATTTCAGAACGGCTTGCATCACAATTAACTATTTTTTGCCAGGCATTCATTGTGGAACAAAAGTGATTTTCTCGGCGAGTTAAGCATTTTCAGTAATTTGCCGATTGGTTTCAGAACGGCTTGCATTGAAATTTACTATTTTTTGCCAGATATTCATTGTGGAACAAAAGTGATTTTCTCGGCGAGTTAAGCATTTTGAATAATTTGCCGATTGCTGTCAGAACGGCTTCCAACACAGTTAACTATTTTTTGCCAGGCATTCATTGTGCAACAAAAGTGATTTTCTCGGCGAGTTAAGCATTTTGAGTAATTTGCCGATTGCTTTCAGAACGGCTTGCATTGAAATTTACTATTTTTTGCCAGACATTCATTGTGGGAAAAAAGTAATGTTCTCGGCGAGTTAAGCATTTTGAGTAATTTGCCGATTGGTTTCAGAACGGCTTGCATCACAATTAACTATTATTTGCCAGGCATTCATTGTGGAACAAAAGTGAGTTTCTCGGCGAGTTAAGCATTTTGAGTAATTTCCGATTGGTTTCAGAACGGCTTGAATTAAAATTTACTATTTTTTGCCAGGCATTCATTGTGGCACAAAAGTGATTTTCACGGCGAGTTAAGCATTTTGAGCAATTTGCCGATTGGTTTCTGAACGGCTTGCATTGAAATTTACTATTTTTTGCCAGTCATTCATTGTGGAACAAAAGTGATTTTCTCGGCGAGTTCAGCATTTTGAGTAATTTCCGATTGGTTTCAGAACGGCTTGAATTAAAATTTACTATTTTTTGCAAGGCATTCATTGTGGAACAAAAGTGATTTTCACGGGGAGTTAAGCATTTTGAGTAATTTGCCGATTCGTTTCAGAACGGCTTGCAATACAATTAACTATTTTTTGCCAGGCATTCATTGTGGAACAAAAGTGATTTTCTCGGCGAGTTCAGCATTTTGAGCAAATTGCCGATTGGTTTCAGAACGGCTTGCATTGAAATTTACTCTTTCTTGCAAGACATTCATTGAGGGGAAAAAGGTGATTTTCTCGGCGAGTTAAGCATTTTGAGTAATTTACCGATTCATTTCAGAATGGCTTGCATTACAATTAACTATTTTTTGCAAGGCATTCATTGTGGAACAAAATTGATTTTCACGGGGAGTTAAGCATTTTGAGTAATTTGCCGATTCGTTTCAGAACGGCTTGCAATACAATTAAGTATTTTTTGCCAGACATTCATTGTGGAACCAAAGTGACTTTCTCGGCCAGTTAAGCATTTTGAGCAATTTGCCGATTGGTTTCAGAACGGCTTGCATCACAATTAACTATTTTTTGCCAGGCATTCATTGTGGAACAAAAGTGATTTTCTCGGCGAGTTAAGCATTTTCAGTAATTTGCCGATTGGTTTCAGAACGGCTTGCATTGAAATTTACTATTTTTTGCCAGACATTCATTGTGGAACAAAAGTGATTTTCTCGGCGAGTTAAGCATTTTGAATAATTTGCCGATTGGTTTCAGAACGGCTTCCAACACAGTTAACTATTTTTTGCCAGGCATTCATTGTGCAACAAAAGTGATTTTCTCGGCGAGTTAAGCATTTTGAGTAATTTGCCGATTGCTTTCAGAACGGCTTGCATTGAAATTTACTATTTTTTGCCAGACATTCATTGTGGGAAAAAAGTAATGTTCTCGGCGAGTTAAGCATTTTGAGTAATTTGCCGATTGGTTTCAGAACGGCTTGCATCACAATTAACTATTTTTTGCCAGGCATTCATTGTGGAACAAAAGTGATTTTCTCGGCGAGTTAAGCATTTTGAGTAATTTCCGATTGGTTTCAGAACGGCTTGAATTAAAATTTACTATTTTTTCCAGACATTCATTGTGGCACAAAAGTGATTTTCACGGAGATTTAAGCATTTTGAGCAATTTGCCGATTGGTTTCTGAACGGCTTGCATTGAAATTTACTATTTTTTGCCAGACATTCATTGTGGAACAAAAGTGATTTTCTCGGCGAGTTCAGCATTTTGAGCAAATTGCCGATTGGTTTCAGAACGGCTTGCATTGAAATTTACTCTTTTTTGCAAGACATTCATTGAGGGGAAAAAGGTGATTTTCTCGGCGAGTTAAGCATTTTGAGTAATTTACCGATTCATTTCAGAACGGCCTGCATCACAATTAACTATTTTTTGCCAGGCATTCATTGTGGAACAAAAGTGATTTTCTCGGCGAGTTAAGCATTTTGAGTAATTTGCCGATTGGCTTCAGAACGGCTTGCATCACATTTAACTATTTTTTGCCAGTCGTTCATTGTGGAACACAAGCGATTTTCTAGGCGAGTTCAGCATTTGGAGTAATTTGCCGATTCCTTTCAGAACGGCTTGCAACACAATTAACTAGTTTTTGACAGGCATTCATTGTGGAACAAAAGTGATTTTCTCAGCGAGTTAAGCATTTTGAGTAAGTTGCCGATTGGTTTCAGAACGGTTTGCATTGAAATTTACTATTTTTTGCCAGACATTCATTGTGGAACAAAAGTGATTTTCACGGGGAGTTAAGCATTTTGAGTAATTTGCCGATTGGTTTCAGAACGGCTTGCAACACAATTAACTATTTTTTGACAGGCATTCATTGTGGAACAAAAGTGATTTTCTCGGCGAGTTAAGCATTTTGAGTAAGTTGCCGATTGGTTTCAGAACGGTTTGCATTGAAATTTACTATTTTTTGCCAGACATTCATTGTGGAACAAAAGTGATTTTCACGGGGAGTTAAGCATTTTGAGTAATTTGCCGATTGGTTTCAGAACGGCTTGCATCACAATTAACTATTTTTTGCCAGACATTCATTGTGGAACCAAAGTGATTTTCACGGCGAGTTAAGCATTTTGAGTAATTTGCCGATTGGTTTCAGAACGGCTTGCATCACAATTAACTATTTTTTGCCAGGCATTCATTGTGGAACAAAAGTGATTTTCTCGGCGAGTTAAGCATTTTGAGCAATTTGCCGATTGGTTTCAGAACGGCTTGCATTACAATTAACTATTTTTTGCAAGGCATTCATTGTGGAACAAAAGTGATTTTCACGGGGAGTTAAGCATTTTGAGTAATTTGCCGATTCGTTTCAGAACGGCTTGCAATACAATGAACTATTTTTTGCCAGACATTCATTGTGGAACCAAAGTGACTTTCTCGGCCAGTTAAGCATTTTGAGCAATTTGCCGATTGGTTTCAGAACGGCTTGCATCACAATTAACTATTTGTTGCCAGGCATTCATTGTGGAACAAAAGTGATTTTTTCGGCGAGTTAAGCATTTTGAGTAATTTGCAGATTGCTTTCAGAACGGCTTGCATTGAAATTTACTATTTTTTTCCAAACATTCATTGTGGGAAAAAGGTGATTTTCTCGGCGAGTTAAGCAATTTGAATAATTTGCCGATTGATTTCAGAACGGCTTGCATCACAATTAACTATTTTTTGCCAGGCATTCATTGTGGAACAAAAGTGATTTTCTCGGCGAGTTAAGCATTTTCAGTAATTTGCCGATTGGTTTCAGAACGGCTTGCATTGAAATTTACTATTTTTTGCCAGACATTCATTGTGGAACAAAAGTGATTTTCTCGGCGAGTTAAGCATTTTGAATAATTTGCCGATTGCTGTCAGAACGGCTTCCAACAGTTAACTATTTTTTGCCAGGCATTCATTGTACAACAAAAGTCATTTTCTCGGCGAGTTAAGCATTTTGAGTAATTTGCCGATTGCTTTCAGAACGGCTTGCATTGAAATTTACTATTTTTTGCCATACATTCATTGTGGGAAAAAAGTAATGTTCTCGGCGAGTTAAGCATTTTGAGTAATTTGCCGATTGGTTTCAGAACGGCTTGCATCACAGTTAACTATTTTTTGCCAGGCATTCATTGTGCAACAAAAGTGATTTTCTCGGCGAGTTAAGCATTTTGAGTAATTTGCCGATTGCTTTCAGAACGGCTTGCATTGAAATTTACTATTTTTTGCCAGACATTCATTGTGGGAAAAAAGTAATGTTCTCGGCGAGTTAAGCATTTTGAGTAATTTGCCGATTGGTTTCAGAACGGCTTGCATCACAATTAACTATTTTTTGCCAGGCATTCATTGTGGAACAAAAGTGATTTTCTCGGCGAGTTAAGCATTTTGAGTAATTTCCGATTGGTTTCAGAACGGCTTGAATTAAAATTTACTATTTTTTGCCAGACATTCATTGTGGCACAAAAGTGATTTTCACGGAGAGTTAAGCATTTTGAGCAATTTGCCGATTGGTTTCTGAACGGCTTGCATTGAAATTTACTATTTTTTGCCAGACATTCATTGTGGAACAAAAGTGATTTTCTCGGCGAGTTCAGCATTTTGAGCAAATTGCCGATTGGTTTCAGAACGGCTTGCATTGAAATTTACTCTTTTTTGCAAGACATTCATTGAGGGGAAAAAGGTGATTTTCTCGGCGAGTTAAGCATTTTGAGTAATTTACCGATTCATTTCAGAACGGCCTGCATCACAATTAACTATTTTTTGCCAGGCATTCATTGTGGAACAAAAGTGATTTTCTCGGCGAGTTAAGCATTTTGAGTAATTTGCCGATTGGCTTCAGAACGGCTTGCATCACAATTAACTATTTTTTGCCAGTCGTTCATTGTGTAACACAAGCGATTTTCTCGGCGAGTTAAGCATTTGGAGTAATTTGCCGATTCCTTTCAGAACGGCTTGCAACACAATTAACTATTTTTTGACAGGCATTCATTGTGGAACAAAAGTGATTTACTCGGCGAGTTAAGCATTTTGAGTAAGTTGCCGATTGGTTTCAGAACGGTTTGCATTGAAATTTACTATTTTTTGCCAGACATTCATTGTGGAACAAAAGTGATTTTCACGGGGAGTTAAGCATTTTGAGTAATTTGCCGATTGGTTTCAGAACGGCTTGCATCACAATTAACTATTTGTTGCCAGGCATTCATTGTGGAACAAAAGTGATTTTTTCGGCGAGTTAAGCATTTTGAGTAATTTGCAGATTGCTTTCAGAACGGCTTGCATTGAAATTTACTATTTTTTTCCAAACATTCATTGTGGGAAAAAGGTGATTTTCTCGGCGAGTTAAGCAATTTGAATAATTTGCCGATTGATTTCAGAACGGCTTGCATCACAATTAACTATTTTTTGCCAGGCATTCATTGTGGAACAAAAGTGATTTTCTCGGCGAGTTAAGCATTTTCAGTAATTTGCCGATTGGTTTCAGAACGGCTTGCATTGAAATTTACTATTTTTTGCCAGACATTCATTGTGGAACAAAAGTGATTTTCTCGGCGAGTTAAGCATTTTGAATAATTTGCCGATTGCTGTCAGAACGGCTTCCAACAGTTAACTATTTTTTGCCAGGCATTCATTGTACAACAAAAGTCATTTTCTCGGCGAGTTAAGCATTTTGAGTAATTTGCCGATTGCTTTCAGAACGGCTTGCATTGAAATTTACTATTTTTTGCCATACATTCATTGTGGGAAAAAAGTAATGTTCTCGGCGAGTTAAGCATTTTGAGTAATTTGCCGATTGGTTTCAGAACGGCTTGCATCACAGTTAACTATTTTTTGCCAGGCATTCATTGTGCAACAAAAGTGATTTTCTCGGCGAGTTAAGCATTTTGAGTAATTTGCCGATTGCTTTCAGAACGGCTTGCATTGAAATTTACTATTTTTTGCCAGACATTCATTGTGGGAAAAAAGTAATGTTCTCGGCGAGTTAAGCATTTTGAGTAATTTGCCGATTGGTTTCAGAACGGCTTGCATCACAATTAACTATTTTTTGCCAGGCATTCATTGTGGAACAAAAGTGATTTTCTCGGCGAGTTAAGCATTTTGAGTAATTTCCGATTGGTTTCAGAACGGCTTGAATTAAAATTTACTATTTTTTGCCAGACATTCATTGTGGCACAAAAGTGATTTTCACGGAGAGTTAAGCATTTTGAGCAATTTGCCGATTGGTTTCTGAACGGCTTGCATTGAAATTTACTATTTTTTGCCAGACATTCATTGTGGAACAAAAGTGATTTTCTCGGCGAGTTCAGCATTTTGAGCAAATTGCCGATTGGTTTCAGAACGGCTTGCATTGAAATTTACTCTTTTTTGCAAGACATTCATTGAGGGGAAAAAGGTGATTTTCTCGGCGAGTTAAGCATTTTGAGTAATTTACCGATTCATTTCAGAACGGCCTGCATCACAATTAACTATTTTTTGCCAGGCATTCATTGTGGAACAAAAGTGATTTTCTCGGCGAGTTAAGCATTTTGAGTAATTTGCCGATTGGTTTCAGAACGGCTTGCATCACAATTAACTATTTTTTGCCTGGCATTCATTGTGGAACAAAAGTGATTTTCTCGGCGAGTTAAGCATTTTGAGCAATTTGCCGATTGGTTTCAGAACGGCTTGCATTACAATTAACTATTTTTTGCAAGGCATTCATTGTGGAACAAAAGTGATTTTCACGGGGAGTTAAGCATTTTGAGTAATTTGCCGATTCGTTTCCGAACGGCTTGCAATACAATGAACTATTTTTTGCCAGACATTCATTTTGGAACCAAAGTGACTTTCTCGGCCAGTTAAGCATTTTGAGCAATTTGCCGATTGGTTTCAGAACGGCTTGCATCACAATTAACTATTTTTTGCCAGGCATTCATTGTGGAACAAAAGTGATTTTTTCGGCGAGTTAAGCATTTTGAGTAATTTGCAGATTGCTTTCAGAACGGCTTGCATTGAAATTTACTATTTTTTTCCAAACATTCATTGTGGGAAAAAGGTGATTTTCTCGGCGAGTTAAGCAATTTGAGTAATTTGCCGATTGATTTCAGAACGGCTTGCATCACAATTAACTATTTTTTGCCAGGCATTCATTGTGGAACAAAAGTGATTTTCTCGGCGAGTTAAGCATTTTCAGTAATTTGCCGATTGGTTTCAGAACGGCTTGCATTGAAATTTACTATTTTTTGCCAGATATTCATTGTGGAACAAAAGTGATTTTCTCGGCGAGTTAAGCATTTTGAATAATTTGCCGATTGCTGTCAGAACGGCTTCCAACACAGTTAACTATTTTTTGCCAGGCATTCATTGTGCAACAAAAGTGATTTTCTCGGCGAGTTAAGCATTTTGAGTAATTTGCCGATTGCTTTCAGAACGGCTTGCATTGAAATTTACTATTTTTTGCCAGACATTCATTGTGGGAAAAAAGTAATGTTCTCGGCGAGTTAAGCATTTTGAGTAATTTGCCGATTGGTTTCAGAACGGCTTGCATCACAATTAACTATTATTTGCCAGGCATTCATTGTGGAACAAAAGTGAGTTTCTCGGCGAGTTAAGCATTTTGAGTAATTTCCGATTGGTTTCAGAACGGCTTGAATTAAAATTTACTATTTTTTGCCAGGCATTCATTGTGGCACAAAAGTGATTTTCACGGCGAGTTAAGCATTTTGAGCAATTTGCCGATTGGTTTCTGAACGGCTTGCATTGAAATTTACTATTTTTTGCCAGTCATTCATTGTGGAACAAAAGTGATTTTCTCGGCGAGTTCAGCATTTTGAGTAATTTCCGATTGGTTTCAGAACGGCTTGAATTAAAATTTACTATTTTTTGCAAGGCATTCATTGTGGAACAAAAGTGATTTTCACGGGGAGTTAAGCATTTTGAGTAATTTGCCGATTCGTTTCAGAACGGCTTGCAATACAATTAACTATTTTTTGCCAGGCATTCATTGTGGAACAAAAGTGATTTTCTCGGCGAGTTCAGCATTTTGAGCAAATTGCCGATTGGTTTCAGAACGGCTTGCATTGAAATTTACTCTTTCTTGCAAGACATTCATTGAGGGGAAAAAGGTGATTTTCTCGGCGAGTTAAGCATTTTGAGTAATTTACCGATTCATTTCAGAATGGCTTGCATTACAATTAACTATTTTTTGCAAGGCATTCATTGTGGAACAAAATTGATTTTCACGGGGAGTTAAGCATTTTGAGTAATTTGCCGATTCGTTTCAGAACGGCTTGCAATACAATTAAGTATTTTTTGCCAGACATTCATTGTGGAACCAAAGTGACTTTCTCGGCCAGTTAAGCATTTTGAGCAATTTGCCGATTGGTTTCAGAACGGCTTGCATCACAATTAACTATTTTTTGCCAGGCATTCATTGTGGAACAAAAGTGATTTTCTCGGCGAGTTAAGCATTTTCAGTAATTTGCCGATTGGTTTCAGAACGGCTTGCATTGAAATTTACTATTTTTTGCCAGACATTCATTGTGGAACAAAAGTGATTTTCTCGGCGAGTTAAGCATTTTGAATAATTTGCCGATTGGTTTCAGAACGGCTTCCAACACAGTTAACTATTTTTTGCCAGGCATTCATTGTGCAACAAAAGTGATTTTCTCGGCGAGTTAAGCATTTTGAGTAATTTGCCGATTGCTTTCAGAACGGCTTGCATTGAAATTTACTATTTTTTGCCAGACATTCATTGTGGGAAAAAAGTAATGTTCTCGGCGAGTTAAGCATTTTGAGTAATTTGCCGATTGGTTTCAGAACGGCTTGCATCACAATTAACTATTTTTTGCCAGGCATTCATTGTGGAACAAAAGTGATTTTCTCGGCGAGTTAAGCATTTTGAGTAATTTCCGATTGGTTTCAGAACGGCTTGAATTAAAATTTACTATTTTTTCCAGACATTCATTGTGGCACAAAAGTGATTTTCACGGAGATTTAAGCATTTTGAGCAATTTGCCGATTGGTTTCTGAACGGCTTGCATTGAAATTTACTATTTTTTGCCAGACATTCATTGTGGAACAAAAGTGATTTTCTCGGCGAGTTCAGCATTTTGAGCAAATTGCCGATTGGTTTCAGAACGGCTTGCATTGAAATTTACTCTTTTTTGCAAGACATTCATTGAGGGGAAAAAGGTGATTTTCTCGGCGAGTTAAGCATTTTGAGTAATTTACCGATTCATTTCAGAACGGCCTGCATCACAATTAACTATTTTTTGCCAGGCATTCATTGTGGAACAAAAGTGATTTTCTCGGCGAGTTAAGCATTTTGAGTAATTTGCCGATTGGCTTCAGAACGGCTTGCATCACATTTAACTATTTTTTGCCAGTCGTTCATTGTGGAACACAAGCGATTTTCTAGGCGAGTTCAGCATTTGGAGTAATTTGCCGATTCCTTTCAGAACGGCTTGCAACACAATTAACTAGTTTTTGACAGGCATTCATTGTGGAACAAAAGTGATTTTCTCAGCGAGTTAAGCATTTTGAGTAAGTTGCCGATTGGTTTCAGAACGGTTTGCATTGAAATTTACTATTTTTTGCCAGACATTCATTGTGGAACAAAAGTGATTTTCACGGGGAGTTAAGCATTTTGAGTAATTTGCCGATTGGTTTCAGAACGGCTTGCAACACAATTAACTATTTTTTGACAGGCATTCATTGTGGAACAAAAGTGATTTTCTCGGCGAGTTAAGCATTTTGAGTAAGTTGCCGATTGGTTTCAGAACGGTTTGCATTGAAATTTACTATTTTTTGCCAGACATTCATTGTGGAACAAAAGTGATTTTCACGGGGAGTTAAGCATTTTGAGTAATTTGCCGATTGGTTTCAGAACGGCTTGCATCACAATTAACTATTTTTTGCCAGACATTCATTGTGGAACCAAAGTGATTTTCACGGCGAGTTAAGCATTTTGAGTAATTTGCCGATTGGTTTCAGAACGGCTTGCATCACAATTAACTATTTTTTGCCAGGCATTCATTGTGGAACAAAAGTGATTTTCTCGGCGAGTTAAGCATTTTGAGCAATTTGCCGATTGGTTTCAGAACGGCTTGCATTACAATTAACTATTTTTTGCAAGGCATTCATTGTGGAACAAAAGTGATTTTCACGGGGAGTTAAGCATTTTGAGTAATTTGCCGATTCGTTTCAGAACGGCTTGCAATACAATGAACTATTTTTTGCCAGACATTCATTGTGGAACCAAAGTGACTTTCTCGGCCAGTTAAGCATTTTGAGCAATTTGCCGATTGGTTTCAGAACGGCTTGCATCACAATTAACTATTTGTTGCCAGGCATTCATTGTGGAACAAAAGTGATTTTTTCGGCGAGTTAAGCATTTTGAGTAATTTGCAGATTGCTTTCAGAACGGCTTGCATTGAAATTTACTATTTTTTTCCAAACATTCATTGTGGGAAAAAGGTGATTTTCTCGGCGAGTTAAGCAATTTGAATAATTTGCCGATTGATTTCAGAACGGCTTGCATCACAATTAACTATTTTTTGCCAGGCATTCATTGTGGAACAAAAGTGATTTTCTCGGCGAGTTAAGCATTTTCAGTAATTTGCCGATTGGTTTCAGAACGGCTTGCATTGAAATTTACTATTTTTTGCCAGACATTCATTGTGGAACAAAAGTGATTTTCTCGGCGAGTTAAGCATTTTGAATAATTTGCCGATTGCTGTCAGAACGGCTTCCAACAGTTAACTATTTTTTGCCAGGCATTCATTGTACAACAAAAGTCATTTTCTCGGCGAGTTAAGCATTTTGAGTAATTTGCCGATTGCTTTCAGAACGGCTTGCATTGAAATTTACTATTTTTTGCCATACATTCATTGTGGGAAAAAAGTAATGTTCTCGGCGAGTTAAGCATTTTGAGTAATTTGCCGATTGGTTTCAGAACGGCTTGCATCACAGTTAACTATTTTTTGCCAGGCATTCATTGTGCAACAAAAGTGATTTTCTCGGCGAGTTAAGCATTTTGAGTAATTTGCCGATTGCTTTCAGAACGGCTTGCATTGAAATTTACTATTTTTTGCCAGACATTCATTGTGGGAAAAAAGTAATGTTCTCGGCGAGTTAAGCATTTTGAGTAATTTGCCGATTGGTTTCAGAACGGCTTGCATCACAATTAACTATTTTTTGCCAGGCATTCATTGTGGAACAAAAGTGATTTTCTCGGCGAGTTAAGCATTTTGAGTAATTTCCGATTGGTTTCAGAACGGCTTGAATTAAAATTTACTATTTTTTGCCAGACATTCATTGTGGCACAAAAGTGATTTTCACGGAGAGTTAAGCATTTTGAGCAATTTGCCGATTGGTTTCTGAACGGCTTGCATTGAAATTTACTATTTTTTGCCAGACATTCATTGTGGAACAAAAGTGATTTTCTCGGCGAGTTCAGCATTTTGAGCAAATTGCCGATTGGTTTCAGAACGGCTTGCATTGAAATTTACTCTTTTTTGCAAGACATTCATTGAGGGGAAAAAGGTGATTTTCTCGGCGAGTTAAGCATTTTGAGTAATTTACCGATTCATTTCAGAACGGCCTGCATCACAATTAACTATTTTTTGCCAGGCATTCATTGTGGAACAAAAGTGATTTTCTCGGCGAGTTAAGCATTTTGAGTAATTTGCCGATTGGCTTCAGAACGGCTTGCATCACAATTAACTATTTTTTGCCAGTCGTTCATTGTGTAACACAAGCGATTTTCTCGGCGAGTTAAGCATTTGGAGTAATTTGCCGATTCCTTTCAGAACGGCTTGCAACACAATTAACTATTTTTTGACAGGCATTCATTGTGGAACAAAAGTGATTTACTCGGCGAGTTAAGCATTTTGAGTAAGTTGCCGATTGGTTTCAGAACGGTTTGCATTGAAATTTACTATTTTTTGCCAGACATTCATTGTGGAACAAAAGTGATTTTCACGGGGAGTTAAGCATTTTGAGTAATTTGCCGATTGGTTTCAGAACGGCTTGCATCACAATTAACTATTTTTTGCCAGACATTCATTGTGGAACCAAAGTGATTTTCACGGCGAGTTAAGCATTTTGAGTAATTTGCCGATTGGTTTCAGAACGGCTTGCATCACAATTAACTATTTTTTGCCAGGCATTCATTGTGGAACAAAAGTGATTTTCTCGGCGAGTTAAGCATTTTGAGCAATTTGCCGATTGGTTTCAGAACGGCTTGCATTACAATTAACTATTTTTTGCAAGGCATTCATTGTGGAACAAAAGTGATTTTCACGGGGAGTTAAGCATTTTGAGTAATTTGCCGATTCGTTTCAGAACGGCTTGCAATACAATGAACTATTTTTTGCCAGACATTCATTGTGGAATCAAAGTGACTTTCTCGGCCAGTTAAGCATTTTGAGCAATTTGCCGATTGGTTTCAGAACGGCTTGCATCACAATTAACTATTTTTTGCCAGGCATTCATTGTGGAACAAAAGTGATTTTTTCGGCGAGTTAAGCATTTTGAGTAATTTGCAGATTGCTTTCAGAACGGCTTGCATTGAAATTTACTATTTTTTTCCAAACATTCATTGTGGGAAAAAGGTGATTTTCTCGGCGAGTTAAGCAATTTGAGTAATTTGCCGATTGATTTCAGAACGGCTTGCATCACAATTAACTATTTTTTGCCAGGCATTCATTGTGGAACAAAAGTGATTTTCTCGGCGAGTTAAGCATTTTCAGTAATTTGCCGATTGGTTTCAGAACGGCTTGCATTGAAATTTACTATTTTTTGCCAGATATTCATTGTGGAACAAAAGTGATTTTCTCGGCGAGTTAAGCATTTTGAATAATTTGCCGATTGCTGTCAGAACGGCTTCCAACACAGTTAACTATTTTTTGCCAGGCATTCATTGTGCAACAAAAGTGATTTTCTCGGCGAGTTAAGCATTTTGAGTAATTTGCCGATTGCTTTCAGAACGGCTTGCATTGAAATTTACTATTTTTTTGCCAGACATTCATTGTGGGAAAAAAGTAATGTTCTCGGCGAGTTAAGCATTTTGAGTAATTTGCCGATTGGTTTCAGAACGGCTTGCATCACAATTAACTATTATTTGCCAGGCATTCATTGTGGAACAAAAGTGAGTTTCTCGGCGAGTTAAGCATTTTGAGTAATTTCCGATTGGTTTCAGAACGGTTTGAATTAAAATTTACTATTTTTTGCCAGGCATTCATTGTGGCACAAAAGTGATTTTCACGGCGAGTTAAGCATTTTGAGCAATTTGCCGATTGGTTTCTGAACGGCTTGCATTGAAATTTACTATTTTTTGCCAGTCATTCATTGTGGAACAAAAGTGATTTTCTCGGCGAGTTCAGCATTTTGAGCAAATTGCCGATTGGTTTCAGAACGGCTTGCATTGAAATTTACTCTTTCTTGCAAGACATTCATTGAGGGGAAAAAGGTGATTTTCTCGGCGAGTTAAGCATTTTGAGTAATTTACCGATTCATTTCAGAACGGCCTGCATCACAATTAACTATTTTTTGCCAGGCATTCATTGTGCAACAAAAGTGATTTTCTCGGCGAGTTAAGCATTTTGAGCAATTTGCCGATTGGTTTCAGAATGGCTTGCATTACAATTAACTATTTTTTGCAAGGCATTCATTGTGGAACAAAAGTGATTTTCACGGGGAGTTAAGCATTTTGAGTAATTTGCCGATTCGTTTCAGAACGGCTTGCAATACAATTAACTATTTTTTGCCAGACATTCATTGTGGAACCAAAGTGACTTTCTCGGCCAGTTAAGCATTTTGAGCAATTTGCCGATTGGTTTCAGAACGGCTTGCATCACAATTAACTATTTTTTGCCAGGCATTCATTGTGGAACAAAAGTGATTTTCTCGGCGAGTTAAGCATTTTCAGTAATTTGCCGATTGGTTTCAGAACGGCTTGCATTGAAATTTACTATTTTTTGCCAGACATTCATTGTGGAACAAAAGTGATTTTCTCGGCGAGTTCAGCATTTTGAATAATTTGCCGATTGCTTTCAGAACGGCTTCCAACACAGTTAACTATTTTTTGCCAGGCATTCATTGTGCAACAAAAGTGATTTTCTCGGCGAGTTAAGCATTTTGAGTAATTTGCCGATTGCTTTCAGAACGGCTTGCATTGAAATTTACTATTTTTTGCCAGACATTCATTGTGGGAAAAAAGTAATGTTCTCGGCGAGTTAAGCATTTTGAGTAATTTGCCGATTGGTTTCAGAACGGCTTGCATCACAATTAACTATTTTTTGCCAGGCATTCATTGTGGAACAAAAGTGATTTTCTCGGCGAGTTAAGCATTTTGAGTAATTTCCGATTGGTTTCAGAACGGCTTGAATTAAAATTTACTATTTTTTCCAGACATTCATTGTGGCACAAAAGTGATTTTCACGGAGATTTAAGCATTTTGAGCAATTTGCCGATTGGTTTCTGAACGGCTTGCATTGAAATTTACTATATTTTGCCAGACATTCATTGTGGAACAAAAGTGATTTTCTCGGCGAGTTCAGCATTTTGAGCAAATTGCCGATTGGTTTCAGAACGGCTTGCATTGAAATTTACTCTTTTTTGCAAGACATTCATTGAGGGGAAAAAGGTGATTTTCTCGGCGAGTTAAGCATTTTGAGTAATTTACCGATTCATTTCAGAACGGCCTGCATCACAATTAACTATTTTTTGCCAGGCATTCATTGTGGAACAAAAGTGATTTTCTCGGCGAGTTAAGCATTTTGAGTAATTTGCCGATTGGCTTCAGAACGGCTTGCATCACATTTAACTATTTTTTGCCAGTCGTTCATTGTGGAACACAAGCGATTTTCTAGGCGAGTTCAGCATTTGGAGTAATTTGCCGATTCCTTTCAGAACGGCTTGCAACACAATTAACTATTTTTTGCCAGGCATTCATTGTGGAACAAAAGTGATTTTCTCGGCGAGTTAAGCATTTTCAGTAATTTGCCGATTGGTTTCAGAACGGCTTGCATTGAAATTTACTATTTTTTGCCAGACATTCATTGTGGAACAAAAGTGATTTTCTCGGCGAGTTCAGCATTTTGAATAATTTGCCGATTGCTTTCAGAACGGCTTCCAACACAGTTAACTATTTTTTGCCAGGCATTCATTGTGCAACAAAAGTGATTTTCTCGGCGAGTTAAGCATTTTGAGTAATTTGCCGATTGCTTTCAGAACGGCTTGCATTGAAATTTACTATTTTTTGCCAGACATTCATTGTGGGAAAAAAGTAATGTTCTCGGCGAGTTAAGCATTTTGAGTAATTTGCCGATTGGTTTCAGAACGGCTTGCATCACAATTAACTATTTTTTGCCAGGCATTCATTGTGGAACAAAAGTGATTTTCTCGGCGAGTTAAGCATTTTGAGTAATTTCCGATTGGTTTCAGAACGGCTTGAATTAAAATTTACTATTTTTTCCAGACATTCATTGTGGCACAAAAGTGATTTTCACGGAGATTTAAGCATTTTGAGCAATTTGCCGATTGGTTTCTGAACGGCTTGCATTGAAATTTACTATATTTTGCCAGACATTCATTGTGGAACAAAAGTGATTTTCTCGGCGAGTTCAGCATTTTGAGCAAATTGCCGATTGGTTTCAGAACGGCTTGCATTGAAATTTACTCTTTTTTGCAAGACATTCATTGAGGGGAAAAAGGTGATTTTCTCGGCGAGTTAAGCATTTTGAGTAATTTACCGATTCATTTCAGAACGGCCTGCATCACAATTAACTATTTTTTGCCAGGCATTCATTGTGGAACAAAAGTGATTTTCTCGGCGAGTTAAGCATTTTGAGTAATTTGCCGATTGGCTTCAGAACGGCTTGCATCACATTTAACTATTTTTTGCCAGTCGTTCATTGTGGAACACAAGCGATTTTCTAGGCGAGTTCAGCATTTGGAGTAATTTGCCGATTCCTTTCAGAACGGCTTGCAACACAATTAACTATTTTTTGACAGGCATTCATTGTGGAACAAAAGTGATTTTCTCAGCGAGTTAAGCATTTTGAGTAAGTTGCCGATTGGTTTCAGAACGGTTTGCATTGAAATTTACTATTTTTTGCCAGACATTCATTGTGGAACAAAAGTGATTTTCACGGGGAGTTAAGCATTTTGAGTAATTTGCCGATTGGTTTCAGAACGGCTTGCAACACAATTAACTATTTTTTGACAGGCATTCATTGTGGAACAAAAGTGATTTTCTCGGCGAGTTAAGCATTTTGAGTAAGTTGCCGATTGGTTTCAGAACGGTTTGCATTGAAATTTACTATTTTTTGCCAGACATTCATTGTGGAACAAAAGTGATTTTCACGGGGAGTTAAGCATTTTGAGTAATTTGCCGATTGGTTTCAGAACGGCTTGCATCACAATTAACTATTTTTTGCCAGACATTCATTGTGGAACCAAAGTGATTTTCACGGCGAGTTAAGCATTTTGAGTAATTTGCCGATTGGTTTCAGAGCGGCTTGCATCACAATTAACTATTTTTTGCCAGGCATTCATTGTGGAACAAAAGTGATTTTCTCGGCGAGTTAAGCATTTTGAGCAATTTGCCGATTGGTTTCAGAACGGCTTGCATTACAATTAACTATTTTTTGCAAGGCATTCATTGTGGAACAAAAGTGATTTTCTCGGCGAGTTAAGCATTTTGAATAATTTGCCGATTGCTTTCAGAACGGCTTCCAACACAGTTAACTATTTTTTGCCAGGCATTCATTGTGCAACCAAAGTGACTTTCTCGGCCAGTTAAGCATTTTGAGCAATTTGCCGATTGGTTTCAGAACGGCTTGCATCACAATTAACTATTTGTTGCCAGGCATTCATTGTGGAACAAAAGTGATTTTTTCGGCGAGTTAAGCATTTTGAGTAATTTGCAGATTCCTTTCAGAACGGCTTGCATTGAAATTTACTATTTTTTTCCAACCATTCATTGTGGGAAAAAGGTGATTTTCTCGGCGAGTTAAGCAATTTGAGTAATTTGCCGATTGATTTCAGAACGGCTTGCATCACAATTAACTATTTTTTGCCAGGCATTCATTGTGGAACAAAAGTGATTTTTCTCGGCGAGTTAAGCATTTTCAGTAATTTGCCGATTGGTTTCAGAACGGCTTGCATTGAAATTTACTATTTTTTGCCAGACATTCATTGTGGAACAAAAGTGATTTTCTCGGCGAGTTAAGCATTTTGAATAATTTGCCGATTGCTGTCAGAACGGCTTCCAACACAGTTAACTATTTTTTGCCAGGCATTCATTGTGCAACAAAAGTCATTTTCTCGGCGAGTTAAGCATTTTGAGTAATTTGCCGATTGCTTTCAGAACGGCTTGCATTGAAATTTACTATTTTTTGCCATACATTCATTGTGGGAAAAAAGTAATGTTCTCGGCGAGTTAAGCATTTTGAGTAATTTGCCGATTGGTTTCAGAACGCCTTGCATCACAATTAACTATTTTTTGCCAGGCATTCATTGTGGAACAAAAGTGAGTCTCTCGGCGAGTTAAGCATTTTGAGTAATTTCCGATTGGTTTCAGAACGGCTTGAATTAAAATTTACTATTTTTTGCCAGGCATTCATTGTGGCACAAAAGTGATTTTCACGGCGAGTTAAGCATTTTGAGTAATTTGCCGATTGGTTTCAGAACGGCTTGCATCACAATTAACTATTTTTTGCCAGGCATTCATTGTGGAACAAAAGTGATTTTCTCGGCGAGTTAAGCATTTTGAGCAATTTGCCGATTGGTTTCAGAACGGCTTGCATTACAATTAACTATTTTTTGCAAGGCATTCATTGTGGAACAAAAGTGATTTTCACGGGGAGTTAAGCATTTTGAGTAATTTGCCGATTCGTTTCAGAACGGCTTGCAATACAATGAACTATTTTTTGCCAGACATTCATTGTGGAATCAAAGTGACTTTCTCGGCCAGTTAAGCATTTTGAGCAATTTGCCGATTGGTTTCAGAACGGCTTGCATCACAATTAACTATTTTTTGCCAGGCATTCATTGTGGAACAAAAGTGATTTTTTCGGCGAGTTAAGCATTTTGAGTAATTTGCAGATTGCTTTCAGAACGGCTTGCATTGAAATTTACTATTCTTTTCCAAACATTCATTGTGGGAAAAAGGTGATTTTCTCGGCGAGTTAAGCAATTTGAGTAATTTGCCGATTGATTTCAGAACGGCTTGCATCACAATTAACTATTTTTTGCCAGGCATTCATTGTGGAACAAAAGTGATTTTCTCGGCGAGTTAAGCATTTTCAGTAATTTGCCGATTGGTTTCAGAACGGCTTGCATTGAAATTTACTATTTTTTGCCAGATATTCATTGTGGAACAAAAGTGATTTTCTCGGCGAGTTAAGCATTTTGAATAATTTGCCGATTGCTGTCAGAACGGCTTCCAACACAGTTAACTATTTTTTGCCAGGCATTCATTGTGCGACAAAAGTGATTTTCTCGGCGAGTTAAGCATTTTGAGTAATTTGCCGATTGCTTTCAGAACGGCTTGCATTGAAATTTACTATTTTTTGCCAGACATTCATTGTGGGAAAAAAGTAATGTTCTCGGCGAGTTAAGCATTTTGAGTAATTTGCCGATTGGTTTCAGAACGGCTTGCATCACAATTAACTATTATTTGCCAGGCATTGATTGTGGAACAAAAGTGAGTTTCTCGGCGAGTTAAGCATTTTGAGTAATTTCCGATTGGTTTCAGAACGGCTTGAATTAAAATTTACTATTTTTTGCCAGGCATTCATTGTGGCACAAAAGTGATTTTCACGGCGAGTTAAGCATTTTGAGCAATTTGCCGATTGGTTTCTGAACGGCTTGCATTGAAATTTACTATTTTTTGCCAGTCATTCATTGTGGAACAAAAGTGATTTTCTCGGCGAGTTCAGCATTTTGAGCAAATTGCCGATTGGTTTCAGAACGGCTTGCATTGAAATTTACTCTTTCTTGCAAGACATTCATTGAGGGGAAAAAGGTGATTTTCTCGGCGAGTTAAGCATTTTGAGTAATTTACCGATTCATTTCAGAACGGCCTGCATCACAATTAACTATTTTTTGCCAGGCATTCATTGTGCAACAAAAGTGATTTTCTCGGCGAGTTAAGCATTTTGAGCAATTTGCCGATTGGTTTCAGAATGGCTTGCATTACAATTAACTATTTTTTGCAAGGCATTCATTGTGGAACAAAAGTGATTTTCACGGGGAGTTAAGCATTTTGAGTAATTTGCCGATTCGTTTCAGAACGGCTTGCAATACAATTAACTATTTTTTGCCCGACATTCATTGTGGAACCAAAGTGACTTTCTCGGCCAGTTAAGCATTTTGAGCAATTTGCCGATTGGTTTCAGAACGGCTTGCATCACAATTAACTATTTTTTGCCAGGCATTCATTGTGGAACAAAAGTGATTTTCTCGGCGAGTTAAGCATTTTCAGTAATTTGCCGATTGGTTTCAGAACGGCTTGCATTGAAATTTACTATTTTTTGCCAGACATTCATTGTGGAACAAAAGTGATTTTCTCGGCGAGTTCAGCATTTTGAATAATTTGCCGATTGCTTTCAGAACGGCTTCCAACACAGTTAACTATTTTTTGCCAGGCATTCATTGTGCAACAAAAGTGATTTTCTCGGCGAGTTAAGCATTTTGAGTAATTTGCCGATTGCTTTCAGAACGGCTTGCATTGAAATTTACTATTTTTTGCCAGACATTCATTGTGGGAAAAAAGTAATGTTCTCGGCGAGTTAAGCATTTTGAGTAATTTGCCGATTGGTTTCAGAACGGCTTGCATCACAATTAACTATTTTTTGCCAGGCATTCATTGTGGAACAAAAGTGATTTTCTCGGCGAGTTAAGCATTTTGAGTAATTTCCGATTGGTTTCAGAACGGCTTGAATTAAAATTTACTATTTTTTCCAGACATTCATTGTGGCACAAAAGTGATTTTCACGGAGATTTAAGCATTTTGAGCAATTTGCCGATTGGTTTCTGAACGGCTTGCATTGAAATTTACTATTTTTTGCCAGACATTCATTGTGGAACAAAAGTGATTTTCTCGGCGAGTTCAGCATTTTGAGCAAATTGCCGATTGGTTTCAGAACGGCTTGCATTGAAATTTACTCTTTTTTGCAAGACATTCATTGAGGGGAAAAAGGTGATTTTCTCGGCGAGTTAAGCATTTTGAGTAATTTACCGATTCATTTCAGAACGGCCTGCATCACAATTAACTATTTTTTGCCAGGCATTCATTGTGGAACAAAAGTGATTTTCTCGGCGAGTTAAGCATTTTGAGTAATTTGCCGATTGGCTTCAGAACGGCTTGCATCACATTTAACTATTTTTTGCCAGTCGTTCATTGTGGAACACAAGCGATTTTCTAGGCGAGTTCAGCATTTGGAGTAATTTGCCGATTCCTTTCAGAACGGCTTGCAACACAATTAACTATTTTTTGACAGGCATTCATTGTGGAACAAAAGTGATTTTCTCAGCGAGTTAAGCATTTTGAGTAAGTTGCCGATTGGTTTCAGAACGGTTTGCATTGAAATTTACTATTTTTTGCCAGACATTCATTGTGGAACAAAAGTGATTTTCACGGGGAGTTAAGCATTTTGAGTAATTTGCCGATTGGTTTCAGAACGGCTTGCAACACAATTAACTATTTTTTGACAGGCATTCATTGTGGAACAAAAGTGATTTTCTCGGCGAGTTAAGCATTTTGAGTAAGTTGCCGATTGGTTTCAGAACGGTTTGCATTGAAATTTACTATTTTTTGCCAGACATTCATTGTGGAACAAAAGTGATTTTCACGGGGAGTTAAGCATTTTGAGTAATTTGCCGATTGGTTTCAGAACGGCTTGCATCACAATTAACTATTTTTTGCCAGACATTCATTGTGGAACCAAAGTGATTTTCACGGCGAGTTAAGCATTTTGAATAATTTGCCGATTGGTTTCAGAACGGCTTGCATCACAATTAACTATTTTTTGCCAGGCATTCATTGTGGAACAAAAGTGATTTTCTCGGCGAGTTAAGCATTTTGAGCAATTTGCCGATTGGTTTCAGAACGGCTTGCATTACAATTAACTATTTTTTGCAAGGCATTCATTGTGGAACAAAAGTGATTTTGACGGGGAGTTAAGCATTTTGAGTAATTTGCCGATTCGTTTCAGAACGGCTTGCAATACAATGAACTATTTTTTGCCAGACATTCATTGTGGAACCAAAGTGACTTTCTCGGCCAGTTAAGCATTTTGAGCAATTTGCCGATTGGTTTCAGAACGGCTTGCATCACAATTAACTATTTGTTGCCAGGCATTCATTGTGGAACAAAAGTGATTTTTTCGGCGAGTTAAGCATTTTGAGTAATTTGCAGATTGCTTTCAGAACGGCTTGCATTGAAATTTACTATTTTTTTCCAAACATTCATTGTGGGAAAAAGGTGATTTTCTCGGCGAGTTAAGCAATTTGAGTAATTTGCCGATTGACTTCAGAACGGCTTGCATCACAATTAACTATTTTTTGCCAGGCATTCATTGTGGAACAAAAGTGATTTTCTCGGCGAGTTAAGCATTTTCAGTAATTTGCCGATTGGTTTCAGAACGGCTTGCATTGAAATTTACTATTTTTTGCCAGACATTCATTGTGGAACAAAAGTGATTTTCTCGGCGAGTTAAGCATTTTGAATAATTTGCCGATTGCTGTCAGAACGGCTTCCAACACAGTTAACTATTTTTTGCCAGGCATTCATTGTGCAACAAAAGTCATTTTCTCGGCGAGTTAAGCATTTTGAGTAATTTGCCGATTGCTTTCAGAACGGCTTGCATTGAAATTTACTATTTTTTGCCATACATTCATTGTGGGAAAAAAGTAATGTTCTCGGCGAGTTAAGCATTTTGAGTAATTTGCCGATTGGTTTCAGAACGGCTTGCATCACAATTAACTATTTTTTGCCAGGCATTCATTGTGGAACAAAAGTGAGTCTCTCGGCGAGTTAAGCATTTTGAGTAATTTCCGATTGGTTTCAGAACGGCTTGAATTAAAATTTACTATTTTTTGCCAGGCATTCATTGTGGCACAAAAGTGATTTTCACGGCGAGTTAAGCATTTGAGCAATTTGCCGATTGGTTTCTGAACGGCTTGCATTGAAATTTACTATTTTTTGCCAGACATTCATTGTGGAACAAAAGTGATTTTCTCGGCGAGTTCAGCATTTTGAGCAAATTGCCGATTGGTTTCAGAACGGCTTGCATTGAAATTTACTCTTTTTTGCAAGACATTCATTGAGGGGAAAAAGGTGATTTTCTCGGCGAGTTAAGCATTTTGAGTAATTTACCGATTCATTTCAGAACGGCCTGCATCACAATTAACTATTTTTTGCCAGGCATTCATTGTGCAACAAAAGTGATTTTCTCGGCGAGTTAAGCATTTTGAGCAATTTGCCGATTGGTTTCAGAATGGCTTGCATTACAATTAACTATTTTTTGCAAGGCATTCATTGTGGAACAAAAGTGATTTTCACGGGGAGTTAAGCATTTTGAGTAATTTGCCGATTCGTTTCAGAACGGCTTGCAATACAATTAACTATTTTTTGCCAGACATTCATTGTGGAACCAAAGTGACTTTCTCGGCCAGTTAAGCATTTTGAGCAATTTGCCGATTGGTTTCAGAACGGCTTGCATCACAATTAACTATTTTTTGCCAGGCATTCATTGTGGAACAAAAGTGATTTTCTCGGCGAGTTAAGCATTTTCAGTAATTTGCCGATTGGTTTCAGAACGGCTTGCATTGAAATTTACTATTTTTTGCCAGACCTTCATTGTGGAACAAAAGTGATTTTCTCGGCGAGTTAAGCATTTTGAATAATTTGCCGATTGCTTTCAGAACGGCTTCCAACACAGTTAACTATTTTTTGCCAGGCATTCATTGTGCAACCAAAGTGACTTTCTCGGCCAGTTAAGCATTTTGAGCAATTTGCCGATTGGTTTCAGAACGGCTTGCATCACAATTAACTATTTGTTGCCAGGCATTCATTGTGGAACAAAGGTGATTTTTTCGGCGAGTTAAGCATTTTGAGTAATTTGCAGATTCCTTTCAGAACGGCTTGCATTGAAATTTACTATTTTTTTCCAACCATTCATTGTGGGAAAAAGGTGATTTTCTCGGCGAGTTAAGCAATTTGAGTAATTTGCCGATTGATTTCAGAACGGCTTGCATCACAATTAACTATTTTTTGCCAGGCATTCATTGTGGAACAAAAGTGATTTTCTCGGCGAGTTAAGCATTTTCAGTAATTTGCCGATTGGTTTCAGAACGGCTTGCATTGAAATTTACTATTTTTTGCCAGACATTCATTGTGGAACAAAAGTGATTTTCTCGGCGAGTTAAGCATTTTGAATAATTTGCCGATTGCTGTCAGAACGGCTTCCAACACAGTTAACTATTTTTTGCCAGGCATTCATTGTGCAACAAAAGTCATTTTCTCGGCGAGTTAAGCATTTTGAGTAATTTGCCGATTGCTTTCAGAACGGCTTGCATTGAAATTTACTATTTTTTGCCATACATTCATTGTGGGAAAAAAGTAATGTTCTCGGCGAGTTAAGCATTTTGAGTAATTTGCCGATTGGTTTCAGAACGGCTTGCATCACAATTAACTATTTTTTGCCAGGCATTCATTGTGGAACAAAAGTGAGTCTCTCGGCGAGTTAAGCATTTTGAGTAATTTCCGATTGGTTTCAGAACGGCTTGAATTAAAATTTACTATTTTTTGCCAGGCATTCATTGTGGCACAAAAGTGATTTTCACGGCGAGTTAAGCATTTGAGCAATTTGCCGATTGGTTTCAGAACGGCTTGCATTGAAATTTACTCTTTTTTGCAAGACATTCATTGAGGGGAAAAAGGTGATTTTCTCGGCGAGTTAAGCATTTTGAGTAATTTACCGATTCATTTCAGAACGGCCTGCATCACAATTAACTATTTTTTGCCAGGCATTCATTGTGCAACAAAAGTGATTTTCTCGGCGAGTTAAGCATTTTGAGCAATTTGCCGATTGGTTTCAGAATGGCTTGCATTACAATTAACTATTTTTTGCAAGGCATTCATTGTGGAACAAAAGTGATTTTCACGGGGAGTTAAGCATTTTGAGTAATTTGCCGATTCGTTTCAGAACGGCTTGCAATACAATTAACTATTTTTTGCCAGGCATTCATTGTGGAACAAAAGTGATTTTCACGGCGAGTTAAGCATTTGAGCAATTTGCCGATTGGTTTCTGAACGGCTTGCATTGAAATTTACTATTTTTTGCCAGACATTCATTGTGGAACAAAAGTGATTTTCTCGGCGAGTTCAGCATTTTGAGCAAATTGCCGATTGGTTTCAGAACGGCTTGCATTGAAATTTACTCTTTTTTGCAAGACATTCATTGAGGGGAAAAAGGTGATTTTCTCGGCGAGTTAAGCATTTTGAGTAATTTACCGATTCATTTCAGAACGGCCTGCATCACAATTAACTATTTTTTGCCAGGCATTCATTGTGCAACAAAAGTGATTTTCTCGGCGAGTTAAGCATTTTGAGCAATTTGCCGATTGGTTTCAGAATGGCTTGCATTACAATTAACTATTTTTTGCAAGGCATTCATTGTGGAACAAAAGTGATTTTCACGGGGAGTTAAGCATTTTGAGTAATTTGCCGATTCGTTTCAGAACGGCTTGCAATACAATTAACTATTTTTTGCCAGGCATTCATTGTGGAACAAAAGTGATTTTCTCGGCGAGTTCAGCATTTTGAGCAAATTGCCGATTGGTTTCAGAACGGCTTGCATTGAAATTTACTCTTTCTTGCAAGACATTCATTGAGGGGAAAAAGGTGATTTTCTCGGCGAGTTAAGCATTTTGAGTAATTTACCGATTCATTTCAGAATGGCTTGCATTACAATTAACTATTTTTTGCAAGGCATTCATTGTGGAACAAAAGTGATTTTCACGGGGAGTTAAGCATTTTGAGTAATTTGCCGATTCGTTTCAGAACGGCTTGCAATACAATTAACTATTTTTTGCCAGACATTCATTGTGGAACCAAAGTGACTTTCTCGGCCAGTTAAGCATTTTGAGCAATTTGCCGATTGGTTTCAGAACGGCTTGCATCACAATTAACTATTTTTTGCCAGGCATTCATTGTGGAACAAAAGTGATTTTCTCGGCGAGTTAAGCATTTTCAGTAATTTGCCGATTGGTTTCAGAACGGCTTGCATTGAAATTTACTATTTTTTGCCAGACATTCATTGTGGAACAAAAGTGATTTTCTCGGCGAGTTAAGCATTTTGAATAATTTGCCGATTGCTTTCAGAACGGCTTCCAACACAGTTAACTATTTTTTGCCAGGCATTCATTGTGCAACAAAAGTGATTTTCTCGGCGAGTTAAGCATTTTGAGTAATTTGCCGATTGCTTTCAGAACGGCTTGCATTGAAATTTACTATTTTTTGCCAGACATTCATTGTGGGAAAAAAGTAATGTTCTCGGCGAGTTAAGCATTTTGAGTAATTTGCCGATTGGTTTCAGAACGGCTTGCATCACAATTAACTATTTTTTGCCAGGCATTCATTGTGGAACAAAAGTGATTTTCTCGGCGAGTTAAGCATTTTGAGTAATTTCCGATTGGTTTCAGAACGGCTTGAATTAAAATTTACTATTTTTTCCAGACATTCATTGTGGCACAAAAGTGATTTTCACGGAGATTTAAGCATTTTGAGCAATTTGCCGATTGGTTTCTGAACGGCTTGCATTGAAATTTACTATTTTTTGCCAGACATTCATTGTGGAACAAAAGTGATTTTCTCGGCGAGTTCAGCATTTTGAGCAAATTGCCGATTGGTTTCAGAACGGCTTGCATTGAAATTTACTCTTTTTTGCAAGACATTCATTGAGGGGAAAAAGGTGATTTTCTCGGCGAGTTAAGCATTTTGAGTAATTTACCGATTCATTTCAGAACGGGCTGCATCACAATTAACTATTTTTTGCCAGTCGTTCATTGTGGAACACAAGCGATTTTCTAGGCGAGTTCAGCATTTGGAGTAATTTGCCGATTCCTTTCAGAACGGCTTGCAACACAATTAACTATTTTTTGACAGGCATTCATTGTGGAACAAAAGTGATTTTCTCAGCGAGTTAAGCATTTTGAGTAAGTTGCCGATTGGTTTCAGAACGGTTTGCATTGAAATTTACTATTTTTTGCCAGACATTCATTGTGGAACAAAAGTGATTTTCACGGGGAGTTAAGCATTTTGAGTAATTTGCCGATTGGTTTCAGAACGGCTTGCAACACAATTAACTATTTTTTGACAGGCATTCATTGTGGAACAAAAGTGATTTTCTCGGCGAGTTAAGCATTTTGAGTAAGTTGCCGATTGGTTTCAGAACGGTTTGCATTGAAATTTACTATTTTTTGCCAGACATTCATTGTGGAACAAAAGTGATTTTCACGGGGAGTTAAGCATTTTGAGTAATTTGCCGATTGGTTTCAGAACGGCTTGCATCACAATTAACTATTTTTTGCCAGACATTCATTGTGGAACCAAAGTGATTTTCACGGCGAGTTAAGCATTTTGAGTAATTTGCCGATTGGTTTCAGAACGGCTTGCATCACAATTAACTATTTTTTGCCAGGCATTCATTGTGGAACAAAAGTGATTTTCTCGGCGAGTTAAGCATTTTGAGCAATTTGCCGATTGGTTTCAGAACGGCTTGCATTACAATTAACTATTTTTTGCAAGGCATTCATTGTGGAACAAAAGTGATTTTCACGGGGAGTTAAGCATTTTGAGTAATTTGCCGATTCGTTTCAGAACGGCTTGCAATACAATGAACTATTTTTTGCCAGACATTCATTGTGGAACCAAAGTGACTTTCTCGGCCAGTTAAGCATTTTGAGCAATTTGCCGATTGGTTTCAGAACGGCTTGCATCACAATTAACTATTTGTTGCCAGGCATTCATTGTGGAACAAAAGTGATTTTTTCGGCGAGTTAAGCATTTTGAGTAATTTGCAGATTGCTTTCAGAACGGCTTGCATTGAAATTTACTATTTTTTTCCAAACATTCATTGTGGGAAAAAGGTGATTTTCTCGGCGAGTTAAGCAATTTGAGTAATTTGCCGATTGATTTCAGAACGGCTTGCATCACAATTAACTATTTTTTGCCAGGCATTCATTGTGGAACAAAAGTGATTTTCTCGGCGAGTTAAGCATTTTCAGTAATTTGCCGATTGGTTTCAGAACGGCTTGCATTGAAATTTACTATTTTTTGCCAGACATTCATTGTGGAACAAAAGTGATTTTCTCGGCGAGTTAAGCATTTTGAATAATTTGCCGATTGCTGTCAGAACGGCTTCCAACACAGTTAACTATTTTTTGCCAGGCATTCATTGTGCAACAAAAGTCATTTTCTCGGCGAGTTAAGCATTTTGAGTAATTTGCCGATTGCTTTCAGAACGGCTTGCATTGAAATTTACTATTTTTTGCCATACATTCATTGTGGGAAAAAAGTAATGTTCTCGGCGAGTTAAGCATTTTGAGTAATTTGCCGATTGGTTTCAGAACGGCTTGCATCACAATTAACTATTTTTTGCCAGGCATTCATTGTGGAACAAAAGTGAGTCTCTCGGCGAGTTAAGCATTTTGAGTAATTTCCGATTGGTTTCAGAACGGCTTGAATTAAAATTTACTATTTTTTGCCAGACATTCATTGTGGCACAAAAGTGATTTTCACGGCGAGTTAAGCATTTGAGCAATTTGCCGATTGGTTTCTGAACGGCTTGCATTGAAATTTACTATTTTTTGCCAGACATTCATTGAGGGGAAAAAGGTGATTTTCTCGGCGAGTTAAGCATTTTGAGTAATTTACCGATTCATTTCAGAACGGCCTGCATCACAATTAACTATTTTTTGCCAGGCATTCATTGTGCAACAAAAGTGATTTTCTCGGCGAGTTAAGCATTTTGAGCAATTTGCCGATTGGTTTCAGAATGGCTTGCATTACAATTAACTATTTTTTGCAAGGCATTCATTGTGGAACAAAAGTGATTTTCACGGGGAGTTAAGCATTTTGAGTAATTTGCCGATTCGTTTCAGAACGGCTTGCAATACAATGAACTATTTTTTGCCAGACATTCATTGTGGAACCAAAGTGACTTTCTCGGCCAGTTAAGCATTTTGAGCAATTTGCCGATTGGTTTCAGAACGGCTTGCATCACAATTAACTATTTTTTGCCAGGCATTCATTGTGGAACAAAAGTGATTTTTTCGGCGAGTTAAGCATTTTGAGTAATTTGCAGATTGCTTTCAGAACGGCTTGCATTGAAATTTACTATTTTTTTCCAAACATTCATTGTGGGAAAAAGGTGATTTTCTCGGCGAGTTAAGCAATTTGAGTAATTTGCCGATTGATTTCAGAACGGCTTGCATCACAATTAACTATTTTTTGCCAGGCATTCATTGTGGAACAAAAGTGATTTTCTCGGCGAGTTAAGCATTTTCAGTAATTTGCCGATTGGTTTCAGAACGGCTTGCATTGAAATTTACTATTTTTTGCCAGACATTCATTGTGGAACAAAAGTGATTTTCTCGGCGAGTTAAGCATTTTGAATAATTTGCCGATTGCTGTCAGAACGGCTTCCAACACAGTTAACTATTTTTTGCCAGGCATTCATTGTGCAACAAAAGTCATTTTCTCGGCGAGTTAAGCATTTTGAGTAATTTCCGATTGGTTTCAGAACGGCTTGAATTAAAATTTACTATTTTTTGCCAGGCATTCATTGTGGCACAAAAGTGATTTTCACGGCGAGTTAAGCATTTGAGCAATTTGCCGATTGGTTTCTGAACGGCTTGCATTGAAATTTACTATTTTTTGCCAGACATTCATTGTGGAACAAAAGTGATTTTCTCGGCGAGTTCAGCATTTGAGCAAATTGCCGATTGGTTTCAGAACGGCTTGCATTGAAATTTACTCTTTCTTGCAAGACATTCATTGAGGGGAAAAAGGTGATTTTCTCGGCGAGTTAAGCATTTTGAGTAATTTACCGATTCATTTCAGAACGGCCTGCATCACAATTAACTATTTTTTGCCAGGCATTCATTGTGCAACAAAAGTGATTTTCTCGGCGAGTTAAGCATTTTGAGCAATTTGCCGATTGGTTTCAGAATGGCTTGCATTACAATTAACTATTTTTTGCAAGGCATTCATTGTGGAACAAAAGTGATTTTCACGGGGAGTTAAGCATTTTGAGTAATTTGCCGATTCGTTTCAGAACGGCTTGCAATACAATTAACTATTTTTTGCCAGACATTCATTGTGGAACCAAAGTGACTTTCTCGGCCAGTATAGCATTTTGAGCAATTTGCCGATTGGTTTCAGAACGGCTTGCATCACAATTAACTATTTTTTGCCAGGCATTCATTGTGGAACAAAAGTGATTTTCTCGGCGAGTTAAGCATTTTCAGTAATTTGCCGATTGGTTTCAGAACGGCTTGCATTGAAATTTGCTATTTTTTGCCAGACATTCATTGTGGAACAAAAGTGATTTTCTCGGCGAGTTAAGCATTTTGAATAATTTGCCGATTGCTTTCAGAACGGCTTCCAACACAGTTAACTATTTTTTGCCAGGCATTCATTGTGCAACAAAAGTGATTTTCTCGGCGAGTTAAGCATTTTGAGTAATTTGCCGATTGCTTTCAGAACGGCTTGCATTGAAAGTTACTATTTTTTGACAGACATTCATTGTGGGAAAAAAGTAATGTTCTCGGCGAGTTAAGCATTTTGAGTAATTTGCCGATTGGTTTCAGAACGGCTTGCATCACAATTAACTATTTTTTGCCAGGCATTCATTGTGGAACAAAAGTGATTTTCTCGGCGAGTTAAGCATTTTGCCGATTGGTTTCAGAACGGCTTGCATTAAAATTTACTATATTTTGCATGACATTCATTGAGGGAAAAAGGTGATTTTCACAGGGAGTAAAGCATTTTGAGTAATTTGCCGATTGGTTTCAGAACGGCTCGCATTGAAATTTACTATTTTTTGCCTGACATTCATTGTGGGAAAAAGGTGATTTTCTCGGCGAGTTAAGCATTTTGATGTAATTTGCCGATTGATTTCAGAACGGCCTGCATCACAATTAACTATTTTTTGCCAGGCGTTCATTGTGGAACACAAGTGATTTTCTCGGCGAGTTAAGCATTTTGAGTAATTTGCCGATTGGTTTCAGAACGGCTTGCATCAGAATTTACTATTTTTTGCCAGGCATTCATTGTGCAACAAAAGTGATTTTCTCGGCGAGTTAAGCATTTTGAGTAATTTGCCGATTGCTCTCAGAACGGCTTGCATTGAAATTTACTATTTTTTGCCAGACATTCATTGTGGGAAAAAAGTAATTTTCTCGGCGAGTTAAATTTTTTAGTAATTTGCCGATTGGTTTCAGAACGGCTTGCATCACAATTAACTATTTTTTGCCCGGCATTCATTGTGGCACAAAAGTGAGTTTCAAGGCGAGTTAAGCATTTTGAGAAATTTGCCGATTGCTTTCTGAACGGCTTGCATTGAAATTTACTATTTTTTGCCAGACATTCATTGTGGAACAAAAGTGATTTTCTCGGCGAGTTAAGCATTTTGAGCAATTTGCCGATTGGTTTCAGAACGGCTTGCATTGAAATTTACTATTTTTTGCAAGACATTCATTGAGGGAAAAGGGTGATTTCCTCGGCGTGTTAAGCATTTGAGTAATTTACCAATTGGTTTCAGAACGGCTTGCATTAAACTTTACTATTTTTTGCCAGGCATTCATTGTGGAACAAAAGTGATTTTCTCGGCCAGTTAAGCATTTTGAGTAATTTGCCGATTGGTTTCAGAACGGATTGCATTAAAATTTACTATTTTTTGCCAGACATTCATTGTGGAACTAAAGTGATTTTCTCGGCGAGTTGAGCATTTTGAGTAATTTGCCGATTGGTTTCAGAATGGCTTGCATCACAATTAACTATTTTTTGCCAGGCATTCATTGTGGAACAAAAGTGATTTTCTCGGCGAGTTAAGCATTTTGAGTAATTTGCCGATTGCTTTCAGAACGGCTTGCAACACAATTACCTATTTTTTGCCAGGCATTCATTGTGGAACAAAAGTGATTTTCTCGGCGAGTTAAGCATTTTGAGTAATTTGCCGATTGCTTTCAGAACGGCTTGCATTGAAATTTTCTATTTTTTGCCAGACATTCATTGTGGGGAAAAAAGTAATTTTCTCGGCGCGTTAAGCATTTTGAGTAATTCGCCGATTGGTTTCAGAACAGCTTGCAACACAATTAACTATTTTTTGCCAGGCATTCATTGCGGAACACAAGTGATTTTCTCGGTGAGTTAAGCATTTTGAGTAATTTGCCGATTGGTTTCAGAACGGCTTGCATCACAATTAACTATTTTTTGCCAGGCATTCATTGTGGAACACAAGTGATTTTCTCGGCGCGTTAAGCATTTTGAGTAATTCGCCGATTGGTTTCAGAACGGCTTGCAACACAATTAACTATTTTTTGCCAGGCATTCATTGTGGAACAAACGTGATTTTCTCGGCGAGTTAAGCATTTTGAGCAATTTGCCGATTGGTTTCAGAACGGCTTGCATTACAATTAACTATTTTTTGCAAGGCATTCATTGTGGAACAAAAGTGATTTTCACGGGGATTTAAGCATTTTGAGCAATTTGCCGATTGGTTTCAGAACGGCTAGCATTGAAATTTACTATTTTTTGCCAGACATGCATTGTGGAACAAAAGTGATTTTCTCGGCGAGTTCAGCATTTTGAGCAATTTGGCGATTGATTTCAGAACGGCTTGCATCACAATTAACTATTTTTTGCCAGGCATTCGTTGTGGAACAAAAGTGATTTTCTCGGCGAGTTAAGCATTTTGAGTAATTTGCCGATTGGTTTCAGAACGGCTTGCATTGAAATTTACTATTTTTTGCCAGACATTCATTGTGGAACAAAAGTGATTTTCAAGGGGAGTTAAGCATTTTGAGCAATTTGCCGATTGGTTTCAGAACGGCTTGCATTGAAATTTACTATTTTTTGGAGACATTCATTGTGGAACAAAAGTGATTTTCTCGGCGAGTTAAGCATTTTGAGTAATTTGCCGATTGATTTCAGAACGGCTTGCATCACAATTAACTATTTTTTGCCAGGCATTCATTGTGGAACAAAAGTGATTTTCACGGCGAGTTAAGCATTTTGAGCAATTTGCCGATTGCCTTCAGAACGGCTTGCATCACAATTAACTATTTTTTGCCAGACATTCATTGTGGAACAAAAGTGATTTTCTCGGCGCGTTAAGCATTTTGAATAATTTGCCGATTGGTTTCAGAACGGCTTGCAACACAGTTAACTATTTTTAGCCAGGCATTCATTGTGGAAGAAAAGTGATTTTTTCGGCGAGTTAAGCATTTTGAGTAATTTGCAGATTGCTTTCAGAACGGCTTGCATTGAAATTTACTATTTTTTCCCAGACATTCATTGTGGGAAAAAGGTGATTTTCTCGGCGAGTTAAGCAATTTGAGTAATTTGCCGATTGATTTCAGAACGGCTTGCATCACAATTAACTATTTTTTGCCAGGCATTCATTGTGGAACAAAAGTGATTTTCTCGGCGAGTTAAGCATTTTGAATAATTTGCCGATTGGTTTCAGAACGGCTTCCAACACAGTTAACTATTTTTTCCAGGCATTCATTGTGCAACAAAAGTGATTTTCTCGGCGAGTTAAGCATTTTGAGTAATTTGCCGATTGCTTTCAGAACGGCTTGCATTGAAATTTACTATTTTTTGCCAGACATTCATTGTGGGAAAAAAGTAATGTTCTCGGCGAGTTAAGCATTTTGAGTAATTTGCCGATTGGTTTCAGAACGGCTTGCATTGAAATTTACTATTTTTTGCCAGACATTCATTGTGGAACAAAAGCGATTTTCTCGGCGAGTTAAGCATTTTGAATAATTTGCCGATTGGTTTCAGAACGGCTCGCAACACAGTTAACTATTTTTCCCAGGCATTCATTGTGCAACAAAATTGATTTTCTCGGCGAGTTAAGCATTTTGAGTAATTTGCCGATTGCTTTCAGAACGGCTTGCATTGAAATTTACTATTTTTTGCCAGACATTGATTGTGGAACAAAAGTGATTTTCTCGGCGAGTTAAGCATTTTGAGTAATTTGCCGATTCGTTTCAGAACGGCTTGCAATACAATTAACTATTTTTTGCCAGTCTTTCATTGTGGAACCAAAGTGACTTTCTCGGCGAGTTCAGCATTTTCAGCAATTTGCCGATTGGTTTCAGAACGGCTTGCATCACAATTAACTATTTTTTGCCAGGCATTCATTGTGGAACAAAAGTGATTTTCTCGGCGAGTTAAGCATTTTGAGTAAGTTGCCGATTGGTTTCAGAACGGTTTGCATTGAAATTTACCATTTTTTGCCAGACATTCATTGTGGAACAAAAGTGATTTTCACGGGGAGTTAAGCATTTTGAGTAATTTGCCGATTGGTTTCAGAACGGCTTGCATCACAATTAACTATTTTTTGCCAGACATTCATTGTGGAACCACAGTGATTTTCACGGCGAGTTAAGCATTTTGAGTAATTTGCCGATTGGTTTCAGAACGGTTGCATCACAATTAACTATTTTTTGCCAGGCATTCATTGTGGAACAAACGTGATTTTCTCGGCGAGTTAAGCATTTTGAGCAATTTGCCGATTGGTTTCAGAACGGCTTGCATTACAATTAACTATTTTTTGCAAGGCATTCATTGTGGAACAAAAGTGATTTTCACGGGGAGTTAAGCATTTTGAGCAATTTGCCGATTGGTTTCAGAACGGCTTGCATTGAAATTTACTATTTTTTGCCAGACATTCATTGTGGAACAAAAGTGATTTTCTCGGCGAGTTAAGCATTTTGAGCAATTTGGCGATTGATTTCAGAACGGCTTGCATCACAATTAACTATTTTTTGCCAGGCATTCATTGTGGAACAAAAGTGATTTTCTCGGCGAGTTAAGCATTTTGAGTAATTTGCCGATTGGTTTCAGAACGGCTTGAATTAAAATTTACTATTTTTTGCCAGGCATTCATTGTGGCACAAAAGTGATTTTCACGGCGAGTTAAGCATTTGAGCAATTTGCCGATTGGTTTCAGAACGGCTTGCATTGAAATTTACTCTTTTTTGCAAGACATTCATTGAGGGGAAAAAGGTGATTTTCTCGGCGAGTTAAGCATTTTGAGTAATTTACCGATTCATTTCAGAACGGCCTGCATCACAATTAACTATTTTTTGCCAGGCATTCATTGTGCAACAAAAGTGATTTTCTCGGCGAGTTAAGCATTTTGAGCAATTTGCCGATTGGTTTCAGAATGGCTTGCATTACAATTAACTATTTTTTGCAAGGCATTCATTGTGGAACAAAAGTGATTTTCACGGGGAGTTAAGCATTTTGAGTAATTTGCCGATTCGTTTCAGAACGGCTTGCAATACAATTAACTATTTTTTGCCAGGCATTCATTGTGGAACAAAAGTGATTTTCACGGCGAGTTAAGCATTTGAGCAATTTGCCGATTGGTTTCTGAACGGCTTGCATTGAAATTTACTATTTTTTGCCAGACATTCATTGTGGAACAAAAGTGATTTTCTCGGCGAGTTCAGCATTTTGAGCAAATTGCCGATTGGTTTCAGAACGGCTTGCATTGAAATTTACTCTTTTTTGCAAGACATTCATTGAGGGGAAAAAGGTGATTTTCTCGGCGAGTTAAGCATTTTGAGTAATTTACCGATTCATTTCAGAACGGCCTGCATCACAATTAACTATTTTTTGCCAGGCATTCATTGTGCAACAAAAGTGATTTTCTCGGCGAGTTAAGCATTTTGAGCAATTTGCCGATTGGTTTCAGAATGGCTTGCATTACAATTAACTATTTTTTGCAAGGCATTCATTGTGGAACAAAAGTGATTTTCACGGGGAGTTAAGCATTTTGAGTAATTTGCCGATTCGTTTCAGAACGGCTTGCAATACAATTAACTATTTTTTGCCAGGCATTCATTGTTGAACAAAAGTGATTTTCTCGGCGAGTTCAGCATTTTGAGCAAATTGCCGATTGGTTTCAGAACGGCTTGCATTGAAATTTACTCTTTCTTGCAAGACATTCATTGAGGGGAAAAAGGTGATTTTCTCGGCGAGTTAAGCATTTTGAGTAATTTACCGATTCATTTCAGAATGGCTTGCATTACAATTAACTATTTTTTGCAAGGCATTCATTGTGGAACAAAAGTGATTTTCACGGGGAGTTAAGCATTTTGAGTAATTTGCCGATTCGTTTCAGAACGGCTTGCAATACAATTAACTATTTTTTGCCAGACATTCATTGTGGAACCAAAGTGACTTTCTCGGCCAGTTAAGCATTTTGAGCAATTTGCCGATTGGTTTCAGAACGGCTTGCATCACAATTAACTATTTTTTGCCAGGCATTCATTGTGGAACAAAAGTGATTTTCTCGGCGAGTTAAGCATTTTCAGTAATTTGCCGATTGGTTTCAGAACGGCTTGCATTGAAATTTACTATTTTTTGCCAGACATTCATTGTGGAACAAAAGTGATTTTCTCGGCGAGTTAAGCATTTTGAATAATTTGCCGATTGCTTTCAGAACGGCTTCCAACACAGTTAACTATTTTTTGCCAGGCATTCATTGTGCAACAAAAGTGATTTTCTCGGCGAGTTAAGCATTTTGAGTAATTTGCCGATTGCTTTCAGAACGGCTTGCATTGAAATTTACTATTTTTTGCCAGACATTCATTGTGGGAAAAAAGTAATGTTCTCGGCGAGTTAAGCATTTTGAGTAATTTGCCGATTGGTTTCAGAACGGCTTGCATCACAATTAACTATTTTTTGCCAGGCATTCATTGTGGAACAAAAGTGATTTTCTCGGCGAGTTAAGCATTTTGAGTAATTTCCGATTGGTTTCAGAACGGCTTGAATTAAAATTTACTATTTTTTCCAGACATTCATTGTGGCACAAAAGTGATTTTCACGGAGATTTAAGCATTTTGAGCAATTTGCCGATTGGTTTCTGAACGGCTTGCATTGAAATTTACTATTTTTTGCCAGACATTCATTGTGGAACAAAAGTGATTTTCTCGGCGAGTTCAGCATTTTGAGCAAATTGCCGATTGGTTTCAGAACGGCTTGCATTGAAATTTACTCTTTTTTGCAAGACATTCATTGAGGGGAAAAAGGTGATTTTCTCGGCGAGTTAAGCATTTTGAGTAATTTACCGATTCATTTCAGAACGGCCTGCATCACAATTAACTATTTTTTGCCAGGCATTCATTGTGGAACAAAAGTGATTTTCTCGGCGAGTTAAGCATTTTGAGTAATTTGCCGATTGGCTTCAGAACGGCTTGCATCACATTTAACTATTTTTTGCCAGTCGTTCATTGTGGAACACAAGCGATTTTCTAGGCGAGTTCAGCATTTGGAGTAATTTGCCGATTCCTTTCAGAACGGCTTGCAATACAATGAACTATTTTTTGCCAGACATTCATTGTGGAACCAAAGTGACTTTCTCGGCGAGTTAAGCATTTTGAATAATTTGCCGATTGCTGTCAGAACGGCTTCCAACACAGTTAACTATTTTTTGCCAGGCATTCATTGTGCAACAAAAGTCATTTTCTCGGCGAGTTAAGCATTTTGAGTAATTTGCCGATTGCTTTCAGAACGGCTTGCATTGAAATTTACTATTTTTTGCCATACATTCATTGTGGGAAAAAAGTAATGTTCTCGGCGAGTTAAGCATTTTGAGTAATTTGCCGATTGGTTTCAGAACGGCTTCCATCACAATTAACTATTTTTTGCCAGGCATTCATTGTGGAACAAAAGTGAGTTTCTCGGCGAGTTAAGCATTTTGAGTAATTTCCGATTGGTTTCAGAACGGCTTGAATTAAAATTTACTATTTTTTGCCAGGCATTCATTGTGGCACAAAAGTGATTTTCACGGCGAGTTAAGCATTTGAGCAATTTGCCGATTGGTTTCTGAACGGCTTGCATTGAAATTTACTATTTTTTGCCAGACATTCATTGTGGAACAAAAGTGATTTTCTCGGCGAGTTCAGCATTTGAGCAAATTGCCGATTGGTTTCAGAACGGCTTGCATTGAAATTTACTCTTTCTTGCAAGACATTCATTGAGGGGAAAAAGGTGATTTTCTCGGCGAGTTAAGCATTTTGAGTAATTTACCGATTCATTTCAGAACGGCCTGCATCACAATGAACTATTTTTTGCCAGGCATTCATTGTGCAACAAAAGTGATTTTCTCGGCGAGTTAAGCATTTTGAGCAATTTGCCGATTGGTTTCAGAATGGCTTGCATTACAATTAACTATTTTTTGCAAGGCATTCATTGTGGAACAAAAGTGATTTTCACGGGGAGTTAAGCATTTTGAGTAATTTGCCGATTCGTTTCAGAACGGCTTGCAATACAATTAACTATTTTTTGCCAGACATTCATTGTGGAACCAAAGTGACTTTCTCGGCCAGTATAGCATTTTGAGCAATTTGCCGATTGGTTTCAGAACGGCTTGCATCACAATTAACTATTTTTTGCCAGGCATTCATTGTGGAACAAAAGTGATTTTCTCGGCGAGTTAAGCATTTTCAGTAATTTGCCGATTGGTTTCAGAACGGCTTGCATTGAAATTTGCTATTTTTTGCCAGACATTCATTGTGGAACAAAAGTGATTTTCTCGGCGAGTTAAGCATTTTGAATAATTTGCCGATTGCTTTCAGAACGGCTTCCAACACAGTTAACTATTTTTTGCCAGGCATTCATTGTGCAACAAAAGTGATTTTCTCGGCGAGTTAAGCATTTTGAGTAATTTGCCGATTGGTTTCAGAACGGCTTGCATCACAATTAACTATTTTTTGCCAGGCATTCATTGTGGAACAAAAGTGATTTTCTCGGCGAGTTAAGCATTTTGCCGATTGGTTTCAGAACGGCTTGCATTAAAATTTACTATATTTTGCATGACATTCATTGAGGGAAAAAGGTGATTTTCACAGGGAGTAAAGCATTTTGAGTAATTTGCCGATTGGTTTCAGAACGGCTCGCATTGAAATTTACTATTTTTTGCCTGACATTCATTGTGGGAAAAAGGTGATTTTCTCGGCGAGTTCAGCATTTTGATGTAATTTGCCGATTGATTTCAGAACGGCCTGCATCACAATTAACTATTTTTTGCCAGGCGTTCATTGTGGAACACAAGTGATTTTCTCGGCGAGTTAAGCATTTTGAGTAATTTGCCGATTGGTTTCAGAACGGCTTGCATCAGAATTTACTATTTTTTGCCAGGCATTCATTGTGCAACAAAAGTGATTTTCTCGGCGAGTTAAGCATTTTGAGTAATTTGCCGATTGCTCTCAGAACGGCTTGCATTGAAATTTACTATTTTTTGCCAGACATTCATTGTGGGAAAAAAGTAATTTTCTCGGCGAGTTAAATTTTTTAGTAATTTGCCGATTGGTTTCAGAACGGCTTGCATCACAATTAACTATTTTTTGCCCGGCATTCATTGTGGCACAAAAGTGAGTTTCAAGGCGAGTTAAGCATTTTGAGAAATTTGCCGATTGCTTTCTGAACGGCTTGCATTGAAATTTACTATTTTTTGCCAGACATTCATTGTGGAACAAAAGTGATTTTCTCGGCGAGTTAAGCATTTTGAGCAATTTGCCGATTGGTTTCAGAACGGCTTGCATTGAAATTTACTATTTTTTGCAAGACATTCATTGAGGGAAAAGGGTGATTTCCTCGGCGTGTTAAGCATTTGAGTAATTTACCAATTGGTTTCAGAACGGCTTGCATTAAACTTTACTATTTTTTGCCAGGCATTCATTGTGGAACAAAAGTGATTTTCTCGGCCAGTTAAGCATTTTGAGTAATTTGCCGATTGGTTTCAGAACGGATTGCATTAAAATTTACTATTTTTTGCCAGACATTCATTGTGGAACTAAAGTGATTTTCTCGGCGAGTTGAGCATTTTGAGTAATTTGCCGATTGGTTTCAGAACGGCTTGCATCACAATTAACTATTTTTTGCCAGGCATTCATTGTGGAACAAAAGTGATTTTCTCGGCGAGTTAAGCATTTTGAGTAATTTGCCGATTGCTTTCAGAACGGCTTGCAACACAATTAACTATTTTTTGCCAGGCATTCATTGTGGAACAAAAGTGATTTTCTCGGCGAGTTAAGCATTTTGAGTAATTTGCCGATTGCTTTCAGAACGGCTTGCATTGAAATTTTCTATTTTTTGCCAGACATTCATTGTGGGGAAAAAAGTAATTTTCTCGGCGCGTTAAGCATTTTGAGTAATTCGCCGATTGGTTTCAGAACAGCTTGCAACACAATTAACTATTTTTTGCCAGGCATTCATTGCGGAACACAAGTGATTTTCTCGGTGAGTTAAGCATTTTGAGTAATTTGCCGATTGGTTTCAGAACGGCTTGCATCACAATTAACTATTTTTTGCCAGGCATTCATTGTGGAACACAAGTGATTTTCTCGGCGCGTTAAGCATTTTGAGTAATTCGCCGATTGGTTTCAGAACGGCTTGCAACACAATTAACTATTTTTTGCCAGGCATTCATTGTGGAACAAACGTGATTTTCTCGGCGAGTTAAGCATTTTGAGCAATTTGCCGATTGGTTTCAGAACGGCTTGCATTACAATTAACTATTTTTTGCAAGGCATTCATTGTGGAACAAAAGTGATTTTCACGGGGATTTAAGCATTTTGAGCAATTTGCCGATTGGTTTCAGAACGGCTAGCATTGAAATTTACTATTTTTTGCCAGACATGCATTGTGGAACAAAAGTGATTTTCTCGGCGAGTTCAGCATTTTGAGCAATTTGGCGATTGATTTCAGAACGGCTTGCATCACAATTAACTATTTTTTGCCAGGCATTCGTTGTGGAACAAAAGTGATTTTCTCGGCGAGTTAAGCATTTTGAGTAATTTGCCGATTGGTTTCAGAACGGCTTGCATTGAAATTTACTATTTTTTGCCAGACATTCATTGTGGAACAAAAGTGATTTTCAAGGGGAGTTAAGCATTTTGAGCAATTTGCCGATTGGTTTCAGAACGGCTTGCATTGAAATTTACTATTTTTTGGAGACATTCATTGTGGAACAAAAGTGATTTTCTCGGCGAGTTAAGCATTTTGAGTAATTTGCCGATTGATTTCAGAACGGCTTGCATCACAATTAACTATTTTTTGCCAGGCATTCATTGTGGAACAAAAGTGATTTTCTCGGCGAGTTAAGCATTTTGAGTAATTTGCCGATTGATTTCAGAACGGCTTGCATCACAATTAACTATTTTTTGCAAGGCATTCATTGTGGAACAAAAGTGATTTTCTCGGCGAGTTAAGCATTTTGAGTAATTTGCCGATTCGTTTCAGAACGGCTTGCAATACAATTAACTAATTTTTGCCAGTCTTTCATTGTGGAATCAAAGTGACTTTCTCGGCGAGTTCAGCATTTTCAGCAATTTGCCGATTGGTTTCAGAACGGCTTGCATCACAATTAACTATTTTTTGCCAGACATTCATTGTGGCACAAAAGTGATTTTCACGGCGAGTTAAGCATTTTGAGCAATTTGCCGATTGGCTTCAGAACGGCTTGCATCACAATTAACTATTTTTTGCCAGACATTCATTGTGGAACAAAAGTGATTTTCTCGGCGTGTTAAGCATTTTGAATAATTTGCCGATTGGTTTCAGAACGGCTTGCAACACAGTTAACTATTTTTAGCCAGGCATTCATTGTGGAAGAAAAGTGATTTTTTCGGCGAGTTAAGCATTTTGAGTAATTTGCAGATTGCTTTCAGAACGGCTTGCATTGAAATTTACTATTTTTTCCCAGACATTCATTGTGGGAAAAAGGTGATTTTCTCGGCGAGTTAAGCAATTTGAGTAATTTGCCGATTGATTTCAGAACGGCTTGCATCACAATTAACTATTTTTTGCCAGGCATTCATTGTGGAACAAAAGTGATTTTCTCGGCGAGTTAAGCATTTTGAATAATTTGCCGATTGCTTTCAGAACGGCTTCCAACACAGTTAACTATTTTTTGCCAGGCATTCATTGTGCAACAAAAGTGATTTTCTCGGCGAGTTAAGCATTTTGAGTAATTTGCCGATTGCTTTCAGAACGGCTTGCATTGAAATTTACTATTTTTTGCCAGACATTCATTGTGGGAAAAAAGTAATGTTCTCGGCGAGTTAAGCATTTTGAGTAATTTGCCGATTGGTTTCAGAACGGCTTGCATTGAAATTTACTATTTTTTGCCAGACATTCATTGTGGAACAAAAGCGATTTTCTCGGCGAGTTAAGCATTTTGAATAATTTGCCGATTGGTTTCAGAACGGCTCGCAACACAGTTAACCATTTTTTCCCAGGCATTCATTGTGCAACAAAATTGATTTTCTCGGCGAGTTAAGCATTTTGAGTAATTTGCCGATTGCTTTCAGAACGGCTTGCATTGAAATTTACTATTTTTTGCCAGACATTGATTGTGGAACAAAAGTGATTTTCTCGGCGAGTTAAGCATTTTGAGTAATTAGCCGATTGATTTCAGAACGGCTTGCATCACAATTAACTATTTTTTGCAAGGCATTCATTGTGGAACAAAAGTGATTTACTCGGCGAGTTAAGCATTTTGAGTAATTTGCCGATTCGTTTCAGAACGGCTTGCAATACAATTAACTATTTTTTGCCAGTCTTTCATTGTGGAACCAAAGTGACTTTCTCGGCGAGTTCAGCATTTTCAGCAATTTGCCGATTGGTTTCAGAACGGCTTGCATCACAATTAACTATTTTTTGCCAGGCATTCATTGTGGAACAAAAGTGATTTTCTCGGCGAGTTAAGCATTTTGAGTAAGTTGCCGATTGGTTTCAGAACGGTTTGCATTGAAATTTACCATTTTTTGCCAGACATTCATTGTGGAACAAAAGTGATTTTCACGGGGAGTTAAGCATTTTGAGTAATTTGCCGATTGGTTTCAGAACGGCTTGCATCACAATTAACTATTTTTTGCCAGACATTCATTGTGGAACCACAGTGATTTTCACGGCGAGTTAAGCATTTTGAGTAATTTGCCGATTGGTTTCAGAACGGTTGCATCACAATTAACTATTTTTTGCCAGGCATTCATTGTGGAACAAACGTGATTTTCTCGGCGAGTTAAGCATTTTGAGCAATTTGCCGATTGGTTTCAGAACGGCTTGCATTACAATTAACTATTTTTTGCAAGGCATTCATTGTGGAACAAAAGTGATTTTCACGGGGAGTTAAGCATTTTGAGCAATTTGCCGATTGGTTTCAGAACGGCTTGCATTGAAATTTACTATTTTTTGCCAGACATTCATTGTGGAACAAAAGTGATTTTCTCGGCGAGTTAAGCATTTTGAGCAATTTGGCGATTGATTTCAGAACGGCTTGCATCACAATTAACTATTTTTTGCCAGGCATTCATTGTGGAACAAAAGTGATTTTCTCGGCGAGTTAAGCATTTTGAGCAATTTGCCGATTGGTTTCAGAACGGCTTGCATTGAAATTTACTATTTTTTGCCAGACATTCATTGTGGACCAAAAGTGATTTTCAAGGGGAGTTAAGCATTTTGAGCAATTTGCCGATTGGTTTCAGAACGGCTTGCATTGAAATTTACTATTTTTTGACAGACATTCATTGTTGAACAAAAGTGATTTTCTCGGCGAGTTAAGCATTTTGAGTAATTTGCCGATTGATTTAAGAACGGCTTGCATCACAATTAACTATTTTTTGCCAGGCATTCATTGTGGAACAAAATTGATTTTCTCGGCGAGTTAAGCATTTTGAGTAATTAGCCGATTGATTTCACAACGGCTTGCATCACAATTAACCATTTTTTGCAAGGCATTCATTGTGGAACAAACGTGATTTTCTCGGCGAGTTAAGCATTTTGAGCAATTTGCCGATTGGTTTCAGAACGGCTTGCATTACAATTAACTATTTTTTGCAAGGCATTCATTGTGGAACAAAAGTGATTTTCACGGGGAGTTCAGCATTTTGAGCAATTTGCCGATTGGTTTCAGAACGGCTTGCATTGAAATTTACTATTTTTTGCCAGACATGCATTGTGGAACAAAAGTGATTTTCTCGGCGAGTTAAGCATTTTGAGCAATTTGGCGATTGATTTCAGAACGGCTTGCATCACAATTAACTATTTTTTGCCAGGCATTCGTTGTGGAACAAAAGTGATTTTCTCGGCGAATTAAGCATTTTGAGTAATTTGCCGATTGGTTTCAGAACGGCTTGCATTGAAATTTACTATTTTTTGCCAGACATTCATTGTGGAACAAAAGTGATTTTCAAGGGGAGTTAAGCATTTTGAGCAATTTGCCGATTGGTTTCAGAACGGCTTGCATTGAAATTTACTATTTTTTGCCAGACATTCATTGTGGAACAAAAGTGATTTTCTCGGCGAGTTAAGCATTTTGAGTAATTTGCCGATTGATTTTAGAACGGCTTGCATTACAATTAACTATTTTTTGCCAGGCATTCATTGTGGAACAAAAGTGATTTTCTCGGCGAGTTCAGCATTTTGAGTAATGAGCCGATTCGTTTCAGAACGGCTTGCAATACAATTAACTAATTTTTGCCAGTCTTTCATTGTGGAACAAAAGTGATTTTCTCGGCGAGTTCAGCATTTTGAGTAATTTGCCGATTGATTTCAGAACGGCTTGCATCACAATTAACTATTTTTTGCAAGGCATTCATTGTGGAACAAAAGTGATTTTCTCGGCGAGTTAAGCATTTTGAGTAATTTGCCGATTCGTTTCAGAACGGCTTGCAATACAATTAACTAATTTTTGCCAGTCTTTCATTGTGGAATCAAAGTGACTTTCTCGGCGAGTTCAGCATTTTCAGTAATTTGCCGATTGGTTTCAGAACGGCTTGCATCACAATTAACTATTTTTTGCCAGACATTCATTGTGGCACAAAAGTGATTTTCACGGCGAGTTAAGCATTTTGAGCAATTTGCCGATTGGTTTCTGAACGACTTGCATTGAAATTTACTATTTTTTGCCAGGCATTCATTGTGGAACAAAAGTGATTTTCTCGGCGAGTTAAGCATTTTGAGCAAATTGCCGATTGGTTTCAGAACGGCTTGCATTGAAATTTACTCTTTTTTGCAAGACATTCATTGAGGGGAAAAAGGTGATGTTCTCGGCGAGTTAAGCATTTTGAGTAATTTACCGATTCATTTCAGAACGGCCTGCATCACAATTAACTATTTTTTGCCAGGCATTCATTGTGGAACAAAAGTGATTTTCTCGGCGAGTTAAGCATTTTGAGTAATTTGCCGATTGGCTTCAGAACGGCTTGCATCACAATTAACTATTTTTTGCCAGACATTCATTGTGGAACAAAAGTGATTTTCTCGGCGTGTTAAGCATTTTGAATAATTTGCCGATTGGTTTCAGAACGGCTTGCAACACAGTTAACTATTTTTTAGCCAGGCATTCATTGTGGAACAAAAGTGATTTTTTCGGCGAGTTAAGCATTTTGAGTAATTTGCAGATTGCTTTCAGAACGGCTTGCATTGAAATTTACTATTTTTTGCCAGACATTCATTGTGGGAAAAAGGTGATTTTCTCGGCGAGTTAAGCAATTTGAGTAATTTGCCGATTGATTTCAGAACGGCTTGCATCACAATTAACTATTTTTTGCCAGGCATTCATTGTGGAACAAAAGTGATTTTCTCGGCGAGTTAAGCATTTTGAATAATTTGCCGATTGGTTTCAGAACGGCTTCCAACACAGTTAACTATTTTTTGCAAGGCATTCATTGTGGAACAAAAGTGATTTTCTCGGCGAGTTAAGCATTTTGAGTAATTTGCCGATTCGTTTCAGAACGGCTTGCAATACAATTAACTAATTTTTGCCAGTCTTTCATTGTGGAATCAAAGTGACTTTCTCGGCGAGTTCAGCATTTTCAGCAATTTGCCGATTGGTTTCAGAACGGCTTGCATCACAATTAACTATTTTTTGCCAGACATTCATTGTGGCACAAAAGTGATTTTCACGGCGAGTTAAGCATTTTGAGCAATTTGCCGATTGGTTTCTGAACGACTTGCATTGAAATTTACTATTTTTTGCCAGGCATTCATTGTGGCACAAAAGTGATTTTCTCGGCGAGTTAAGCATTTTGAGCAAATTGCCGATTGGTTTCAGAACGGCTTGCATTGAAATTTACTCTTTTTTGCAAGACATTCATTGAGGGGAAAAAGGTGATGTTCTCGGCGAGTTAAGCATTTTGAGTAATTTACCGATTCATTTCAGAACGGCCTGCATCACAATTAACTATTTTTTGCCAGGCATTCATTGTGGAACAAAAGTGATTTTCTCGGCGAGTTAAGCATTTTGAGTAATTTGCCGATTGGCTTCAGAACGGCTTGCATCACAATTAACTATTTTTTGCCAGACATTCATTGTGGAACAAAAGTGATTTTCTCGGCGTGTTAAGCATTTTGAATAATTTGCCGATTGGTTTCAGAACGGCTTGCAACACAGTTAACTATTTTTTAGCCAGGCATTCATTGTGGAACAAAAGTGATTTTTTCGGCGAGTTAAGCATTTTGAGTAATTTGCAGATTGCTTTCAGAACGGCTTGCATTGAAATTTACTATTTTTTGCCAGACATTCATTGTGGGAAAAAGGTGATTTTCTCGGCGAGTTAAGCAATTTGAGTAATTTGCCGATTGATTTCAGAACGGCTTGCATCACAATTAACTATTTTTTGCCAGGCATTCATTGTGGAACAAAAGTGATTTTCTCGGCGAGTTAAGCATTTTGAATAATTTGCCGATTGGTTTCAGAACGGCTTCCAACACAGTTAACTATTTTTTGCCAGGCATTCATTGTGCAACAAAAGTGATTTTCTCGGCGAGTTAAGCATTTTGAGTAATTTGCCGATTGCTTTCAGAACGGCTTGCATTGAAATTTACTATTTTTTGCCAGACATTCATTCTGGGAAAAAAGTAATGTTCTCGGCGAGTTAAGCATTTTGAGTAATTTGCCGATTGGTTTCAGAACGGCTTGCATTGAAATTTACTATTTCTTGCCAGACATTCATTGTGGAACAAAAGTGATTTTCTCGGCGAGTTAAGCATTTTGAATAATTTGCCGATTGGTTTCAGAACGGCTTGCAACACAGTTAACTATTTTTTCCCAGGCATTCATTGTGCAACAAAATTGATTTTCTCGGCGAGTTAAGCATTTTGAGTAATTTGCCGATTGGTTTCAGAACGGCTTGCATTGAAATTTACTATTTTTTGCCAGACATTCATTGTGGAACAAAAGTGATTTTCTCGGCGAGTTAAGCATTTTGAGTAATTAGCCGATTGATTTCAGAACGGCTTGCATCACAATTAACTATTTTGTGCAAGGCATTCATTGTGGAACAAACGTGATTTTCTCGGCGAGTTAAGCATTTTGAGCAATTTGCCGATTGGTTTCAGAACGGCTTTGCATTACAATTAACTATTTTTTGCAAGGCATTCATTGTGGAACAAAAGTGATTTTCACGGGGAGTTAAGCATTTTGAGCAATTTGCCGATTGGTTTCAGAACGGCTTGCATTGAAATTTACTATTTTTTGCCAGACATGCATTGTGGAACAAAAGTGATTTTCTCGGCGAGTTAAGCATTTTGAGCAATTTGCCGATTGGTTTCAGAACGGCTTGCATTGAAATTTACTATTTTTTGCCAGCCATTCATTGTGGAACAAAAGTGATTTTCTCGGCGAGTTAAGCATTTTGAGTAATTTGCCGATTGATTTCAGAACGGCTTGCATCACAATTAACTATTTTTTGCCAGGCATTCATTGTGGAACAAAAGTGATTTTCTCGGCGAGTTAAGCATTTTGAGTAATTAGCCGATTGATTTCAGAACGGCTTGCATCACAATTAACTATTTTTTGCAAGGCATTCATTGTGGAACAAAAGTGATTTTCTCGGCGAGTTAAGCATTTTGAGTAAGTTGCCGATTGGTTTCAGAACGGTTTGCATTGAAATTTACCATTTTTTGCCAGACATTCATTGTGGAACAAAAGTGATTTTCACGGGGAGTTAAGCATTTTGAGTAATTTGCCGATTGGTTTCAGAACGGCTTGCATCACAATTAACTATTTTTTGCCAGACATTCATTGTGGAACCACAGTGATTTTCACGGCGAGTTAAGCATTTTGAGTAATTTGCCGATTGGTTTCAGAACGGTTGCATCACAATTAACTATTTTTTGCCAGGCATTCATTGTGGAACAAACGTGATTTTCTCGGCGAGTTAAGCATTTTGAGCAATTTGCCGATTGGTTTCAGAACGGCTTGCATTACAATTAACTATTTTTTGCAAGGCATTCATTGTGGAACAAAAGTGATTTTCACGGGGAGTTAAGCATTTTGAGCAATTTGCCGATTGGTTTCGGAACGGCTTGCATTGAAATTTACTATTTTTTGCCAGACATTCATTGTGGAACAAAAGTGATTTTCTCGGCGAGTTAAGCATTTTGAGCAATTTGGCGATTGATTTCAGAACGGCTTGCATCACAATTAACTATTTTTTGCCAGGCATTCATTGTGGAACAAAAGTGATTTTCTCGGCGAGTTAAGCATTTTGAGTAATTTGCCGATTGGTTTCAGAACGGCTTGCATTGAAATTTACTATTTTTTGCCAGACATTCATTGTGGACCAAAAGTGATTTTCAAGGGGAGTTAAGCATTTTGAGCAATTTGCCGATTGGTTTCAGAACGGCTTGCATTGAAATTTACTATTTTTTGCCAGACATTCATTGTTGAACAAAAGTGATTTTCTCGGCGAGTTAAGCATTTTGAGTAATTTGCCGATTGATTTAAGAACGGCTTGCATCACAATTAACTATTTTTTGCCAGGCATTCATTGTGGAACAAAATTGATTTTCTCGGCGAGTTAAGCATTTTGAGTAATTAGCCGATTGATTTCACAACGGCTTGCATCACAATTAACCATTTTTTGCAAGGCATTCATTGTGGAACAAACGTGATTTTCTCGGCGAGTTAAGCATTTTGCGCAATTTGCCGATTGGTTTCAGAACGGCTTGCATTACAATTAACTATTTTTTGCAAGGCATTCATTGTGGAACAAAAGTGATTTTCACGGGGAGTTCAGCATTTTGAGCAATTTGCCGATTGGTTTCAGAACGGCTTGCATTGAAATTTACTATTTTTTGCCAGACATGCATTGTGGAACAAAAGTGATTTTCTCGGCGAGTTAAGCATTTTGAGCAATTTGGCGATTGATTTCAGAACGGCTTGCATCACAATTAACTATTTTTTGCCAGGCATTCGTTGTGGAACAAAAGTGATTTTCTCGGCGAGTTAAGCATTTTGAGTAATTTGCCGATTGGTTTCAGAACGGATGGAATTGAAATTTACTATTTTTTGCCAGACATTCATTGTGGAACAAAAGTGATTTTCAAGGGGAGTTAAGCATTTTGAGCAATTTGCCGATTGGTTTCAGAACGGCTTGCATTGAAATTTACTATTTTTTGCCAGACATTCATTGTGGAACAAAAGTGATTTTCTCGGCGAGTTAAGCATTTTGAGTAATTTGCCGATTGATTTCAGAACGGCTTGCATCACAATTAACTATTTTTTGCCAGGCATTCATTGTGGAACAAAAGTGATTTTCTCGGCGAGTTCAGCATTTTGAGTAATGAGCCGATTGAATTCAGAACGGCTTGCATCACAATTAACTATTTTTTGCAAGGCATTCATTGTGGAACAAAAGTGATTTTCTCGGCGAGTTAAGCATTTTGAGTAATTTGCCGATTCGTTTCAGAACGGCTTGCAATACAATTAACTAATTTTTGCCAGTCTTTCATTGTGGAATCAAAGTGACTTTCTCGGCCAGTTCAGCATTTTCAGCAATTTGCCGATTGGTTTCAGAACGGCTTGCATCACAATTAACTATTTTTTGCCAGACATTCATTGTGGCACAAAAGTGATTTTCACGGCGAGTTAAGCATTTTGAGCAATTTGCCGATTGGTTTCTGAACGACTTGCATTGAAATTTACTATTTTTTGCCAGGCATTCATTGTGGAACAAAAGTGATTTTCTCGGCGAGTTAAGCATTTTGAGCAAATTGCCGATTGGTTTCAGAACGGCTTGCATTGAAATTTACTCTTTTTTGCAAGACATTCATTGAGGGGAAAAAGGTGATGTTCTCGGCGAGTTAAGCATTTTGAGTAATTTACCGATTCATTTCAGAACGGCCTGCATCACAATTAACTATTTTTTGCCAGGCATTCATTGTGGAACAAAAGTGATTTTCTCGGCGAGTTAAGCATTTTGAGTAATTTGCCGATTGGCTTCAGAACGGCTTGCATCACAATTAACTATTTTTTGCCAGACATTCATTGTGGAACAAAAGTGATTTTCTCGGCGTGTTAAGCATTTTGAATAATTTGCCGATTGGTTTCAGAACGGCTTGCAACACAGTTAACTATTTTTTAGCCAGGCATTCATTGTGGAACAAAAGTGATTTTTTCGGCGAGTTAAGCATTTTGAGTAATTTGCAGATTGCTTTCAGAACGGCTTGCATTGAAATTTACTATTTTTTGCCAGACATTCATTGTGGGAAAAAGGTGATTTTCTCGGCGAGTTAAGCAATTTGAGTAATTTGCCGATTGATTTCAGAACGGCTTGCATCACAATTAACTATTTTTTGCCAGGCATTCATTGTGGAACAAAAGTGATTTTCTCGGCGAGTTAAGCATTTTGAATAATTTGCCGATTGGTTTCAGAACGGCTTCCAACACAGTTAACTATTTTTTGCCAGGCATTCATTGTGCAACAAAAGTGATTTTCTCGGCGAGTTAAGCATTTTGAGTAATTTGCCGATTGCTTTCAGAACGGCTTGCATTGAAATTTACTATTTTTTGCCAGACATTCATTGTGGGAAAAAAGTAATGTTCTCGGCGAGTTAAGCATTTTGAGTAATTTGCCGATTGGTTTCAGAACGGCTTGCATTGAAATTTACTATTTTTTGCCAGACATTCATTGTGGACCAAAAGTGATTTTCAAGGGGAGTTAAGCATTTTGAGCAATTTGCCGATTGGTTTCAGAATGGCTTGCATTGAAATTTACTATTTTTTGCCAGACATTCATTGTGGAACAAAAGTGATTTTCTCGGCGAGTTATGCATTTTGAGTAATTTGCCGATTGATTTCAGAACGGCTTGCATCACAATTAACTATTTTTTGCCAGGCATTCATTGTGGAACAAAATTGATTTTCTCGGCGAGTTAAGCATTTTGAGTAATTAGCCGATTGATTTCAGAACGGCTTGCATCACAATTAACTATTTTTTGCAAGGCATTCATTGTGGAACAAACGTGATTTTCTCGGCGAGTTAAGCATTTTGAGCAATTTGCCGATTGGTATCAGAACGGCTTTGCATTACAATTAACTATTTTTTGCAAGGCATTCATTGTGGAACAAAAGTGATTTTCACGGGGAGTTAAGCATTTTGAGCAATTTGCCGATTGGTTTCAGAACGGCTTGCATTGTAATTTACTATTTTTTGCCAGACATGCATTGTGGAACAAAAGTGATTTTCTCGGCGAGTTAAGCATTTTGATCAATTTGGCGATTGATTTCAGAACGGCTTGCATCACAATTGACTATTTTTTGCCAGGCATTCATTGTGGAACAAAAGTGATTTTCTCGGCGAGTTAAGCATTTTGAGTAATTTGCCGATTGGTTTCAGAACGGCTTGCATTGAAATTTACTATTTTTTGCCAGACATTCATTGTGGAACAAAAGTGATTTTCAAGGGGAGTTAAGCATTTTGAGCAATTTGCCGATTGGTTTCAGAACGGCTTGCATTGAAATTTACTATTTTTTGCCAGCCATTCATTGTGGAACAAAAGTGATTTTCTCGGCGAGTTAAGCATTTTGAGTAATTTGCCGATTGATTTCAGAACGGCTTGCATCACAATTAACTATTTTTTGCCAGGCATTCATTGTGGAACAAAAGTGATTTTCTAGGCGAGTTAAGCATTTTGAGTAATTAGCCGATTGATTTCAGAACGGCTTGCATCACAATTAACTATTTTTTGCAAGGCATTCATTGTGGAACAAAAGTGATTTTCTCGGCGAGTTAAGCATTTTGAGTAATTTGCCGATTCGTTTCAGAACGGCTTGCAATACAATTAACTATTTTTTGCCAGTCTTTCATTGTGGAACCAAAGTGACTTTCTCGGCGAGTTCAGCATTTTCAGCAATTTGCCGATTGGTTTCAGAACGGCTTGCATCACAATTAACTATTTTTTGCCAGGCATTCATTGTGGAACAAAAGTGATTTTTTCGGCGATTTATGCATTTTGAGTAATTTACAGATTGCTTTCAGAACGGCTTGCATTGAAATTTACTAATTTTTGCCAGACATTCATTGTGGGAAAAGGGTGATTTTCTCGGCGAGTTAAGCAATTTGAGTAATTTGCCGATTGATTTCAGAACGGCTTGCTTCACAATTAACTATTTTTTGCCAGGCATTCATTGTGAACAAAAGTGATTTTCTCGGCGAGTTAAGCATTTTGAGTAATTTGCTGATTGGTTTCAGAACGGCTTGCATTGAAATTTACTATTTTTTGCCAGACATTCATTGTGGAACAAAAGTGATTTTCTCGGCGAGTTAAGCATTTTGAATAATTTGCCGATTGGATTCAGAACGGCTTGCAATACAATTAACTATTTTTTGCCAGACATTCATTGTGGAACCAAAGTGACTTTCTCGGCGAGTTAAGAATTTTGAGCAATTTGCCGATTGGTTTCAGAACGGCTTGCATCACAATTCACTATTTTTTGCCAGGCATTCATTGTGGAACAAAAGTGATTTTTTCGGCGAGTTAAGCATTTTGAGTAATTTGCAGATTGCTTTCAGAACGGCTTGCATTGAAATTTACTATTTTTTGCCAGATATTCATTGTGGGAAAAAGGTGATTTTCTCGGCGAGTTAAGGAATTTGAGTAATTTGCCGATTGATTTCAGAACGGCTTGCATCACAATTAACTATTTTTTGCCAGGCAGTCATTGTGGAACAAAAGTGATTTTCTCGGCGAGTTAAGCAGTTTGAGTAATTTGCCGATTGGTTTCAGAACGGCTTGCATTGAAATTTTCTATTTTTTGCCAGACATTCATTGTGGAACAAAAGTGATTTTCTCGGCGAGTTAAGCATTTAGAATAATTTGCCGATTGGTTTCAGAACGGCTTGCAACACAGTTAACTATTTTTTGCCAGGCATTCATTGTGGAACAAAAGTGATTTTCACGGGGAGTTAAGCATTTTGAGAAATTTGCCGATTGGTTTCAGAACGGCTTGCATCACAATTAACTATTTTTTGCCAGACATTCATTGTGGAACCAAAGTGATTTTCACGGGGAGTTAAGCATTTAGAGCAATTTGCCGATTGGTTTCAGAACGGCTTGCATTGAAATTTACTATTTTTTGCCAGACATTCATTGTGGAACAAAAGTGATTTTCTCGGCGAGTTAAGCATTTTGAGCAATTTGCCGATTGGTTTCAGAACGGCTTGCATTACAATTAACTATTTTTTGCAAGGCATTCATTGTGGAACAAAAGTGATTTTCACGGTGAGTTAAGCATTTTGAGCAATTTGCCGATTGGTTTCAGAACGGCTTGCATTGAAATTTACTATTTTTTGCCAGACATTCATTGTGGAACAAAAGTGATTTTCTCGGCGAGTTAAGCATTTTGAGCAATTTGCCGATTGATTTCAGAACGGCTTGCATCACAATTAACTATTTTTTGCCAGGCATTCATTGTGGAACAAAAGTGATTTTCTCGGCGAGTTAAGCATTTTGAGTAATTTGCCGATTGGTTTCAGAACGGCTTGCATCACAATTAACTATTTTTTGCCAGGCATTCATTGTGGAACAAAAGTGATTTTCTCGGCGAGTTAAGCATTTTGAGTAATTTGCAGATTGCTTTCAGAACTGCTTGCATTGAAATTTACTATTTTTTGCCAGACATTCATTGTGGGAAAAAGGTGATTTTCTCGGCGAGTTAAGCAATTTGCGTAATTTGCCGATTGATTTCAGAACGGCTTGCATCACATTTAACTATTTTTTGCCAGGCATTCATTGTGGAACAAAAGTGATTTTCTCGGCGAGTTAAGCATTTTGAGTAATTTGCCGATTGGTTTCAGAACGGCTTGCATCACAATTAACTATTTTTTGCCAGACATTCATTGTGGGAAAAAGGTGATTTTCTCGGCGAGTTAAGCAATTTGAGTAATTTGCCGATTGATTTCAGAACGGCTTGCAATACAATTAACTATTTTTTCCCAGGCATTCATTGTGGAACAAAAGTGATTTTCTCGGCGAGTTAAGCATTTTGAGTAATTTGCCGATTGGTTTCAGAACGGCTTGCATTGAAATTTACTATTTTTTGCCAGACATTCATTGTGGAACAAAAGTGATTTTCTCGGCGAGTTAAGCATTTTGAGTAATTTGCCGATTGGTTTCAGAACGGCTTGCATCACAATTAACTGTTTTTTGTCAGGCATTCATTGTGGAACAAAAGTGATTTTCTCGGCGAGTTAAGCATTTTGAGTAATTTGCCGATTGGGTTCAGAACGTCTTGCATCAAAATGAACTATTTTTTGCCAGACATTCATTGTGGAACAAAAGCGATTTTCTCGGAGAGTTAAGCATTTTGAGCAATGTGCCGATTGGTGTCAGAACGGCTTGCATCACAAATCACTATTTTTTGCCAGGCATTCATTGTGGAACAAAAGTGATTTTCTCGGCGAGTTAAGCATTTTGAGTAATTTGCCGATTGGTTTCAGAACGACTTGCATCACAATTAACTATTTTTTGCCAGGCATTCATTGTGGAACATAAGTAATTTTCTCGGCCAGTTAAGCATTTTGAGTAATTTGCCGATTGGTTTCAGAACGTCATTCATCAAAATTAACTATATTTTGCCAGGCTTTCATTGTGGGAAAAAAGTAATTTTCTCGGCGAGTTAAGCATTTTGAGTAATTTGCCGATTGGTTTCAGCACGTCTTGCATCAAAATTAACTATTTTTTGCCAGGCATTCATTGTTGGAAAACTCGGCGAGTTAAGCATTTTGAGTAATTTAACGACTTTAGATAAAATTTACTATTTTTTGCCAGACATTCATTGTGGAACAAAAGTGATTTTCACGGCGACTTAAGCATTTTGAGCAATTTGCCGATTGGTTTCAGAGCGGCTTGCATTGAAATTTACTATTTTTTGCCAGGCATTCATTGTGGAACAAAAGTGATTTTCTTGGCGAGTTAAGCATTTTGAGCAATTTGCCAATTGGTTTCAGAACGGCTTGCATTGAAATTTACTATTTTTTGCCAGACATTCATTGTGGGAAAAAGGTGATTTTCTCGACGAGTTAAGCATTTTGTGTAATTTGCCGATTGATTTCAGAACGGCTTGCATCACAATTAACTATTTTTTGCCAGGCATTCATTGTCGAACAAAAGTGATTTTCTGGGCGAGTTAAGCATTTTGAGTAATTTGCCGATTGGATTCAGAACGACTTGCATCACAATTAACTATTTTTTGCCAGGCGTTCATTGTGGAAGACAAGTAATTTTCTCGGCCAGTTAAGCATTTTGAGTAATTTGCCGATTGGTTTCAGAACGTCATTCATCAAAATTAACTATATTTTGCCAGGCTTTCATTGTGGGAAAAAAGTAATTTTCTCGGCGAGTTAAGCATTTTGAGTAATTTGCCGATTGGTTTCAGCACGTCTTGCATCAAAATTAACTATTTTTTGCCAGGCATTCATTGTTGGAAAATAGTGATTTTCTCGGCGAGTTAAGCATTTTGAGTAATTTAACGACTTTAGATAAAATTTACTATTTTTTGCCAGACATTCATTGTGGAACAAAAGTGATTTTCACGGCGAGTTAAGCATTTTGAGCAATTTGCCGATTGGTTTCAGAACGGCTTGCATTGAAATTTACTATTTTTTGCCAGACATTCATTGTGGGAAAAAGGTGATTTTCTCGACGAGTTAAGCATTTTGTGTAATTTGCCGATTGATTTCAGAACGGCTTGCATCACAATTAACTATTTTTTGCCAGGCATTCATTGTCGAACAAAAGTGATTTTCTGGGCGAGTTACGCATTTTGAGCAATTTGCCGATTGGTTTCAGAACGGCTTGCATTGAAATTTACTATTTGCTGCCAGACATTCGTTGTGGAACAAAAATGATTTTCTCGGCGAGTTAAGCATTTTGAGCAATTTGCCGATTGGTTTCAGAACGGCTTGCATTGAAATTTACTATTTTTTGACAGACATTCATTGTGGGAAAAAGGTGATTTTCTCGGCGAGTGAAGCATTTTCAGTAATTTGCCGATTGATTTCAGAACGGGTTGCATCACAATTAACTATTTTTTGCCAGGCGTTCATTGTGGAACAAAAGTGATTTTCTCGGCGAGTTAAGCATTTTGAGTAATTTACCGATTGGTTTCAGAACGGCTTGCATTAAAATTTACTATTTTTTGCCAGACATTCATTGTGGAACAAAAGTGATTTTCACGGCGAGTTAAGCATTTTGAGCAATTTGCCGATTGGTTTCAGAACGGCTTGCATTGAAATTTACAATTTTTTGCCAGACATTCATTGTGGAACAAAAGGGATTTTGTCGGCGAGTAAAGCATTTTGAGTAATTTGCCGATTGGTTTCAGAACGGCTTGCATTGAAATTTACTATTTATTGCCAGACATTCATTGTTGGACAAAAGTGATTTTCTCGGCGAGTTAAGCATTTTGAGCAATTTGCCGATTGGTTTCAGAACGGCTTGCATCAAAATTAACTATTTTTTGCCAGACATTCATTGTGGAACAAAAGTGATTTTCTTGGCGAGTTAAGCATTTTAAGCAATTTGCCGATTGGTTTCACAACGGCTTGCATTGAAATTTACTATTCTTTGCCAGACATTCATTGTGGGAAAAAGGTGATTTTCTCGACGAGTTAAGCATTTTGAGTAATTTGCCGATTGATTTCAGAACGGCTTGCATCACAATTAACTATTTTTTGCCAGGCATTCATTGTGGAACAAAAGTGATTTTCTCGGCGAGTTAAGCATTTTGAGTAATTTGCCGATTGGGTTCAGAACGTCTTGCATCAAAATGAACTATTTTTTGCCTGACATTCATTGTGGAACAAAAGTAATTTTCTCGGAGAGTTAAGCATTTTGAGCAAATTGCCGATTCGTTTCAGAACGGCTTGCAATACAATTAACTATTTTTTGCCAGTCTTTCATTGTGGAACCAAAGTGACTTTCTCGGCGAGTTCAGCATTTTCAGCAATTTGCCGATTGGTTTCAGAACGGCTTGCATCACAATTAACTATTTTTTGCCAGACATTCATTGTGGCACAAAAGTGATTTTCACGGCGAGTTAAGCATTTTGAGCAATTTGCCGATTGGTTTCAGAACGGCTTGCATTGAAATTTACTATTTTTTGCCAGACATTCATTGTGGAACAAAAGTGATTTTCTCGGCGAGTTAAGCATTTTGAGTAATTTGCCGATTGATTTCAGAACGGCTTGCATCACAATTAACTATTTTTTGCCAGGCATTCATTGTGGAACAAAAGTGATTTTCTCGGCGAGTTCAGCATTTTGAGTAATGAGCCGATTGAATTCAGAACGGCTTGCATCACAATTAACTATTTTTTGCAAGGCATTCATTGTGGAACAAAAGTGATTTTCTCGGCGAGTTAAGCATTTTGAGTAATTTGCCGATTCGTTTCAGAACGGCTTGCAATACAATTAACTAATTTTTGCCAGTCTTTCATTGTGGAATCAAAGTGACTTTCTCGGCGAGTTCAGCATTTTCAGCAATTTGCCGATTGGTTTCAGAACGGCTTGCATCACAATTAACTATTTTTTGCCAGACATTCATTGTGGCACAAAAGTGATTTTCACGGCGAGTTAAGCATTTTGAGCAATTTGCCGATTGGTTTCTGAACGACTTGCATTGAAATTTACTATTTTTTGCCAGGCATTCATTGTGGAACAAAAGTGATTTTCTCGGCGAGTTAAGCATTTTGAGCAAATTGCCGATTGGTTTCAGAACGGCTTGCATTGAAATTTACTCTTTTTTGCAAGACATTCATTGAGGGGAAAAAGGTGATGTTCTCGGCGAGTTAAGCATTTTGAGTAATTTACCGATTCATTTCAGAACGGCCTGCATCACAATTAACTATTTTTTGCCAGGCATTCATTGTGGAACAAAAGTGATTTTCTCGGCGAGTTAAGCATTTTGAGTAATTTGCCGATTGGCTTCAGAACGGCTTGCATCACAATTAACTATTTTTTGCCAGACATTCATTGTGGAACAAAAGTGATTTTCTCGGCGTGTTAAGCATTTTGAATAATTTGCCGATTGGTTTCAGATCGGCTTGCATCACAATTAACTATTTTTTGCCAGACATTCATTGTGGCACAAAAGTGATTTTCACGGCGAGTTAAGCATTTTGAGCAATTTGCCGATTGGTTTCAGAACGGCTTGCATTGAAATTTACTATTTTTTGCCAGACATTCATTGTGGAACAAAAGTGATTTTCACGGCGAGTTAAGCATTTTGAGTAATTTGCCGATTGATTTCAGAACGGCTTGCATCACAATTAACTATTTTTTGCCAGGCATTCATTGTGGAACAAAAGTGATTTTCTCGGCGAGTTCAGCATTTTGAGTAATGAGCCGATTGAATTCAGAACGGCTTGCATCACAATTAACTATTTTTTGCAAGGCATTCATTGTGGAACAAAAGTGATTTTCTCGGCGAGTTAAGCATTTTGAGTAATTTGCCGATTGGCTTCAGAACGGCTTGCATCACAATTAACTATTTTTTGCCAGACATTCATTGTGGAACAAAAGTGATTTTCTCGGCGTGTTAAGCATTTTGAATAATTTGCCGATTGGTTTCAGAACGGCTTGCAACACAGTTAACTATTTTTTAGCCAGGCATTCATTGTGGAACAAAAGTGATTTTTTCGGCGAGTTAAGCATTTTGAGTAATTTGCAGATTGCTTTCAGAACGGCTTGCATTGAAATTTACTATTTTTTGCCAGACATTCATTGTGGGAAAAAGGTGATTTTCTCGGCGAGTTAAGCAATTTGAGTAATTTGCCGATTGATTTCAGAACGGCTTGCATCACAATTAACTATTTTTTGCCAGGCATTCATTGTGGAACAAAAGTGATTTTCTCGGCGAGTTAAGCATTTTGAGTAATTTGCCGATTGGTTTCAGAACGGCTTGCATCACAATTAACTATTTTTTGCCAGGCATTCATTGTGGAACAAAAGTGATTTTCTCGGCGAGTTAAGCATTTTGAATAATTTGCCGATTGGTTTCAGAACGGCTTCCAACACAGTTAACTATTTTTTGCCAGGCATTCATTGTGCAACAAAAGTGATTTTCTCGGCGAGTTAAGCATTTTGAGTAATTTGCCGATTGCTTTCAGAACGGCTTGCATTGAAATTTACTATTTTTTGCCAGACATTCATTGTGGGAAAAAAGTAATGTTCTCGGCGAGTTAAGCATTTTGAGTAATTTGCCGATTGGTTTCAGAACGGCTTGCATTGAAATTTACTATTTTTTGCCAGACATTCATTGTGGAACAAAAGTGATTTTCTCGGCGAGTTAAGCATTTTGAATAATTTGCCGATTGGTTTCAGAACGGCTTGCAACACAGTTAACTATTTTTTCCCAGGCATTCATTGTGCAACAAAATTGATTTTCTCGGCGAGTTAAGCATTTTGAGTAATTTGCCGATTGGTTTCAGAACGGCTTGCATTGAAATTTACTATTTTTTGCCAGACATTCATTGTGGAACAAAAGTGATTTTCTCGGCGAGTTAAGCATTTTGAGCAATTTGGCGATTGATTTTAGAACGGCTTGCATCACAATTAACTATTTTTTGCCAGGCATTCATTGTGGAACAAAAGTGATTTTCTCGGCGAGTTAAGCATTTTTAGTAATTTGCCGATTGGTTTCAGAACGGCTTGCATTGAAATTTACTATTTTTTGCCAGACATTCATTGTGGACCAAAAGTGATTTTCAAGGGGAGTTAAGCATTTTGAGCAATTTGCCGATTGGTTTCAGAATGGCTTGCATTGAAATTTACTATTTTTTGCCAGACATTCATTGTGGAACAAAAGTGATTTTCTCGGCGAGTTAAGCATTTTGAGTAATTTGCCGATTGATTTCAGAACGGCTTGCATCACAATTAACTATTTTTTGCAAAGCATTCATTGTGGAACAAACGTGATTTTCTCGGCGAGTTAAGCATTTTGAGCAATTTGCCGATTGGTTTCAGAACGGCTTTGCATTACAATTAACTATTTTTTGCAAGGCATTCATTGTGGAACAAAAGTGATTTTCACGGGGAGTTAAGCATTTTGAGCAATTTGCCGATTGGTTTCAGAACGGCTTGCATTGAAATTTACTATTTTTTGCCAGACATGCATTGTGGAACAAAAGAGATTTTCTCGGCGAGTTAAGCATTTTGATCAATTTGGCGATTGATTTCAGAACGGCTTGCATCACAATTGACTATTTTTTGCCAGGCATTCATTGTGGAACAAAAGTGATTTTCTCGGCGAGTTAAGCATTTTGAGTAATTTGCCGATTGGTTTCAGAACGGGTTGCATCACAATTAACTATTTTTTGCCAGGCATTCATTGTCGAACAAAAGTGATTTTCTGGGCGAGTTAAGCATTTTGAGTAATTTGCCGATTGGATTCAGAACGACTTGCATCACAATTAACTATTTTTTGCCAGGCGTTCATTGTGGAAGACAAGTAATTTTCTCGGCCAGTTAAGCATTTTGAGTAATTTGCCGATTGGTTTCAGAACGTCATTCATCAAAATTAACTATATTTTGCCAGGCTTTCATTGTGGGAAAAAAGTAATTTTCTCGGCGAGTTAAGCATTTTGAGTAATTTGCCGATTGGTTTCAGCACGTCTTGCATCAAAATTAACTATTTTTTGCCAGGCATTCATTGTTGGAAAATAGTGATTTTCTCGGCGAGTTAAGCATTTTGAGTAATTTAACGACTTTAGATAAAATTTACTATTTTTTGCCAGACATTCAATGTGGAACAAAAGTGATTTTCACGGCGAGTTAAGCATTTTGAGCAATTTGCCGATTGGTTTCAGAGCGGCTTGCATTGAAATTTACTATTTTTTGCCAGGCATTCATTGTGGAACAAAAGTGATTTTCTTGGCGAGTTAAGCATTTTGAGCAATTTGCCGATTGGTTTCAGAACGGCTTGCATTGAAATTTACTATTTTTTGCCAGACATTCATTGTGGGAAAAAGGTGATTTTCTCGACGAGTTAAGCATTTTGTGTAATTTGCCGATTGATTTCAGAACGGCTTGCATCACAATTAACTATTTTTTGCCAGGCATTCATTGTCGAACAAAAGTGATTTTCTGGGCGAGTTACGCATTTTGAGCAATTTGCCGATTGGTTTCAGAACGGCTTGCATTGAAATTTACTATTTGCTGCCAGACATTCATTGTGGAACAAAAATGATTTTCTCGGCGAGTTAAGCATTTTGAGCAATTTGCCGATTGGTTTCAGAACGGCTTGCATTGAAATTTACTATTTTTTGACAGACATTCATTGTGGGAAAAAGGTGATTTTCTCGGCGAGTGAAGCATTTTCAGTAATTTGCCGATTGATTTCAGAACGGGTTGCATCACAATTAACTATTTTTTGCCAGGCGTTCATTGTGGAACAAAAGTGATTTTCTCGGCGAGTTAAGCATTTTGAGTAATTTACCGATTGGTTTCAGAACGGCTTGCATTAAAATTTACTATTTTTTGCCAGACATTCATTGTGGAACAAAAGTGATTTTCACGGCGAGTTAAGCATTTTGAGCAATTTGCCGATTGGTTTCAGAACGGCTTGCATTGAAATTTACTATTTTTTGCCAGACATTCATTGTGGAACAAAAGGAATTTTGTCGGCGAGTAAAGCATTTTGAGTAATTTGCCGATTGGTTTCACAACGGCTTGCATTGAAATTTACTATTCTTTGCCAGACATTCATTGTGGGAAAAAGGTGATTTTCTCGACGAGTTAAGCATTTTGAGTAATTTGCCGATTGATTTCAGAACGGCTTGCATCACAATTAACTATTTTTTGCCAGGCATTCATTGTGGAACAAAAGTGATTTTCTCGGCGAGTTAAGCATTTTGAGTAATTTGCCGATTGGGTTCAGAACGTCTTGCATCAAAATGAACTATTTTTTGCCTGACATTCATTGTGGAACAAAAGTAATTTTCTCGGAGAGTTAAGCATTTTGAGCAAATTGCCGATTCGTTTCAGAACGGCTTGCAATACAATTAACTATTTTTTGCCAGTCTTTCATTGTGGAACCAAAGTGACTTTCTCGGCGAGTTCAGCATTTTCAGCAATTTGCCGATTGGTTTCAGAACGGCTTGCATCACAATTAACTATTTTTTGCCAGACATTCATTGTGGCACAAAAGTGATTTTCACGGCGAGTTAAGCATTTTGAGCAATTTGCCGATTGGTTTCAGAACGGCTTGCATTGAAATTTACTATTTTTTGCCAGACATTCATTGTGGAACAAAAGTGATTTTCTCGGCGAGTTAAGCATTTTGAGTAATTTGCCGATTGATTTCAGAACGGCTTGCATCACAATTAACTATTTTTTGCCAGGCATTCATTGTGGAACAAAAGTGATTTTCTCGGCGAGTTCAGCATTTTGAGTAATGAGCCGATTGAATTCAGAACGGCTTGCATCACAATTAACTATTTTTTGCAAGGCATTCATTGTGGAACAAAAGTGATTTTCTCGGCGAGTTAAGCATTTTGAGTAATTTGCCGATTCGTTTCAGAACGGCTTGCAATACAATTAACTAATTTTTGCCAGTCTTTCATTGTGGAATCAAAGTGACTTTCTCGGCGAGTTCAGCATTTTCAGCAATTTGCCGATTGGTTTCAGAACGGCTTGCATCACAATTAACTATTTTTTGCCAGACATTCATTGTGGCACAAAAGTGATTTTCACGGCGAGTTAAGCATTTTGAGCAATTTGCCGATTGGTTTCTGAACGACTTGCATTGAAATTTACTATTTTTTGCCAGGCATTCATTGTGGAACAAAAGTGATTTTCTCGGCGAGTTAAGCATTTTGAGCAAATTGCCGATTGGTTTCAGAACGGCTTGCATTGAAATTTACTCTTTTTTGCAAGACATTCATTGAGGGGAAAAATGTGATGTTCTCGGCGAGTTAAGCATTTTGAGTAATTTACCGATTCATTTCAGAACGGCCTGCATCACAATTAACTATTTTTTGCCAGGCATTCGTTGTGGAACAAAAGTGATTTTCTCGGCGAGTTAAGCATTTTGAGTAATTTGCCGATTGGCTTCAGAACGGCTTGCATCACAATTAACTATTTTTTGCCAGACATTCATTGTGGAACAAAAGTGATTTTCTCGGCGTGTTAAGCATTTTGAATAATTTGCCGATTGGTTTCAGAACGGCTTGCAACACAGTTAACTATTTTTTAGCCAGGCATTCATTGTGGAACAAAAGTGATTTTTTCGGCGAGTTAAGCATTTTGAGTAATTTGCAGATTGCTTTCAGAACGGCTTGCATTGAAATTTACTATTTTTTGCCAGACATTCATTGTGGGAAAAAGGTGATTTTCTCGGCGAGTTAAGCAATTTGAGTAATTTGCCGATTGATTTCAGAACGGCTTGCATCACAATTAACTATTTTTTGCCAGGCATTCATTGTGGAACAAAAGTGATTTTCTCGGCGAGTTAAGCATTTTGAATAATTTGCCGATTGCTTTCAGAACGGCTTCCAACACAGTTAACTATTTTTTGCCAGGCATTCATTGTGCAACAAAAGTGATTTTCTCGGCGAGTTAAGCATTTTGAGTAATTTGCCGATTGCTTTCAGAACGGCTTGCATTGAAATTTACTATTTTTTGCCAGACATTCATTGTGGGAAAAAAGTAATGTTCTCGGCGAGTTAAGCATTTTGAGTAATTTGCCGATTGGTTTCAGAACGGCTTGCATTGAAATTTACTATTTTTTGCCAGACATTCATTGTGGAACAAAAGTGATTTTCTCGGCGAGTTAAGCATTTTGAATAATTTGCCGATTGGTTTCAGAACGGCTTGCAACACAGTTAACTATTTTTTCCCAGGCATTCATTGTGCAACAAAATTGATTTTCTCGGCGAGTTAAGCATTTTGAGTAATTTGCCGATTGGTTTCAGAACGGCTTGCATTGAAATTTACTATTTTTTGCCAGACATTCATTGTGGAACAAAAGTGATTTTCTCGGCGAGTTAAGCATTTTGAGCAATTTGGCGATTGATTTTAGAACGTCTTGCATCACAATTAACTATTTTTTGCCAGGCATTCATTGTGGAACAAAAGTGATTTTCTCGGCGAGTTAAGCATTTTTAGTAATTTGCCGATTGGTTTCAGAACGGCTTGCATTGAAATTTACTATTTTTTGCCAGACATTCATTGTGGACCAAAAGTGATTTTCAAGGGGAGTTAAGCATTTTGAGCAATTTGCCGATTGGTTTCAGAATGGCTTGCATTGAAATTTACTATTTTTTGCCAGACATTCATTGTGGAACAAAAGTGATTTTCTCGGCGAGTTAAGCATTTTGAGTAATTTGCCGATTGATTTCAGAACGGCTTGCATCACAATTAACTATTTTTTGCAAGGCATTCATTGTGGAACAAACGTGATTTTCTCGGCGAGTTAAGCATTTTGAGCAATTTGCCGATTGGTTTCAGAACGGCTTTGCATTACAATTAACTATTTTTTGCAAGGCATTCATTGTGGAACAAAAGTGATTTTCACGGGGAGTTAAGCATTTTGAGCAATTTGCCGATTGGTTTCAGAACGGCTTGCATTGAAATTTACTATTTTTTGCCAGACATGCATTGTGGAACAAAAGAGATTTTCTCGGCGAGTTAAGCATTTTGATCAATTTGGCGATTGATTTCAGAACGGCTTGCATCACAATTGACTATTTTTTGCCAGGCATTCATTGTGGAACAAAAGTGATTTTCTCGGCGAGTTAAGCATTTTGAGTAATTTGCCGATTGGTTTCAGAACGGCTTGCATTGAAATTTACTATTTTTTGCCAGACATTCATTGTGGAACAAAAGTGATTTTCAAGGGGAGTTAAGCATTTTGAGCAATTTGCCGATTGGTTTCAGAACGGCTTGCATTGAAATTTACTATTTTTTGCCAGCCATTCATTGTGGAACAAAAGTGATTTTCTCGGCGAGTTAAGCATTTTGAGTAATTTGCCGATTGATTTCAGAACGGCTTGCATCACAATTAACTATTTTTTGCCAGGCATTCATTGTGGAACAAAAGTGATTTTCTCGGCGAGTTAAGCATTTTGAGTAATTTGCCGATTCGTTTCAGAACGGCTTGCAATACAATTAACTATTTTTTGCCAGTCTTTCATTGTGGAACCAAAGTGACTTTCTCGGCGAGTTCAGCATTTTCAGCAATTTGCCGATTGGTTTCAGAACGGCTTGCATCACAATTAACTATTTTTTGCCAGGCTTTCATTGTGGAACAAAAGTGATTTTTTCGGCGATTTATGCATTTTGAGTAATTTACAGATTGCTTTCAGAACGGCTTGCATTGAAATTTACTAATTTTTGCCAGACATTCATTGTGGGAAAAGGGTGATTTTCTCGGCAAGTTAAGCAATTTGAGTAATTTGCCGATTGATTTCAGAACGGCTTGCTTCACAATTAACTATTTTTTGCCAGGCATTCATTGTGGAACAAAAGTGATTTTCTCGGCGAGTTAAGCATTTTGAGTAATTTGCTGATTGGTTTCAGAACGGCTTGCATTGAAATTTACTATTTTTTGCCAGACATTCATTGTGGAACAAAAGTGATTTTCTCGGCGAGTTAAGCATTTTGAATAATTTGCCGATTCGATTCAGAACGGCTTGCAATACAATTAACTATTTTTTGCCAGACATTCATTGTGGAACCAAAGTGACTTTCTCGGCGAGTTAAGAATTTTGAGCAATTTGCCGATTGGTTTCAGAACGGCTTGCATCACAATTCACTATTTTTTGCCAGGCATTCATTGTGGAACAAAAGTGATTTTTTCGGCGAGTTAAGCATTTTGAGTAATTTGCAGATTGCTTTCAGAACGGCTTGCATTGAAATTTACTATTTTTTTGCCAGATATTCATTGTGGGAAAAAGGTGATTTTCTCGGCGAGTTAAGGTATTTGAGTAATTTGCCGATTGATTTCAGAACGGCTTGCATCACAATTAGCTATTTTTTGCCAGGCAGTCATTGTGGAACAAAAGTGATTTTCTCGGCGAGTTAAGCAGTTTGAGTAATTTGCCGATTGGTTTCAGAACGGCTTGCATTGAAATTTTCTATTTTTTGCCAGACATTCATTGTGGAACAAAAGTGATTTTCTCGGCGAGTTAAGCATTTAGAATAATTTGCCGATTGGTTTCAGAACGGCTTGCAACACAGTTAACTATTTTTTGCCAGGCATTCATTGTGGAACAAAAGTGATTTTCACGGGGAGTTAAGCATTTTGAGTAATTTGCCGATTGGTTTCAGAACGGCTTGCATCACAATTAACTATTTTTTGCCAGACATTCATTGTGGAACCAAAGTGATTTTCACGGGGAGTTAAGCATTTAGAGCAATTTGCCGATTGGTTTCAGAACGGCTTGCATTGAAATTTACTATTTTTTTCCAGACATGCATTGTGGAACAAAAGAGATTTTCTCGGCGAGTTAAGCATTTTGATCAATTTGGCGATTGATTTCAGAACGGCTTGCATTGAAATTTACTATTTTTTGCCAGACATTCATTGTGGAACAAAAGTGATTTTCAAGGGGAGTTAAGCATTTTGAGCAATTTGCCGATTGGTTTCAGAACGGCTTGCATTGAAATTTACTATTTTTTGCCAGCCATTCATTGTGGAACAAAAGTGATTTTCTCGGCGAGTTAAGCATTTTGAGTAATTTGCCGATTGATTTCAGAACGGCTTGCATCACAATTAACTATTTTTTGCCAGGCATTCATTGTGGAACAAAAGTGATTTTCTCGGCGAGTTAAGCATTTTGAGTAATTAGCCGATTGATTTCGGAACGGCTTGCATCACAATTAACTATTTTTTGCAAGGCATTCATTGTGGAACAAAAGTGATTTTCTCGGCGAGTTAAGCATTTTGAGTAATTTGCCGATTCGTTTCAGAACGGCTTGCAATACAATTAACTATTTTTTGCCAGTCTTTCATTGTGGAACCAAAGTGACTTTCTCGGCGAGTTCAGCATTTTCAGCAATTTGCCGATTGGTTTCAGAACGGCTTGCATCACAATTAACTATTTTTTGCCAGGCATTCATTGTGGAACAAAAGTGATTTTTTCGGCGATTTATGCATTTTGAGTAATTTACAGATTGCTTTCAGAACGGCTTGCATTGAAATTTACTAATTTTTGCCAGACATTCATTGTGGGAAAAGGGTGATTTTCTCGGCGAGTTAAGCAATTTGAGTAATTTGCCGATTGATTTCAGAACGGCTTGCTTCACAATTAACTATTTTTTGCCAGGCATTCATTGTGGAACAAAAGTGATTTTCTCGGCGAGTTAAGCATTTTGAGTAATTTGCTGATTGGTTTCAGAACGGCTTGCATTGAAATTTACTATTTTTTGCCAGACATTCATTGTGGAACAAAAGTGATTTTCTCGGCGAGTTAAGCATTTTGAATAATTTGCCGATTCGATTCAGAACGGCTTGCAATACAATTAACTATTTTTTGCCAGACATACATTGTGGAACCAAAGTGACTTTCTCGGCGAGTTAAGAATTTTGAGCAATTTGCCGATTGGTTTCAGAACGGCTTGCATCACAATTCACTATTTTTTGCCAGGCATTCATTGTGGAACAAAAGTGATTTTTTCGGCGAGTTAAGCATTTTGAGTAATTTGCAGATTGCTTGCAGAACGGCTAGCATTGAAATTTACTATTTTTTGCCAGATATTCATTGTGGGAAAAAGGTGATTTTCTCGGCGAGTTAAGGAATTTGAGTAATTTGCCGATTGATTTCAGAACGGCTTGCATCACAATTAACTATTTTTTGCCAGGCAGTCATTGTGGAACAAAAGTGATTTTCTCGGCGAGTTAAGCAGTTTGAGTAATTTGCCGATTGGTTTCAGAACGGCTTGCATTGAAATTTTCTATTTTTTGCCAGACATTCATTGTGGAACAAAAGTGATTTTCTCGGCGAGTTAAGCATTTAGAATAATTTGCCGATTGGTTTCAGAACGGCTTGCAACACAGTTAACTATTTTTTGCCAGGCATTCATTGTGGAACAAAAGTGATTTTCACGGGGAGTTAAGCATTTTGAGTAATTTGCCGATTGGTTTCAGAACGGCTTGCATCACAATTAACTATTTTTTGCCAGACATTCATTGTGGAACCAAAGTGATTTTCACGGGGAGTTAAGCATTTAGAGCAATTTGCCGATTGGTTTCAGAACGGCTTGCATTGAAATTTACTATTTTTTGCCAGACATTCATTGTGGAACAAAAGTGATTTTCTCGGCGAGTTAAGCATTTTGAGCAATTTGCCGATTGGTTTCAGAACGGCTTGCATTACAATTAACTATTTTTTGCCAGGCATTCATTGTGGAACAAAAGTGATTTTCTCGGCGAGTTAAGCATTTTGAGTAATTTGCCGATTGGTTTCAGAACGGCTTGCATTCAAATTTACTATTTTTTGCCAGACATTCATTGTGGAACAAAAGTGATTTTCTCGGCGAGTTAAGCATTTTGAGTAATTTGCCGATTGATTTCAGAACGGCTTGCATCACAATTAACTATTTTTTGCCAGGCATTCATTGTGGAACAAAAGTGATTTTCTCGGCGAGTTAAGCATTTTGAGTAATTTGCCGATTGATTTCAGAACGGCTTGCATCACAATTAACTACTTTTTGCAAGGCATTCATTGTGGAACAAAAGTGATTTTCTCGGCGAGTTAAGCATTTTGAGTAATTTGCCGATTCGTTTCAAAACGGCTTGCAATACAATTAACTATATTTTGCCAGACATGTGGAACCAAAGTGACTTTCTCGGCGAGTTCAGCATTTTCAGCAATTTGCCGATTGGTTTCAGAACGGCTTGCATCACAATTAACTATTTTTTGCCAGGCATTCATTGTGGAACAAAAGTGATTTTTTCGGCGAGTTAAGCATTTTGAGTAATTTGCAGATTGCTTTCAGAAATGCTTGCATTGAAATTTACTATTTTTTGCCAGACATTCATTGTGGGAAAAAGGCGATTTTCTCGGCGAGTTAAGCAATTTGCGTAATTTGCCGATTGATTTCAGAACGGCTTGCATCACATTTAACTATTTTTTGCCAGGCATTCATTGTGGAACAAAAGTGATTTTCTCGGCGAGTTAAGCATTTTGAGTAATTTGCCGATTGGTTTCAGAACGGCTTGCATCACAATTAACTATTTTTTGCCAGACATTCATTGTGGGAAAAAGGTGATTTTCTCGGCGAGTTAAGCAATTTGAGTAATTTGCCGATTGATTTCAGAACGGCTTGCAATACAATTAACTATTTTTTCCCAGGCATTCATTGTGGAACAAAAGTGATTTTCTCGGCGAGTTAAGCATTTTGAGTAATTTGCCGATTGGTTTCAGAACGGCTTGCATTGAAATTTACTATTTTTTGCCAGACATTCATTGTGGAACAAAAGTGATTTTCTCGGCGAGTTAAGCATTTTGAGTAATTTGCCGATTGGTTTCAGAACGGCTTGCATCACAATTAACTGTTTTTTGTCAGGCATTCATTGTGGAACAAAAGTGATTTTCTCGGCGAGTTAAGCATTTTGAGTAATTTGCCGATTGGGTTCAGAACGTCTTGCATCAAAATGAACTATTTTTTGCCAGACATTCATTGTGGAACAAAAGCGATTTTCTCGGAGAGTTAAGCATTTTGAGCAATTTGCCGATTGGTGTCAGAACGGCTTGCATCACAAATCACTATTTTTTGCCAGGCATTCATTGTGGAACAAAAGTGATTTTCTCGGCGAGTTAAGCATTTGAGTAATTTGCCGATTGGTTTCAGAACGGCTTGCATCACAATTAACTATTTTTTGCCAGGCATTCATTGTGGAACCAAAGTGATTTTCACGGGGAGTTAAGCATTTAGAGCAATTTGCCGATTGGTTTCAGAACGGCTTGCATTGAAATTTACTATTCTTTTCCAGACATGCATTGTGGAACAAAAGAGATTTTCTCGGCGAGTTAAGCATTTTGATCAATTTGGCGATTGATTTCAGAACGGCTTGCATTGAAATTTACTATTTTTTGCCAGACATTCATTGTGGAACAAAAGTGATTTTCAAGGGGAGTTAAGCATTTTGAGCAATTTGCCGATTGGTTTCAGAACGGCTTGCATTGAAATTTACTATTTTTTGCCAGCCATTCATTGTGGAACAAAAGTGATTTTCTCGGCGAGTTAAGCATTTTGAGTAATTTGCCGATTGATTTCAGAACGGCTTGCATCACAATTAACTATTTTTTGCCAGGCATTCATTGTGGAACAAAAGTGATTTTCTCGGCGAGTTAAGCATTTTGAGTAATTAGCCGATTGATTTCGGAACGGCTTGCATCACAATTAACTATTTTTTGCAAGGCATTCATTGTGGAACAAAAGTGATTTTCTCGGCGAGTTAAGCATTTTGAGTAATTTGCGGATTCGTTTCAGAACGGCTTGCAATACAATTAACTATTTTTTGCCAGTCTTTCATTGTGGAACCAAAGTGACTTTCTCGGCGAGTTCAGCATTTTCAGCAATTTGCCGATTGGTTTCAGAACGGCTTGCATCACAATTAACTATTTTTTGCCAGGCATTCATTGTGGAACAAAAGTGATTTTTTCGGCGATTTATGCATTTTGAGTAATTTACAGATTGCTTTCAGAACGGCTTGCATTGAAATTTACTAATTTTTGCCAGACATTCATTGTGGGAAAAGGGTGATTTTCTCGGCGAGTTAAGCAATTTGAGTAATTTGCCGATTGATTTCAGAACGGCTTGCTTCACAATTAACTATTTTTTGCCAGGCATTCATTGTGGAACAAAAGTGATTTTCTCGGCGAGTTAAGCATTTTGAGTAATTTGCTGATTGGTTTCAGAACGGCTTGCATTGAAATTTACTATTTTTTGCCAGACATTCATTGTGGAACAAAAGTGATTTTCTCGGCGAGTTAAGCATTTTGAATAATTTGCCGATTCGATTCAGAACGGCTTGCAATACAATTAACTATTTTTTGCCAGACATACATTGTGGAACCAAAGTGACTTTCTCGGCGAGTTAAGAATTTTGAGCAATTTGCCGATTGGTTTCAGAACGGCTTGCATCACAATTCACTATTTTTTGCCAGGCATTCATTGTGGAACAAAAGTGATTTTTTCGGCGAGTTAAGCATTTTGAGTAATTTGCAGATTGCTTTCAGAACGGCTTGCATTGAAATTTACTATTTTTTGCCAGATATTCATTGTGGGAAAAAGGTGATTTTCTCGGCGAGTTAAGGAATTTGAGTAATTTGCCGATTGATTTCAGAACGGCTTGCATCACAATTAACTATTTTTTGCCAGGCAGTCATTGTGGAACAAAAGTGATTTTCTCGGCGAGTTAAGCAGTTTGAGTAATTTGCCGATTGGTTTCAGAACGGCTTGCATTGAAATTTTCTATTTTTTGCCAGACATTCATTGTGGGAAAAAGGTGATTTTCTCGGCGAGTTAAGCAATTTGCGTAATTTGCCGATTGATTTCAGAACGGCTTGCATCACATTTAACTATTTTTTGCCAGGCATTCATTGTGGAACAAAAGTGATTTTCTCGGCGAGTTAAGCATTTTGAGTAATTTGCCGATTGGTTTCAGAACGGCTTGCATCACAATTAACTATTTTTTGCCAGACATTCATTGTGGGAAAAAGGTGATTTTCTCGGCGAGTTAAGCAATTTGAGTAATTTGCCGATTGATTTCAGAACGGCTTGCAATACAATTAACTATTTTTTCCCAGGCATTCATTGTGGAACAAAAGTGATTTTCTCGGCGAGTTAAGCATTTTGAGTAATTTGCCGATTGGTTTCAGAACGGCTTGCATTGAAATTTACTATTTTTTGCCAGACATTCATTGTGGAACAAAAGTGATTTTCTCGGCGAGTTAAGCATTTTGAGTAATTTGCCGATTGGTTTCAGAACGGCTTGCATCACAATTAACTGTTTTTTGTCAGGCATTCATTGTGGAACAAAAGTGATTTTCTCGGCGAGTTAAGCATTTTGAGTAATTTGCCGATTGGGTTCAGAACGTCTTGCATCAAAATGAACTATTTTTTGCCAGACATTCATTGTGGAACAAAAGCGATTTTCTCGGAGAGTTAAGCATTTTGAGCAATTTGCCGATTGGTGTCAGAACGGCTTGCATCACAAATCACTATTTTTTGCCAGGCATTCATTGTGGAACAAAAGTGATTTTCTCGGCGAGTTAAGCATTTTGAGTAATTTGCCGATTGGTTTCAGAACGGCTTGCATCACAATTAACTATTTTTTGCCAGGCATTCATTGTGGAACATAAGTGATTTTCTCGGCGAGTTAAGCATTTTGAGTAATTTGCCGGTTGGATTCAGAACGACTTGCATCACAATTAACTATTTTTTGCCAGGCGTTCATTGTGGAAGACAAGTAATTTTCTCGGCCAGTTAAGCATTTTGAGTAATTTGCCGATTGGTTTCAGCACGTCTTGCATCAAAATTAACTATTTTTTGCCAGGCATTCATTGTTGGAAAATAGTGATTTTCTCGGCGAGTTAAGCATTTTGAGTAATTTAACGACTTTAGATAAAATTTACTATTTTTTGCCAGACATTCATTGTGGAACAAAAGTGATTTTCACGGCGAGTTAAGCATTTTGAGCAATTTGCCGATTGGTTTCAGAGCGGCTTGCATTGAAATTTACTATTTTTTGCCAGGCATTCATTGTGGAACAAAAGTGATTTTCTTGGCGAGTTAAGCATTTTGAGCAATTTGCCGATTGGTTTCAGAACGGCTTGCATTGAAATTTACTATTTTTTGCCAGACATTCATTGTGGGAAAAAGGTGATTTTCTCGACGAGTTAAGCATTTTGTGTAATTTGCCGATTGATTTCAGAACGGCTTGCATCACAATTAACTATTTTTTGCCAGGCATTCATTGTCGAACAAAAGTGATTTTCTGGGCGAGTTACGCATTTTGAGCAATTTGCCGATTGGTTTCAGAACGGCTTGCATTGAAATTTACTATTTGCTGCCAGACATTCATTGTGGAACAAAAATGATTTTCTCGGCGAGTTAAGCATTTTGAGCAATTTGCCGATTGGTTTCAGAACGGCTTGCATTGAAATTTACTATTTTTTGACAGACATTCATTGTGGGAAAAAGGTGATTTTCTCGGCGAGTGAAGCATTTTCAGTAATTTGCCGATTGATTTCAGAACGGGTTGCATCACAATTAACTATTTTTTGCCAGACATTCATTGTGGGAAAAAGGTGATTTTCTCGGCGAGTTAAGCAATTTGAGTAATTTGCCGATTGATTTCAGAACGGCTTGCAATACAATTAACTATTTTTTCCCAGGCATTCATTGTGGAACAAAAGTGATTTTCTCGGCGAGTTAAGCATTTTGAGTAATTTGCCGATTGGTTTCAGAACGGCTTGCATTGAAATTTACTATTTTTTGCCAGATATTCATTGTGGAACAAAAGTGATTTTCTCGGCGAGTTAAGCATTTTGAGTAATTTGCCGATTGGTTTCAGAACGGCTTGCATCACAATTAACTGTTTTTTGTCAGGCATTCATTGTGGAACAAAAGTGATTTTCTCGGCGAGTTAAGCATTTTGAGTAATTTGCCGATTGGGTTCAGAACGTCTTGCATCAAAATGAACTATTTTTTGCCAGACATTCATTGTGGAACAAAAGCGATTTTCTCGGAGAGTTAAGCATTTTGAGCAATTTGCCGATTGGTGTCAGAACGGCTTGCATCACAAATCACTATTTTTTGCCAGGCATTCATTGTGGAACAAAAGTGATTTTCTCGGCGAGTTAAGCATTTTGAGTAATTTGCCGATTGGTTTCAGAACGGCTTGCATCACAATTAACTATTTTTTGCCAGGCATTCATTGTGGAACATAAGTGATTTTCTCGGCGAGTTAAGCATTTTGAGTAATTTGCCGATTGGATTCAGAACGAGTTGCATCACAATTAACTATTTTTTGCCAGGCGTTCATTGTGGAAGACAAGTAATTTTCTCGGCCAGTTAAGCATTTTGAGTAATTTGCCGATTGGTTTCAGAACGTCATTCATCAAAATTAACTATATTTTGCCAGGCTTTCATTGTGGGAAAAAAGTAATTTTCTCGGCGAGTTAAGCATTTTGAGTAATTTGCCGATTGGTTTCAGCACGTCTTGCATCAAAATTAACTATTTTTTGCCAGGCATTCATTGTTGGAAAATAGTGATTTTCTCGGCGAGTTAAGCATTTTGAGTAATTTAACGACTTTAGATAAAATTTACTATTTTTTGCCAGACATTCATTGTGGAACAAAAGTGATTTTCACGGCGACTTAAGCATTTTGAGCAATTTGCCGATTGGTTTCAGAGCGGCTTGCATTGAAATTTACTATTTTTTGCCAGGCATTCATTGTGGAACAAAAGTGATTTTCTTGGCGAGTTAAGCATTTTGAGCAATTTGCCGATTGGTTTCAGAACGGCTTGCATTGAAATTTACTATTTTTTGCCAGACATTCATTGTGGGAAAAAGGTGATTTTCTCGACGAGTTAAGCATTTTGTGTAATTTGCCGATTGATTTCAGAACGGCTTGCATCACAATTAACTATTTTTTGCCAGGCATTCATTGTCGAACAAAAGTGATTTTCTGGGCGAGTTAAGCATTTTGAGTAATTTGCCGATTGGATTCAGAACGACTTGCATCACAATTAACTATTTTTTGCCAGGCGTTCATTGTGGAAGACAAGTAATTTTCTCGGCCAGTTAAGCATTTTGAGTAATTTGCCGATTGGTTTCAGAACGTCATTCATCAAAATTAACTATATTTTGCCAGGCTTTCATTGTGGGAAAAAAGTAATTTTCTCGGCGAGTTAAGCATTTTGAGTAATTTGCCGATTGGTTTCAGCACGTCTTGCATCAAAATTAACTATTTTTTGCCAGGCATTCATTGTTGGAAAATAGTGATTTTCTCGGCGAGTTAACCATTTTGAGTAATTTAACGACTTTAGATAAAATTTACTATTTTTTGCCAGACATTCATTGTGGAACAAAAGTGATTTTCACGGCGAGTTAAGCATTTTGAGCAATTTGCCGATTGGTTTCAGAGCGGCTTGCATTGAAATTTACTATTTTTTGCCAGGCATTCATTGTGGAACAAAAGTGATTTTCTTGGCGAGTTAAACATTTTGAGCAATTTGCCGATTGGTTTCAGAACGGCTTGCATTGAAATTTACTATTTTTTGCCAGACATTCATTGTGGGAAAAAGGTGATTTTCTCGACGAGTTAAGCATTTTGTGTAATTTGCCGATTGATTTCAGAACGGCTTGCATCACAATTAACTATTTTTTGCCAGGCATTCATTGTCGAACAAAAGTGATTTTCTGGGCGAGTTACGCATTTTGAGCAATTTGCCGATTGGTTTCAGAACGGCTTGCATTGAAATTTACTATTTGCTGCCAGACATTCATTGTGGAACAAAAATGATTTTCTCGGCGAGTTAAGCATTTTGAGCAATTTGCCGATTGGTTTCAGAACGGCTTGCATTGAAATTTACTATTTTTTGACAGACATTCATTGTGGGAAAAAGGTGATTTTCTCGGCGAGTGAAGCATTTTCAGTAATTTGCCGATTGATTTCAGAAAGGGTTGCATCACAATTAACTATTTTTTGCCAGGCGTTCATTGTGGAACAAAAGTGATTTTCTCGGCGAGTTAAGCATTTTGAGTAATTTACCGATTGGTTTCAGAACGGCTTGCATTAAAATTTACTATTTTTTGCCAGACATTCATTGTGGAACAAAAGTGATTTTCACGGCGAGTTAAGCATTTTGAGCAATTTGCCGATTGGTTTCAGAACGGCTTGCATTGAAATTTACTATTTTTTGCCAGACATTCATTGTGGAACAAAAGGGATTTTGTCGGCGAGTAAAGCATTTTGAGTAATTTGCCGATTGGTTTCAGAACGGCTTGCATTGAAATTTACTATTTATTGCCAGACATTCATTGTTGGACAAAAGTGATTTTCTCGGCGAGTTAAGCATTTTGAGCAATTTGCCGATTGGTTTCAGAACGGCTTGCATCAAAATTAACTATTTTTTGCCAGACATTCATTGTGGAACAAAAGTGATTTTCTTGGCGAGTTAAGCATTTTAAGCAATTTGCCGATTGGTTTCACAACGGCTTGCATTGAAATTTACTATTCTTTGCCAGACATTCATTGTGGGAAAAAGGTGATTTTCTCGACGAGTTAAGCATTTTGAGCAAATTGCCGATTCGTTTCAGAACGGCTTGCAATACAATTAACTATTTTTTGCCAGTCTTTCATTGTGGAACAAAAGTGATTTTTTCGGCGAGTTATGCATTTTGATTAATTTGCAGATTGCTTTCAGAACGGCTTGCATTGAAATTTACTAATTTTTGCCAGACATTCATTGTGGGAAAAGGGTGACTTTCTCGGCGAGTTCAGCATTTTCAGCAATTTGCCGATTGGTTTCAGAACGGCTTGCATCACAATTAACTATTTTTTGCCAGGCATTCATTGTGGAACAAAAGTGATTTTTTCGGCGAGTTATGCATTTTGATTAATTTGCAGATTGCTTTCAGAACGGCTTGCATTGAAATTTACTAATTTTTGCCAGACATTCATTGTGGGAAAAGGGTGATTTTCTCGGCGAGTTAAGCAATTTGAGTAATTTGCCGATTTATTTCAGAACCGCTTGCATCACAATTAACTATTTTTTGCCAGGCATTCATTGTGGAACAAAAGTGATTTTCCCGGCGAGTTAAGCATTTTGAGTAATTTGCGGATTGGTTTCAGAACGGCTTGCATTGAAATTTACTATTTTTTGCCAGACATTCATTGTGGAACAAAAGTGATTTTCTCGGCGAGTTAAGCATTTTGAGTAATTTGCCGATTCGATTCAGAACGGCTTGCAATACAATTAACTATTTTTTGCCAGACATTCATTGTGGAACCAAAGTGACTTTCTCGGCGAGTTAAGAATTTTGAGCAATTTGCCGATTGGTTTCAGAACGGCTTGCATCACAATTAACTATTTTTTGCCAGGCATTTATTGTGGAACAAAAGTGATTTTTTCGGCGAGTTAAGCATTTTGAGTAATTTGCAGATTGCTTTCAGAACGGCTTGCATTGAAATTTACTATTTTTTGCCAGATATTCATTGTGGGAAAAAGGTGATTTTCTCGGCGAGTGAAGCATTTTCAGTAATTTGCCGATTGATTTCAGAACGGGTTGCATCACAATTAACTATTTTTTGCCAGGCGTTAATTGTGGAACAAAAGTGATTTTCTCGGCGAGTTAAGCATTTTGAGTAATTTACCGATTGGTTTCAGAACGGCTTGCATTAAAATTTACTATTTTTTGCCAGACATTCATTGTGGAACAAAAGTGATTTTCACGGCGAGTTAAGCATTTTGAGCAATTTGCCGATTGGTTTCAGAACGGCTTGCATTGAAATTTACTATTTTTTGCCAGACTTTCATTGTGGAACAAAAGTGATTTTGTCGGCGAGTAAAGCATTTTGAGTAATTTGCCGATTGATTTCAGAACGGCTTGCATCACAATTAACTATTTTTTGCCAGGCATTCATTGTGGAACAAAAGTGATTTTCTCGGCGAGTTAAGCAGTTTGAGTAATTTGCCGATTGGTTTCAGAACGGCTTGCATTGAAATTTTCTATTTTTTGCCAGACATTCATTGTGGAACAAAAGTGATTTTCTCGGCGAGTTAAGCATTTAGAATAATTTGCCGATTGGTTTCAGAACGGCTTGCAACACAGTTAACTATTTTTTGCCAGGCATTCATTGTGGAACAAAAGTGATTTTCACGGGGAGTTAAGCATTTTGAGTAATTTGCCGATTGGTTTCAGAACGGCTTGCATCACAATTAACTATTTTTTGCCAGACATTCATTGTGGAACCAAAGTGATTTTCACGGGGAGTTAAGCATTTAGAGCAATTTGCCGATTGGTTTCAGAACGGCTTGCATTGAAATTTACTATTTTTTGCCAGACATTCATTGTGGAACAAAAGTGATTTTCTCGGCGAGTTAAGCATTTTGAGCAATTTGCCGATTGATTTCAGAACGGCTTGCATCACAATTAACTATTTTTTGCCAGGCATTCATTGTGGAACAAAAGTGATTTTCTCGGCGAGTTAAGCATTTTGAGTAATTTGCAGATTGGTTTCAGAACGGCTTGCATTGAAATTTACTATTTTCTGCCAGACATTCAATGTGGAACAAAAATGATTTTCTCGGCGAGTTAAGCATTTTGAGCAATTTGCCGATTGGTTTCAGAACGGCTTGCATTGAAATTTACTATTTTTTGACAGACATTCATTGTGGGAAAAAGGTGATTTTCTCGGCGAGTGAAGCATTTTCAGTAATTTGCCGATTGATTTCAGAACGGGTTGCATCACAATTAACTATTTTTTGCCAGGCGTTCATTGTGGAACAAAAGTGATTTTCTCGGCGAGTTAAGCATTTTGAGTAATTTACCGATTGGTTTCAGAACGGCTTGCATTAAAATTTACTATTTTTTGCCAGACATTCATTGTGGAACAAAAGTGATTTTCACGGCGAGTTAAGCATTTTGAGCAATTTGCCGATTGGTTTCAGAACGGCTTGCATTGAAATTTACTATTTTTTGCCAGACATTCATTGTGGAACAAAAGTGATTTTGTCGGCGAGTAAAGCATTTTGACTAATTTGCCGATTGGTTTCAGAGCGGCTTGCATCACAATTAACTATTTTTTGCCAGGCATTCATTGTGGAACAAAAGTGATTTTCTCGGCGAGTTAAGCATTTTGAGTAATTTGCCGATTGGGTTCAGAACGTCTTGCATCAAAATGAACTATTTTTTGCCTGACATTCATTGTGGAACAAAAGTAATTTTCTCGGAGAGTTAAGCATTTTGAGCAATTTGCCGATTGGTTTCAGAACGGCTTGCTTTGAAATTTACCATTTTCTGCCAGACATTCATTGTGGAACAAAAATGATTTTCTCGGCGAGTTAAGCATTTTGAGCAATTTGCCGATTGGTTTCAGAACGGCTTGCATTGAAATTTACTATTTTTTGACAGACATTCATTGTGGGAAAAAGGTGATTTTCACGGCGAGTTAAGCATTTTGAGGAATTTGCCGATTGATTTCAGAACGGGTTGCATCACAATTAACTATTTTTTGCCAGGCATTCATTGTGGAACAAAAGTGATTTTCTCGGCGAGTTAAGCATTTTGAGTAATTTGCCGATTGGGTTCAGAACGTCTTGCATCAAAATGAACTATTTTTTGCCTGACATTCATTGTGGAACAAAAGTAATTTTCTCGGAGAGTTAAGCATTTTGAGCAATTTGCCGATTGGTTTCAGAACGGCTTGCATTGAAATTTACCATTTTCTGCCAGACATTCATTGTGGAACAAAAATGATTTTCTCGGCGAGTTAAGCATTTTGAGCAATTTGCCGATTGGTTTCAGAACGGCTTGCATTGAAATTTACTATTTTTTGACAGACATTCATTGTGGGAAAAAGGTGATTTTCACGGCGAGTTAAGCATTTTGACTAATTTGCCGATTGATTTCAGAACGGGTTGCATCACAATTAACTATTTTTTGCCAGACATTCATTGTGGAACAAAAGCGATTTTCTTGGCGAGTTAAGCATTTTGAGTAATTTGCCGATTCGTTTCAGAACGGCTTGCAATACAATTAACTATTTTTTGCCAGTCTTTCATTGTGGAACCAAAGTGACTTTCTCGGCGAGTTCAGCATTTTCAGCAATTTGCCGATTGGTTTCAGAACGGCTTGCATCACAATTAACTATTTTTTGCCAGGCATTCATTGTGGAACAAAAGTGATTTTTTCGGCGAGTTATGCATTTTGAGTAATTTGCAGATTGCTTTCAGAACGGCTTGCATTGAAATTTACTAATTTTTGCCAGACATTCATTGTGGGAAAAGGGTGATTTTCTCGGCGAGTTAAGCAATTTGAGTAATTTGCCGATTGATTTCAGAACGGCTTGCATCACAATTAACTATTTTTTGCCAGGCATTCATTGTGGAACAAAAGTCATTTTCTCTGCGAGTTAAGCATTTTGAGTAATTTGCTGATTGGTTTCAGAACGGCTTGCATTGAAATTTACTATTTTTTGCCAGACATTCATTGTGGAACAAAAGTGATTTTCTCGGCGAGTTAAGCATTTTGAGTAATTTGCCGATTGGGTTCAGAACGTCTTGCATCAAAATTAACTATTTTTTGCCAGACATTCATTGTGGAACCAAAGTGACTTTCTCTGCGAGTTAAGAATTTTGAGCAATTTGCCGATTGGTTTCAGAACGGCTTGCATCACAATTAACTATTTTTTGCCAGGCATTCATTGTGGAACAAAAGTGATTTTCTCGGCGAGTTAAGCAGTTTGAGTAATTTGCCGATTGGTTTCAGAACGGCTTGCATTGAAATTTTCTATTTTTTGCCAGACATTCATTGTGGAACAAAAGTGATTTTCTCGGCGAGTTAAGCATTTAGAATAATTTGCCGATTGGTTTCAGAACGGCTTGCAACACAGTTAACTATTTTTTGCCAGGCATTCATTGTGGAACAAAAGTGATTTTCACGGGGAGTTAAGCATTTTGAGTAATTTGCCGATTGGTTTCAGAACGGCTTGCATCACAATTAACTATTTTTTGCCAGACATTCATTGTGGAACCAAAGTGATTTTCACGGGGAGTTAAGCATTTAGAGCAATTTGCCGATTGGTTTCAGAACGGCTTGCATTGAAATTTACTATTTTTTGCCAGACATTCATTGTGGAACAAAAGTGATTTTCTCGGCGAGTTAAGCATTTTGAGCAATTTGCCGATTGATTTCAGAACGGCTTGCATCACAATTAACTATTTTTTGCCAGACATTCATTGTGGGAAAAAGGTGATTTTCTCGGCGAGTTAAGCAATTTGCGTAATTTGCCGATTGATTTCAGAACGGCTTGCATCACATTTAACTATTTTTTGCCAGGCATTCATTGTGGAACAAAAGTGATTTTCTCGGCGAGTTAAGCATTTTGAGTAATTTGCCGATTGGTTTCAGAACGGCTTGCATTGAAGTTTACTATTTTTTGCCAGACATTCATTGTGGAACAAAAGTGATTTTCTCGGCGAGTTAAGCATTTTGAGTAATTTGCCGATTCGATTCAGAACGGCTTGCAATACAATTAACTATTTTTTGCCAGACATTCATTGTGGAACCAAAGTGACTTTCTCTGCGAGTTAAGAATTTTGAGCAATTTGCCGATTGGTTTCAGAACGGCTTGCATCACAATTAACTATTTTTTGCCAGGCATTCATTGTGGAACAAAAGTGATTTTCTCGGCGAGTTAAGCAGTTTGAGTAATTTGCCGATTGGTTTCAGAACGGCTTGCATTGAAATTTTCTATTTTTTGCCAGACATTCATTGTGGAACAAAAGTGATTTTCTCGGCGAGTTAAGCATTTAGAATAATTTGCCGATTGGTTTCAGAACGGCTTGCAACACAGTTAACTATTTTTTGCCAGGCATTCATTGTGGAACAAAAGTGATTTTCACGGGGAGTTAAGCATTTTGAGTAATTTGCCGATTGGTTTCAGAACGGCTTGCATCACAATTAACTATTTTTTGCCAGACATTCATTGTGGAACCAAAGTGATTTTCACGGGGAGTTAAGCATTTAGAGCAATTTGCCGATTGGTTTCAGAACGGCTTGCATTGAAATTTACTATTTTTTGCCAGACATTCATTGTGGAACAAAAGTGATTTTCTCGGCGAGTTAAGCATTTTGAGCAATTTGCCGATTGATTTCAGAACGGCTTGCATCACAATTAACTATTTTTTGCCAGGCATTCATTGTGGAACAAAAGTGATTTTCTCGGCGAGTTAAGCATTTTGAGTCATTTGCAGATTGCTTTCAGAACGGCTTGCATTGAAATTTACTATTTTTTGCCAGACATTCATTGTGGGAAAAAGGTGATTTTCTCGGCGAGTTAAGCAATTTGCGTAATTTGCCGATTGATTTCAGAACGGCTTGCATCACATTTAACTATTTTTTGCCAGGCATTCATTGTGGAACAAAAGTGATTTTCTCGGCGAGTTTAGCATTTTGAGTAATTTGCCGATTGGTTTCAGAACGGCTTGCATTGAAGTTTACTATTTTTTGCCAGACATTCATTGTGGGAAAAAGGTGATTTTCTCGGCGAGTTAAGCAATTTGAGTAATTTGCCGATTGATTTCAGAACGGCTTGCAATACAATTAACTATTTTTTCCCAGGCATTCATTGTGGAACAAAAGTGATTTTCTCGGCGAGTTAAGCATTTTGAGTAATTTGCCGATTGGTTTCAGAACGGCTTGCATTGAAATTTACTATTTTTTGCCAGACATTCATTGTGGAACAAAAGTGATTTTCTCGGCGAGTTAAGCATTTTGAGTAATTTGCCGATTGGTTTCAGAACGGCTTGCATCACAATTAACTGTTTTTTGTCAGGCATTCATAGTGGAACAAAAGTGATTTTCTCGGCGAGTTAAGCATTTTGAGTAATTTGCCGATTGGGTTCAGAACGTCTTGCATCAAAATGAACTATTTTTTGCCAGACATTCATTGTGGAACAAAAGCGATTTTCTCGGAGAGTTAAGCATTTTGAGCAATTTGCCGATTGGTGTCAGAACGGCGTGCATCACAATTAACTATTTTTTGCCAGGCATTCATTGTGGAACAAAAGTGATTTTCTCGGCGAGTTAAGCATTTTGAGTAATTTGCTGATTGGTTTCAGAACGGCTTGCATTGAAATTTACTATTTTTTGCCTGACATTCATTGTGGAACAAAAGTAATTTTCTCGGAGAGTTAAGCATTTTGAGCAATTTGCCGATTGATTTCAGAACGGCTTGCATCACAATTAACTATTTTTTGCCAGGCATTCATTGTGGAACAAAAGTGATTTTCTCGGCGAGTTAAGCATTTTGAGTCATTTGCAGATTGCTTTCAGAACGGCTTGCATTGAAATTTACTATTTTTTGCCAGACATTCATTGTGGGAAAAAGGTGATTTTCTCGGCGAGTTAAGCAATTTGCGTAATTTGCCGATTGATTTCAGAACGGCTTGCATCACATTTAACTATTTTTTGCCAGGCATTCATTGTGGAACAAAAGTGATTTTCTCGGCGAGTTAAGCATTTTGAGTAATTTGCCGATTGGTTTCAGAACGGCTTGCATTGAAGTTTACTATTTTTTGCCAGACATTCATTGTGGGAAAAAGGTGATTTTCTCGGCGAGTTAAGCAATTTGAGTAATTTGCCGATTGATTTCAGAACGGCTTGCAATACAATTAACTATTTTTTCCCAGGCATTCATTGTGGAACAAAAGTGATTTTCTCGGCGAGTTAAGCATTTTGAGTAATTTGCCGATTGGTTTCAGAACGGCTTGCATTGAAATTTACTATTTTTTGCCAGACATTCATTGTGGAACAAAAGTGATTTTCTCGGCGAGTTAAGCATTTTGAGTAATTTGCCGATTGGTTTCAGAACGGCTTGCATCACAATTAACTGTTTTTTGTCAGGCATTCATAGTGGAACAAAAGTGATTTTCTCGGCGAGTTAAGCATTTTGAGTAATTTGCCGATTGGGTTCAGAACGTCTTGCATCAAAATGAACTATTTTTTGCCAGACATTCATTGTGGAACAAAAGCGATTTTCTCGGAGAGTTAAGCATTTTGAGCAATTTGCCGATTGGTGTCAGAACGGCGTGCATCACAATTAACTATTTTTTGCCAGGCATTCATTGTGGAACAAAAGTGATTTTCTCGGCGAGTTAAGCATTTTGAGTAATTTGCTGATTGGTTTCAGAACGGCTTGCATTGAAATTTACTATTTTTTGCCTGACATTCATTGTGGAACAAAAGTAATTTTCTCGGAGAGTTAAGCATTTTGAGCAATTTGCCGATTGGTTTCAGAACGGCTTGCATTGAAATTTACCATTTTCTGCCAGACATTCATTGTGGAACAAAAATGATTTTCTCGGCGAGTTAAGCATTTTGAGCAATTTGCCGATTGGTTTCAGAACGGCTTGCATTGAAATTTACTATTTTTTGACAGACATTCATTGTGGAACAAAACTGATTTTCTCGGCGAGTTAAGCATTTAGAATAATTTGCCGATTGGTTTCAGAACGGCTTGCAATACAATTAACTATTTTTTGCCAGCCTTTCATTGTGGAACCAAAGTGACTTTCTCGGCGAGTTCAGCATTTTCAGCAATTTGCCGATTGGTTTCAGAACGGCTTGCATCACAATTAACTATTTTTTGCCAGGCATTCATTGTGGAACAAAAGTGATTTTTTCGGCGAGTTATGCATTTTGAGTAATTTGCAGATTGCTTTCAGAACGGCTTGCATTGAAATTTACTAATTTTTGCCAGACATTCATTGTGGGAAAAGGGTGATTTTCTCGGCGAGTTAAGCAATTTGAGTAATTTGCCGATTGATTTCAGAACGGCTTGCATCACAATTAACTATTTTTTGCCAGGCATTCATTGTGGAACAAAAGTGATTTTCTCGGCGAGTTAAGCATTTTGAGTAATTTGCTGATTGGTTTCAGAACGGCTTGCATTGAAATTTACTATTTTTTGCCAGACATTCATTGTGGAACAAAAGTGATTTTCTCGGCGAGTTAAGCATTTTGAGTAATTTGCCGATTCGATTCAGAACGGCTTGCATCACAATTAACTATTTTTTGCCAGGCATTCATTGTGGAACAAAAGTGATTTTTCTCGGCGAGTTAAGCAGTTTGAGTAATTTGACGATTGGTTTCAGAACGGCTTGCATTGAAATTTTCTATTTTTTGCCAGACATTCATTGTGGAACAAAACTGATTTTCTCGGCGAGTTAAGCATTTAGAATAATTTGCCGATTGGTTTCAGAACGGCTTGCAACACAGTTAACTATTTTTTGCCAGGCATTCATTGTGGAACAAAAGTGATTTTCACGGGGAGTTAAGCATTTTGAGTAATTTGCCGATTGGTTTCAGAACGGCTTGCATCACAATTAACTATTTTTTGCCAGACATTCATTGTGGAACCAAAGTGATTTTCACGGGGAGTTAAGCATTTAGAGCAATTTGCCGATTGGTTTCAGAACGGCTTGCATTGAAATTTACCATTTTTTGCCAGACATTCATTGTGGAACAAAAGTGATTTTCTCGGCGAGTTAAGCATTTTGAGCAATTTGCCGATTGATTTCAGAACGGCTTGCATCACAATTAACTATTTTTTGCCAGGCATTCATTGTGGAACAAAAGTGATTTTCTCGGCGAGTTAAGCATTTTGAGTAATTTGCCGATTGGTTTCAGAACGGCTTGCATTGAAATTTACTATTTTTTGCCAGACATTCATTGTGGAACAAAAGTGATTTTCTCGGCGAGTTAAGCATTTTGAGTAATTTGCCGATTGATTTCAGAACGGCTTGCATCACAATTAACTATTTTATTGCCAGGCATTCATTGTGGAACAAAAGTGATTTTCTCGGCGAGTTAAGCATTTTGAGTAATTTGCCGATTGATTTCAGAACGGCTTGCATCACGATTAACTACTTTTTGCAAGGCATTCATTGTGGAACAAAAGTGATTTTCTCGGCGAGTTAAGCATTTTGAGTAATTTGCCGATTCGTTTCAAAACGGCTTGCAATACAATTAACTATATTTTGCCAGACATGTGGAACCAAAGTGACTTTCTCGGCGAGTTCAGCATTTACAGCAATTTGCCGATTGGTTTCAGAACGGCTTGCATTGAAGTTTACTATTTTTTGCCAGACATTCATTGTGGGAAAAAGGTGATTTTCTCGGCGAGCTAAGCAATTTGAGTAATTTGCCGATTGATTTCAGAACGGCTTGCAATACAATTAACTATTTTTTCCCAGGCATTCATTGTGGAACAAAAGTGATTTTCTCGGCGAGTTAAGCATTTTGAGTAATTTGCCGATTGGTTTCAGAACGGCTTGCATTGAAGTTTACTATTTTTTGCCAGACATTCATTGTGGGAAAAAGGTGATTTTCTCGGCGAGTTAAGCAATTTGAGTAATTTGCCGATTGATTTCAGAACGGCTTGCAATACAATTAACTATTTTTTCCCAGGCATTCATTGTGGAACAAAAGTGATTTTCTCGGCGAGTTAAGCATTTTGAGTAATTTGCCGATTGGTTTCAGAACGGCTTGCATTGAAATTTACTATTTTTTGCCAGACATTCATTGTGGAACAAAAGTGATTTTCTCGGCGAGTTAAGCATTTTGAGTAATTTGCCGATTGGTTTCAGAACGGCTTGCATCACGATTAACTGTTTTTTGTCAGGCATTCATTGTGGAACAAAAGTGATTTTCTCGGCGACTTAAGCATTTTGAGTAATTTGCCGATTGGGTTCAGAACGTCTTGCATCAAAATGAACTATTTTTTGCCAGACATTCATTGTGGAACAAAAGCGATTTTCTCGGAGAGTTAAGCATTTTGAGCAATTTGCCGATTGGTGTCAGAACGGCTTGCATCACAATTAACTATTTTTTGCCAGGCATTCATTGTGGAACAAAAGTGATTTTCTCGGCGAGTTAAGCATTTTGAGTAATTTGCTGATTGGTTTCAGAACGGCTTGCATTGAAATTTACTATTTTTTGCCAGACATTCATTGTGGAACAAAAGTGATTTTCTCGGCGAGTTAAGCATTTTGAGTAATTTGCCGATTCGATTCAGAACGGCTTGCAATACAATTAACTATTTTTTGCCAGACATTCATTCTGCAACCAAAGTGACTTTCTCGGCGAGTTAAGAATTTTGAGCAATTTGCCGATTGGTTTCAGAACGGCTTGCATCACAATTAACTATTTTTTGCCAGGCATTCATTGTGGAACAAAAGTGATTTTTTTCGGCGAGTTAAGCATTTTGAGTAATTTGCAGATTGCTTTCAGAACGGCTTGGATTGAAATTTACTATTTTTTGCCAGATATTCATTGTGGGAAAAAGGTGATTTTCTCGGCGAGTTAAGGAATTTGAGTAATTTGCCGATTGATTTCAGAACGGCTTGCATCACAATTAACTATTTTTTGCCAGGCATTCATTGTGGAACAAAAGTGATTTTCTCGGCGAGTTAAGCAGTTTGAGTAATTTGCCGATTGGTTTCAGAACGGCTTGCATTGAAATTTTCTATTTTTTGCCAGACATTCATTGTGGAACAAAAGTGATTTTCTCGGCGAGTTAAGCATTTAGAATAATTTGCCGATTGGTTTCAGAACGGCTTGCAACACAGTTAACTATTTTTTGCCAGGCATTCATTGTGGAACAAAAGTGATTTTCACGGGGAGTAAAGCATTTTGAGTAATTTGTCGATTGGTTTCAGAACGGCTTGCATCACAATTAACTATTTTTTGCCAGACATTCATTGTGGAACCAAAGTGATTTTCACGGGGAGTTAAGCATTTAGAGCAATTTGCCGATTGGTTTCAGAACAGCTTGCATTGAAATTTACTATTTTTTGCCAGACATTCATTGTGGAACAAAAGTGATTTTCTCGGCGAGTTAAGCATTTTGAGCAATTTGCCGATTGGTTTCAGAACGGCTTGCATTACAATTAACTATTTTTTGCAAGGCATTCATTGTGGAACAAAAGTGATTTTCACGGCGAGTTAAGCATTTTGAGCAATTTGCCGATTGGTTTCAGAACGGCTTGCATTGAAATTTACTATTTTTTGCCAGACATTCATTGTGGGAAAAAGGTGATTTTCTCGGCGAGTTAAGCAATTTGAGTAATTTGCCGATTGATTTCAGAACGGCTTGCAATACAATTAACTATTTTTTCCCAGGCATTCATTGTGGAACAAAAGTGATTTTCTCGGCGAGTTAAGCATTTTGAGTAATTTGCCGATTGGTTTCAGAACGGCTTGCATTGAAATTTACTATTTTTTGCCAGACATTCATTGTGGAACAAAAGTGATTTTCTCGGCGAGTTAAGCATTTAGAGTAATTTGCCGATTGGTTTCAGAACGGCTTGCATCACAATTAACTGTTTTTTGTCAGGCATTCATTGTGGAACAAAAGTGATTTTCTCGGCGAGTTAAGCATTTTGAGTAACTTGCCGATTGGGTTCAGAACGTCTTGCATCAAAATGAGCTATTTTTTGCCAGACATTCATTGTGGAACAAAAGCGATTTTCTCGGAGAGTTAAGCATTTTGAGCAATTTGCCGATTGGTGTCAGAACGGCTTGCATCACAATTAACTATTTTTTGCCAGGCATTCATTGTGGAACAAAAGTGATTTTCTCGGCGAGTTAAGCATTTTGAGTAATTTGCCGATTGGATTCAGAACGGCTTGCATCACAATTAACTATTTTTTGCCAGGCATTCATTGTGGAACATAAGTGATTTTCTCGGCGAGTTAAGCATTTTGAGTAATTTGCCGATTGGATTCAGAACGACTTGCATCACAATTAACTATTTTTTGCCAGGCGTTCATTGTGGAAGACAAAGTAATTTTCTCGGCCAGTTAAGCATTTTGAGTAATTTGCCGATTGGTTTCAGAACGTCATTCATCAAAATTAACTATATTTTGCCAGGCTTTCATTGTTCGAAAATAGTGATTTTCTCGGCGAGTTAAGCATTTTGAGTAATTTAACGACTTTAGATAAAATTTACTATTTTTTGCCAGACATTCATAGTGGAACAAAAGTGATTTTCTCGGCGAGTTAAGCATTTAGAATAATTTGCCGATTGGTTTCAGAACGGCTTGCAACACAGTTAACTATTTTTTGCCACGCATTCATTGTGGAACAAAAGTGATTTTCACGGGGAGTTAAGCATTTTGAGTAATTTGCCGATTGGTTTCAGAACGGCTTGCATCACAATTAACTATTTTTTGCCAGACATTCATTGTGGAACCAAAGTGATTTTCACGGGGAGTTAAGCATTTAGAGCAATTTGCCGATTGGTTTCAGAACAGCTTGCATTGAAAATTACTATTTTTTGCCAGACATTCATTGTGGAACAAAAGTGATTTTCTCGGCGAGTTAAGCATTTTGAGCAATTTGCCGATTGGTTTCAGAACGGCTTGCATTACAATTAACTATTTTTTGCAAGGCATTCATTGTGGAACAAAAGTGATTTTCACGGCGAGTTAAGCATTTTGAGCAATTTGCCGATTGGTTTCAGAACGGCTTGCATTGAAATTTATTATTTTTTGCCAGACATTCATTGTGGAACAAAAGTGATTTTCTCGTCGAGTTAAGCATTTTGAGCAATTTGCCGATTGATTTCAGAACGGCTTGCATCACAATTAACTATTTTTTGCCAGGCATTCATTGTGGAACAAAAGTGATTTTCTCGGCGAGTTAAGCATTTTGAGTAATTTGCCGATTGGTTTCAGAACGGCTTGCATTGAAATTTACTATTTTTTGCCAGACATTCATTGTGGAACAAAAGTGATTTTCTCGGCGAGTTAAGCATTTTGAGTAATTTGCCGATTGATTTCAGAACGGCTTGCATCACAATTAACTATTTTTTGCCAGGCATTCACTGTGGAACAAAAGTGATTTTCTCGGCGAGTTAAGCATTTTGAGTAATTTGCCGATTGATTTCAGAACGGCTTGCATCACAATTAACTACTTTTTGCAAGGCATTCATTGTGGAACAAAAGTGATTTTCTCGGCGAGTTAAGCATTTTGAGTAATTTAACGACTTTAGATAAAATTTACTATTTTTTGCCAGACATTCATTGTGGAACAAAAGTGATTTTCACGGCGAGTTAAGCATTTTGAGCAATTTGCCGATTGGTTTCAGAGCGGCTTGCATTGAAATTTACTATTTTTTGCCAGGCATTCATTGTAGAACAAAAGTGATTTTCTTGGCGAGTTAAGCATTTTGAGCAATTTGCCGATTGGTTTCAGAACGGCTTGCATTGAAATTTACTATTTTTTGCCAGACATTCATTGTGGGAAAAAGGTGATTTTCTCGACGAGTTAAGCATTTTGTGTAATTTGCCGTTTGATTTCAGAACGGCTTGCATCACAATTAACTATTTTTTGCCAGGCATTCATTGTCGAACAAAAGTGATTTTCACGGCGAGTTAAGCATTTTGAGCAATTTGCCGATTGCTTTCAGAACGGCTTGCATTGAAATTTACTATTTTTTGCCAGGCATTCATTGTGGAACAAAAGTGATTTTTTTCGGCGAGTTAAGCATTTTGAGTAATTTGCAGATTGCTTTCAGAACGGCTTGCATTGAAATTTACTATTTTTTGCCAGACATTCATTGTGGGAAAAAGGTGATTTTCTCGGCGAGTTAAGCAATTTGCGTAATTTACTGATTGATTTCAGAACGGCTTGCATCACATTTAACTATTTTTTGCCAGGCATTCATTGTGGAACAAAAGTGATTTTCTCGGCGAGTTAAGCATTTTGAGTAATTTGCCGATTGGTTTCAGAACGGCTTGCATTGAAATTTACTATTTTTTGCCAGGCATTCATTGTGGAACAAAAGTGATTTTCTCGGCGAGTTAAGCATTTTGAGTAATTTGCCGATTGGTTTCAGAACGGCTTGCATCACAATTAACTGTTTTTTGTCAGGCATTCATTGTGGAACAAAAGCGATTTTCTCGGAGAGTTAAGCATTTTGAGCAATTTGCCGATTGGTGTCAGAACGGCTTGCATCACAATTAACTATTTTTTGCCAGGCATTCATTGTGGAACAAAAGTGATTTTCTCGGCGAGTTAAGCATTTTGAGTAATTTGCTGATTGGTTTCAGAACGGCTTGCATTGAAATTTACTATTTTTTGCCAGACATTCATTGTGGAACAAAAGTGATTTTCTCGGCGAGTTAAGCATTTTGAGTAATTTGCCGATTCGATTCAGAACGGCTTGCAATACAATTAACTATTTTTTGCCAGACATTCATTGTGGAACCAAAGTGACTTTCTCGGCGAGTTAAGAATTTTGAGCAATTTGCCGATTGGTTTCAGAACGGCTTGCATCACAATTAACTATTTTTTGCCAGGCATTCATTGTGGAACAAAAGTGATTTTTTCGGCGAGTTAAGCATTTTGAGTAATTTGCAGATTGCTTTCAGAACGGCTTGGATTGAAATTTACTATTTTTGGCCAGATATTCATTGTGGGAAAAGGTGATTTTCTCGGCGAGTTAAGGAATTTGAGTAATTTGCCGATTGATTTCAGAACGGCTTGCATCACAATTAACTATTTTTTGCCAGGCATTCATTGTGGAACAAAAGTGATTTTCTCGGCGAGTTAAGCAGTTTGAGTAATTTGCCGATTGGTTTCAGAACGGCTTGCATTGAAATTTTCTATTTTTTGCCAGACATTCATTGTGGAACAAAAGTGATTTTCTCGGCGAGTTAAGCATTTAGAATAATTTGCCGATTGGTTTCAGAACGGCTTGCAACACAGTTAACTATTTTTTGCCAGGCATTCATTGTGGAACAAAAGTGATTTTCACGGGGAGTTAAGCATTTTGAGTAATTTGCCGATTGGTTTCAGAACGGCTTGCATCACAATTAACTATTTTTTGCCAGACATTCATTGTGGAACCAAAGTGATTTTCACGGGGAGTTAAGCATTTAGAGCAATTTGCCGATTGGTTTCAGAACGGCTTGCATTGAAATTTACTATTTTTTGCCAGACATTCATTGTGGAACAAATGTGATTTTCTCGGCGAGTTAAGCATTTTGAGCAATTTGCCGATTGGTTTCAGAACGGCTTGCATTACAATTAACTATTTTTTGCAAGGCATTCATTGTGGAACAAAAGTGATTTTCACGGCGAGTTAAGCATTTTGAGCAATTTGCCGATTGGTTTCAGAACGGCTTGCATTGAAATTTACTATTTTTTGCCAGACATTCATTGTGGAACAAAAGTGATTTTCTCGGCGAGTTAAGCATTTTGAGCAATTTGCCGATTGATTTCAGAACGGCTTGCATCACAATTAACTATTTTTTGCCAGGCATTCATTGTGGAACAAAAGTGATTTTCTTGGCGAGTTAAGCATTTTGAGTAATTTGCTGATTGGTTTCAGAACGGCTTGCATTGAAATTTACTATTTTTTGCCAGACATTCATTGTGGAACAAAAGTGATTTTCTCGGCGAGTTAAGCATTTTGAGTAATTTGCCGATTGATTTCAGAACGGCTTGCATCACAATTAACTTTTTTTTGCCAGGCATTCATTGTGGAACAAAAGTGATTTTCTCGGCGAGTTAAGCATTTTGAGTAATTTGCCGATTGATTTCAGAACGGCTTGCATCACAATTAACTACTTTTTGCAAGGCATTCATTGTGGAACAAAAGTGATTTTCTCGGCGAGTTAAGCATTTTGAGTAATTTGCCGATTCGTTTCAAAACGGCTTGCAATACAATTAACTATATTTTGCCAGACGTGTGGAACCAAAGTGACTTTCTCGGCGAGTTCAGCATTTTCAGCAATTTGCCGATTGGTTTCAGAACGGCTTGCATCACAATTAACTATTTTTTGCCAGGCATTCATTGTGGAACAAAAGTGATTTTCTCGGCGAGTTAAGCAGTTTGAGTAATTTGCCGATTGGTTTCAGAACGGCTTGCATTGAAATTTTCTATTTTTTGCCAGACATTCATTGTGGAACAAAAGTGATTTTCTCGGCGAGTTAAGCATTTAGAATAATTTGCCGATTGGTTTCAGAACGGCTTGCAACACAGTTAACTATTTTTTGCCAGGCATTCATTGTGGAACAAAAGTGATTTTCACGGGGAGTTAAGCATTTTGAGTAATTTGCCGATTGGTTTCAGAACGGCTTGCATCACAATTAACTATTTTTTGCCAGACATTCATTGTGGAACCAAAGTGATTTTCACGGGGAGTTAAGCATTTAGAGCAATTTGCCGATTGGTTTCAGAACGGCTTGCATTGAAATTTACTATTTTTTGCCAGACATTCATTGTGGAACAAAAGTGATTTTCTCGGCGAGTTAAGCATTTTGAGCAATTTGCCGATTGATTTCAGAACGGCTTGCATCACAATTAACTATTTTTTGCCAGACATTCATTGTGGGAAAAAGGTGATTTTCTCGGCGAGTTAAGCAATTTGCGTAATTTGCCGATTGATTTCAGAACGGCTTGCATCACATTTAACTATTTTTTGCCAGGCATTCATTGTGGAACAAAAGTGATTTTCTCGGCGAGTTAAGCATTTTGAGTAATTTGCCGATTCGATTCAGAACGGCTTGCAATACAATTAACTATTTTTTGCCAGACATTCATTGTGGAACCAAAGTGACTTTCTCTGCGAGTTAAGAATTTTGAGCAATTTGCCGATTGGTTTCAGAACGGCTTGCATCACAATTAACTATTTTTTGCCAGGCATTCATTGTGGAACAAAAGTGATTTTCTCGGCGAGTTAAGCAGTTTGAGTAATTTGCCGATTGGTTTCAGAACGGCTTGCATTGAAATTTTCTATTTTTTGCCAGACATTCATTGTGGAACAAAAGTGATTTTCTCGGCGAGTTAAGCATTTAGAATAATTTGCCGATTGGTTTCAGAACGGCTTGCAACACAGTTAACTATTTTTTGCCAGGCATTCATTGTGGAACAAAAGTGATTTTCACGGGGAGTTAAGCATTTTGAGTAATTTGCCGATTGGTTTCAGAACGGCTTGCATCACAATTAACTATTTTTTGCCAGACATTCATTGTGGAACCAAAGTGATTTTCACGGGGAGTTAAGCATTTAGAGCAATTTGCCGATTGGTTTCAGAACGGCTTGCATTGAAATTTACTATTTTTTGCCAGACATTCATTGTGGAACAAAAGTGATTTTCTCGGCGAGTTAAGCATTTTGAGCAATTTGCCGATTGATTTCAGAACGGCTTGCATCACAATTAACTATTTTTTGCCAGGCATTCATTGTGGAACAAAAGTGATTTTCTCGGCGAGTTAAGCATTTTGAGTCATTTGCAGATTGCTTTCAGAACGGCTTGCATTGAAATTTACTATTTTTTGCCAGACATTCATTGTGGGAAAAAGGTGATTTTCTCGGCGAGTTAAGCAATTTGCGTAATTTGCCGATTGATTTCAGAACGGCTTGCATCACATTTAACTATTTTTTGCCAGGCATTCATTGTGGAACAAAAGTGATTTTCTCGGCGAGTTTAGCATTTTGAGTAATTTGCCGATTGGTTTCAGAACGGCTTGCATTGAAGTTTACTATTTTTTGCCAGACATTCATTGTGGGAAAAAGGTGATTTTCTCGGCGAGTTAAGCAATTTGAGTAATTTGCCGATTGATTTCAGAACGGCTTGCAATACAATTAACTATTTTTTCCCAGGCATTCATTGTGGAACAAAAGTGATTTTCTCGGCGAGTTAAGCATTTTGAGTAATTTGCCGATTGGTTTCAGAACGGCTTGCATTGAAATTTACTATTTTTTGCCAGACATTCATTGTGGAACAAAAGTGATTTTCTCGGCGAGTTAAGCATTTTGAGTAATTTGCCGATTGGTTTCAGAACGGCTTGCATCACAATTAACTGTTTTTTGTCAGGCATTCATAGTGGAACAAAAGTGATTTTCTCGGCGAGTTAAGCATTTTGAGTAATTTGCCGATTGGGTTCAGAACGTCTTGCATCAAAATGAACTATTTTTTGCCAGACATTCATTGTGGAACAAAAGCGATTTTCTCGGAGAGTTAAGCATTTTGAGCAATTTGCCGATTGGTGTCAGAACGGCGTGCATCACAATTAACTATTTTTTGCCAGGCATTCATTGTGGAACAAAAGTGATTTTCTCGGCGAGTTAAGCATTTTGAGTAATTTGCTGATTGGTTTCAGAACGGCTTGCATTGAAATTTACTATTTTTTGCCTGACATTCATTGTGGAACAAAAGTAATTTTCTCGGAGAGTTAAGCATTTTGAGCAATTTGCCGATTGATTTCAGAACGGCTTGCATCACAATTAACTATTTTTTGCCAGGCATTCATTGTGGAACAAAAGTGATTTTCTCGGCGAGTTAAGCATTTTGAGTCATTTGCAGATTGCTTTCAGAACGGCTTGCATTGAAATTTACTATTTTTTGCCAGACATTCATTGTGGGAAAAAGGTGATTTTCTCGGCGAGTTAAGCAATTTGCGTAATTTGCCGATTGATTTCAGAACGGCTTGCATCACATTTAACTATTTTTTGCCAGGCATTCATTGTGGAACAAAAGTGATTTTCTCGGCGAGTTAAGCATTTTGAGTAATTTGCCGATTGGTTTCAGAACGGCTTGCATTGAAGTTTACTATTTTTTGCCAGACATTCATTGTGGGAAAAAGGTGATTTTCTCGGCGAGTTAAGCAATTTGAGTAATTTGCCGATTGATTTCAGAACGGCTTGCAATACAATTAACTATTTTTTCCCAGGCATTCATTGTGGAACAAAAGTGATTTTCTCGGCGAGTTAAGCATTTTGAGTAATTTGCCGATTGGTTTCAGAACGGCTTGCATTGAAATTTACTATTTTTTGCCAGACATTCATTGTGGAACAAAAGTGATTTTCTCGGCGAGTTAAGCATTTTGAGTAATTTGCCGATTGGTTTCAGAACGGCTTGCATCACAATTAACTGTTTTTTGTCAGGCATTCATAGTGGAACAAAAGTGATTTTCTCGGCGAGTTAAGCATTTTGAGTAATTTGCCGATTGGGTTCAGAACGTCTTGCATCAAAATGAACTATTTTTTGCCAGACATTCATTGTGGAACAAAAGCGATTTTCTCGGAGAGTTAAGCATTTTGAGCAATTTGCCGATTGGTGTCAGAACGGCGTGCATCACAATTAACTATTTTTTGCCAGGCATTCATTGTGGAACAAAAGTGATTTTCTCGGCGAGTTAAGCATTTTGAGTAATTTGCTGATTGGTTTCAGAACGGCTTGCATTGAAATTTACTATTTTTTGCCTGACATTCATTGTGGAACAAAAGTAATTTTCTCGGAGAGTTAAGCATTTTGAGCAATTTGCCGATTGGTTTCAGAACGGCTTGCATTGAAATTTACCATTTTCTGCCAGACATTCATTGTGGAACAAAAATGATTTTCTCGGCGAGTTAAGCATTTTGAGCAATTTGCCGATTGGTTTCAGAACGGCTTGCATTGAAATTTACTATTTTTTGACAGACATTCATTGTGGAACAAAACTGATTTTCTCGGCGAGTTAAGCATTTAGAATAATTTGCCGATTGGTTTCAGAACGGCTTGCAATACAATTAACTATTTTTTGCCAGCCTTTCATTGTGGAACCAAAGTGACTTTCTCGGCGAGTTCAGCATTTTCAGCAATTTGCCGATTGGTTTCAGAACGGCTTGCATCACAATTAACTATTTTTTGCCAGGCATTCATTGTGGAACAAAAGTGATTTTTTCGGCGAGTTATGCATTTTGAGTAATTTGCAGATTGCTTTCAGAACGGCTTGCATTGAAATTTACTAATTTTTGCCAGACATTCATTGTGGGAAAAGGGTGATTTTCTCGGCGAGTTAAGCAATTTGAGTAATTTGCCGATTGATTTCAGAACGGCTTGCATCACAATTAACTATTTTTTGCCAGGCATTCATTGTGGAACAAAAGTGATTTTCTCGGCGAGTTAAGCATTTTGAGTAATTTGCTGATTGGTTTCAGAACGGCTTGCATTGAAATTTACTATTTTTTGCCAGACATTCATTGTGGAACAAAAGTGATTTTCTCGGCGAGTTAAGCATTTTGAGTAATTTGCCGATTCGATTCAGAACGGCTTGCATCACAATTAACTATTTTTTGCCAGGCATTCATTGTGGAACAAAAGTGATTTTTCTCGGCGAGTTAAGCAGTTTGAGTAATTTGACGATTGGTTTCAGAACGGCTTGCATTGAAATTTTCTATTTTTTGCCAGACATTCATTGTGGAACAAAACTGATTTTCTCGGCGAGTTAAGCATTTAGAATAATTTGCCGATTGGTTTCAGAACGGCTTGCAACACAGTTAACTATTTTTTGCCAGGCATTCATTGTGGAACAAAAGTGATTTTCACGGGGAGTTAAGCATTTTGAGTAATTTGCCGATTGGTTTCAGAACGGCTTGCATCACAATTAACTATTTTTTGCCAGACATTCATTGTGGAACCAAAGTGATTTTCACGGGGAGTTAAGCATTTAGAGCAATTTGCCGATTGGTTTCAGAACGGCTTGCATTGAAATTTACCATTTTTTGCCAGACATTCATTGTGGAACAAAAGTGATTTTCTCGGCGAGTTAAGCATTTTGAGCAATTTGCCGATTGATTTCAGAACGGCTTGCATCACAATTAACTATTTTTTGCCAGGCATTCATTGTGGAACAAAAGTGATTTTCTCGGCGAGTTAAGCATTTTGAGTAATTTGCCGATTGGTTTCAGAACGGCTTGCATTGAAATTTACTATTTTTTGCCAGACATTCATTGTGGAACAAAAGTGATTTTCTCGGCGAGTTAAGCATTTTGAGTAATTTGCCGATTGATTTCAGAACGGCTTGCATCACAATTAACTATTTTATTGCCAGGCATTCATTGTGGAACAAAAGTGATTTTCTCGGCGAGTTAAGCATTTTGAGTAATTTGCCGATTGATTTCAGAACGGCTTGCATCACGATTAACTACTTTTTGCAAGGCATTCATTGTGGAACAAAAGTGATTTTCTCGGCGAGTTAAGCATTTTGAGTAATTTGCCGATTCGTTTCAAAACGGCTTGCAATACAATTAACTATATTTTGCCAGACATGTGGAACCAAAGTGACTTTCTCGGCGAGTTCAGCATTTACAGCAATTTGCCGATTGGTTTCAGAACGGCTTGCATTGAAGTTTACTATTTTTTGCCAGACATTCATTGTGGGAAAAAGGTGATTTTCTCGGCGAGCTAAGCAATTTGAGTAATTTGCCGATTGATTTCAGAACGGCTTGCAATACAATTAACTATTTTTTCCCAGGCATTCATTGTGGAACAAAAGTGATTTTCTCGGCGAGTTAAGCATTTTGAGTAATTTGCCGATTGGTTTCAGAACGGCTTGCATTGAAGTTTACTATTTTTTGCCAGACATTCATTGTGGGAAAAAGGTGATTTTCTCGGCGAGTTAAGCAATTTGAGTAATTTGCCGATTGATTTCAGAACGGCTTGCAATACAATTAACTATTTTTTCCCAGGCATTCATTGTGGAACAAAAGTGATTTTCTCGGCGAGTTAAGCATTTTGAGTAATTTGCCGATTGGTTTCAGAACGGCTTGCATTGAAATTTACTATTTTTTGCCAGACATTCATTGTGGAACAAAAGTGATTTTCTCGGCGAGTTAAGCATTTTGAGTAATTTGCCGATTGGTTTCAGAACGGCTTGCATCACGATTAACTGTTTTTTGTCAGGCATTCATTGTGGAACAAAAGTGATTTTCTCGGCGACTTAAGCATTTTGAGTAATTTGCCGATTGGGTTCAGAACGTCTTGCATCAAAATGAACTATTTTTTGCCAGACATTCATTGTGGAACAAAAGCGATTTTCTCGGAGAGTTAAGCATTTTGAGCAATTTGCCGATTGGTGTCAGAACGGCTTGCATCACAATTAACTATTTTTTGCCAGGCATTCATTGTGGAACAAAAGTGATTTTCTCGGCGAGTTAAGCATTTTGAGTAATTTGCTGATTGGTTTCAGAACGGCTTGCATTGAAATTTACTATTTTTTGCCAGACATTCATTGTGGAACAAAAGTGATTTTCTCGGCGAGTTAAGCATTTTGAGTAATTTGCCGATTCGATTCAGAACGGCTTGCAATACAATTAACTATTTTTTGCCAGACATTCATTCTGCAACCAAAGTGACTTTCTCGGCGAGTTAAGAATTTTGAGCAATTTGCCGATTGGTTTCAGAACGGCTTGCATCACAATTAACTATTTTTTGCCAGGCATTCATTGTGGAACAAAAGTGATTTTTTTCGGCGAGTTAAGCATTTTGAGTAATTTGCAGATTGCTTTCAGAACGGCTTGGATTGAAATTTACTATTTTTTGCCAGATATTCATTGTGGGAAAAAGGTGATTTTCTCGGCGAGTTAAGGAATTTGAGTAATTTGCCGATTGATTTCAGAACGGCTTGCATCACAATTAACTATTTTTTGCCAGGCATTCATTGTGGAACAAAAGTGATTTTCTCGGCGAGTTAAGCAGTTTGAGTAATTTGCCGATTGGTTTCAGAACGGCTTGCATTGAAATTTTCTATTTTTTGCCAGACATTCATTGTGGAACAAAAGTGATTTTCTCGGCGAGTTAAGCATTTAGAATAATTTGCCGATTGGTTTCAGAACGGCTTGCAACACAGTTAACTATTTTTTGCCAGGCATTCATTGTGGAACAAAAGTGATTTTCACGGGGAGTTAAGCATTTTGAGTAATTTGCCGATTGGTTTCAGAACGGCTTGCATCACAATTAACTATTTTTTGCCAGACATTCATTGTGGAACCAAAGTGATTTTCACGGGGAGTTAAGCATTTAGAGCAATTTGCCGATTGGTTTCAGAACGGCTTGCATTGAAATTTACCATTTTTTGCCAGACATTCATTGTGGAACAAAAGTGATTTTCTCGGCGAGTTAAGCATTTTGAGCAATTTGCCGATTGATTTCAGAACGGCTTGCATCACAATTAACTATTTTTTGCCAGGCATTCATTGTGGAACAAAAGTGATTTTCTCGGCGAGTTAAGCATTTTGAGTAATTTGCCGATTGGTTTCAGAACGGCTTGCATTGAAATTTACTATTTTTTGCCAGACATTCATTGTGGAACAAAAGTGATTTTCTCGGCGAGTTAAGCATTTTGAGTAATTTGCCGATTGATTTCAGAACGGCTTGCATCACAATTAACTATTTTATTGCCAGGCATTCATTGTGGAACAAAAGTGATTTTCTCGGCGAGTTAAGCATTTTGAGTAATTTGCCGATTGATTTCAGAACGGCTTGCATCACGATTAACTACTTTTTGCAAGGCATTCATTGTGGAACAAAAGTGATTTTCTCGGCGAGTTAAGCATTTTGAGTAATTTGCCGATTCGTTTCAAAACGGCTTGCAATACAATTAACTATATTTTGCCAGACATGTGGAACCAAAGTGACTTTCTCGGCGAGTTCAGCATTTACAGCAATTTGCCGATTGGTTTCAGAACGGCTTGCATTGAAGTTTACTATTTTTTGCCAGACATTCATTGTGGGAAAAAGGTGATTTTCTCGGCGAGCTAAGCAATTTGAGTAATTTGCCGATTGATTTCAGAACGGCTTGCAATACAATTAACTATTTTTTCCCAGGCATTCATTGTGGAACAAAAGTGATTTTCTCGGCGAGTTAAGCATTTTGAGTAATTTGCCGATTGGTTTCAGAACGGCTTGCATTGAAGTTTACTATTTTTTGCCAGACATTCATTGTGGGAAAAAGGTGATTTTCTCGGCGAGTTAAGCAATTTGAGTAATTTGCCGATTGATTTCAGAACGGCTTGCAATACAATTAACTATTTTTTCCCAGGCATTCATTGTGGAACAAAAGTGATTTTCTCGGCGAGTTAAGCATTTTGAGTAATTTGCCGATTGGTTTCAGAACGGCTTGCATTGAAATTTACTATTTTTTGCCAGACATTCATTGTGGAACAAAAGTGATTTTCTCGGCGAGTTAAGCATTTTGAGTAATTTGCCGATTGGTTTCAGAACGGCTTGCATCACGATTAACTGTTTTTTGTCAGGCATTCATTGTGGAACAAAAGTGATTTTCTCGGCGACTTAAGCATTTTGAGTAATTTGCCGATTGGGTTCAGAACGTCTTGCATCAAAATGAACTATTTTTTGCCAGACATTCATTGTGGAACAAAAGCGATTTTCTCGGAGAGTTAAGCATTTTGAGCAATTTGCCGATTGGTGTCAGAACGGCTTGCATCACAATTAACTATTTTTTGCCAGGCATTCATTGTGGAACAAAAGTGATTTTCTCGGCGAGTTAAGCATTTTGAGTAATTTGCTGATTGGTTTCAGAACGGCTTGCATTGAAATTTACTATTTTTTGCCAGACATTCATTGTGGAACAAAAGTGATTTTCTCGGCGAGTTAAGCATTTTGAGTAATTTGCCGATTCGATTCAGAACGGCTTGCAATACAATTAACTATTTTTTGCCAGACATTCATTCTGCAACCAAAGTGACTTTCTCGGCGAGTTAAGAATTTTGAGCAATTTGCCGATTGGTTTCAGAACGGCTTGCATCACAATTAACTATTTTTTGCCAGGCATTCATTGTGGAACAAAAGTGATTTTTTTCGGCGAGTTAAGCATTTTGAGTAATTTGCAGATTGCTTTCAGAACGGCTTGGATTGAAATTTACTATTTTTTGCCAGATATTCATTGTGGGAAAAAGGTGATTTTCTCGGCGAGTTAAGGAATTTGAGTAATTTGCCGATTGATTTCAGAACGGCTTGCATCACAATTAACTATTTTTTGCCAGGCATTCATTGTGGAACAAAAGTGATTTTCTCGGCGAGTTAAGCAGTTTGAGTAATTTGCCGATTGGTTTCAGAACGGCTTGCATTGAAATTTTCTATTTTTTGCCAGACATTCATTGTGGAACAAAAGTGATTTTCTCGGCGAGTTAAGCATTTAGAATAATTTGCCGATTGGTTTCAGAACGGCTTGCAACACAGTTAACTATTTTTTGCCAGGCATTCATTGTGGAACAAAAGTGATTTTCACGGGGAGTAAAGCATTTTGAGTAATTTGTCGATTGGTTTCAGAACGGCTTGCATCACAATTAACTATTTTTTGCCAGACATTCATTGTGGAACCAAAGTGATTTTCACGGGGAGTTAAGCATTTAGAGCAATTTGCCGATTGGTTTCAGAACAGCTTGCATTGAAATTTACTATTTTTTGCCAGACATTCATTGTGGAACAAAAGTGATTTTCTCGGCGAGTTAAGCATTTTGAGCAATTTGCCGATTGGTTTCAGAACGGCTTGCATTACAATTAACTATTTTTTGCAAGGCATTCATTGTGGAACAAAAGTGATTTTCACGGCGAGTTAAGCATTTTGAGCAATTTGCCGATTGGTTTCAGAACGGCTTGCATTGAAATTTACTATTTTTTGCCAGACATTCATTGTGGGAAAAAGGTGATTTTCTCGGCGAGTTAAGCAATTTGAGTAATTTGCCGATTGATTTCAGAACGGCTTGCAATACAATTAACTATTTTTTCCCAGGCATTCATTGTGGAACAAAAGTGATTTTCTCGGCGAGTTAAGCATTTTGAGTAATTTGCCGATTGGTTTCAGAACGGCTTGCATTGAAATTTACTATTTTTTGCCAGACATTCATTGTGGAACAAAAGTGATTTTCTCGGCGAGTTAAGCATTTAGAGTAATTTGCCGATTGGTTTCAGAACGGCTTGCATCACAATTAACTGTTTTTTGTCAGGCATTCATTGTGGAACAAAAGTGATTTTCTCGGCGAGTTAAGCATTTTGAGTAACTTGCCGATTGGGTTCAGAACGTCTTGCATCAAAATGAGCTATTTTTTGCCAGACATTCATTGTGGAACAAAAGCGATTTTCTCGGAGAGTTAAGCATTTTGAGCAATTTGCCGATTGGTGTCAGAACGGCTTGCATCACAATTAACTATTTTTTGCCAGGCATTCATTGTGGAACAAAAGTGATTTTCTCGGCGAGTTAAGCATTTTGAGTAATTTGCCGATTGGATTCAGAACGGCTTGCATCACAATTAACTATTTTTTGCCAGGCATTCATTGTGGAACATAAGTGATTTTCTCGGCGAGTTAAGCATTTTGAGTAATTTGCCGATTGGATTCAGAACGACTTGCATCACAATTAACTATTTTTTGCCAGGCGTTCATTGTGGAAGACAAAGTAATTTTCTCGGCCAGTTAAGCATTTTGAGTAATTTGCCGATTGGTTTCAGAACGTCATTCATCAAAATTAACTATATTTTGCCAGGCTTTCATTGTTCGAAAATAGTGATTTTCTCGGCGAGTTAAGCATTTTGAGTAATTTAACGACTTTAGATAAAATTTACTATTTTTTGCCAGACATTCATAGTGGAACAAAAGTGATTTTCTCGGCGAGTTAAGCATTTAGAATAATTTGCCGATTGGTTTCAGAACGGCTTGCAACACAGTTAACTATTTTTTGCCACGCATTCATTGTGGAACAAAAGTGATTTTCACGGGGAGTTAAGCATTTTGAGTAATTTGCCGATTGGTTTCAGAACGGCTTGCATCACAATTAACTATTTTTTGCCAGACATTCATTGTGGAACCAAAGTGATTTTCACGGGGAGTTAAGCATTTAGAGCAATTTGCCGATTGGTTTCAGAACAGCTTGCATTGAAAATTACTATTTTTTGCCAGACATTCATTGTGGAACAAAAGTGATTTTCTCGGCGAGTTAAGCATTTTGAGCAATTTGCCGATTGGTTTCAGAACGGCTTGCATTACAATTAACTATTTTTTGCAAGGCATTCATTGTGGAACAAAAGTGATTTTCACGGCGAGTTAAGCATTTTGAGCAATTTGCCGATTGGTTTCAGAACGGCTTGCATTGAAATTTATTATTTTTTGCCAGACATTCATTGTGGAACAAAAGTGATTTTCTCGTCGAGTTAAGCATTTTGAGCAATTTGCCGATTGATTTCAGAACGGCTTGCATCACAATTAACTATTTTTTGCCAGGCATTCATTGTGGAACAAAAGTGATTTTCTCGGCGAGTTAAGCATTTTGAGTAATTTGCCGATTGGTTTCAGAACGGCTTGCATTGAAATTTACTATTTTTTGCCAGACATTCATTGTGGAACAAAAGTGATTTTCTCGGCGAGTTAAGCATTTTGAGTAATTTGCCGATTGATTTCAGAACGGCTTGCATCACAATTAACTATTTTTTGCCAGGCATTCACTGTGGAACAAAAGTGATTTTCTCGGCGAGTTAAGCATTTTGAGTAATTTGCCGATTGATTTCAGAACGGCTTGCATCACAATTAACTACTTTTTGCAAGGCATTCATTGTGGAACAAAAGTGATTTTCTCGGCGAGTTAAGCATTTTGAGTAATTTAACGACTTTAGATAAAATTTACTATTTTTTGCCAGACATTCATTGTGGAACAAAAGTGATTTTCACGGCGAGTTAAGCATTTTGAGCAATTTGCCGATTGGTTTCAGAGCGGCTTGCATTGAAATTTACTATTTTTTGCCAGGCATTCATTGTAGAACAAAAGTGATTTTCTTGGCGAGTTAAGCATTTTGAGCAATTTGCCGATTGGTTTCAGAACGGCTTGCATTGAAATTTACTATTTTTTGCCAGACATTCATTGTGGGAAAAAGGTGATTTTCTCGACGAGTTAAGCATTTTGTGTAATTTGCCGTTTGATTTCAGAACGGCTTGCATCACAATTAACTATTTTTTGCCAGGCATTCATTGTCGAACAAAAGTGATTTTCACGGCGAGTTAAGCATTTTGAGCAATTTGCCGATTGCTTTCAGAACGGCTTGCATTGAAATTTACTATTTTTTGCCAGGCATTCATTGTGGAACAAAAGTGATTTTTTTCGGCGAGTTAAGCATTTTGAGTAATTTGCAGATTGCTTTCAGAACGGCTTGCATTGAAATTTACTATTTTTTGCCAGACATTCATTGTGGGAAAAAGGTGATTTTCTCGGCGAGTTAAGCAATTTGCGTAATTTACTGATTGATTTCAGAACGGCTTGCATCACATTTAACTATTTTTTGCCAGGCATTCATTGTGGAACAAAAGTGATTTTCTCGGCGAGTTAAGCATTTTGAGTAATTTGCCGATTGGTTTCAGAACGGCTTGCATTGAAATTTACTATTTTTTGCCAGGCATTCATTGTGGAACAAAAGTGATTTTCTCGGCGAGTTAAGCATTTTGAGTAATTTGCCGATTGGTTTCAGAACGGCTTGCATCACAATTAACTGTTTTTTGTCAGGCATTCATTGTGGAACAAAAGCGATTTTCTCGGAGAGTTAAGCATTTTGAGCAATTTGCCGATTGGTGTCAGAACGGCTTGCATCACAATTAACTATTTTTTGCCAGGCATTCATTGTGGAACAAAAGTGATTTTCTCGGCGAGTTAAGCATTTTGAGTAATTTGCTGATTGGTTTCAGAACGGCTTGCATTGAAATTTACTATTTTTTGCCAGACATTCATTGTGGAACAAAAGTGATTTTCTCGGCGAGTTAAGCATTTTGAGTAATTTGCCGATTCGATTCAGAACGGCTTGCAATACAATTAACTATTTTTTGCCAGACATTCATTCTGCAACCAAAGTGACTTTCTCGGCGAGTTAAGAATTTTGAGCAATTTGCCGATTGGTTTCAGAACGGCTTGCATCACAATTAACTATTTTTTGCCAGGCATTCATTGTGGAACAAAAGTGATTTTTTCGGCGAGTTAAGCATTTTGAGTAATTTGCAGATTGCTTTCAGAACGGCTTGGATTGAAATTTACTATTTTTGGCCAGATATTCATTGTGGGAAAAGGTGATTTTCTCGGCGAGTTAAGGAATTTGAGTAATTTGCCGATTGATTTCAGAACGGCTTGCATCACAATTAACTATTTTTTGCCAGGCATTCATTGTGGAACAAAAGTGATTTTCTCGGCGAGTTAAGCAGTTTGAGTAATTTGCCGATTGGTTTCAGAACGGCTTGCATTGAAATTTTCTATTTTTTGCCAGACATTCATTGTGGAACAAAAGTGATTTTCTCGGCGAGTTAAGCATTTAGAATAATTTGCCGATTGGTTTCAGAACGGCTTGCAACACAGTTAACTATTTTTTGCCAGGCATTCATTGTGGAACAAAAGTGATTTTCACGGGGAGTTAAGCATTTTGAGTGATTTGCCGATTGGTTTCAGAACGGCTTGCATCACAATTAACTATTTTTTGCCAGACATTCATTGTGGAACCAAAGTGATTTTCACGGGGAGTTAAGCATTTAGAGCAATTTGCCGATTGGTTTCAGAACGGCTTGCATTGAAATTTACTATTTTTTGCCAGACATTCATTGTGGAACAAATGTGATTTTCTCGGCGAGTTAAGCATTTTGAGCAATTTGCCGATTGGTTTCAGAACGGCTTGCATTACAATTAACTATTTTTTGCAAGGCATTCATTGTGGAACAAAAGTGATTTTCACGGCGAGTTAAGCATTTTGAGCAATTTGCCGATTGGTTTCAGAACGGCTTGCATTGAAATTTACTATTTTTTGCCAGACATTCATTGTGGAACAAAAGTGATTTTCTCGGCGAGTTAAGCATTTTGAGCAATTTGCCGATTGATTTCAGAACGGCTTGCATCACAATTAACTATTTTTTGCCAGGCATTCATTGTGGAACAAAAGTGATTTTCTTGGCGAGTTAAGCATTTTGAGTAATTTGCTGATTGGTTTCAGAACGGCTTGCATTGAAATTTACTATTTTTTGCCAGACATTCATTGTGGAACAAAAGTGATTTTCTCGGCGAGTTAAGCATTTTGAGTAATTTGCCGATTGATTTCAGAACGGCTTGCATCACAATTAACTTTTTTTTGCCAGGCATTCATTGTGGAACAAAAGTGATTTTCTCGGCGAGTTAAGCATTTTGAGTAATTTGCCGATTGATTTCAGAACGGCTTGCATCACAATTAACTACTTTTTGCAAGGCATTCATTGTGGAACAAAAGTGATTTTCTCGGCGAGTTAAGCATTTTGAGTAATTTGCCGATTCGTTTCAAAACGGCTTGCAATACAATTAACTATATTTTGCCAGACGTGTGGAACCAAAGTGACTTTCTCGGCGAGTTCAGCATTTTCAGCAATTTGCCGATTGGTTTCAGAACGGCTTGCATCACAATTAACTATTTTTTGCCAGGCATTCATTGTGGAACAAAAGTGATTTTTTCGGCGAGTTAAGCATTTTGAGTAATTTGCAGATTGCTTTCAGAACGGCTTGCATTGAAATTTACTATTTTTTGCCAGACATTCATTGTGGGAAAAAGTTGATTTTCTCGCCGAGTTAAGCAATTTGCGTAATTTGCCGATTGATTTCAGAACGGCTTGCATCACATTTAACTATTTTTTGCCAGGCATTCATTGTGGAACAAAAGTGATTTTCTCGGCGAGTTAAGCATTTTGAGTAATTTGCCGATTGGTTTCAGAACGGCTTGCATTGAAGTTTACTATTTTTTGCCAGACATTCATTGTGGGAAAAAGGTGATTTTCTCGGCGAGTTAAGCAATTTGAGTAATTTCCCGATTGATTTCAGAACGGCTTGCAATACAATTAACTATTTTTTCCCAGGCATTCATTGAGGAACAAAAGTGATTTTCTCGGCGAGTTAAGCATTTTGAGTAATTTGCCGATTGGTTTCAGAACGGCTTGCATTGAAATTTACTATTTTTTGCCAGACATTCATTGTGGAACAAAAGTGATTTTCACGGCGAGTTAAGCATTTTGAGCAATTTGCCGATTGGTTTCAGAACGGCTTGCATTGAAATTTACTATTTTTTGCCAGACATTCATTGTGGAACAAAAGTGATTTTCTCGGCGAGTTAAGCATTTTGAGCAATTTGCCGATTGGTTTCAGAACGGCTTGCATTGAAATTTACTATTTATTGCCAGACATTCATTGTTGAACAAAAGTGATTTTCTCGGCGAGTTAAGCATTTTGAGCAATTTGCCGATTGGTTTCAGAACGGCTTGCATCAAAATTAACTATTTTTTGCCAGACATTCATTGTGGAACAAAAGTGATTTTCTTGGCGAGTTAAGCATTTTAAGCTATTTGCCGATTGGTTTCACAACGGCTTGCATTGAAATTTACTATTTTTTGCCAGACATTCATTGTGGGAAAAAGGTGATTTTCTCGACGAGTTAAGCATTTTGAGTAATTTGCAGATTGCTTTCAGAACGGCTTGCATTGAAATTTACTATTTTTTTGCCAGGCATTCATTGTGGAACAAAAGTGATTTTTTTCGGCGAGTTAAGCATTTTGAGTAATTTGCAGATTGCTTTCAGAACGGCTTGCATTGAAATTTACTATTTTTTGCCAGACATTCATTGTGGGAAAAAGGTGATTTTCTCGGCGAGTTAAGCAATTTGCGTAATTTGCTGATTGATTTCAGAACGGCTTGCATCACATTTAACTATTTTTTGCCAGGCATTCATTGTGGAACAAAAGTGATTTTCTCGGCGAGTTAAGCATTTTGAGTAATTTGCCGATTGGTTTCAGAACGGCTTGCATTGAAATTTACTATTTTTTGCCAGACATTCATTGTGGAACAAAAGTGATTTTCTCGGCGAGTTAAGCATTTTGAGTAATTTGCCGATTGGTTTCAGAACGGCTTGCATCACAATTAACTGTTTTTTGTCAGGCATTCATTGTGGAACAAAAGTGATTTTCTCGGAGAGTTAAGCATTTTGAGCAATTTGCCGATTGGTGTCAGAACGGCTTGCATCACAATTAACTATTTTTTGCCAGGCATTCATTGTGGAACAAAAGTGATTTTCTCGGCGAGTTAAGCATTTTGAGTAATTTGCTGATTGGTTTCAGAACGGCTTGCATTGAAATTTACTATTTTTTGCCAGACATTCATTGTGGAACAAAAGTGATTTTCTCGGCGAGTTAAGCATTTTGAGTAATTTGCCGATTCGATTCAGAACGGCTTGCAATACAATTAACTATTTTTTGCCAGACATTCATTGTGGAACCAAAGTGACTTTCTCGGCGAGTTAAGAATTTTGAGCAATTTGCCGATTGGTTTCAGAACGGCTTGCATCACAATTAACTATTTTTTGCCAGGCATTCATTGTGGAACAAAAGTGATTTTTTCGGCGAGTTAAGCATTTTGAGTAATTTGCAGATTGCTTTCAGAACGGCTTGGATTGAAATTTACTATTTTTGGCCAGATATTCATTGTGGGAAAAAGGTGATTTTCTCGGCGAGTTAAGGAATTTGAGTAATTTGCCGATTGATTTCAGAACGGCTTGCATCACAATTAACTATTTTTTGCCAGGCGTTCATTGTGGAACAAAAGTGATTTTCTCGGCGAGTTAAGCAGTTTGAGTAATTTGTCGATTGGTTTCAGAACGGCTTGCATTGAAATTTTCTATTTTTTGCCAGACATTCATTGTGGAACAAAAGTGATTTTCTCGGCGAGTTAAGCATTTAGAATAATTTGCCGATTGGTTTCAGAACGGCTTGCAACACAGTTAACTATTTTTTGCCAGGCATTCATTGTGGAACAAAAGTGATTTTCACGGGGAGTTAAGCATTTTGAGTAATTTGCCGATTGGTTTCAGAACAGCTTGCATCACAATTAACTATTTTTTGCCAGACATTCATTGTGGAACCAAAGTGATTTTCACGGGGAGTTAAGCATTTAGAGCAATTTGCCGATTGGTTTCAGAACGGCTTGCATTGAAATTTACTATTTTTTGCCAGACATTCATTGTGGAACAAAAGTGATTTTCTCGGCGAGTTAAGCATTTTGAGCAATTTGCCGATTGGTTTCAGAACGGCTTGCATTACAATTAACTATTTTTTGCAAGGCATTCATTGTGGAACAAAAGTGATTTTCACGGCGAGTTAAGCATTTTGAGCAATTTGCCGATTGGTTTCAGAACGGCTTGCATTGAAATTTACTATTTTTTGCCAGACATTCATTGTGGAACAAAAGTGATTTTCTCGGCGAGTTAAGCATTTTGAGCAATTTGCCGATTGATTTCAGAACGGCTTGCATCACAATTAACTATTTTTTGCCAGGCATTCATTGTGGAACAAAAGTGATTTTCTCAGCGAGTTAAGCATTTTGAGTAATTTGCTGATTGGTTTCAGAACGGCTTGCATTGAAATTTACTATTTTTTGCCAGACATTCATTGTGGAACAAAAGTGATTTTCTCGGCGAGTTAAGCATTTTGAGTAATTTGCCGATTGATTTCAGAACGGCTTGCATCACAATTAACTATTTTTTGCCAGGCATTCATTGTGGAACAAAAGTGATTTTCTCGGCGAGTTAAGCATTTTGAGTAATTTGCCGATTGATTTCAGAACGGCTTGCATCACAATTAACTACTTTTTGCAAGGCATTCATTGTGGAACAAAAGTGATTTTCTCGGCGAGTTAAGCATTTTGAGTAATTTGCCGATTCGTTTCAAAACGGCTTGCAATACAATTAACTATATTTTGCCAGACGTGTGGAACCAAAGTGACTTTCTCGGCGAGTTCAGCATTTTCAGCAATTTGCCGATTGGTTTCAGAACGGCTTGCATCACAATTAACTATTTTTTGCCAGGCATTCATTGTGGAACAAAAGTGATTTTTTCGGCGAGTTAAGCATTTTGAGTAATTTGCAGATTGCTTTCAGAACGGCTTGCATTGAAATTTACTATTTTTTGCCAGACATTCATTGTGGGAAAAAGGTGATTTTCTCGCCGAGTTAAGCAATTTGCGTAATTTGCCGATTGATTTCAGAACGGCTTGCATCACATTTAACTATTTTTTGCCAGGCATTCATTGTGGAACAAAAGTGATTTTCTCGGCGAGTTAAGCATTTTGAGTAATTTGCCGATTGGTTTCAGAACGGCTTGCATTGAAGTTTACTATTTTTTGCCAGACATTCATTGTGGGAAAAAGGTGATTTTCTCGGCGAGTTAAGCAATTTGAGTAATTTCCCGATTGATTTCAGAACGGCTTGCAATACAATTAACTATTTTTTCCCAGGCATTCATTGTGGAACAAAAGTGATTTTCTCGGCGAGTTAAGCATTTTGAGTAATTTGCCGATTGGTTTCAGAACGGCTTGCATTGAAATTTACTATTTTTTGCCAGACATTCATTGTGGAACAAAAGTGATTTTCTCGGCGAGTTAAGCATTTTGAGTAATTTGCCGATTGGTTTCAGAACGGCTTGCATCACAATTAACTGTTTTTTGTCAGGCATTCATTGTGGAACAAAAGTGATTTTCTCGGCGAGTTAAGCATTTTGAGTAACTTGCCGATTGGGTTCAGAACGTCTTGCATCAAAATGAACTATTTTTTGCCAGACATTCATTGTGGAACAAAAGCGATTTTCTCGGAGAGTTAAGCATTTTGAGTAATTTGCCGATTGGTGTCAGAACGGCTTGCATCACACTTAACTATTTTTTGCCAGGCATTCATTGTGGAACAAAAGTGATTTTCTCGGCGAGTTAAGCATTTTGAGTAATTTGCCGATTGGTTTCAGAACGGCTTGCATCACAATTAACTATTTTTTGCCAGGCATTCATTGTGGAACATAAGTGATTTTCTCGGCGAGTTAAGCATTTTGAGTAATTTGCCGATTGGATTCAGAACGACTTGCATCACAATTAACTATTTTTTGCCAGGCGTTCATTGTGGAAGACAAAGTAATTTTCTCGGCCAGTTAAGCATTTTGAGTAATTTGCCGATTGGTTTCAGAACGTCATTCATCAAAATTAACTATATTTTGCCAGGCTTTCATTGTGGGAAAAAAGTAATTTTCTCGGCGAGTTAAGCATTTTGAGTAATTTGCCGATTGGTTTCAGCACGTCTTGCATCAAAATTAACTATTTTTTGCCAGACATTCATTGTTGGAAAATAGTGATTTTCTCGGCGAGTTAAGCATTTTGAGTAATTTAACGACTTTAGATAAAATTTACTATTTTTTGCCAGACATTCATTGTGGAACAAAAGTGATTTTCACGGCGAGTTAAGCATTTTGAGCAATTTGCCGATTGGTTTCAGAGCGGCTTGCATTGAAATTTACTATTTTTTGCCAGGCATTCATTGTGGAACAAAAGTGATTTTCTTGGCGAGTTAAGCATTTTGAGCAATTTGCCGATTGGTTTCAGAACGGCTTGCATTGAAATTTACTATTTTTTGCCAGACATTCATTGTGGGAAAAAGGTGATTTTCTCGACGAGTTAAGCATTTTGTGTAATTTGCCGTTTGATTTCAGAACGGCTTGCATTGAAATTTACTATTTTTTGACAGACATTCATTGTGGGAAAAAGGTGATTTTCTCGGCGAGTGAAGCATTTTCAGTAATTTGCCGATTGATTTCAGAACGGGTTGCATCACAATTAACTATTTTTTGCCAGGCGTTCATTGTGGAACAAAAGTGATTTTCTCGGCGAGTTAAGCATTTTGAGTAATTTACCGATTGGTTTCAGAACGGCTTGCATTAAAATTTACTATTTTTTGCCAGACATTCATTGTGGAACAAAAGTGATTTTCACGGCGAGTTAAGCATTTTGAGCAATTTGCCGATTGGTTTCAGAACGGCTTGCATTGAAATTTACTATTTTTTGCCAGACATTCATTGTGGAACAAAAGGGATTTTGTCGGCGAGTAAAGCATTTTGAGTAATTTGCCGATTGGTTTCAGAACGGCTTGCATTGAAATTTACTATTTATTGCCAGACATTCATTGTTGAACAAAAGTGATTTTCTCGGCGAGTTAAGCATTTTGAGCAATTTGCCGATTGGTTTCAGAACGGCTTGCATCAAAATTAACTATTTTTTGCCAGACATTCATTGTGGAACAAAAGTGATTTTCTTGGCGAGTTAAGCATTTTAAGCAATTTGCCGATTGGTTTCACAACGGCTTGCATTGAAATTTACTATTTTTTGCCAGACATTCATTGTGGGAAAAAGGTGATTTTCTCGACGAGTTAAGCATTTTGAGTAATTTGCAGATTGCTTTCAGAACGGCTTGCATTGAAATTCACTATTTTTTGCCAGGCATTCATTGTGGAACAAAAGTGATTTTTTCGGCGAGCTAAGCATTTTGAGTAATTTGCAGATTGCTTTCAGAACGGCTTGCATTGAAATTTACTATTTTTTGCCAGACATTCACTGTGGGAAAAAGGTGATTTTCTCGGCGAGTTAAGCAATTTGCGTAATTTGCCGATTGATTTCAGAACGGCTTGCATCACATTTAACTATTTTTTGCCAGGCATTCATTGTGGAACAAAAGTGATTTTCTCGGCGAGTTAAGCATTTTGAGTAATTTGCCGATTGGTTTCAGAACGGCTTGCATTGAAGTTTACTATTTTTTGCCAGACATTCATTGTGGGAAAAAGGTGATTTTCTCGGCGAGTTAAGCAATTTGAGTAATTTGCCGATTGATTTCAGAACGGCTTGCAATACAATTAACTATTTTTTCCCAGACATTCATTGTGGAACAAAAGTGATTTTCTCGGCGAGTTAAGCATTTTGAGTAATTTGCCGATTGGTTTCAGAACGGCTTGCATCACAATTAACTGTTTTTTGTCAGGCATTCATTGTGGAACAAAAGTGATTTTCTCGGCGAGTTAAGCATTTTGATTAATTTGCCGATTGATTTCAGAACGGCTTGCATCACAATTAACTAATTTTTGCCAGGCATTCATTGTGGAACAAAAGTGATTTTCTCGGCGAGTTAACCATTTTGAGTAATTTACCGATTGGTTTCAGAACGGCTTGAATTAAAATTTACTATTTTTTGCCAGACATTCATTGTGGGAAAAAGTAATTTTCTCGGCGAGTTAAGCATTTTGAGTAATTTGCCGATTGGTTTCAGAACGGCTTGCATCACAATTAACTATTTTTTGCCAGGCATTCATTGTGGAACAAAAGTGATTTTCTCGGCGAGTTAAGCATTTTGAGTAATTTGCCGATGGCTTTCAGAACGGCTTGCATTGAAATTTACTATATTTTGCCAGACATTCATTGTGGGAAATAGGTGATTTTCTCGGCGAGTTAAGCATTTTGAGTAATGTGCCGATTGATTTCAGAACGGCTTGCATCACAATTAACTATTTTTTGCCAGGCATTCATTGTGGAACAAAAGTGATTTTCTCGGCGAGTTAAGCATTTTGAGTAATTTGCCGATTCGTTTCAGAACGGCTTGCAATACAATTAACTATTTTTTGCCAGACATTCATTGTGGAACAAAAGCGATTTTCTCGGAGAGTTAAGCATTTTGAGCAATTTGCCGATTGGTGTCAGAACGGCTTGCATCACAATTAACTATTTTTTGCCAGGCATTCATTGTGGAACAAAAGTGATTTTCTCGGCGAGTTAAGGATTTTGAGTAATTTGCCGATTGGTTTCAGAACGGCTTGCATCACAATTAACTAATTTTTGCCAGGCATTCATTGTGGAACATAAGTGATTTTCTCGGCGAGTTAAGCATTTTGAGTAATTTGCCGATTGGATTCAGAACGACTTGCATCACAATTAACTATTTTTTGCCAGGCGTTCATTGTGGAAGACAAGTAATTTTCTCGGCCAGTTAAGCATTTTGAGTAATTTGCCGATTGGTTTCAGAACGTCATTCATCAAAATTAACTATATTTTGCCAGGCTTTCATTGTGGGAAAAAAGTAATTTTCTCGGCGAGTTAAGCATTTTGAGTAATTTGCCGATTGGTTTCAGCACGTCTTGCATCAAAATTAACTATTTTTTGCCAGACATTCATTGTTGGAAAATAGTGATTTTCTCGGCGAGTTAAGCATTTTGAGTAATTTAACGACTTTAGATAAAATTTACTATTTTTTGCCAGACATTCATTGTGGAACAAAAGTGATTTTCACGGCGAGTTAAGCATTTTGAGCAATTTGCCGATTGGTTTCAGAGCGGCTTGCATTGAAATTTACTATTTTTTGCCAGGCATTCATTGTGGAACAAAAGTGATTTTCTTGGCGAGTTAAGCATTTTGAGCAATTTGCCGATTGGTTTCAGAACGGCTTGCATTGAAATGTACTATTTTTTGCCAGACATTCATTGTGGGAAAAAGGTGATTTTCTCGACGAGTTAAGCATTTTGTGTAATTTGCCGTTTGATTTCAGAACGGCTTGCATTGAAATTTACTATTTTTTGACAGACATTCATTGTGGGAAAAAGGTGATTTTCTCGGCGAGTGAAGCATTTTCAGTAATTTGCCGATTGATTTCAGAACGGGTTGCATCACAATTAACTATTTTTTGCCAGGCGTTCATTGTGGAACAAAAGTGATTTTCTCGGCGAGTTAAGCATTTTGAGTAATTTACCGATTGGTTTCAGAACGGCTTGCATTAAAATTTACTATTTTTTGCCAGACATTCATTGTGGAACAAAAGTGATTTTCACGGCGAGTTAAGCATTTTGAGCAATTTGCCGATTGGTTTCAGAACGGCTTGCATTGAAATTTACTATTTGTTGCCAGACATTCATTGTGGAACAAAAGGGATTTTGTCGGCGAGTAAAGCATTTTGAGTAATTTGCCGATTGGTTTCAGAACGGCTTGCATTGAAATTTACTATTTATTGCCAGACATTCATTGTTGAACAAAAGTGATTTTCTCGGCGAGTTAAGCATTTTGAGCAATTTGCCGATTGGTTTCAGAACGGCTTGCATCAAAATTAACTATTTTTTGCCAGACATTCATTGTGGAACAAAAGTGATTTTCTTGGCGAGTTAAGCATTTTAAGCAATTTGCCGATTGGTTTCACAACGGCTTGCATTGAAATTTACTATTTTTTGCCAGACATTCATTGTGGGAAAAAGGTGATTTTCTCGACGAGTTAAGCATTTTGAGTAATTTGCAGATTGCTTTCAGAACGGCTTGCATTGAAATTTACTATTTTTTGCCAGGCATTCATTGTGGAACAAAAGTGATTTTTTCGGCGAGTTAAGCATTTTGAGTAATTTGCAGATTGCTTTCAGAACGGCTTGCATTGCAATTTACTATTTTTTGCCAGACATTCACTGTGGGAAAAAGGTGATTTTCTCGGCGAGTTAAGCAATTTGCGTAATTTGCCGATTGATTTCAGAACGGCTTGCATCACAATTAACTATTTTTTGCCAGGCATTCATTGTGGAACAAAAGTGATTTTCTCGGCGAGTTAAGCATTTTGAGTAATTTGCCGATTGGTTTCAGAACGGCTTGCATTGAAGTTTACTATTTTTTGCCAGACATTCATTGTGGGAAAAAGGTGATTTTCTCGGCGAGTTAAGCAATTTGAGTAATTTGCCGATTGATTTCAGAACGGCTTGCAATACAATTAACTATTTTTTCCCAGGCATTCATTGTGGAACAAAAGTGATTTTCTCGGCGAGTTAATCATTTTGAGTAATTTGCCGATTGGTTTCAGAACGGCTTGCATTGAAATTTACTATTTTTTGCCAGACATTCATTGTGGGGAAAAAAGTAATTTTCTCGGCGAGTTAAGCATTTTGAGTAATTTGCCGATTGCTTTCAGAACGGCTTGCATTGAAATTTACTATATTTTGCCAGACATTCATTGTGGGAAATAGGTGATTTTCTCGGCGAGTTAAGCATTTTGAGTAATTTGCCGATTGATTTCAGAACGGCTTGCATCATAATTAACTATTTTTTGCCAGGCATTCATTGTGGAACAAAAGTGATTTTCTCGGCGAGTTAAGCATTTTCAGTAATTTGTCGATTGGTTTCAGAACGGCTTGCATTGAAATTTACTATTTTTTTCCAGACATTCATTGTGGAACAAAAGTGATTTTCACGGGGAGTTAAGCATTTTGAGCAATTTGCCGATTGGTTTCAGAACGGCATGCATTGAAATTTACTATTTTTTGCCAGACATTCATTGTGGAACCAAAGTAATTTTCTCGGCGAGTTAAGCATTTTGAGTAATTTGCCGATTGGTTTCAGAACGGCTTGCATCACAATTAACTATTTTTTGCCAGGCATTCATTGTGGAACAAAAGTGATTTTCTCGGCGAGTTAAGCATTTTGAGTAATTTGCCGATTGCTTTCAGAACGGCTTGCATCACAATTAACTATTTTTTGCCAGACATTCATTGTGGGAAAAAAGTAATTTTCTCGGCGAGTTAAGCATTTTGAGTAATTTGCCGATGGCTTTCAGAACGGCTTGCATTGAAATTTACTATATTTTGCCAGACATTCATTGTGGGAAATAGGTGATTTTCTCGGCGAGTTAAGCATTTTGAGTAATGTGCCGATTGATTTCAGAACGGCTTGCATCACAATTAACTATTTTTTGCCAGGCATTCATTGTGGAACAAAAGTGATTTTCTCGGCGAGTTAAGCATTTTGAGTAATTTGCCGATTCGTTTCAGAACGGCTTGCAATACAATTAACTATTTTTTGCCAGACATTCATTGTGGAACAAAAGCGATTTTCTCGGAGAGTTAAGCATTTTGAGCAATTTGCCGATTGGTGTCAGAACGGCTTGCATCACAATTAACTATTTTTTGCCAGGCATTCATTGTGGAACAAAAGTGATTTTCTCGGCGAGTTAAGGATTTTGAGTAATTTGCCGATTGGTTTCAGAACGGCTTGCATCACAATTAACTAATTTTTGCCAGGCATTCATTGTGGAACATAAGTGATTTTCTCGGCGAGTTAAGCATTTTGAGTAATTTGCCGATTGGATTCAGAACGACTTGCATCACAATTAACTATTTTTTGCCAGGCGTTCATTGTGGAAGACAAGTAATTTTCTCGGCCAGTTAAGCATTTTGAGTAATTTGCCGATTGGTTTCAGAACGTCATTCATCAAAATTAACTATATTTTGCCAGGCTTTCATTGTGGGAAAAAAGTAATTTTCTCGGCGAGTTAAGCATTTTGAGTAATTTGCCGATTGGTTTCAGCACGTCTTGCATCAAAATTAACTATTTTTTGCCAGACATTCATTGTTGGAAAATAGTGATTTTCTCGGCGAGTTAAGCATTTTGAGTAATTTAACGACTTTAGATAAAATTTACTATTTTTTGCCAGACATTCATTGTGGAACAAAAGTGATTTTCACGGCGAGTTAAGCATTTTGAGCAATTTGCCGATTGGTTTCAGAGCGGCTTGCATTGAAATTTACTATTTTTTGCCAGGCATTCATTGTGGAACAAAAGTGATTTTCTTGGCGAGTTAAGCATTTTGAGCAATTTGCCGATTGGTTTCAGAACGGCTTGCATTGAAATGTACTATTTTTTGCCAGACATTCATTGTGGGAAAAAGGTGATTTTCTCGACGAGTTAAGCATTTTGTGTAATTTGCCGTTTGATTTCAGAACGGCTTGCATTGAAATTTACTATTTTTTGACAGACATTCATTGTGGGAAAAAGGTGATTTTCTCGGCGAGTGAAGCATTTTCAGTAATTTGCCGATTGATTTCAGAACGGGTTGCATCACAATTAACTATTTTTTGCCAGGCGTTCATTGTGGAACAAAAGTGATTTTCTCGGCGAGTTAAGCATTTTGAGTAATTTACCGATTGGTTTCAGAACGGCTTGCATTAAAATTTACTATTTTTTGCCAGACATTCATTGTGGAACAAAAGTGATTTTCACGGCGAGTTAAGCATTTTGAGCAATTTGCCGATTGGTTTCAGAACGGCTTGCATTGAAATTTACTATTTGTTGCCAGACATTCATTGTGGAACAAAAGGGATTTTGTCGGCGAGTAAAGCATTTTGAGTAATTTGCCGATTGGTTTCAGAACGGCTTGCATTGAAATTTACTATTTATTGCCAGACATTCATTGTTGAACAAAAGTGATTTTCTCGGCGAGTTAATCATTTTGAGCAATTTGCCGATTGGTTTCAGAACGGCTTGCATCAAAATTAACTATTTTTTGCCAGACATTCATTGTGGAACAAAAGTGATTTTCTTGGCGAGTTAAGCATTTTAAGCAATTTGCCGATTGGTTTCACAACGGCTTGCATTGAAATTTACTATTTTTTGCCAGACATTCATTGTGGGAAAAAGGTGATTTTCTCGACGAGTTAAGCATTTTGAGTAATTTGCAGATTGCTTTCAGAACGGCTTGCATTGAAATTTACTATTTTTTGCCAGGCATTCATTGTGGAACAAAAGTGATTTTTTCGGCGAGTTAAGCATTTTGAGTAATTTGCAGATTGCTTTCAGAACGGCTTGCATTGCAATTTACTATTTTTTGCCAGACATTCACTGTGGGAAAAAGGTGATTTTCTCGGCGAGTTAAGCAATTTGCGTAATTTGCCGATTGATTTCACAACGGCTTGCATCACAATTAACTATTTTTTGCCAGGCATTCATTGTGGAACAAAAGTGATTTTCTCGGCGAGTTAAGCATTTTGAGTAATTTGCCGATTGGTTTCAGAACGGCTTGCATTGAAGTTTACTATTTTTTGCCAGACATTCATTGTGGGAAAAAGGTGATTTTCTCGGCGAGTTAAGCAATTTGAGTAATTTGCCGATTGATTTCAGAACGGCTTGCAATACAATTAACTATTTTTTCCCAGGCATTCATTGTGGAACAAAAGTGATTTTCTCGGCGAGTTAATCATTTTGAGTAATTTGCCGATTGGTTTCAGAACGGCTTGCATTGAAATTTACTATTTTTTGCCAGACATTCATTGTGGGGAAAAAAGTAATTTTCTCGGCGAGTTAAGCATTTTGAGTAATTTGCCGATTGCTTTCAGAACGGCTTGCATTGAAATTTACTATATTTTGCCAGACATTCATTGTGGGAAATAGGTGATTTTCTCGGCGAGTTAAGCATTTTGAGTAATTTGCCGATTGATTTCAGAACGGCTTGCATCATAATTAACTATTTTTTGCCAGGCATTCATTGTGGAACAAAAGTGATTTTCTCGGCGAGTTAAGCATTTTCAGTAATTTGTCGATTGGTTTCAGAACGGCTTGCATTGAAATTTACTATTTTTTTCCAGACATTCATTGTGGAACAAAAGTGATTTTCACGGGGAGTTAAGCATTTTGAGCAATTTGCCGATTGGTTTCAGAACGGCATGCATTGAAATTTACTATTTTTTGCCAGACATTCATTGTGGAACCAAAGTGATTTTCTCGGCGAGTTAAGCATTTTGAGTAATTTGCCGATTGATTTCAGAACGGCTTGCATCACAATTAACTATTTTTTCCCAGGCATTCATTGTGGAACAAAAGTGATTTTCTCGGCGAGTTAATCATTTTGAGTAATTTGCCGATTGGTTTCAGAACGGCTTGCATTGAAATTTACTATTTTTTGCCAGACATTCATTGTGGGGAAAAAAGTAATTTTCTCGGCGAGTTAAGCATTTTGAGTAATTTGCCGATTGCTTTCAGAACGGCTTGCATTGAAATTTACTATATTTTGCCAGACATTCATTGTGGGAAATAGGTGATTTTCTCGGCGAGTTAAGCATTTTGAGTAATTTGCCGATTGATTTCAGAACGGCTTGCATCATAATTAACTATTTTTTGCCAGGCATTCATTGTGGAACAAAAGTGATTTTCTCGGCGAGTTAAGCATTTTGAGTAATTTGTCGATTGGTTTCAGAACGGCTTGCATTGAAATTTACTATTTTTTTCCAGACATTCATTGTGGAACAAAAGTGATTTTCACGGGGAGTTAAGCATTTTGAGCAATTTGCCGATTGGTTTCAGAACGGCATGCATTGAAATTTACTATTTTTTGCCAGACATTCATTGTGGAACCAAAGTGATTTTCTCGGCGAGTTAAGCATTTTGAGTAATTTGCCGATTGATTTCAGAACGGCTTGCATCACAATTAACTAATTTTTGCCAGGCATTCATTGTGGAACAAAAGTGATTTTCTCGGCGAGTTAAGCATTTTGAGTAATTTACCGATTGGTTTCAGAACGGCTTGAATTAAAATTTACTATTTTTTGCCAGACATTCATTGTGGGAAAAAGTAATTTTCTCGGCGAGTTAAGCATTTTGAGTAATTTGCCGATTGGTTTCAGAACGGCTTGCATCACAATTAACTATTTTTTGCCAGGCATTCATTGTGGAACAAAAGTGATTTTCTCGGCGAGTTAAGCATTTTGAGTAATTTGCCGATTGCTTTCAGAACGGCTTGCATCACAATTAACTATTTTTTGCCAGACATTCATTGTGGGAAAAAAGTAATTTTCTCGGCGAGTTAAGCATTTTGAGTAATTTGCCGATGGCTTTCAGAACGGCTTGCATTGAAATTTACTATATTTTGCCAGACATTCATTGTGGGAAATAGGTGATTTTCTCGGCGAGTTAAGCATTTTGAGTAATGTGCCGATTGATTTCAGAACGGCTTGCATCACAATTAACTATTTTTTGCCAGGCATTCATTGTGGAACAAAAGTGATTTTCTCGGCGAGTTAAGCATTTTGAGTAATTTGCCGATTCGTTTCAGAACGGCTTGCAATACAATTAACTATTTTTTGCCAGACATTCATTGTGGAACCAAAGTGACTTTCTCGGCGAGTTAAGCATTTTGAGCAATTTGCCGATTGGTTTCAGAACGGCTTGCATCACAATTAACTATTTTTTGCCAGGCATTCATTGTGGTACAAAAGTGATTTTTTTCGGCGAGTTAAGCATTTTGAGTAATTTGCAGATTGCTTTCAGAACGGCTTGCATTGAAATTTACTATTTTTTGCCAGACATTCATTGTGGGAAAAATGTGGTTTTCTCGGCGAGTTAAGCAATTTGAGTAATTTGCCGATTGATTTCAGAACGGCTTGCATCACAATTAACTATTTTTTGCCAGGCATTCATTGTGGAACAAAAGTGATTTTCTCGGCGAGTTAAGCATTTTGAGTAATTTGCCGATTGGTTTCAGAACGGCTTGCATTGAAATTTACTATTTTTTGCCAGACATTCATTGTGGAACAAAAGTGATTTTCTCGGCGAGTTAAGCATTTTGAGCAATTTGCCGATTGGTTTCAGAACGGCTTGCATCACAATTAACTATTTTTTGCCAAACATTCATTGTGGCACAAAAGTGATTTTCACGGCGAGTTAAGCATTTTGAGCAATTTGGCGATTGGTTTCAGAACGGCTTGCATTGAAATTTACTATTTTTTGCCAGACATTCATTGTGGGAAAAAAGTGATTTGCTCGGCGAGTTAAGCATTTTGAGTAATTTGCCGATTGGTTTCAGATCAGCATGCATTAAAATTTACTATTTTTTGTCAGACATTCATTGTGGAACAAAAGTGATTTTCTCGGCGAGTTAAGCATTGAGAGTAATTTGCCGATTGCTTTCAGAACGGCTTGCATTGAAATTTACTATTTTTTGCCAGACATTCATTGTGGGAAAAAAGTAATTTTCTCGGCGAGTTAAGCATTTTGAGTAATTTGCCGATTGGTTTCAGAACGGCTGCATCACAATTAACTATTTTTTGCCAGGCATTCATTGTGGAACAAAAGTGATTTTCTCGGCGAGTTAAGCATTTTGAGTAATTTGCCGATTGCTTTCAGAACGGCTTGCATTGAAATTTACTATTTTTTGCCAGACATTCATTGTGGGAAAAAAGTAATTTTCTCGGCGAGTTAAGCATTTTGAGTAATTTGCCGATGGCTTTCAGAACGGCTTGCATTGAAATGTACTATATTTTGCCAGACATTCATTGTGGGAAATTGGTGATTTTCTCGGCGAGTTAAGCATTTTGAGTAATTTGCCGATTGATTTCAGAACGGCTTGCATCACAATTAACTATTTTTTGCCAGGCATTCATTGTGGAACAAAAGTGATTTTCTCGGCGAGTTAAGCATTTTGAGTAATTTGCCGATTGGTTTCAGAACGGCTTGCATTGAAATTTACTATTTTTTGCCAGACATTCATTGTGGAACAAAAGTGATTTTCACGGGGAGTTAAGCATTTTGAGCAATTTGCCGATTGGTTTCAGAACGGTTTGCATCACAATTAACTATTTTTTAACCAGGCATTCATTATGGAACAAAAGTGATTTTCTCGGCGAGTTAAGCATTTAGAGTAATTTGCCGATTGGTTTCAGAACGGCTTGCATCACAATTAACTATTTTTTGCCAGGCATTCATTGTGGAACAAAAGTGATTTTCTCGGCGAGTTAAGCATTTTGAGCAATTTGCCGATTGGTTTCAGAACGGCTTTCATTGAAATTTACTATTTTTTGCCAGACATTCATTGTGGAACAAAAGTGATTTTCTCGGCGAGTTAAGCATTTTGAGCAATTTGCCGATTGATTTCAGAACGGCTTGCATCACAATTAACTATTTTTTGCCAGGCATTCATTGTGGAACAAAAGTGATATTCTCGGCGAGTTCAGCATTTTGAGTAATTTGCCGATTGGTTTCAGAACGGCTTGCATTGAAATTTACTATTTTTGCCAGGCATTCATTGTGGAACAAAAGTGATTTTCACGGGGAGTTAAGCATTTTGAGCAATTTGCCGATTGGTTTCAGAACGGCATGCATTGAAATTTACTATTTTTTGCCAGACATTCATTGTGGAACCAAAGTGATTTTCTCGGCGAGTTAAGCATTTTGAGTAATTTGCCGATTGATTTCAGAACGGCTTGCATCACAATTAACTAATTTTTGCCAGGCATTCATTGTGGAACAAAAGTGATTTTCTCGGCGAGTTAAGCATTTTGAGTAATTTGCCGATTGGTTTCAGAACGGCTTGCATTGAAATTTACTATTTTTTGACAGACATTCATTGTGGAACAAAAGTGATTTTCACGGGGAGTTAAGCATTTTGAGCAATTTGCCGATTGGTTTCAGAACGGCTTGCATCACAATTAACTATTTTTTAACCAGGCATTCATTATGGAACAAAAGTGATTTTCTCGGCGAGTTAAGCATTTTGAGAAATTTGCCGATTGATTTCAGAACGGCTTGCATTGAAATTTACTATTTTTCCCAGACATTCATTGTGGAACAAAAGTGATTTTCTCGGCGAGTTAAGCATTTTGAGTAATTTGCCGATTCGTTTCAGAACGGCTTGCAATACAATTAACTATTTTTTGCCAGACATTCATTGTGGAACCAAAGTGACTTTCTCGGCGAGTTAAGCATTTTGAGCAATTTGCCGATTGGTTTCAGAACGGCTTGCATCACAATGAACTATTTTTTGCCAGGCATTCATTGTGGAACAAAAGTGATTTTTTTTCGGCGAGTTAAGCATTTTGAGTAATTTGCAGATTGCTTTCAGAACGGCTTGCATTGAAATTTACTATTTTGTGCCAGACATTCATTGTGGGAAAAAGGTGATTTTCTCGCCGAGTTAAGCAATTTGAGTAATTTGCCGATTGGTTTCAGAACGGCTTGCATCACAATTAACTATTTTTTGCCAGGCATTCATTGTGGAACAAAAGTGATTTTCTCGGCGAGTTAAGCATTTTGAGTAATTTGCCGATTGCTTTCAGAACGGCTTGCATTGAAATTTACTATTTTTTGCCAGACATTCATTGTGGGGAAAAAAGTAATTTTCTCGGCGAGTTAAGCATTTTGAGTAATTTGCCGATTGCTTTCAGAACGGCTTGCATTGAAATTTACTATATTTTGCCAGACATTCATTGTGGGAAATAGGTGATTTTCTCGGCGAGTTAAGCATTTTGAGTAATTTGCCGATTGATTTCAGAACGGCTTGCATCATAATTAACTATTTTTTGCCAGGCATTCATTGTGGAACAAAAGTGATTTTCTCGGCGAGTTAAGCATTTTGAGTAATTTGTCGATTGGTTTCAGAACGGCTTGCATCACAATTAACTAATTTTTGCCAGGCATTCATTGTGGAACAAAAGTGATTTTCTCGGCGAGTTAAGCATTTTGAGTAATTTACCGATTGGTTTCAGAACGGCTTGAATTAAAATTTACTATTTTTTGCCAGACATTCATTGTGGGAAAAAGTAATTTTCTCGGCGAGTTAAGCATTTTGAGTAATTTGCCGATTGGTTTCAGAACGGCTTGCATCACAATTAACTATTTTTTGCCAGGCATTCATTGTGGAACAAAAGTGATTTTCTCGGCGAGTTAAGCATTTTGAGTAATTTGCCGATTGCTTTCAGAACGGCTTGCATCACAATTAACTATTTTTTGCCAGACATTCATTGTGGGAAAAAAGTAATTTTCTCGGCGAGTTAAGCATTTTGAGTAATTTGCCGATGGCTTTCAGAACGGCTTGCATTGAAATTTACTATATTTTGCCAGACATTCATTGTGGGAAATAGGTGATTTTCTCGGCGAGTTAAGCATTTTGAGTAATGTGCCGATTGATTTCAGAACGGCTTGCATCACAATTAACTATTTTTTGCCAGGCATTCATTGTGGAACAAAAGTGATTTTCTCGGCGAGTTAAGCATTTTGAGTAATTTGCCGATTGGTTTCAGAACGGCTTGCATCACAATTAACTATTTTTTAACCAGGCATTCATTATGGAACAAAAGTGATTTTCTCGGCGAGTTAAGCATTTTGAGTAATTTGCCGATTGGTTTCAGAACGGCTAGCATCACAATTAACTATTTTTTGCAAGGCATTCATTGTGGAACAAAAGTGATTTTCTCGGCGAGTTAAGCATTTTGAGTAATTTGCCGATTCGTTTCAGAACGGCTTGCAATACAATTAGCTATATTTTGCCAGGCATTCATTGTGGAACAAAAGTGATTTTCACGGGGAGTTAAGCATTTTGAGCAATTTGCCGATTGGTTTCAGAACGGCTTGCATTGAAATTTACTATTTTTTGCCAGACATTCATTGTGGAACAAAAGTGATTTTCTCAGCGAGTTAAGCATTTTGAGCAATTTGCCGATTGATTTCAGAACGGCTTGCATAACAATTAACTATTTTTTGCCAGGCATTCATTGTGGAACAAAAGTGATTTTCTCGGCGAGTTAAGCATTTTGAGAAATTTGCCGATTGGGTTCAGAACGGCTTGCATTGAAATTTACTATTTTTTGCCAGACATTCATTGTGGAACAAAAGTGATTTTCTCGGCGAGTTAAGCATTTTGAGTAATTTGCAGATTGATTTCAGAACGGCTTGCATCACAATTAACTATTTTTTTTACCAGGCATTCATTGTGGAACAAAAGTGATTTTCTCGGCGAGTTAAGCATTTTGAGCAATTTGCCGATTGGTTTCAGAACGGCTTGCATTGAAATTTACTATTTTTTGCCAGACATTCATTGTGGAACAAAAGTGATTTTAACGGGGAGTTAAGCATTTTGAGAAATTTGCCGATTGGTTTCTGAACGGCTTGCTTTGAAATTTAATATTTTTTGCCAGACATTTATTGTGGAACAAAATTGATTTTCTCGGCGAGTTAAGCATTTTGAGCAATTTGCCGATTGATTTCAGAACGGCTTGCATCACAATTAACTATTTTTTGCCAGGCATTCATTGTGGAACAAAAGTGATTTTCTCGGCGAGTTAATCATTTTGAGTAATTTGCCGATTGGTTTCAGAACGGCTTGCATTGAAATTTACTATTTTTTGCCAGACATTCATTGTGGAACAAAAGTGATTTTCACGGGGACTTAAGCATTTTGAGCAATTTGCCGATTGGTTTCAGAACGGCATGCATTGAAATTTACTATTTTTTGCCAGACATTCATTGTGGAACCAAAGTGATTTTCTCGGCGAGTTAAGCATTTTGAGTAATTTACCGATTGGTTTCAGAACGGCTTGAATTAAAATTTACTATTTTTTGCCAGACATTCATTGTGGGAAAAAAGTAATTTTCTCGGCGAGTTAAGCATTTTGAGTAATTTGCCGATTGGTTTCAGAACGGCTTGCATCACAATTAACTATTTTTTGCCAGGCATTCATTGTGGAACAAAAGTGATTTTCTCGGCGAGTTAAGCATTTTGAGTAATTTGCCGATTGCTTTCAGAACGGCTTGCATCACAATTAAATATTTTTTGCCAGACATACATTGTGGGAAAAAAGTAATTTTCTCGGCGAGTTAAGCATTTTGAGTAATTTGCCGATGGCTTTCAGAACGGCTTGCATTGAAATTTACTATATTTTGCCAGACATTCATTGTGGGAAATAGGTGATTTTCTCGGCGAGTTAAGCATTTTGAGTAATGTGCCGATTGATTTCAGAACGGCTTGCATCACAATTAACTATTTTTTGCCAGGCATTCATTGTGGAACAAAAGTGATTTTCTCGGCGAGTTAAGCATTTTGAGTAATTTGCCGATTGGTTTCAGAACGGCTTGCATTGAAATTTACTATTTTTTGCCAGACATTCATTGTGGAACAAAAGTGATTTTCTCGGCGAGTTAAGCATTTTGAGTAATTTGCCGATTGATTTCAGAACGGCTTGCATCACAATTAACTATTTTTTAACCAGGCATTCATTATGGAACAAAAGTGATTTTCTCGGCGAGTTAAGCATTTTGAGTAATTTGCCGATTGGTTTCAGAACGGCTAGCATCACAATTAACTATTTTTTGCAAGGCATTCATTGTGGAACAAAAGTGATTTTCTCGGCGAGTTAAGCATTTTGAGTAATTTGCCGATTCGTTTCAGAACGGCTTGCAATACAATTAACTATTTTTTGCCAGGCATTCATTGTGGAACAAAAGTGATTTTCACGGGGAGTTAAGCATTTTGAGCAATTTGCCGATTGGTGTCAGAACGGCTTGCATTGAAATTTACTATTTTTTGCCAGACATTCATTGTGGGAAAAAAGTAATTTTCACGGCGAGTTAAGCATTTTGAGCAATTTGCCGATTGGTTTCTGAACGGCTTGCATTCAAATTTACTATTTTTTGCCAGCCATTCATTGTGGGAAATAGGTGATTTTCTCGGCGAGTTAAGCATTTTGAGAAATTTGCCGATTGGGTTCAGAACGGCTTGCATTGAAATTTACTATTTTTTGCCAGACATTCATTGTGGAACAAAAGTGATTTTCTCGGCGAGTTAAGCATTTTGAGTAATTTGCAGATTGATTTCAGAACGGCTTGCATCACAATTAACTATTTTTTTACCAGGATTCATTGTGGAACAAAAGTGATTTTCTCGGCGAGTTAAGCATTTTGAGTAATTTGCCGATTGATTTCAGAACGGCTTGCATTGAAATTTACTATTTTTTGCCAGACATTCATTGTGGAACAAAAGTGATTTTCACGGGGACTTAAGCATTTTGAGCAATTTGCCGATTGGTTTCAGAACGGCATGCATTGAAATTTACTATTTTTTGCCAGATATTCATTGTGGAACCAAAATGATTTTCTCGGCGAGTTAGCATTTTGAGTAATTTGCCGATTGATTTCAGAACGGCTTGCTTCACAATTAACTAATTTTTGCCAGGCATTCATTGTGGAACAAAAGTGATTTTCTCGGCGAGTTAAGCATTTTGAGTAATTTGCCGATTGATTTCAGAACGGCTTGCATCACAATTAACTATTTTTTGCCAGGCATTCATTGTGGAACAAAAGTGATTTTCTCGGCGAGATAAGCATTTTGAGTAATTTGCCGATTGCTTTCAGAACGGCTTGCATTGAAATTTACTATTTTTTGCCAGACATTCATTGTGGGAAAAAAGTAATTTTCTCGGCGAGTTAAGCATTTTGAGTAATTTGCCGATGGCTTTCAGAACGGCTTGCATTGAAATTTACTATATTTTGCCAGACATTCATTGTGGGAAATAGGTGATTTTCTCGGCGAGTTAAGCATTTTGAGTAATGTGCCGATTGATTTCAGAACGGCTTGCATCACAATTAACTATTTTTTGCCAGGCATTCATTGTGGAACAAAAGTGATTTTCTCGGCGAGTTAAGCATTTTGAGTAATTTGCCGATTGGTTTCAGAACGGCTTGCATTGAAATTTACTATTTTTTGCCAGACATTCATTGTGGAACAAAAGTGATTTTCTTGGCGAGTTAAGCATTTTAAGCAATTTGCCGATTGGTTTCACAACGGCTTGCATTGAAATTTACTATTTTTTGCCAGACATTCATTGTGGGAAAAAGGTGATTTTCTCGACGAGTTAAGCATTTTGAGTAATTTGCAGATTGCTTTCAGAACGGCTTGCATTGAAATTTACTATTTTTTTGCCAGGCATTCATTGTGGAACAAAAGTGATTTTTTTCGGCGAGTTAAGCATTTTGAGTAATTTGCAGATTGCTTTCAGAACGGCTTGCATTGAAATTTACTATTTTTTGCCAGACATTCATTGTGGGAAAAAGGTGATTTTCTCGGCGAGTTAAGCAATTTGCGTAATTTGCTGATTGATTTCAGAACGGCTTGCATCACATTTAACTATTTTTTGCCAGGCATTCATTGTGGAACAAAAGTGATTTTCTCGGCGAGTTAAGCATTTTGAGTAATTTGCCGATTGGTTTCAGAACGGCTTGCATTGAAATTTACTATTTTTTGCCAGACATTCATTGTGGAACAAAAGTGATTTTCTCGGCGAGTTAAGCATTTTGAGTAATTTGCCGATTGGTTTCAGAACGGCTTGCATCACAATTAACTGTTTTTTGTCAGGCATTCATTGTGGAACAAAAGTGATTTTCTCGGAGAGTTAAGCATTTTGAGCAATTTGCCGATTGGTGTCAGAACGGCTTGCATCACAATTAACTATTTTTTGCCAGGCATTCATTGTGGAACAAAAGTGATTTTCTCGGCGAGTTAAGCATTTTGAGCAATTTGCCGATTGGTTTCTGAACGGCTTGCATTCAAATTTACTATTTTTTGCCAGCCATTCATTGTGGGAAATAGGTGATTTTCTCGGCGAGTTAAGCATTTTGAGAAATTTGCCGATTGGGTTCAGAACGGCTTGCATTGAAATTTACTATTTTTTGCCAGACATTCATTGTGGAACAAAAGTGATTTTCTCGGCGAGTTAAGCATTTTGAGTAATTTGCAGATTGATTTCAGAACGGCTTGCATCACAATTAACTATTTTTTTACCAGGATTCATTGTGGAACAAAAGTGATTTTCTCGGCGAGTTAAGCATTTTGAGTAATTTGCCGATTGATTTCAGAACGGCTTGCATTGAAATTTACTATTTTTTGCCAGACATTCATTGTGGAACAAAAGTGATTTTCACGGGGACTTAAGCATTTTGAGCAATTTGCCGATTGGTTTCAGAACGGCATGCATTGAAATTTACTATTTTTTGCCAGATATTCATTGTGGAACCAAAATGATTTTCTCGGCGAGTTAGCATTTTGAGTAATTTGCCGATTGATTTCAGAACGGCTTGCTTCACAATTAACTAATTTTTGCCAGGCATTCATTGTGGAACAAAAGTGATTTTCTCGGCGAGTTAAGCATTTTGAGTAATTTGCCGATTGATTTCAGAACGGCTTGCATCACAATTAACTATTTTTTGCCAGGCATTCATTGTGGAACAAAAGTGATTTTCTCGGCGAGATAAGCATTTTGAGTAATTTGCCGATTGCTTTCAGAACGGCTTGCATTGAAATTTACTATTTTTTGCCAGACATTCATTGTGGGAAAAAAGTAATTTTCTCGGCGAGTTAAGCATTTTGAGTAATTTGCCGATGGCTTTCAGAACGGCTTGCATTGAAATTTACTATATTTTGCCAGACATTCATTGTGGGAAATAGGTGATTTTCTCGGCGAGTTAAGCATTTTGAGTAATGTGCCGATTGATTTCAGAACGGCTTGCATCACAATTAACTATTTTTTGCCAGGCATTCATTGTGGAACAAAAGTGATTTTCTCGGCGAGTTAAGCATTTTGAGTAATTTGCCGATTGGTTTCAGAACGGCTTGCATTGAAATTTACTATTTTTTGCCAGACATTCATTGTGGAACAAAAGTGATTTTCTTGGCGAGTTAAGCATTTTAAGCAATTTGCCGATTGGTTTCACAACGGCTTGCATTGAAATTTACTATTTTTTGCCAGACATTCATTGTGGGAAAAAGGTGATTTTCTCGACGAGTTAAGCATTTTGAGTAATTTGCAGATTGCTTTCAGAACGGCTTGCATTGAAATTTACTATTTTTTTGCCAGGCATTCATTGTGGAACAAAAGTGATTTTTTTCGGCGAGTTAAGCATTTTGAGTAATTTGCAGATTGCTTTCAGAACGGCTTGCATTGAAATTTACTATTTTTTGCCAGACATTCATTGTGGGAAAAAGGTGATTTTCTCGGCGAGTTAAGCAATTTGCGTAATTTGCTGATTGATTTCAGAACGGCTTGCATCACATTTAACTATTTTTTGCCAGGCATTCATTGTGGAACAAAAGTGATTTTCTCGGCGAGTTAAGCATTTTGAGTAATTTGCCGATTGGTTTCAGAACGGCTTGCATTGAAATTTACTATTTTTTGCCAGACATTCATTGTGGAACAAAAGTGATTTTCTCGGCGAGTTAAGCATTTTGAGTAATTTGCCGATTGGTTTCAGAACGGCTTGCATCACAATTAACTGTTTTTTGTCAGGCATTCATTGTGGAACAAAAGTGATTTTCTCGGAGAGTTAAGCATTTTGAGCAATTTGCCGATTGGTGTCAGAACGGCTTGCATCACAATTAACTATTTTTTGCCAGGCATTCATTGTGGAACAAAAGTGATTTTCTCGGCGAGTTAAGCATTTTGAGTAATTTGCTGATTGGTTTCAGAACGGCTTGCATTGAAATTTACTATTTTTTGCCAGACATTCATTGTGGAACAAAAGTGATTTTCTCGGCGAGTTAAGCATTTTGAGTAATTTGCCGATTCGATTCAGAACGGCTTGCAATACAATTAACTATTTTTTGCCAGACATTCATTGTGGAACCAAAGTGACTTTCTCGGCGAGTTAAGAATTTTGAGCAATTTGCCGATTGGTTTCAGAACGGCTTGCATCACAATTAACTATTTTTTGCCAGGCATTCATTGTGGAACAAAAGTGATTTTTTCGGCGAGTTAAGCATTTTGAGTAATTTGCAGATTGCTTTCAGAACGGCTTGGATTGAAATTTACTATTTTTGGCCAGATATTCATTGTGGGAAAAAGGTGATTTTCTCGGCGAGTTAAGGAATTTGAGTAATTTGCCGATTGATTTCAGAACGGCTTGCATTGAAATTTTCTATTTTTTGCCAGACATTCATTGTGGAACAAAAGTGATTTTCTCGGCGAGTTAAGCATTTAGAATAATTTGCCGATTGGTTTCAGAACGGCTTGCATTGAAATTTTCTATTTTTTGCCAGACATTCATTGTGGAACAAAAGTGATTTTCTCGGCGAGTTAAGCATTTAGAATAATTTGCCGATTGGTTTCAGAACGGCTTGCAACACAGTTAACTATTTTTTGCCAGGCATTCATTGTGGAACAAAAGTGATTTTCACGGGGAGTTAAGCATTTTGAGTAATTTGCCGATTGGTTTCAGAACGGCTTGCATCACAATTAACTATTTTTTGCCAGACATTCATTGTGGAACCAAAGTGATTTTCACGGGGAGTTAAGCATTTAGAGCAATTTGCCGATTGGTTTCAGAACGGCTTGCATTGAAATTTACTATTTTTTGCCAGACATTCATTGTGGAACAAAAGTGATTTTCTCGGCGAGTTAAGCATTTTGAGCAATTTGCCGATTGGTTTCAGAACGGCTTGCATTACAATTAACTATTTTTTGCAAGGCATTCATTGTGGAACAAAAGTGATTTTCACGGCGAGTTAAGCATTTTGAGCAATTTGCCGATTGGTTTCAGAACGGCTTGCATTGAAATTTACTATTTTTTGCCAGACATTCATTGTGGAACAAAAGTGATTTTCTCGGCGAGTTAAGCATTTTGAGCAATTTGCCGATTGATTTCAGAACGGCTTGCATCACAATTAACTATTTTTTGCCAGGCATTCATTGTGGAACAAAAGTGATTTTCTCGGCGAGTTAAGCATTTTGAGTAATTTGCTGATTGGTTTCAGAACGGCTTGCATTGAAATTTACTATTTTTTGCCAGACATTCATTGTGGAACAAAAGTGATTTTCTCGGCGAGTTAAGCATTTTGAGTAATTTGCCGATTGATTTCAGAACGGCTTGCATCACAATTAACTATTTTTTGCCAGGCATTCATTGTGGAACAAAAGTGATTTTCTCGGCGAGTTAAGCATTTTGAGTAATTTGCCGATTGGTTTCAGAACGGCTTGCATTGAAGTTTACTATTTTTTGCCAGACATTCATTGTGGGAAAAAGGTGATTTTCTCGGCGAGTTAAGCAATTTGAGTAATTTCCCGATTGATTTCAGAACGGCTTGCAATACAATTAACTATTTTTTCCCAGGCATTCATTGTGGAACAAAAGTGATTTTCTCGGCGAGTTAAGCATTTTGAGTAATTTGCCGATTGGTTTCAGAACGGCTTGCATTGAAATTTACTATTTTTTGCCAGACATTCATTGTGGAACAAAAGTGATTTTCTCGGCGAGTTAAGCATTTTGAGTAATTTGCCGATTGGTTTCAGAACGGCTTGCATCACAATTAACTGTTTTTTGTCAGGCATTCATTGTGGAACAAAAGTGATTTTCTCGGCGAGTTAAGCATTTTGAGTAACTTGCCGATTGGGTTCAGAACGTCTTGCATCAAAATGAACTATTTTTTGCCAGACATTCATTGTGGAACAAAAGCGATTTTCTCGGAGAGTTAAGCATTTTGAGTAATTTGCCGATTGGTGTCAGAACGGCTTGCATCACACTTAACTATTTTTTGCCAGGCATTCATTGTGGAACAAAAGTGATTTTCTCGGCGAGTTAAGCATTTTGAGTAATTTGCCGATTGGTTTCAGAACGGCTTGCATCACAATTAACTATTTTTTGCCAGGCATTCATTGTGGAACATAAGTGATTTTCTCGGCGAGTTAAGCATTTTGAGTAATTTGCCGATTGGATTCAGAACGACTTGCATCACAATTAACTATTTTTTGCCAGGCGTTCATTGTGGAAGACAAAGTAATTTTCTCGGCCAGTTAAGCATTTTGAGTAATTTGCCGATTGGTTTCAGAACGTCATTCATCAAAATTAACTATATTTTGCCAGGCTTTCATTGTGGGAAAAAAGTAATTTTCTCGGCGAGTTAAGCATTTTGAGTAATTTGCCGATTGGTTTCAGCACGTCTTGCATCAAAATTAACTATTTTTTGCCAGACATTCATTGTTGGAAAATAGTGATTTTCTCGGCGAGTTAAGCATTTTGAGTAATTTAACGACTTTAGATAAAATTTACTATTTTTTGCCAGACATTCATTGTGGAACAAAAGTGATTTTCACGGCGAGTTAAGCATTTTGAGCAATTTGCCGATTGGTTTCAGAGCGGCTTGCATTGAAATTTACTATTTTTTGCCAGGCATTCATTGTGGAACAAAAGTGATTTTCTTGGCGAGTTAAGCATTTTGAGCAATTTGCCGATTGGTTTCAGAACGGCTTGCATTGAAATTTACTATTTTTTGCCAGACATTCATTGTGGGAAAAAGGTGATTTTCTCGACGAGTTAAGCATTTTGTGTAATTTGCCGTTTGATTTCAGAACGGCTTGCATTGAAATTTACTATTTTTTGACAGACATTCATTGTGGGAAAAAGGTGATTTTCTCGGCGAGTGAAGCATTTTCAGTAATTTGCCGATTGATTTCAGAACGGGTTGCATCACAATTAACTATTTTTTGCCAGGCGTTCATTGTGGAATAAAAGTGATTTTCTCGGCGAGTTAAGCATTTTGAGTAATTTACCGATTGGTTTCAGAACGGCTTGCATTAAAATTTACTATTTTTTGCCAGACATTCATTGTGGAACAAAAGTGATTTTCACGGCGAGTTAAGCATTTTGAGCAATTTGCCGATTGGTTTCAGAACGGCTTGCATTGAAATTTACTATTTTTTGCCAGACATTCATTGTGGAACAAAAGGGATTTTGTCGGCGAGTAAAGCATTTTGAGTAATTTGCCGATTGGTTTCAGAACGGCTTGCATTGAAATTTACTATTTATTGCCAGACATTCATTGTTGAACAAAAGTGATTTTCTCGGCGAGTTAAGCATTTTGAGCAATTTGCCGATTGGTTTCAGAACGGCTTGCATCAAAATTAACTATTTTTTGCCAGACATTCATTGTGGAACAAAAGTGATTTTCTTGGCGAGTTAAGCATTTTAAGCAATTTGCCGATTGGTTTCACAACGGCTTGCATTGAAATTTACTATTTTTTGCCAGACATTCATTGTGGGAAAAAGGTGATTTTCTCGACGAGTTAAGCATTTTGAGTAATTTGCAGATTGCTTTCAGAACGGCTTGCATTGAAATTCACTATTTTTTGCCAGGCATTCATTGTGGAACAAAAGTGATTTTTTCGGCGAGTTAAGCATTTTGAGTAATTTGCAGATTGCTTTCAGAACGGCTTGCATTGAAATTTACTATTTTTTGCCAGACATTCACTGTGGGAAAAAGGTGATTTTCTCGGCGAGTTAAGCAATTTGCGTAATTTGCCGATTGATTTCAGAACGGCTTGCATCACATTTAACTATTTTTTGCCAGGCATTCATTGTGGAACAAAAGTGATTTTCTCGGCGAGTTAAGCATTTTGAGTAATTTGCCGATTGGTTTCAGAACGGCTTGCATTGAAGTTTACTATTTTTTGCCAGACATTCATTGTGGGAAAAAGGTGATTTTCTCGGCGAGTTAAGCAATTTGAGTAATTTGCCGATTGATTTCAGAACGGCTTGCAATACAATTAACTATTTTTTCCCAGGCATTCATTGTGGAACAAAAGTGATTTTCTCGGCGAGTTAAGCATTTTGAGTAATTTGCCGATTGGTTTCAGAACGGCTTGCATTGAAATTTACTATTTTTTGCCAGACATTCATTGTGGAACAAAAGTGATTTTCTCGGCGAGTTAAGCATTTTGAGTAATTTGCCGATTGGTTTCAGAACGGCTTGCATCACAATTAACTGTTTTTTGTCAGGCATTCATTGTGGAACAAAAGTGATTTTCTCGGCGAGTTAAGCATTTTGAGTAATTTGCCGATTGGTTCAGAACGTCTGGCATCAAAATGAACTATTTTTTGCCAGACATTCATTGTGGAACAAAAGCGATTTTCTCGGAGAGTTAAGCATTTTGAGCAATTTGCCGATTGGTGTCAGAACGGCTTGCATCACAATTAACTATTTTTTGCCAGGCATTCATTGTGGAACAAAAGTGATTTTCTCGGCGAGTTAAGGATTTTGAGTAATTTGCCGATTGGTTTCAGAACGGCTTGCATCACAATTAACTAATTTTTGCCAGGCATTCATTGTGGAACATAAGTGATTTTCTCGGCGAGTTAAGCATTTTGAGTAATTTGCCGATTGGATTCAGAACGACTTGCATCACAATTAACTATTTTTTGCCAGGCGTTCATTGTGGAAGACAAGTAATTTTCTCGGCCAGTTAAGCATTTTGAGTAATTTGCCGATTGGTTTCAGAACGTCATTCATCAAAATTAACTATATTTTGCCAGGCTTTCATTGTGGGAAAAAAGTAATTTTCTCGGCGAGTTAAGCATTTTGAGTAATTTGCCGATTGGTTTCAGCACGTCTTGCATCAAAATTAACTATTTTTTGCCAGACATTCATTGTTGGAAAATAGTGATTTTCTCGGCGAGTTAAGCATTTTGAGTAATTTAACGACTTTAGATAAAATTTACTATTTTTTGCCAGACATTCATTGTGGAACAAAAGTGATTTTCACGGCGAGTTAAGCATTTTGAGCAATTTGCCGATTGGTTTCAGAGCGGCTTGCATTGAAATTTACTATTTTTTGCCAGGCATTCATTGTGGAACAAAAGTGATTTTCTTGGCGAGTTAAGCATTTTGAGCAATTTGCCGATTGGTTTCAGAACGGCTTGCATTGAAATGTACTATTTTTTGCCAGACATTCATTGTGGGAAAAAGGTGATTTTCTCGACGAGTTAAGCATTTTGTGTAATTTGCCGTTTGATTTCAGAACGGCTTGCATTGAAATTTACTATTTTTTGACAGACATTCATTGTGGGAAAAAGGTGATTTTCTCGGCGAGTGAAGCATTTTCAGTAATTTGCCGATTGATTTCAGAACGGGTTGCATCACAATTAACTATTTTTTGCCAGGCGTTCATTGTGGAACAAAAGTGATTTTCTCGGCGAGTTAAGCATTTTGAGTAATTTACCGATTGGTTTCAGAACGGCTTGCATTAAAATTTACTATTTTTTGCCAGACATTCATTGTGGAACAAAAGTGATTTTCACGGCGAGTTAAGCATTTTGAGCAATTTGCCGATTGGTTTCAGAACGGCTTGCATTGAAATTTACTATTTTTTGCCAGACATTCATTGTGGAACAAAAGGGATTTTGTCGGCGAGTAAAGCATTTTGAGTAATTTGCCGATTGGTTTCAGAACGGCTTGCATTGAAATTTACTATTTATTGCCAGACATTCATTGTTGAACAAAAGTGATTTTCTCGGCGAGTTAAGCATTTTGAGCAATTTGCCGATTGGTTTCAGAACGGCTTGCATCAAAATTAACTATTTTTTGCCAGACATTCATTGTGGAACAAAAGTGATTTTCTTGGCGAGTTAAGCATTTTAAGCAATTTGCCGATTGGTTTCACAACGGCTTGCATTGAAATTTACTATTTTTTGCCAGACATTCATTGTGGGAAAAAGGTGATTTTCTCGACGAGTTAAGCATTTTGAGTAATTTGCAGATTGCTTTCAGAACGGCTTGCATTGAAATTTACTATTTTTTGCCAGGCATTCATTGTGGAACAAAAGTGATTTTTTCGGCGAGTTAAGCATTTTGAGTAATTTGCAGATTGCTTTCAGAACGGCTTGCATTGCAATTTACTATTTTTTGCCAGACATTCACTGTGGGAAAAAGGTGATTTTCTCGGCGAGTTAAGCAATTTGCGTAATTTGCCGATTGATTTCAGAACGGCTTGCATCACATTTAACTATTTTTTGCCAGGCATTCATTGTGGAACAAAAGTGATTTTCTCGGCGAGTTAAGCATTTTGAGTAATTTGCCGATTGGTTTCAGAACGGCTTGCATTGAAGTTTACTATTTTTTGCCAGACATTCATTGTGGGAAAAAGGTGATTTTCTCGGCGAGTTAAGCAATTTGAGTAATTTGCCGATTGATTTCAGAACGGCTTGCAATACAATTAACTATTTTTTCCCAGGCATTCATTGTGGAACAAAAGTGATTTTCTCGGCGAGTTAATCATTTTGAGTAATTTGCCGATTGGTTTCAGAACGGCTTGCATTGAAATTTACTATTTTTTGCCAGACATTCATTGTGGGGAAAAAAGTAATTTTCTCGGCGAGTTAAGCATTTTGAGTAATTTGCCGATTGCTTTCAGAACGGCTTGCATTGAAATTTACTATATTTTGCCAGACATTCATTGTGGGAAATAGGTGATTTTCTCGGCGAGTTAAGCATTTTGAGTAATTTGCCGATTGATTTCAGAACGGCTTGCATCATAATTAACTATTTTTTGCCAGGCATTCATTGTGGAACAAAAGTGATTTTCTCGGCGAGTTAAGCATTTTGAGTAATTTGTCGATTGGTTTCAGAACGGCTTGCATTGAAATTTACTATTTTTTTCCAGACATTCATTGTGGAACAAAAGTGATTTTCACGGGGAGTTAAGCATTTTGAGCAATTTGCCGATTGGTTTCAGAACGGCATGCATTGAAATTTACTATTTTTTGCCAGACATTCATTGTGGAACCAAAGTGATTTTCTCGGCGAGTTAAGCATTTTGAGTAATTTGCCGATTGATTTCAGAACGGCTTGCATCACAATTAACTATTTTTTCCCAGGCATTCATTGTGGAACAAAAGTGATTTTCTCGGCGAGTTAATCATTTTGAGTAATTTGCCGATTGGTTTCAGAACGGCTTGCATTGAAATTTACTATTTTTTGCCAGACATTCATTGTGGGGAAAAAAAGTAATTTTCTCGGCGAGTTAAGCATTTTGAGTAATTTGCCGATTGCTTTCAGAACGGCTTGCATTGAAATTTACTATATTTTGCCAGACATTCATTGTGGGAAATAGGTGATTTTCTCGGCGAGTTAAGCATTTTGAGTAATTTGCCGATTGATTTCAGAACGGCTTGCATCATAATTAACTATTTTTTGCCAGGCATTCATTGTGGAACAAAAGTGATTTTCTCGGCGAGTTAAGCATTTTGAGTAATTTGTCGATTGGTTTCAGAACGGCTTGCATTGAAATTTACTATTTTTTTCCAGACATTCATTGTGGAACAAAAGTGATTTTCACGGGGAGTTAAGCATTTTGAGCAATTTGCCGATTGGTTTCAGAACGGCATGCATTGAAATTTACTATTTTTTGCCAGACATTCATTGTGGAACCAAAGTGATTTTCTCGGCGAGTTAAGCATTTTGAGTAATTTGCCGATTGATTTCAGAACGGCTTGCATCACAATTAACTAATTTTTGCCAGGCATTCATTGTGGAACAAAAGTGATTTTCTCGGCGAGTTAAGCATTTTGAGTAATTTACCGATTGGTTTCAGAACGGCTTGAATTAAAATTTACTATTTTTTGCCAGACATTCATTGTGGGAAAAAGTAATTTTCTCGGCGAGTTAAGCATTTTGAGTAATTTGCCGATTGGTTTCAGAACGGCTTGCATCACAATTAACTATTTTTTGCCAGGCATTCATTGTGGAACAAAAGTGATTTTCTCGGCGAGTTAAGCATTTTGAGTAATTTGCCGATTGCTTTCAGAACGGCTTGCATCACAATTAACTATTTTTTGCCAGACATTCATTGTGGGAAAAAAGTAATTTTCTCGGCGAGTTAAGCATTTTGAGTAATTTGCCGATGGCTTTCAGAACGGCTTGCATTGAAATTTACTATATTTTGCCAGACATTCATTGTGGGAAATAGGTGATTTTCTCGGCGAGTTAAGCATTTTGAGTAATGTGCCGATTGATTTCAGAACGGCTTGCATCACAATTAACTATTTTTTGCCAGGCATTCATTGTGGAACAAAAGTGATTTTCTCGGCGAGTTAAGCATTTTGAGTAATTTGCCGATTCGTTTCAGAACGGCTTGCAATACAATTAACTATTTTTTGCCAGACATTCATTGTGGAACCAAAGTGACTTTCTCGGCGAGTTAAGCATTTTGAGCAATTTGCCGATTGGTTTCAGAACGGCTTGCATCACAATTAACTATTTTTTGCCAGGCATGCATTGTGGTACAAAAGTGATTTTTTTCGGCGAGTTAAGCATTTTGAGTAATTTGCAGATTGCTTTCAGAACGGCTTGCATTGAAATTTACTATTTTTTGCCAGACATTCATTGTGGGAAAAATGTGGTTTTCTCGGCGAGTTAAGCAATTTGAGTAATTTGCCGATTGATTTCAGAACGGCTTGCATCACAATTAACTATTTTTTGCCAGGCATTCATTGTGGAACAAAAGTGATTTTCTCGGCGAGTTAAGCATTTTGAGTAATTTGCCGATTGGTTTCAGAACGGCTTGCATTGAAATTTACTATTTTTTGCCAGACATTCATTGTGGAACAAAAGTGATTTTCTCGGCGAGTTAAGCATTTTGAGCAATTTGCCGATTGGTTTCAGAACGGCTTGCATCACAATTAACTATTTTTTGCCAAACATTCATTGTGGCACAAAAGTGATTTTCACGGCGAGTTAAGCATTTTGAGCAATTTGGCGATTGGTTTCAGAACGGCTTGCATTGAAATTTACTATTTTTTGCCAGACATTCATTGTGGGAAAAAAGTGATTTGCTCGGCGAGTTAAGCATTTTGAGTAATTTGCCGATTGGTTTCAGATCAGCATGCATTAAAATTTACTATTTTTTGTCAGACATTCATTGTGGAACAAAAGTGATTTTCTCGGCGAGTTAAGCATTGAGAGTAATTTGCCGATTGCTTTCAGAACGGCTTGCATTGAAATTTACTATTTTTTGCCAGACATTCATTGTGGGAAAAAAGTAATTTTCTCGGCGAGTTAAGCATTTTGAGTAATTTGCCGATTGGTTTCAGAACGGCTGCATCACAATTAACTATTTTTTGCCAGGCATTCATTGTGGAACAAAAGTGATTTTCTCGGCGAGTTAAGCATTTTGAGTAATTTGCCGATTGCTTTCAGAACGGCTTGCATTGAAATTTACTATTTTTTGCCAGACATTCATTGTGGGAAAAAAGTAATTTTCTCGGCGAGTTAAGCATTTTGAGTAATTTGCCGATGGCTTTCAGAACGGCTTGCATTGAAATGTACTATATTTTGCCAGACATTCATTGTGGGAAATTGGTGATTTTCTCGGCGAGTTAAGCATTTTGAGTAATTTGCCGATTGATTTCAGAACGGCTTGCATCACAATTAACTATTTTTTGCCAGGCATTCATTGTGGAACAAAAGTGATTTTCTCGGCGAGTTAAGCATTTTGAGTAATTTGCCGATTGGTTTCAGAACGGCTTGCATTGAAATTTACTATTTTTTGCCAGACATTCATTGTGGAACAAAAGTGATTTTCACGGGGAGTTAAGCATTTTGAGCAATTTGCCGATTGGTTTCAGAACGGTTTGCATCACAATTAACTATTTTTTAACCAGGCATTCATTATGGAACAAAAGTGATTTTCTCGGCGAGTTAAGCATTTAGAGTAATTTGCCGATTGGTTTCAGAACGGCTTGCATCACAATTAACTATTTTTTGCCAGGCATTCATTGTGGAACAAAAGTGATTTTCTCGGCGAGTTAAGCATTTTGAGCAATTTGCCGATTGGTTTCAGAACGGCTTTCATTGAAATTTACTATTTTTTGCCAGACATTCATTGTGGAACAAAAGTGATTTTCTCGGCGAGTTAAGCATTTTGAGCAATTTGCCGATTGATTTCAGAACGGCTTGCATCACAATTAACTATTTTTTGCCAGGCATTCATTGTGGAACAAAAGTGATATTCTCGGCGAGTTCAGCATTTTGAGTAATTTGCCGATTGGTTTCAGAACGGCTTGCATTGAAATTTACTATTTTTGCCAGGCATTCATTGTGGAACAAAAGTGATTTTCACGGGGAGTTAAGCATTTTGAGCAATTTGCCGATTGGTTTCAGAACGGCATGCATTGAAATTTACTATTTTTTGCCAGACATTCATTGTGGAACCAAAGTGATTTTCTCGGCGAGTTAAGCATTTTGAGTAATTTGCCGATTGATTTCAGAACGGCTTGCATCACAATTAACTAATTTTTGCCAGGCATTCATTGTGGAACAAAAGTGATTTTCTCGGCGAGTTAAGCATTTTGAGTAATTTGCCGATTGGTTTCAGAACGGCTTGCATTGAAATTTACTATTTTTTGACAGACATTCATTGTGGAACAAAAGTGAATTTCACGGGGAGTTAAGCATTTTGAGCAATTTGCCGATTGGTTTCAGAACGGCTTGCATCACAATTAACTATTTTTTAACCAGGCATTCATTATGGAACAAAAGTGATTTTCTCGGCGAGTTAAGCATTTTGAGAAATTTGCCGATTGATTTCAGAACGGCTTGCATTGAAATTTACTATTTTTCCCAGACATTCATTGTGGAACAAAAGTGATTTTCTCGGCGAGTTAAGCATTTTGAGTAATTTGCCGATTCGTTTCAGAACGGCTTGCAATACAATTAACTATTTTTTGCCAGACATTCATTGTGGAACCAAAGTGACTTTCTCGGCGAGTTAAGCATTTTGAGCAATTTGCCGATTGGTTTCAGAACGGCTTGCATCACAATTAACTATTTTTTGCCAGGCATTCATTGTGGAACAAAAGTGATTTTCTCGGCGAGTTAAGCATTTTGAGTAATTTACTGATTGGTTTCAGAACGGCTTGAATTAAAATTTACTATTTTTTGCCAGACATTCATTGTGGCACAAAAGTGATTTTCTCTGCGAGTTAAGCAATTTGAGTAATTTGCCGATTGATTTCAGAACGGCTTGCATCACAATGAACTATTTTTTGCCAGGCATTCATTGTGGAACAAAAGTGATTTTTTTTCGGCGAGTTAAGCATTTTGAGTAATTTGCAGATTGCTTTCAGAACGGCTTGCATTGAAATTTACTATTTTGTGCCAGACATTCATTGTGGGAAAAAGGTGATTTTCTCGCCGAGTTAAGCAATTTGAGTAATTTGCCGATTGGTTTCAGAACGGCTTGCATCACAATTAACTATTTTTTGCCAGGCATTCATTGTGGAACAAAAGTGATTTTCTCGGCGAGTTAAGCATTTTGAGTAATTTGCCGATTGCTTTCAGAACGGCTTGCATTGAAATTTACTATTTTTTGCCAGACATTCATTGTGGGGAAAAAAGTAATTTTCTCGGCGAGTTAAGCATTTTGAGTAATTTGCCGATTGCTTTCAGAACGGCTTGCATTGAAATTTACTATATTTTGCCAGACATTCATTGTGGGAAATAGGTGATTTTCTCGGCGAGTTAAGCATTTTGAGTAATTTGCCGATTGATTTCAGAACGGCTTGCATCATAATTAACTATTTTTTGCCAGGCATTCATTGTGGAACAAAAGTGATTTTCTCGGCGAGTTAAGCATTTTGAGTAATTTGTCGATTGGTTTCAGAACGGCTTGCATCACAATTAACTAATTTTTGCCAGGCATTCATTGTGGAACAAAAGTGATTTTCTCGGCGAGTTAAGCATTTTGAGTAATTTACCGATTGGTTTCAGAACGGCTTGAATTAAAATTTACTATTTTTTGCCAGACATTCATTGTGGGAAAAAGTAATTTTCTCGGCGAGTTAAGCATTTTGAGTAATTTGCCGATAGGTTTCAGAACGGCTTGCATCACAATTAACTATTTTTTGCCAGGCATTCATTGTGGAACAAAAGTGATTTTCTCGGCGAGTTAAGCATTTTGAGTAATTTGCCGATTGCTTTCAGAACGGCTTGCATCACAATTAACTATTTTTTGCCAGACATTCATTGTGGGAAAAAAGTAATTTTCTCGGCGAGTTAAGCATTTTGAGTAATTTGCCGATGGCTTTCAGAACGGCTTGCATTGAAATTTACTATATTTTGCCAGACATTCATTGTGGGAAATAGGTGATTTTCTCGGCGAGTTAAGCATTTTGAGTAATGTGCCGATTGATTTCAGAACGGCTTGCATCACAATTAACTATTTTTTGCCAGGCATTCATTGTGGAACAAAAGTGATTTTCTCGGCGAGTTAAGCATTTTGAGTAATTTGCCGATTGGTTTCAGAACGGCTTGCATCACAATTAACTATTTTTTAACCAGGCATTCATTATGGAACAAAAGTGATTTTCTCGGCGAGTTAAGCATTTTGAGTAATTTGCCGATTGGTTTCAGAACGGCTAGCATCACAATTAACTATTTTTTGCAAGGCATTCATTGTGGAACAAAAGTGATTTTCTCGGCGAGTTAAGCATTTTGAGTAATTTGCCGATTGGGTTCAGAACGGCTTGCATTGAAATTTACTATTTTTTGCCAGACATTCATTGTGGAACAAAAGTGATTTTCTCGGCGAGTTAAGCATTTTGAGTAATTTGCAGATTGATTTCAGAACGGCTTGCATCACAATTAACTATTTTTTTTACCAGGCATTCATTGTGGAACAAAAGTGATTTTCTCGGCGAGTTAAGCATTTTGAGCAATTTGCCGATTGGTTTCAGAACGGCTTGCATTGAAATTTACTATTTTTTGCCAGACATTCATTGTGGAACAAAAGTGATTTTAACGGGGAGTTAAGCATTTTGAGAAATTTGCCGATTGGTTTCTGAACGGCTTGCTTTGAAATTTAATATTTTTTGCCAGACATTTATTGTGGAACAAAATTGATTTTCTCGGCGAGTTAAGCATTTTGAGCAATTTGCCGATTGATTTCAGAACGGCTTGCATCACAATTAACTATTTTTTGCCAGGCATTCATTGTGGAACAAAAGTGATTTTCTCGGCGAGTTAATCATTTTGAGTAATTTGCCGATTGGTTTCAGAACGGCTTGCATTGAAATTTACTATTTTTTGCCAGACATTCATTGTGGAACAAAAGTGATTTTCACGGGGACTTAAGCATTTTGAGCAATTTGCCGATTGGTTTCAGAACGGCATGCATTGAAATTTACTATTTTTTGCCAGACATTCATTGTGGAACCAAAGTGATTTTCTCGGCGAGTTAAGCATTTTGAGTAATTTACCGATTGGTTTCAGAACGGCTTGTATTAAAATTTACTATTTTTTGCCAGACATTCATTGTGGGAAAAAAGTAATTTTCTCGGCGAGTTAAGCATTTTGAGTAATTTGCCGATTGGTTTCAGAACGGCTTGCATCACAATTAACTATTTTTTGCCAGGCATTCATTGTGGAACAAAAGTGATTTTCTCGGCGAGTTAAGCATTTTGAGTAATTTGCCGATTGCTTTCAGAACGGCTTGCATCACAATTAAATATTTTTTGCCAGACATACATTGTGGGAAAAAAGTAATTTTCTCGGCGAGTTAAGCATTTTGAGTAATTTGCCGATGGCTTTCAGAACGGCTTGCATTGAAATTTACTATATTTTGCCAGACATTCATTGTGGGAAATAGGTGATTTTCTCGGCGAGTTAAGCATTTTGAGTAATGTGCCGATTGATTTCAGAACGGCTTGCATCACAATTAACTATTTTTTGCCAGGCATTCATTGTGGAACAAAAGTGATTTTCTCGGCGAGTTAAGCATTTTGAGTAATTTGCCGATTGGTTTCAGAACGGCTTGCATTGAAATTTACTATTTTTTGCCAGACATTCATTGTGGAACAAAAGTGATTTTCTCGGCGAGTTAAGCATTTTGAGTAATTTGCCGATTGATTTCAGAACGGCTTGCATCACAATTAACTATTTTTTAACCAGGCATTCATTATGGAACAAAAGTGATTTTCTCGGCGAGTTAAGCATTTTGAGTAATTTGCCGATTGGTTTCAGAACGGCTAGCATCACAATTAACTATTTTTTGCAAGGCATTCATTGTGGAACAAAAGTGATTTTCTCGGCGAGTTAAGCATTTTGAGTAATTTGCCGATTCGTTTCAGAACGGCTTGCAATACAATTAACTATTTTTTGCCAGGCATTCATTGTGGAACAAAAGTGATTTTCACGGGGAGTTAAGCATTTTGAGCAATTTGCCGATTGGTTTCAGAACGGCTTGCATTGAAATTTACTATTTTTTGCCAGACATTCATTGTGGGAAAAAAGTAATTTTCACGGCGAGTTAAGCATTTTGAGCAATTTGCCGATTGGTTTCTGAACGGCTTGCATTCAAATTTACTATTTTTTGCCAGCCATTCATTGTGGGAAATAGGTGATTTTCTCGGCGAGTTAAGCATTTTGAGAAATTTGCCGATTGGGTTCAGAACGGCTTGCATTGAAATTTACTATTTTTTGCCAGACATTCATTGTGGAACAAAAGTGATTTTCTCGGCGAGTTAAGCATTTTGAGTAATTTGCAGATTGATTTCAGAACGGCTTGCATCACAATTAACTATTTTTTTACCAGGATTCATTGTGGAACAAAAGTGATTTTCTCGGCGAGTTAAGCATTTTGAGTAATTTGCCGATTGATTTCAGAACGGCTTGCATTGAAATTTACTATTTTTTGCCAGACATTCATTGTGGAACAAAAGTGATTTTCACGGGGACTTAAGCATTTTGAGCAATTTGCCGATTGGTTTCAGAACGGCATGCATTGAAATTTACTATTTTTTGCCAGATATTCATTGTGGAACCAAAATGATTTTCTCGGCGAGTTAGCATTTTGAGTAATTTGCCGATTGATTTCAGAACGGCTTGCTTCACAATTAACTAATTTTTGCCAGGCATTCATTGTGGAACAAAAGTGATTTTCTCGGCGAGTTAAGCATTTTGAGTAATTTGCCGATTGATTTCAGAACGGCTTGCATCACAATTAACTATTTTTTGCCAGGCATTCATTGTGGAACAAAAGTGATTTTCTCGGCGAGATAAGCATTTTGAGTAATTTGCCGATTGCTTTCAGAACGGCTTGCATTGAAATTTACTATTTTTTGCCAGACATTCATTGTGGGAAAAAAGTAATTTTCTCGGCGAGTTAAGCATTTTGAGTAATTTGCCGATGGCTTTCAGAACGGCTTGCATTGAAATTTACTATATTTTGCCAGACATTCATTGTGGGAAATAGGTGATTTTCTCGGCGAGTTAAGCATTTTGAGTAATGTGCCGATTGATTTCAGAACGGCTTGCATCACAATTAACTATTTTTTGCCAGGCATTCATTGTGGAACAAAAGTGATTTTCTCGGCGAGTTAAGCATTTTGAGTAATTTGCCGATTGGTTTCAGAACGGCTTGCATTGAAATTTACTATTTTTTGCCAGACATTCATTGTGGAACAAAAGTGATTTTCTCGGCGAGTTAAGCATTTTGAGTAATTTGCCGATTGATTTCAGAACGGCTTGCATCACAATTAACTATTTTTTAACCAGGCATTCATTATGGAACAAAAGTGATTTTCTCGGCGAGTTAAGCATTTTGAGTAATTTGCCGATTGGTTTCAGAACGGCTAGCATCACAATTAACTATTTTTTGCAAGGCATTCATTGTGGAACAAAAGTGATTTTCACGGGGAGTTAAGCATTTTGAGTAATTTGCCGATTGATTTCAGAACAGCTTGCATCACAATTAACTAATTTTTGCCAGGCATTCATTGTGGAACAAAAGTGATTTTCTCGGCGAGTTAAGCATTTTGAGTAATTTGCCGATTGGTTTCAGAACGGCTTGCATTGAAATTTACTATTTTTTGCCAGACATTCATTGTGGAACAAAAGTGATTTTCACGGGGAGTTAAGCATTTTGAGCAATTTGCCGATTGGTTTCAGAACGGCATGCATTGAAATTTACTATTTTTTGCCAGACATTCATTGTGGAACCAAAGTGATTTTCTCGGCGAGTTAAGCATTTTGAGTAATTTGCCGATTGATTTCAGAACAGCTTGCATCACAATTAACTATTTTTTGCCAGGCATTCATTGTGGAACAAAAGTAATTTTCTCGGCGAGTTCATCATTTTGAGTAATTTACCGATTGGTTTCAGAACGGCTTGAATTAAAATTTACTATTTTTTGCCAGACATTCATTGTGGGAAAAAAGTAATTTTCTCGGAGAGTTAAGCATTTTGAGTAATTTGCCGATTGGTTTCAGAACGGCTTGCATCACAATTCACTATTTTTTGCCAGGCATTCATTGTGGAACAAAAGTGATTTTCTCGGCGAGTTAAGCATTTTGAGGAATTTGCCGATTGCTTTCAGAACGGCTTGCATTGAAATTTACTATTTTTTGCCAGACATTCATTGTGGGAAAAAAGTAATTTTCTCGGCGAGTTAAGCATTTTGAGTAATTTGCCGATGGCTTTCAGAACGGCTTGCATTGAAATTTACTATATTTTGCCAGACATTCATTGTGGGAAATAGGTGATTTTCTCGGCGAGTTAAGCATTTTGAGTAATTTGCCGATTGGTTTCAGAACGGCTAGCATCACAATTAACTATTTTTTGCAAGGCATTCATTGTGGAACAAAAGTGATTTTCTCGGCGAGTTAAGCATTTTGAGTAATTTGCCGATTCGTTTCAGAACGGCTTGCAATACAATTAACTATTTTTTGCCAGGCATTCATTGTGGAACAAAAGTGATTTTTTCGGCGAGTTAAGCATTTTGAGTAATTTGCAGATTGCTTTCAGAACGGCTTGCATCACAATTAACTATTTTTTAACCAGGCATTCATTATGGAACAAAAGTGATTTTCTCGGCGAGTTAAGCATTTTGAGTAATTTGCCGATTGGTTTCAGAACGGCTAGCATCACAATTAACTATTTTTTGCAAGGCATTCATTGTGGAACAAAAGTGATTTTCTCGGCGAGTTAAGCATTTTGAGGAATTTGCCGATTCGTTTCAGAACGGCTTGCAATACAATTAACTATTTTTTGCCAGGCATTCATTGTGGAACAAAAGTGATTTTCACGGGGAGTTAAGCATTTTGAGTAATTTGCCGATTGATTTCAGAACAGCTTGCATCACAATTAACTAATTTTTGCCAGGCATTCATTGTGGAACAAAAGTGATTTTCTCGGCGAGTTAAGCATTTTGAGTAATTTGCCGATTGGTTTCAGAACGGCTTGCATTGAAATTTACTATTTTTTGCCAGACATTCATTGTGGAACAAAAGTGATTTTCACGGGGAGTTAAGCATTTTGAGCAATTTGCCGATTGGTTTCAGAACGGCATGCATTGAAATTTACTATTTTTTGCCAGACATTCATTGTGGAACCAAAGTGATTTTCTCGGCGAGTTAAGCATTTTGAGTAATTTGCCGATTGATTTCAGAACAGCTTGCATCACAATTAACTATTTTTTGCCAGGCATTCATTGTGGAACAAAAGTAATTTTCTCGGCGAGTTCATCATTTTGAGTAATTTACCGATTGGTTTCAGAACGGCTTGAATTAAAATTTACTATTTTTTGCCAGACATTCATTGTGGGAAAAAAGTAATTTTCTCGGAGAGTGAAGCATTTTGAGTAATTTGCCGATTGGTTTCAGAACGGCTTGCATCACAATTCACTATTTTTTGCCAGGCATTCATTGTGGAACAAAAGTGATTTTCTCGGCGAGTTAAGCATTTTGAGGAATTTGCCGATTGCTTTCAGAACGGCTTGCATTGAAATTTACTATTTTTTGCCAGACATTCATTGTGGGAAAAAAGTAATTTTCTCGGCGAGTTAAGCATTTTGAGTAATTTGCCGATGGCTTTCAGAACGGCTTGCATTGAAATTTACTATATTTTGCCAGACATTCATTGTGGGAAATAGGTGATTTTCTCGGCGAGTTAAGCATTTTGAGTAATTTGCCGATTGGTTTCAGAACGGCTAGCATCACAATTAACTATTTTTTGCAAGGCATTCATTGTGGAACAAAAGTGATTTTCTCGGCGAGTTAAGCATTTTGAGTAATTTGCCGATTCGTTTCAGAACGGCTTGCAATACAATTAACTATTTTTTGCCAGGCATTCATTGTGGAACAAAAGTGATTTTTTCGGCGAGTTAAGCATTTTGAGTAATTTGCAGATTGCTTTCAGAACGGCTTGCTTTGAAATTTACTATTTTTTGCCAGGCATTCATTGTGGGAAAAAGGTGATTTTCTCGGCGAGTTAAGCAATTTGAGTAATTTGCCGATTGATTTCAGAACGGCTTGCATCACAATTAACTATTTTTTGCCAGGCATTCATTGTGGAACAAAAGTGATTTTCTCGGCGAGTTAAGCATTTTGAGGAATTTGCCGATTGCTTTCAGAACGGCTTGCATTGAAATTTACTATTTTTTGCCAGACATTCATTGTGGGAAAAAAGTAATTTTCACGGCGAGTTAAGCATTTTGAGCAATTTGCCGATTGGTTTCTGAACGGCTTGCATTCAAATTTACTATTTTTTGCCAGCCATTCATTGTGGGAAATAGGTGATTTTCTCGGCGAGTTAAGCATTTTGAGAAATTTGCCGATTGGGTTCAGAACGGCTTGCATTGAAATTTACTATTTTTTGCCAGACATTCATTGTGGAACAAAAGTGATTTTCTCGGCGAATTAAGCATTTTGAGTAATTTGCAGATTGATTTCAGAACGGCTTGCATCACAATTAACTATTTTTTTACCAGGCATTCATTGTGGAACAAAAGTGATTTTCTCGGCGAGTTAAGCATTTTGAGCAATTTGCCGATTGGTTTCAGAACGGCTTGCATTGAAATTTACTATTTTTTGCCAGACATTCATTGTGGAACAAAAGTGATTTTCACGGGGAGTTAAGCATTTTGAGAAATTTGCCGATTGGTTTCTGAACGGCTTGCTTTGAAATTTACTATTTTTTGCCAGACATTTATTGTGGAACAAAATTGATTTTCTCGGCGAGTTAAGCATTTTGAGCAATTTGCCGATTGATTTCAGAACGGCTTGCATCACAATTAACTATTTTTTGCCAGGCATTCATTGTGGAACAAAAGTGATTTTCTCGGCGAGTTAAGCATTTTGAGCAATTTGCCGATTGGTTTCAGAACGGCTTGCATTGAAATTTACTATTTTTTGCCAGACATTCATTGTGGAACAAAAGTGATTTTCACGGGGACTTAAGCATTTTGAGCAATTTGCCGATTGGTTTCAGAACGGCATGCATTGAAATTTACTATTTTTTGCCAGATATTCATTGTGGAACCAAAATGATTTTCTCGGCGAGTTAAGCATTTTGAGTAATTTGCCGATTGATTTCAGAACGGCTTGCTTCACAATTAACTAATTTTTGCCAGGCATTCATTGTGGAACAAAAGTGATTTTCTCGGCGAGTTAAGCATTTTGAGTAATTTGCCGATTGATTTCAGAACGGCTTGCATCACAATTAACTATTTTTTGCCAGGCATTCATTGTGGAATAAAAGTGATTTTCTCGGCGAGTTAAGCATTTTGAGTAATTTGCCGATTGCTTTCAGAACGGCTTGCATTGAAATTTACTATTTTTTGCCAGACATTCATTGTGGGAAAAAAGTAATTTTCTCGGCGAGTTAAGCATTTTGAGTAATTTGCCGATGGCTTTCAGAACGGCTTGCATTGAAATTTACTATATTTTGCCAGACATTCATTGTGGGAAATAGGTGATTTTCTCGGCGAGTTAAGCATTTTGAGTAATGTGCCGATTGATTTCAGAACGGCTTGCATCACAATTAACTATTTTTTGCCAGGCATTCATTGTGGAACAAAAGTGATTTTCTCGGCGAGTTAAGCATTTTGAGTAATTTGCCGATTGGTTTCAGAACGGCTTGCATTGAAATTTACTATTTTTTGCCAGACATTCATTGTGGAACAAAAGTGATTTTCTCGGCGAGTTAAGCATTTTGATTAATTTGCCGATTGATTTCAGAACGGCTTGCATCACAATTAACTATTTTTTAACCAGGCATTCATTATGGAACAAAAGTGATTTTCTCGGCGAGTTAAGCGTTTTGAGTAATTTGTCGATTGGTTTCAGAACGGCTAGCATCACAATTAACTATTTTTTGCAAGGCATTCATTGTGGAACAAAAGTGATTTTCTCGGCGAGTTAAGCATTTTGAGTAATTTGCCGATTCGTTTCAGAACGGCTTGCAATACAATTAACTATTTTTTGCCAGGCATTCATTGTGGAACAAAAGTGATTTTCACGGGGAGTTAAGCATTTTGAGTAATTTGCCGATTGATTTCAGAACAGCTTGCATCACAATTAACTAATTTTTGCCAGGCATTCATTGTGGAACAAAAGTGATTTTCTCGGCGAGTTAAGCATTTTGAGTAATTTACCGATTGGTTTCAGAACGGCTTGAATTAAAATTTACTATTTTTTGCCAGACATTCATTGTGGGAAAAAAGTAATTTTCTCGGCGAGTTAAGCATTTTGAGTAATTTGCCGATTGGTTTCAGAACGGCTTGCATCACAATTAACTATTTTTTGCCAGGCATTCATTGTGGAACAAAAGTGATTTTCTCGGCGAGTTAAGCATTTTGAGTAATTTGCCGATTGCTTTCAGAACGGCTTGCATTGAAATTTACTATTTTTTGCCAGACATTCATTGTGGGAAAAAAGTAATTTTCTCGGCGAGTTAAGCATTTTGAGTAATTTGCCGATGGCTTTCAGAACGGCTTGCATTGAAATTTACTATATTTTGCCAGACATTCATTGTGGGAAATAGGTGATTTTCTCGGCGAGTTAAGCATTTTGAGTAATTTGCCGATGGCTTTCAGAACGGCTTGCATTGAAATTTACTATATTTTGCCAGACATTCATTGTGGGAAATAGGTGATTTTCTCGGCGAGTTAAGCAATTTGAGTAATTTGCCGATCGATTTCAGAACGGCTTGCATCACAATTAACTGTTTTTTGCCAGGCATTCATTGTGGAACAAAAGTGATTTTCTCGGCGAGTTAAGCATTTTGAGTAATTTGCCGATTCGTTTCAGAACGGCTTGCAATACAATTAACTATTTTTTGCCAGGCATTCATTGTGGAACAAAAGTTATTTTCTCGGCGAGTTAAGCATTTTGAGTAATTTACCGATTGGTTTCAGAACGGCTTGAATTAAAATTTACTATTTTTTGCCAGACATTCATTGTGGGAAAAAAGTAATTTTCTCGGCGAGTTAAGCATTTTGAGTAATTTGCAGATTGCTTTCAAAACGGCTTGCATTGAAATTTACTATTTTTTGCCAGGCATTCATTGTGGGAAAAAGGTGATTTTCTCGGCGAGTGAAGCAATTTGAGTAATTTGCCGATTGATTTCAGATTGGCTTGCATCACAATTAACTATTTTTTGCCAGGCATTGATTGTGGAACAAAAGTGATTTTCTCGGCGAGTTAAGCATTTTGAGTAATTTGCCGATTGGTTTCAGAACGGCTTGCATCACAGTTAACTATTTTTTGCCAGGCATTGATTGTGGAACAAAAGTGATTTTCTCGGCGAGTTAAGCATTTTGAGTAATTTGCCGATTGGTTTCAGAACGGCTTGCATCACAATTAACTATTTTTTGCCAGGCGTTCATTGTGGAAGACAAGTGATTTTCTCGGCGAGTTAAGCATTTTGAGTAATTTGCCGATTGGTTTCAGAACGGCTTGCATCACAATTAACTATTTTTTGCCAGGCATTCATAGTGGAACAAAAGTGATTTTCTCGGCGAGTTAAGCATTTTGAGTAATTTACCGATTGGTTTCAGAACGGCTTGAATTGAAATTAACAATTTTTTGCCAGGCATTCATTGTGGCACAAAAGTGATTTTCACGGCGAGTTAAGCATTTTGAGCAATTTGCCGATTGGTTTCAGAACGGCTTGCATTGAAATTTACTACTTTTTGCCAGACTTTCATTGTGGGAAAAAAGTGATTTTCTCGGCGAGTTAAGCATTTTGAGTAATTTACCGATTGCTTTCAGAACGGCTTGCATTGAAATTTACTATTTTTTGCCAGACTTTCATTGTGGGAAAAAAGCGATTTTCTCGGCGAGTTAAGCATTTTGAGTAATTTGCCGATTGCTTTTAGAATGGCTTGCATTGAAATTTACTATTTTTTGCCAGGCATTCATTGTGGAACAAAAGTGATTTTCTCGGCGAGTTAAGCATTTTGAGTAATTTGCCGATTGTTTTCAGAACGGCTGCATTGAAATTTACTATTTTTTGCCAGACATTCATTGTGGGAATAAAACTAATTTTCTCGGCGAGTTAAGCATTTTGAATAATTTGCCGATTGGTTTCAGAACGGCTTGCATCACAATTAATTATTTTTTTGCAGGCATTCATTGTGGAACAAAAGTGATTTTCTCGGCGAGTTCAGCATTTTGAGTAATTTACCGATTAGTTTCAGAACAGCTTGCATTACAAATTACTATTTTTTGCCAGACATTCATTGTGGAACAAAAGTTATTTTCTCGGCGAGTTAAGCATTTTGAGTAATTTGCCGATTGCTTTTAGAATGGCTTGCATTGAAATTTACTATTTTTTGCCAGGCATTCATTGTGGAACAAAAGTGATTTTCCCGGCGAGTTAAGCATTTTGAGTAATTTGCCGATTGTTTTCAGAACGGCTGCATTGAAATTTACTATTTTTTGCCAGACATTCATTGTGGGAATAAAACTAATTTTCTCGGCGAGTTAAGCATTTTGAATAATTTGCCGATTGGTTTCAGAACGGCTTGCATCACAATTAACTATTTTTTGCAGGCATTCATTGTGGAACAAAAGTGATTTTCTCGGCGAGTTCAGCATTTTGAGTAATTTGCCGATTTGTTTCAGAGCGGCTTGCATCACAATTACCTATTTTTTGCCAGACATTCATTGTGGGAAAAAGGTGATTTTCTCAGCGAGTTAAGCATTTTGAGTAATTTGCCGATTGATTTCAGAACGGCTTGCATTAAAATTAAATAAGTTTTTGCCAGACATTCATTGTGGAACAAAAGTGATTTTCTCGGCGAGTTAAGCATTTTGAGCAATTTGCCGATTGGTTTCAGAACGGCTTGCATTGAAATTTACTATTTTTTGCCAGACATTCATTGTGGAACAAAAGTGATTTTCACGGGGACTTAAGCATTTTGAGCAATTTGCCGATTGGTTTCTGAACGGCATTCATTGAAATTTACTATTTTTTGCCAGATATTCATTGTGGAACCAAAATGATTTTCTCGGCGAGTTAAGCATTTTGAGTAATTTGCCGATTGATTTCAGAACGGCTTGCTTCACAATTAACTAATTTTTGCCAGGCATTCATTGTGGAACAAAAGTGATTTTCTCGGCGAGTTAAGCATTTTGAGTAATTTGCCGATTGATTTCAGAACGGCTTGCATCACAATTAACTATTTTTTGCCAGGCATTCATTGTGGAATAAAAGTGATTTTCTCGGCGAGTTAAGCATTTTGAGTAATTTGCCGATTGCTTTCAGAACGGCTTGCATTGAAATTTACTATTTTTTGCCAGACATTCATTGTGGGAAAAAAGTAATTTTCTCGGCGAGTTAAGCATTTTGAGTAATTTGCCGATGGCTTTCAGAACGGCTTGCATTGAAATTTACTATATTTTGCCAGACATTCATTGTGGGAAATAGGTGATTTTCTCGGCGGGTTAAGCATTTTGAGTAATGTGCCGATTGATTTCAGAACGGCTTGCATCACAATTAACTATTTTTTGCCAGGCATTCATTGTGGAACAAAAGTGATTTTCTCGGCGAGTTAAGCATTTTGAGTAATTTGCCGATTGGTTTCAGAACGGCTTGCATTGAAATTTACTATTTTTTGCCAGACATTCATTGTGGAACAAAAGTGATTTTCTCGGCGAGTTAAGCATTTTGAGTAATTTGCCGATTGATTTCAGAACGGCTTGCATCACAATTAACTATTTTTTAACCAGGCATTCATTATGGAACAAAAGTGATTTTCTCGGCGAGTTAAGCATTTTGAGTAATTTGTCGATTGGTTTCAGAACGGCTAGCATCACAATTAACTATTTTTTGCAAGGCATTCATTGTGGAACAAAAGTGATTTTCTCGGCGAGTTAAGCATTTTGAGTAATTTGCCGATTCGTTTCAGAACGGCTTGCATCACAATTAACTATTTTTTGCCAGGCATTCATTGTGGAACAAAAGTGATTTTCTCGGCGAGTTAAGCATTTTGAGTAATTTGCCGATTGCTTTCAGAACGGCTTGCATTGAAATTTACTATTTTTTGCCAGACATTCATTGTGGGAAAAAAGTAATTTTCTCGGCGAGTTAAGCATTTTGAGTAATTTGCCGATGGCTTTCAGAACGGCTTGCATTGAAATTTACTATATTTTGCCAGACATTCATTGTGGGAAATAGGTGATTTTCTCGGCGAGTTAAGCATTTTGAGTAATTTGCCGATGGCTTTCAGAACGGCTTGCATTGAAATTTACTATATTTTGCCAGACATTCATTGTGGGAAATAGGTGATTTTCTCGGCGAGTTAAGCAATTTGAGTAATTTGCCGATCGATTTCAGAACGGCTTGCATCACAATTAACTGTTTTTTGCCAGGCATTCATTGTGGAACAAAAGTGATTTTCTCGGCGAGTTAAGCATTTTGAGTAATTTGCCGATTCGTTTCAGAACGGCTTGCAATACAATTAACTATTTTTTGCCAGGCATTCATTGTGGAACAAAAGTGATTTTCACGGGGAGTTAAGCATTTTGAGTAATTTGCCGATTGATTTCAGAACAGCTTGCATCACAATTAACTAATTTTTGCCAGGCATTCATTGTGGAACAAAAGTGATTTTCTCGGCGAGTTAAGCATTTTGAGTAATTTACCGATTGGTTTCAGAACGGCTTGAATTAAAATTTACTATTTTTTGCCAGACATTCATTGTGGGAAAAAAGTAATTTTCTCGGCGAGTTAAGCATTTTGAGTAATTTGCCGATGGCTTTCAGAACGGCTTGCATTGAAATTTACTATATTTTGCCAGACATTCATTGTGGGAAATAGGTGATTTTCTCGGCGAGTTAAGCATTTTGAGTAATTTGCCGATTGATTTCAGAACGGCTTGCATCACAATTAACTATTTTTTAACCAGGCATTCATTATGGAACAAAAGTGATTTTCTCGGCGAGTTAAGCATTTTGAGTAATTTGCCGATTGGTTTCAGAACGGCTAGCATCACAATTAACTATTTTTTGCAAGGCATTCATTGTGGAACAAAAGTGATTTTCTCGGCGAGTTAAGCATTTTGAGTAATTTGCCGATTCGTTTCAGAACGGCTTGCAATACAATTAACTATTTTTTGCCAGGCATTCATTGTGGAACAAAAGTGATTTTTTCGGCGAGTTAAGCATTTTGAGTAATTTGCAGATTGCTTTCAGAACGGCTTGCATTGAAATTTACTATTTTTTGCCAGGCATTCATTGTGGGAAAAAGGTGATTTTCTCGGCGAGTTAAGCAATTTGAGTAATTTGCCGATTGATTTCAGAACGGCTTGCATCACAATTAACTATTTTTTGCCAGGCATTGATTGTGGAACAAAAGTGATTTTCTCGGCGAGTTAAGCATTTTGAGTAATTTGCCGATTGGTTTCAGAACGGCTTGCATCACAGTTAACTATTTTTTGCCAGGCATTGATTAAGAACAAAGAACAAAGAACAAAGAAATGTACAGCACAGGAACAGGCCCTTCGGCCCTCCAAGCCCGTGCCGACCATACTGCCCGACTAAACTACAATCTTCTACACTTCCTGGGTCCGTATCCTTCTATTCCCATCCTATTCATATATTTGTCAAGATGCCCCTTAAATGTCCCTACCGTCCCTGCCTCCACTACCTCCTCCGGTAGTGAGTTCCAGGCACCCACTACCCTCTGCGTAAAAAACTTGCCTCGTACATCTACTCTAAACTTTGCCCCTCTCACCTTAAACCTATGCCCCCTAGTAATTGACCCCTCTACCCTGGGGAAAAGCCTCTGACTATCCACTCTGTCAATGCCCCTCATAATTTTGTATACCTCTATCAGGTCGCCCCTCAACCTCCTTCGTTCCAGTGAGAACAAACCGAGTTTATTCAACCGCTCCTCATAGCTTATGCCCTCCATACCAGGCAACATTCTGGTAAATCTCTTCTGCACCCTCTCTAAAGCCTCCACATCCTTCTGGTAGTGTGGCGACCAGAATTGAACACTATACTCCAAGTGTGGCCTAACTAAGGTTCTATACAGCTGCAACATGACTTGCCAATTCTTATACTCAATGCCCCGGCCAATGAAGGCAAGCATGCCGTATGCCTTCTTGACTACCTTCTCCACCTGTGTAGCCCCTTTCAGTGATCTGTGGACCTGTACTCCTAGATCTCTTTGACTTTCAATACTCTTGAGGGTTCTACCATTCACTGTATATTCCCTACCTGCATTAGCCCTTCCAAAATGCATTACCTCACATTTGTCCAGGTTAAACTCCATCTGCCATCTCTCCGCCCAAGTCTCCAGACAATCTAAATCCTGCTGTATCCTCAGACAGTCCTCATCGCTATCCGCAATTCCACCAACCTTTGTGTCGTCTGCAAACTTACTAATCAGACCAGTTACATTTTCCTCCAAATCATTTATATATACTACAAAGAGCAAAGGTCCCAGCACTGATCCCTGTGGAACACCACTGGTCACAGCCCTCCAATTAGAAAAGCATCCCTCCATTGCTACCCTCTGCCTTCTATGGCCTAGCCAGTTCTGTATCCACCTTGCCAGTTCACCCCTGATCCCGTGTGACTTCACCTTTTGTACTAGTCTACCATGAGGGACCTTGTCAAAGGCCTTACTGAAGTCCATATAGACAACATCTACTGCCCTACCTGCATCAATCATCTTAGTGACCTCCTCGAAAAACTCTATCAAGTTAGTGAGACACGACCTCCCCTTCACAAAACCGTGCTGCCTCTCACTAATACGTCCATTTGCTTCCAAATGGGAGTAGATCCTGTCTCGAAGAATTCTCTCCAGTAATTTCCCTACCACTGAAGTAAGGCTCACCGGCCTGTAGTTCCCGGGATTATCCCTGCCACCCTTCTTAAACAGAGGAACAACATTGGCTATTCTCCAGTCCTCCGGGACATCCCCTGAAGACAGCGAGGATCCAAAGATTTCTGTCAAGGCCTCAGCAATTTCCTCTCCAGCCTCCTTCAGTATTCTGGGGTAGATCCCATCCGGCCCTGGGGACTTATCTACCTTAATATTTTTTAAGACACCCAACACCTCGTCTTTTTGGATCACAATGTGACCCAGGCTATCTACACCCCCTTCTCCAGACTCAACATCTACCAATCCCTTCTCTTTGGTGAATACTGATGCAAAGTATTCATTTAGTACCTCGCCCATTTCCTCTGGCTCCACACATAGATCCCCTTGCCTATCCTTCAGTGGGCCAACCCTTTCCCTGGCTACCCTCTTGCTTTTTATGTAAGTGTAAAAAGCCTTGGGATTTTCCTTAACCCTATTTGCCAATGCCTTTTCATGACCCCTTCTAGCCCTCCTGACTCCTTGCTTAAGTTCCTTCCTACTTTCCTTATATGCCACACAGGCTTCGTCTGTTCCCAGCCTTTTAGCCCTGACAAATGCCTCCTTTTTCTTTTTGACGAGGCCTACAATATCACTCGTCATCCAAGGTTCCCGAAAATTGCCGTATTTATCTTTCTTCCTCACAGGAACATGCCTGTCCTGTATTCCTTTCAACTGACACTTAAAAGCCTCCCACATGTCAGATGTTGATTTGCCCTCAAACATCCGCCCCCAATCTATGTTCTTCAGTTCCCGCCTAATATTGTTAAAATTAGCCTTCCCCCAATTTAGCACATTCATCCTCGGACCACTCTTATCCTTGTCCACCAGTACTTTAAAACTTACTGAATTGTGGTCACTGTTACCGAAATGCTCCCCTACTGAAACATCTACCACCTGGCCGGGCTCATTCCCCAATACCAGGTCCAGTACCGCCCCTTCCCTAGTTGGACTGTTTACATATTGTTTTAAGAAGCCCTCCTGGATGCTCCTTACAAACTCTGCCCCGTCTAAGCCCCTGGCACTAAGTGAGTCCCAGTCAATATTGGGGAAGTTGAAGTCTCCCATCACCACAACCCTGTTGTTTTTACTCTTTTCCAAAATCTGTCTACCTATCTGCTCCTCTATCTCCCGCTGGCTGTTGGGAGGCCTGTAGTATACCCCCAACATTGTGACTGCACCCTTCTTATTCCTGATCTCTACCCATATAGCCTCACTGCCCTCTGAGGTGTCCTCTCGCTGTATAGCTGTGATACTCTCCTGAACAAGTAGCGCAACTCCGCCTCCCCTTTTACATCCCCCTCTATCCCGCCTGAAACATCTAAATCCTGGAACGTTTAGCTGCCAATCCTGCCCTTCCCTCAACCAGGTCTCTGTAATGGCAACAACATCATAGTTCCAAGTAGTAATCCAAGCTCTAAGTTCATCTGCCTTACCCGTAATGCTCCTTGCATTAAAACATATGCACTTCAGGCCACCAGACCCGCTGTGTTCAGCAACTTCTCCCCGTCTGCGCTGCCTCAGAGCCACACTGTCCCTATTCCCTAGTTCTCCCTCAATGCTCTCACCTTCTGACCTATTGCTCCCGTGCCCACCCCCCTGCCATACTAGTTTAAACTAGAACAAAAGTGATTTTCTCGGCGAGTTCAGCATTTTGAGTAATTTGCCGATTGGTTTCAGAACGGCTTGCATCACAATTATCTATTTTTTGCCAGGCGTTCATTGTGGAAGACAAGTGATTTTCTCGGCGAGTTAAGCATTTTGAGTAATTTGCCGATTGGTTTCAGAACGGCTTGCATCACAATTAACTATTTTTTGCCAGGCATTCATAGTGGAACAAAAGTGATTTTCTCGGCGAGTTAAGCATTTTGAGTAATTTGCCGATTGGTTTCAGAACGGCTTGCATTGAAATTTACTACTTTTTGCCAGACTTTCATTGTGGGAAAAAAGTGATTTTCTCGGCGAGTTAAGCATTTTGAGTAATTTACCGATTGCTTTCAGAACGGCTTGCATTGAAATTTACTATTTTTTGCCAGACTTTCATTGTGGGAAAAAAGCGATTTTCTCGGCGAGTTAAGCATTTTGAGTAATTTGCCGATTGCTTTTAGAATGGCTTGCATTGAAATTTACTATTTTTTGCCAGGCATTCATTGTGGAACAAAAGTGATTTTCTCGGCGAGTTAAGCATTTTGAGTAATTTGCCGATTGTTTTCAGAACGGCTGCATTGAAATTTACTATTTTTTGCCAGACATTCATTGTGGGAATAAAACTAATTTTCTCGGCGAGTTAAGCATTTTGAATAATTTGCCGATTGGTTTCAGAACGGCTTGCATCACAATTAACTATTTTTTTGCAGGCATTCATTGTGGAACAAAAGTGATTTTCTCGGCGAGTTCAGCATTTTGAGTAATTTACCGATTAGTTTCAGAACAGCTTGCATTGAAAATTACTATTTTTTGCCAGACATTCATTGTGGAACAAAAGTTATTTTCTCGGCGAGTTAAGCATTTTGAGTAATTTGCCGATTGCTTTTAGAATGGCTTGCATTGAAATTTACTATTTTTTGCCAGGCATTCATTGTGGAACAAAAGTGATTTTCCCGGCGAGTTAAGCATTTTGAGTAATTTGCCGATTGTTTTCAGAACGGCTGCATTGAAATTTACTATTTTTTGCCAGACATTCATTGTGGGAATAAAACTAATTTTCTCGGCGAGTTAAGCATTTTGAATAATTTGCCGATTGGTTTCAGAACGGCTTGCATCACAATTAACTATTTTTTGCAGGCATTCATTGTGGAACAAAAGTGATTTTCTCGGCGAGTTCAGCATTTTGAGTAATTTGCCGATTTGTTTCAGAGCGGCTTGCATCACAATTACCTATTTTTTGCCAGACATTCATTGTGGGAAAAAGGTGATTTTCTCAGCGAGTTAAGCATTTTGAGTAATTTGCCGATTGATTTCAGAACGGCTTGCATTAAAATTAAATAAGTTTTTGCCAGACATTCATTGTGGAACAAAAGTGATTCTCTCGGCGAGTTAATCATTTTGAGCAGTTTGCCGATTGGTTTCATAACGGCTTGCATTGAAATTTACTATTTTTTGCCAGACTTTCATTGTGGCACAAAAGTGATTTTCACGGCGAGTTAAGCATTTTGAGCAATTTGCCGATTGGTTTCAGAACGGCTTGCATTGAAATTTACTATTTTGTGCCAGACCTTCATTGTGGGAAAAAAGTGATTTTCTCAGCGAGTTAAGCATTTTGAGTAATTTACCGATTGGTTTCAGAACAGCTTGCATTAAAAATTACTATTTTTTGCCAGACATTCATTGTGGAACAAAAGTCATTTTCTCGGCGAGTTAAGCATTTTGAGTAATTTGCCGATTGCTTTCAGAACGGCTTGCATTGAAATTTACTATTTTTTGCCAGACATTCATTGTGGGGAAAAAGGTGATTTTCTGGCGAGTTAAGCATTTTGAGTAATTTGCCCATTGATTTCAGAACGGCTTGCATCACAATTAACTATTTTTTGCCAGACATTCATTGTGGAACTAAAGTGATTTTCTCGGTGAGTTAAGCATTTTGAGTAATTTGCCGATTGGTTTCAGAACGGCTTGCATCACAATTAACTATTTTTTTGCAGGCATTCATTGTGGAAGACAAGTGATTTTCTCGGCGAGTTAAGCATTTTGAGTAATTTGCCGATTGGTTTCAGAACGGCTTGCATCACAATTAACTATTTTTTTCCAGGCATTCATATTGGAACAAAAGTGATTTTCTCGGCGAGTTAAGCATTTTGAGTAATTTACCGATTGGTTTCAGAACGGCTTGAATTGAAATTAACAATTTTTTGCCAGACATTCATTGTGGCACAAAAGTGATTTTCACGGCGAGTTAAGCATTTTGAGCAATTTGCCGATTGGTTTCAGAACGGCTTGCATTGAAATTTAGTACTTTTTGCCAGACTTTCATTGTGGGAAAAAAGTGATTTTCTCGGCGAGTTAAGCATTTTGAGTAATTTACCGATTGCTTTCAGAACGGCTTGCATTGAAATTTACTATTTTTTGCCAGACTTTCATTGTGGGAAAAAAGCGATTTTCTCGGCGAGTTAAGCATTTTGAGTAATTTGCCGATTGCTTTTAGAATGGCTCGCATTGAAATTTACTATTTTTTGCCAGGCATTCATTGTGGAACAAAAGTGATTTTCTCGGCGAGTTAAGCATTTTGAGTAATTTGCCGATTGTTTTCAGAACGGCTGCATTGAAATTTACTATTTTTTGCCAGACATTCATTGTGGGAATAAAACTAATTTTCTCGGCGAGTTAAGCATTTTGAATAATTTGCCGATTGGTTTCAGAACGGCTTGCATCACAATTAACTATTTTTTTGCAGGCATTCATTGTGGAACAAAAGTGATTTTCTCGGCGAGTTCAGCATTTTGAGTAATTTACCGATTAGTTTCAGAACAGCTTGCATTGAAAATTACTATTTTTTGCCAGACATTCATTGTGGAACAAAAGTTATTTTCTCGGCGAGTTAAGCATTTTGAGTAATTTGCCGATTGCTTTTAGAATGGCTTGCATTGAAATTTACTATTTTTTGCCAGGCATTCATTGTGGAACAAAAGTGATTTTCCCGGCGAGTTAAGCATTTTGAGTAATTTGCCGATTGTTTTCAGAACGGCTGCATTGAAATTTACTATTTTTTGCCAGACATTCATTGTGGGAATAAAACTAATTTTCTCGGCGAGTTAAGCATTTTGAATAATTTGCCGATTGGTTTCAGAACGGCTTGCATCACAATTAACTATTTTTTGCAGGCATTCATTGTGGAACAAAAGTGATTTTCTCGGCGAGTTCAGCATTTTGAGTAATTTGCCGATTTGTTTCAGAGCGGCTTGCATCACAATTACCTATTTTTTGCCAGACATTCATTGTGGGAAAAAGGTGATTTTCTCAGCGAGTTAAGCATTTTGAGTAATTTGCCGATTGATTTCAGAACGGCTTGCATTAAAATTAAATAAGTTTTTGCCAGACATTCATTGTGGAACAAAAGTGATTTTCTCGGCGAGTTAATCATTTTGAGCAGTTTGCCGATTGGTTTCATAACGGCTTGCATTGAAATTTACTATTTTTTGCCAGACTTTCATTGTGGCACAAAAGTGATTTTCACGGCGAGTTAAGCATTTTGAGCAATTTGCCGATTGGTTTCAGAACGGCTTGCATTGAAATTTACTATTTTGTGCCAGACCTTCATTGTGGGAAAAAAGTGATTTTCTCAGCGAGTTAAGCATTTTGAGTAATTTACCGATTGGTTTCAGAACAGCTTGCATTAAAAATTACTATTTTTTGCCAGACATTCATTGTGGAACAAAAGTCATTTTCTCGGCGAGTTAAGCATTTTGAGTAATTTGCCGATTGCTTTCAGAACGGCTTGCATTGAAATTTACTATTTTTTGCCAGACATTCATTGTGGGGAAAAAGGTGATTTTCTCGGCGAGTTAAGCATTTTGAGTAATTTGCCCATTGATTTCAGAACGGCTTGCATCACAATTAACTATTTTTTGCCAGACATTCATTGTGGAACTAAAGTGATTTTCTCGGTGAGTTAAGCATTTTGAGTAATTTGCCGATTGGTTTCAGAACGGCTTGCATCACAATTAACTATTTTTTTGCAGGCATTCATTGTGGAAGACAAGTGATTTTCTCGGCGAGTTAAGCATTTTGAGTAATTTGCCGATTGGTTTCAGAACGGCTTGCATCACAATTAACTATTTTTTTCCAGGCATTCATATTGGAACAAAAGTGATTTTCTCGGCGAGTTAAGCATTTTGAGTAATTTACCGATTGGTTTCAGAACGGCTTGAATTGAAATTAACAATTTTTTGCCAGACATTCATTGTGGCACAAAAGTGATTTTCACGGCGAGTTAAGCATTTTGAGCAATTTGCCGATTGGTTTCAGAACGGCTTGCATTGAAATTTAGTACTTTTTGCCAGACTTTCATTGTGGGAAAAAAGTGATTTTCTCGGCGAGTTAAGCATTTTGAGTAATTTACCGATTGCTTTCAGAACGGCTTGCATTGAAATTTACTATTTTTTGCCAGACTTTCATTGTGGGAAAAAAGCGATTTTCTCGGCGAGTTAAGCATTTTGAGTAATTTGCCGATTGCTTTTAGAATGGCTCGCATTGAAATTTACTATTTTTTGCCAGGCATTCATTGTGGAACAAAAGTGATTTTCTCGGCGAGTTAAGCATTTTGAGTAATTTGCCGATTGTTTTCAGAACGGCTGCATTGAAATTTACTATTTTTTGCCAGACATTCATTGTGGGAATAAAACTAATTTTCTCGGCGAGTTAAGCATTTTGAATAATTTGCCGATTGGTTTCAGAAAGGCTTGCATCACAATTAACTATTTTTTTGCAGGCATTCATTGTGGAACAAAAGTGATTTTCTCGGCGAGTTCAGCATTTTGAGTAATTTACCGATTAGTTTCAGAACAGCTTGCATTAAAAATTACTATTTTTTGCCAGACATTCATTGTGGAACAAAAGTTATTTTCTCGGCGAGTTAAGCATTTTGAGTAATTTGCCGATTGCTTTTAGAATGGCTTGCATTGAAATTTACTATTTTTTGCCAGGCATTCATTGTGGAACAAAAGTGATTTTCCCGGCGAGTTCAGCATTTTGAGTAATTTGCCGATTGTTTTCAGAACGGCTGCATTGAAATTTACTATTTTTTGCCAGACATTCATTGTGGGAATAAAACTAATTTTCTCGGCGAGTTAAGCATTTTGAATAATTTGCCGATTGGTTTCAGAACGGATTGCATCACAATTAACTATTTTTTGCAGGCATTCATTGTGGAACAAAAGTGATTTTCTCGGCGAGTTCAGTATTTTGAGTAATTTGCCGATTTGTTTCAGAGCGGCTTGCATCACAATTACCTATTTTTTGCCAGACATTCATTGTGGGAAAAAGGTGATTTTCTCAGCGAGTTAAGCATTTTGAGTAATTTGCCGATTGATTTCAGAACGGCTTGCTTTCAAATTAAATAAGTTTTTGCCAGACATTCATTGTGGAACAAAAGTGATTTTCTCGGCGAGTTAAGCATTTTGAGCAGTTTGCCGATTGGTTTCAGAACGGCTTGCATTGAAATTTACTATTTTTTGCCAGACTTTCATTGTGGCACAAAAGTGATTTTCACGGCGAGTTAAGCATTTTGAGCAATTTGCCGATTGGTTTCAGAACGGCTTGCATTGAAATTTACTATTTTTTGCCAGACCTTCATTGTGGGAAAAAAGTGATTTTCTCAGCGAGTTAAGCATTTTGAGTAATTTACCGATTGGTTTCAGAACAGCTTGCATTAAAAATTACTATTTTTTGCCAGACATTCATTGTGGAACAAAAGTCATTTTCTCGGCGAGTTAAGCATTTTGAGTAATTTGCCGATTGCTTTCAGAACGGCTTGCATTGAAATTTACTATTTTTTGCCAGGCATTCATTGTGGAACAAAAGTGATTTTCTCGGCGAGTTAAGCATTTTGAGTAATTTGCCGATTGCTTTCAGAACGGCTTGCATTGAAATTTACTATTTTTTGCCAGACATTCATTGTGGGAAAAAAGTAATTTTCTCGGCAAGTTAAGCATTTTGAGCAATTTGCCGATTGGCTTCTGAACGGTTTGCATTGAAATTTAGTATTTTATGCCAGACATTCATTGTGAGAAAAAAGTGATTTGCTCGGCGAGTTAAGCATTTTGAGTAATTTACCGATTGGTTTCAGAACAGCTTGCATCACAGTTAACTATTTTTTTGCCAGGCATTGATTGTGGAACAAAAGTGATTTTCTCGGCGAGTTAAGCATTTTGAGTAATTTGCCGATTATTTTCAGAACGGCTGCATTGAAATTTACTATTTTTTGCAAGACATTCATTGTGGGAATAAAACTAATTTTCTCGGCGAGTTAAGCATTTTGAGTAATATGCCGATTGATTTCAGAACGGCTTGCTTTCAGAACGGCTTGCATTGTAATTTACTATTTTTTGCCAGACATTCATTGTGGAAGAAAAGTGATTTTCTCGGCGAGTTAAGCATTTTGAGTAATTTACCGATTGGTTTCAGAACAGCTTGCATTAAAATTTACTATTTTCTGCCAGACATTCATTGTGGAACAAAAGTGATTTTCTCGGCGAGTTAAGCATTTTGAGTAATTTGCCGATTGGTTTCAGAACGGCTTGCATCACAATTAACTATTTTTTGCCAGGCATTCATTGTGGAACAAAAGTGATTTTCTCGGCGAGTTAAGCATTTTGAATAATTTGCCGATTGCTTTCAGAACGGCTTGCATTGAAATTTACTATTTTTTGCCAGACATTCTGCCAGACATTCATTGTGGAACAAAAGTGATTTTCTCGGCGAGTTAAGCATTTTGAGTAATTTGCCGATTGCTTTCAGAACGGCTTGCATTGTAATTTACTATTTTTTGCCAGACATTCATTGTGGAAGAAAAGTGATTTTCTCGGCGAGTTAAGCATTTTGAGCAATTTGCCGATTGGTTTCAGAACGGCTTGCATTAAAATTTACTATTTTTTGCAAGACATTCATTGTGGCACAAAAGTGATTTTCACGGCGAGTTAAGCATTTTGAGCAATTTGCCGATTGGTTTCTGAACGGCTTGCATTGAAATTTACTATTTTATGCCAGACATTCATAGTGGGAACAAAGTGATTTGCTCGGCGAGTTAAGCATTTTGAGTAATTTACCGATTGGTTTCAGAATAGCTTGCATTAAAATTTACTAATTTTTGCCTGACATTCATTCTGGAACAAAAGTGATTTTCTCGGCGAGTTAAGCATTTTGAGTAATTTGCCGATTGCTTTCAGAACGGCTTGCATTGTAATTTACTATTTTTTGCCAGGCATTCACTGTGGGAAAAAAGTAATTTTCTCGGCGAGTTAAGCATTTTGAGTAATTTGCCGATTGGTTTCAGAACGGATTGCATTAAAATTTATTATTTTTTGCCAGACATTCATTGTGGAACTAAAGTGATTTTCTCGGCGATTTAAGCATTTTGAGTAATTTGCCGATTGGTTTCAGAATGGCTTGCATCACAATTAACTATTTTTTGCCAGGCATTCATTGTGGAACAAAAGTGATTTTCTCGGCGAGTTAAGCATTTTGAGTAATTTGCCGATTGGTTTCAGAACGACCTGCATCACAATTAACTATTTTTTGCCAGGCGTTCATTGTGGAACACAAGTGATTTTCTCGGCGAGTTAAGCATTTTGAGTAATTTGCCGATTGCTTTCAGAACGGCTTGCATTGAAATTTTCTATTTTTTGCCAGACATTCATTGTGGGAAAAAAGTAATTTTCTTGGCCAGTTAAGCATTTTGAGTAATTTGCCGATTGGTTTCAGAACGGATTGCATTAAAATTTACTATTTTTTGCCAGACATTCATTGTGGAACTAAAGTGATTTTCTCGTCGAGTTAAGCATTTTGAGTAATTTGCCGATTGCTTTCAGAACGGCTTTCATTGTAATTTACTATTTTTTGCCAAACATTCATTGTGGAAGAAAAGTGATTTTCTCGGCGAGTTAAGCATTTTGAGCAATTTGCCGATAGGTTTCAGAACGGCTTGCATTAAAATTTACTATTTTTTGCAAGACATTCATTGAGGGAAAAAGGTGATTTTCTCGGCGTGTTCAGCATTTTCAGTAATTTGCCGATTGACTTCAGAACGTCTTGCATCACAATTAACTATTTTTTGCCAGGCATTCATTGTGGAACAAAAGTGATTTTCTCGGCCAGTTAAGCATTTTGAGTAATTTGTCGATTGGTTTCAGAACGGATTGCATTAAAATTTACTATTTTTTGCCAGACATTCATTGTGGAACTAAAGTGATTTTCTCGGCGAGTTGAGCATTTTGAGTAATTTGCCGATTGGTTTCAGAACGGCTTGCATCACAATTAACTATTTTTTGCCAGGCATTCATTGTGGAACAAAAGTGATTTTCTCGGCGAGTTAAGCATTTTAAGTAATTTGCCGATTGGTTTCAGAACGACCTGCATCACAATTAACTATTTTTTGCCAGGCGTTCATTGTGGAACACAAGTGATTTTCTCGGCGAGTTAAGCATTTTGAGTAATTTGCCGATTGCTTTCAGAACGGCTTGCATTGAAATTTTCTATTTTTTGCCAGACATTCATTGTGGGAAAAAAGTAATTTTCTCGGCGAGTTAAGCATTTTGAGTAATTTGCCGATTGGTTTCAAAACGGCTTGCATCACAATTAACTATTTTTTGCCAGGCATTCATTGTGGAACAAAAGTGATTTTCTCGGCGAGTTAAGCATTTTGAGTAATTTGCCGATTGCTTTCAGAACGGCTTGCATTGTAATTAACTATTTTTTGCCAGAAACTCATTGTGGGAAAAAAGTGATTTTCTCGGCGAGGTAAGCATTTTGAGTAATTTACCGATTGGTTTCAGAACGGCTTGCATTAAAATTTACTATTTTTTGCCAGACATTCATTGTGGAACAAAAGTGATTTTCTCGGCGAGTTAAGCATTTTGAGTAATTTGCCGATTGGTTTCAGAACGACCTGCATCACAATTAACTATTTTTTTGCCAGGCGTTCATTGTGGAACACAAGTGATTTTCTCGGTGGGTTAAGCATTTTGAGTAATTTGCGGATTGGTTTCAGAACGGCTTGCATCAAAATTTACTATTTTTTGCCAGACATTCATTGTGGGAAAAAAGTAATTTTCTCGGCGAGTTAAGCATTTTGAGTAATTTGCCGATTGGTTTCAGAACGGCTGGAATTAAAATTTACTATTTTTTGCCAAACATTCATTATGGCACAAAAGTGATTTTCACGGCGAGTTAAGCATTTTGAGCAATTTGCCGATTGCTTTCTGAACGGCTTGCATTGAAATTTACTATTTTATGCCAGACATTCTTTGTGGGAAAAAAGTGATTTGCTCGGCGAGTTAAGCATTTTGAGTAATTTACCGATTGGTTTCAGAACAGCTTGCATCAAAATTTACTATTTTTTGCCAGACATTCATTGTGGATCAAAAGTGATTTTCTCGGCGAGTTAAGCATTTTGAGTAATTTGCCGATTGCTTTCAGAACGGCTTTCATTGTAATTTACTATTTTTTTGCCAGACATTCATTGTGGAACAAAAGTGATTTTCTCGGCGAGTTAAGCATTTTGAGTAATTTGCCGATTGGTTTCAGAACGGCTTGCATCACAATTAACTATTTTTTGCCAGGCATTCATTGCGGAACACAACTGATTTTCTCGGCGCGTTAAGCATTTTGAGTAATTCGCCGATTGGTTTCAGAACTGCTTGCAACACAATTAACTATTTTTTGCCAGGCATTCATTGTGGAACAGAAGTGATTTTCTCGGCGAGTTAAGCATTTTGAGTAATTTGCCGATTGCTTTCAGAACGGCTTGCATTGAAATTTTCTATTTTTTGCCAGACATTCATTGTGGGAAAAAAGTAATTTTCTCGGCGAGTTAAGCATTTTGAGTAATTTGCCGATTGGTTTCAGAACGGCTTGCATCACAATTAACTATTTTTTGCCAGGCATTCATTGTGGAACAAAAGTGATTTTCTCGGCGAGTTAAGCATTTTGAGTAATTTGCCGATTGCTTTCAGAACGGCTTGCATTGAAATTTTCTATTTTTTGCCAGACATTCATTGTGGGAAAAAAGTAATTTTCTCGGCGAGTTAAGCATTTTGAGTAATTTGCCGATTGGTTTCAGAACGGCTTGCATCACAATTAACTATTTTTTGCCAGGCATTCATTGTGGAACAAAAGTGATTTTCTCGGCGAGTTAAGCATTTTGAGTAATTTGCCCATTGCTTTCAGAACAGCTTGCATTGTAATTAACTATTTTTTGCCAGACACTCATTGTGGGAAAAAAGTGATTTTCTCGGCGAGGTAAGCATTTTGAGTAATTTGCCGATTGGTTTCAGAACGACCTGCATCACAATTAACTATTTTTTTGCCAGGCGTTCATTGTGGAACACAAGTGATTTTCTCGGTGGGTTAAGCATTTTGAGTAATTTGCGGATTGGTTTCAGAACGGCTTGCAACACAATTAACTATTTTTTGCCAGACATTCATTGTGGGAAAAAAGTGATTTGCTTGGCGAGTTAAGCATTTTGAGTAATTTACCGATTAGTTTCAGAACAGCTTGCATTAAAATTTACTATTTTTTGCTAGACATTCATTGTGGAACAAAAGTGATTTTCTCGGCGAGTTAAGCATTTTGAGTAATTTGCCGCTTGGTTTCTGAACGGCATGCATTAAAGTTTACTATTTTTTGCCAGACATTCATTGTGGAACAAAAGTGATTTTCTCGGCGAGTTAAGCATTTTGAGTAATTTGCCGATTGCTTTCAGAACGGCTTGCATTGTAATTTACTATTATTTGCCAGACATTCATTGTGGAACAAAAGTAATTTTCTCGGCGATTTAAGCATTTTGAGCAATTTGCCGATTGGTTTCAGAACGGCTTGCATTAAAATTTACTATTTTTTGCCTGACATTCATTGTGGGAAAAAGGTGATTTTCTCGGCCAGTTAAGCATTTTGAGTAATTTGCCGATTGATTTCAGAACGGCCTGCATCACAATTAACTATTTTTTGCCAGGCGTTCATTGTGGAACACAAGTGATTTTCTCGGCGAGTTAAGCATTTTGAGTAATTTGTCGATTGCTTTCAGAACGGCTTGCATTGTAATTAACTATTTTTTGCTAGACACTCATTGTGGGAAAAAAGTGATTTTCTCGGCGAGGTAAGCATTTTGAGTAATTTACCGATTGGTTTCAGAACCGCTTGCATTAAAATTTACTATTTTTTGCCAGACATTCATTGTGGAACAAAAGTGATTTTCTCGGCGAGTTAAGCATTTTGAGTAATTTGCCGATTGGTTTCAGAACGACCTGCATCACAATTAACTATTTTTTTGCCAGGCGTTCATTGTGGAACACAAGTGATTTTCTCGGTGGGTTAAGCATTTTGAGTAATTTGCGGATTGGTTTCAGAACGGCTGGCAACACAATTAACTATTTTTTGCCAGACATTCATTGTGGGAAAAAAGTGATTTGCTCGGCGAGTTAAGCATTTTGAGTAATTTACCGATTAGTTTCAGAACAGCTTGCATTAAAATTTACTATTTTTTGCCAGACATTCATTGTGGAACAAAAGTGATTTTCTCGGCGAGTTAAGTATTTTGAGTAATTTGCCGATTGCTTTCAGAACGGCTTGCATTGTAATTTACTATTATTTGCCAGACATTCATTGTGGAACAAAAGTGATTTTCTCGGCGAGTTAAGCATTTTGAGTAATTTGCCGATTGGTTTCAGAACGGCTTGCATTGAAATTTACTATTTTTTGCCTGACATTCATTGTGGGAAAAAGGTGATTTTCTCGGCGAGTTAAGCATTTTGAGTAATTTGCCGATTGATTTCAGAACGGCCTGCATCACAATTAACTATTTTTTGCCAGGCGTTCATTGTGGAACACAAGTGATTTTCTCGGCGAGTTAAGCATTTTGAGTAATTTGCCGATTGGTTTCAGAACGGCTTGCATCACAATTATCTATTTTTTGCCGGACATTCATTGTGGGAAAAAAGTCATTTTCTCGGCGAGTTAAGCATTTTTAGTAATTTACCGATTGGTTTCAGAACGGCTTGCATTAAAATTTACTATTTTTTGCCAGACATTCATTGTGGAACAAAAGTGATTTTCTCGGCGAGTTAAGCATTTTGAGTAATTCGACGATTGGTTTCAGAACGGCTTGCATTGAAATTTACTATTTTTTGCCAGACATTCATTGTGGGAAAAAAGTAATTTTCTCGGCGAGTTAAATTTTTTAGTAATTTGCCGATTGGTTTCAGAACGGCTTGCATCACAATTAACTATTTTTTGCCCGGCATTCATTGTGGCACAAAAGTGAGTTTCAAGGCGAGTTAAGCATTTTGATTAATTTGCCGATTGCTTTCAGAACGGCTTGCATTGAAATTTTCTATTTTTTGCCAGACATTCATTGTGGGAAACAAGTAATTTTCTCGGCGAGTTAAGCATTTTGAGTAATTTGCCGATTGGTTTCAGAACGGCTGGAATTAAATTTTACTATTTTTTGCCAGGCATTCATTGTGGAACAAAAGTGATTTTCTCGGCGAGTTGAGCATTTTGAGCAATTTGCCGATTGGTTTCAGAACGGCTTGCATTAAAATTTACTATTTTTTGCAAGACATTTATTGAGGGAAAAAGGTGATTTTCTCGGCGTGTTAAGCATTTTCAGTAATTTGCCGATTGACTTCAGAACGTCTTGCATCACAATTAACTATTTTTTGCCAGGCATTCATTGTGGAACAAAAGTGATTTTCTCGGCGAGTTAAGCATTTTGAGTAATTTGCCGATTGGTTTCAGAACGACCTGCATCACAATTAACTATTTTTTGCCAGGCGTTCATTGTGGAACACAAGTGATTTTCTCGGTGGGTTAAGCATTTTGAGTAATTTGCGGATTGGTTTCAGAACGGCTTGCAACACAATTAACTATTTTTTGCCAGACATTCATTGTGGGAAAAAAGTGATTTGCTTGGCGAGTTAAGCATTTTGAGTAATTTACCGATTAGTTTCAGAACAGCTTGCATTAAAATTTACTATTTTTTGCTAGACATTCATTGTGGAACAAAAGTGATTTTCTCGGCGAGTTAAGCATTTTGAGTAATTTGCCGCTTGGTTTCTGAACGGCATGCATTAAAATTTACTATTTTTTGCCAGACATTCATTGTGGAACAAAAGTGATTTTCTCGGCGAGTTAAGCATTTTGAGTAATTTGCCGATTGCTTTCAGAACGGCTTGCATTGTAATTTACTATTATTTGCCAGACATTCATTGTGGAACAAAAGTGATTTTCTCGGCGAGTTAAGCATTTTGAGTAATTTGCCGCTTGGTTTCTGAACGGCATGCATTAAAATTTACTATTTTTTGCCAGACATTCATTGTGGAACAAAAGTGATTTTCTCGGCGAGTTAAGCATTTTGAGTAATTTGCCGATTGCTTTCAGAACGGCTTGCATTGTAATTTACTATTATTTGCCAGACATTCATTGTGGAACAAAAGTAATTTTCTCGGCGATTTAAGCATTTTGAGCAATTTGCCGATTGGTTTCAGAACGGCTTGCATTAAAATTTACTATTTTTTGCCTGACATTCATTGTGGGAAAAAGGTGATTTTCTCGGCGAGTTAAGCATTTTGAGTAATTTGCCGATTGATTTCAGAACGGCCTGCATCACAATTAACTATTTTTTGCCAGGCGTTCATTGTGGAACACAAGTGATTTTCTCGGCGAGTTAAGCATTTTGAGTAATTTGCCGATTGCTTTCAGAACGGCTTGCATTGTAATTAACTATTTTTTGCTAGACACTCATTGTGGGAAAAAAGTGATTTTCTCGGCGAGGTAAGCATTTTGAGTAATTTACCGATTGGTTTCAGAACCGCTTGCATTAAAATTTACTATTTTTTGCCAGACATTCATTGTGGAACAAAAGTGATTTTCTCGGCGAGTTAAGCATTTTGAGTAATTTGCCGATTGGTTTCAGAACGACCTGCATCACAATTAACTATTTTTTTGCCAGGCGTTCATTGTGGAACACAAGTGATTTTCTCGGTGGGTTAAGCATTTTGAGTAATTTGCGGATTGGTTTCAGAACGGCTGGCAACACAATTAACTATTTTTTGCCAGACATTCATTGTGGGAAAAAAGTGATTTGCTCGGCGAGTTAAGCATTTTGAGTAATTTACCGATTAGTTTCAGAACAGCTTGCATTAAAATTTACTATTTTTTGCCAGACATTCATTGTGGAACAAAAGTTATTTTCTCGGCGAGTTAAGCATTTTGAGTAATTTGCCGATTGCTTTTAGAATGGCTTGCATTGAAATTTACTATTTTTTGCCAGGCATTCATTGTGGAACAAAAGTGATTTTCCCGGCGAGTTAAGCATTTTGAGTAATTTGCCGATTGTTTTCAGAACGGCTGCATTGAAATTTACTATTTTTTGCCAGACATTCATTGTGGGAATAAAACTAATTTTCTCGGCGAGTTAAGCATTTTGAATAATTTGCCGATTGGTTTCAGAACGGCTTGCATCACAATTAACTATTTTTTGCAGGCATTCATTGTGGAACAAAAGTGATTTTCTCGGCGAGTTCAGCATTTTGAGTAATTTGCCGATTTGTTTCAGAGCGGCTTGCATCACAATTACCTATTTTTTGCCAGACATTCATTGTGGGAAAAAGGTGATTTTCTCAGCGAGTTAAGCATTTTGAGTAATTTGCCGATTGATTTCAGAACGGCTTGCATTAAAATTAAATAAGTTTTTGCCAGACATTCATTGTGGAACAAAAGTGATTTTCTCGGCGAGTTAAGCATTTTGAGCAATTTGCCGATTGGTTTCAGAACGGCTTGCATTGAAATTTACTATTTTTTGCCAGACATTCATTGTGGAACAAAAGTGATTTTCACGGGGACTTAAGCATTTTGAGCAATTTGCCGATTGGTTTCTGAACGGCATTCATTGAAATTTACTATTTTTTGCCAGATATTCATTGTGGAACCAAAATGATTTTCTCGGCGAGTTAAGCATTTTGAGTAATTTGCCGATTGATTTCAGAACGGCTTGCTTCACAATTAACTAATTTTTGCCAGGCATTCATTGTGGAACAAAAGTGATTTTCTCGGCGAGTTAAGCATTTTGAGTAATTTGCCGATTGATTTCAGAACGGCTTGCATCACAATTAACTATTTTTTGCCAGGCATTCATTGTGGAATAAAAGTGATTTTCTCGGCGAGTTAAGCATTTTGAGTAATTTGCCGATTGCTTTCAGAACGGCTTGCATTGAAATTTACTATTTTTTGCCAGACATTCATTGTGGGAAAAAAGTAATTTTCTCGGCGAGTTAAGCATTTTGAGTAATTTGCCGATGGCTTTCAGAACGGCTTGCATTGAAATTTACTATATTTTGCCAGACATTCATTGTGGGAAATAGGTGATTTTCTCGGCGGGTTAAGCATTTTGAGTAATGTGCCGATTGATTTCAGAACGGCTTGCATCACAATTAACTATTTTTTGCCAGGCATTCATTGTGGAACAAAAGTGATTTTCTCGGCGAGTTAAGCATTTTGAGTAATTTGCCGATTGGTTTCAGAACGGCTTGCATTGAAATTTACTATTTTTTGCCAGACATTCATTGTGGAACAAAAGTGATTTTCTCGGCGAGTTAAGCATTTTGAGTAATTTGCCGATTGATTTCAGAACGGCTTGCATCACAATTAACTATTTTTTAACCAGGCATTCATTATGGAACAAAAGTGATTTTCTCGGCGAGTTAAGCATTTTGAGTAATTTGTCGATTGGTTTCAGAACGGCTAGCATCACAATTAACTATTTTTTGCAAGGCATTCATTGTGGAACAAAAGTGATTTTCTCGGCGAGTTAAGCATTTTGAGTAATTTGCCGATTCGTTTCAGAACGGCTTGCATCACAATTAACTATTTTTTGCCAGGCATTCATTGTGGAACAAAAGTGATTTTCTCGGCGAGTTAAGCATTTTGAGTAATTTGCCGATTGCTTTCAGAACGGCTTGCATTGAAATTTACTATTTTTTGCCAGACATTCATTGTGGGAAAAAAGTAATTTTCTCGGCGAGTTAAGCATTTTGAGTAATTTGCCGATGGCTTTCAGAACGGCTTGCATTGAAATTTACTATATTTTGCCAGACATTCATTGTGGGAAATAGGTGATTTTCTCGGCGAGTTAAGCATTTTGAGTAATTTGCCGATGGCTTTCAGAACGGCTTGCATTGAAATTTACTATATTTTGCCAGACATTCATTGTGGGAAATAGGTGATTTTCTCGGCGAGTTAAGCAATTTGAGTAATTTGCCGATCGATTTCAGAACGGCTTGCATCACAATTAACTGTTTTTTGCCAGGCATTCATTGTGGAACAAAAGTGATTTTCTCGGCGAGTTAAGCATTTTGAGTAATTTGCCGATTCGTTTCAGAACGGCTTGCAATACAATTAACTATTTTTTGCCAGGCATTCATTGTGGAACAAAAGTGATTTTCACGGGGAGTTAAGCATTTTGAGTAATTTGCCGATTGATTTCAGAACAGCTTGCATCACAATTAACTAATTTTTGCCAGGCATTCATTGTGGAACAAAAGTGATTTTCTCGGCGAGTTAAGCATTTTGAGTAATTTACCGATTGGTTTCAGAACGGCTTGAATTAAAATTTACTATTTTTTGCCAGACATTCATTGTGGGAAAAAAGTAATTTTCTCGGCGAGTTAAGCATTTTGAGTAATTTGCCGATGGCTTTCAGAACGGCTTGCATTGAAATTTACTATATTTTGCCAGACATTCATTGTGGGAAATAGGTGATTTTCTCGGCGAGTTAAGCATTTTGAGTAATTTGCCGATTGATTTCAGAACGGCTTGCATCACAATTAACTATTTTTTAACCAGGCATTCATTATGGAACAAAAGTGATTTTCTCGGCGAGTTAAGCATTTTGAGTAATTTGCCGATTGGTTTCAGAACGGCTAGCATCACAATTAACTATTTTTTGCAAGGCATTCATTGTGGAACAAAAGTGATTTTCTCGGCGAGTTAAGCATTTTGAGTAATTTGCCGATTCGTTTCAGAACGGCTTGCAATACAATTAACTATTTTTTGCCAGGCATTCATTGTGGAACAAAAGTGATTTTTTCGGCGAGTTAAGCATTTTGAGTAATTTGCAGATTGCTTTCAGAACGGCTTGCATTGAAATTTACTATTTTTTGCCAGGCATTCATTGTGGGAAAAAGGTGATTTTCTCGGCGAGTTAAGCAATTTGAGTAATTTGCCGATTGATTTCAGAACGGCTTGCATCACAATTAACTATTTTTTGCCAGGCATTGATTGTGGAACAAAAGTGATTTTCTCGGCGAGTTAAGCATTTTGAGTAATTTGCCGATTGGTTTCAGAACGGCTTGCATCACAGTTAACTATTTTTTGCCAGGCATTGATTAAGAACAAAGAACAAAGAACAAAGAAATGTACAGCACAGGAACAGGCCCTTCGGCCCTCCAAGCCCGTGCCGACCATACTGCCCGACTAAACTACAATCTTCTACACTTCCTGGGTCCGTATCCTTCTATTCCCATCCTATTCATATATTTGTCAAGATGCCCCTTAAATGTCCCTACCGTCCCTGCCTCCACTACCTCCTCCGGTAGTGAGTTCCAGGCACCCACTACCCTCTGCGTAAAAAACTTGCCTCGTACATCTACTCTAAACTTTGCCCCTCTCACCTTAAACCTATGCCCCCTAGTAATTGACCCCTCTACCCTGGGGAAAAGCCTCTGACTATCCACTCTGTCAATGCCCCTCATAATTTTGTATACCTCTATCAGGTCGCCCCTCAACCTCCTTCGTTCCAGTGAGAACAAACCGAGTTTATTCAACCGCTCCTCATAGCTTATGCCCTCCATACCAGGCAACATTCTGGTAAATCTCTTCTGCACCCTCTCTAAAGCCTCCACATCCTTCTGGTAGTGTGGCGACCAGAATTGAACACTATACTCCAAGTGTGGCCTAACTAAGGTTCTATACAGCTGCAACATGACTTGCCAATTCTTATACTCAATGCCCCGGCCAATGAAGGCAAGCATGCCGTATGCCTTCTTGACTACCTTCTCCACCTGTGTAGCCCCTTTCAGTGATCTGTGGACCTGTACTCCTAGATCTCTTTGACTTTCAATACTCTTGAGGGTTCTACCATTCACTGTATATTCCCTACCTGCATTAGCCCTTCCAAAATGCATTACCTCACATTTGTCCAGGTTAAACTCCATCTGCCATCTCTCCGCCCAAGTCTCCAGACAATCTAAATCCTGCTGTATCCTCAGACAGTCCTCATCGCTATCCGCAATTCCACCAACCTTTGTGTCGTCTGCAAACTTACTAATCAGACCAGTTACATTTTCCTCCAAATCATTTATATATACTACAAAGAGCAAAGGTCCCAGCACTGATCCCTGTGGAACACCACTGGTCACAGCCCTCCAATTAGAAAAGCATCCCTCCATTGCTACCCTCTGCCTTCTATGGCCTAGCCAGTTCTGTATCCACCTTGCCAGTTCACCCCTGATCCCGTGTGACTTCACCTTTTGTACTAGTCTACCATGAGGGACCTTGTCAAAGGCCTTACTGAAGTCCATATAGACAACATCTACTGCCCTACCTGCATCAATCATCTTAGTGACCTCCTCGAAAAACTCTATCAAGTTAGTGAGACACGACCTCCCCTTCACAAAACCGTGCTGCCTCTCACTAATACGTCCATTTGCTTCCAAATGGGAGTAGATCCTGTCTCGAAGAATTCTCTCCAGTAATTTCCCTACCACTGAAGTAAGGCTCACCGGCCTGTAGTTCCCGGGATTATCCCTGCCACCCTTCTTAAACAGAGGAACAACATTGGCTATTCTCCAGTCCTCCGGGACATCCCCTGAAGACAGCGAGGATCCAAAGATTTCTGTCAAGGCCTCAGCAATTTCCTCTCCAGCCTCCTTCAGTATTCTGGGGTAGATCCCATCCGGCCCTGGGGACTTATCTACCTTAATATTTTTTAAGACACCCAACACCTCGTCTTTTTGGATCACAATGTGACCCAGGCTATCTACACCCCCTTCTCCAGACTCAACATCTACCAATCCCTTCTCTTTGGTGAATACTGATGCAAAGTATTCATTTAGTACCTCGCCCATTTCCTCTGGCTCCACACATAGATCCCCTTGCCTATCCTTCAGTGGGCCAACCCTTTCCCTGGCTACCCTCTTGCTTTTTATGTAAGTGTAAAAAGCCTTGGGATTTTCCTTAACCCTATTTGCCAATGCCTTTTCATGACCCCTTCTAGCCCTCCTGACTCCTTGCTTAAGTTCCTTCCTACTTTCCTTATATGCCACACAGGCTTCGTCTGTTCCCAGCCTTTTAGCCCTGACAAATGCCTCCTTTTTCTTTTTGACGAGGCCTACAATATCACTCGTCATCCAAGGTTCCCGAAAATTGCCGTATTTATCTTTCTTCCTCACAGGAACATGCCTGTCCTGTATTCCTTTCAACTGACACTTAAAAGCCTCCCACATGTCAGATGTTGATTTGCCCTCAAACATCCGCCCCCAATCTATGTTCTTCAGTTCCCGCCTAATATTGTTAAAATTAGCCTTCCCCCAATTTAGCACATTCATCCTCGGACCACTCTTATCCTTGTCCACCAGTACTTTAAAACTTACTGAATTGTGGTCACTGTTACCGAAATGCTCCCCTACTGAAACATCTACCACCTGGCCGGGCTCATTCCCCAATACCAGGTCCAGTACCGCCCCTTCCCTAGTTGGACTGTTTACATATTGTTTTAAGAAGCCCTCCTGGATGCTCCTTACAAACTCTGCCCCGTCTAAGCCCCTGGCACTAAGTGAGTCCCAGTCAATATTGGGGAAGTTGAAGTCTCCCATCACCACAACCCTGTTGTTTTTACTCTTTTCCAAAATCTGTCTACCTATCTGCTCCTCTATCTCCCGCTGGCTGTTGGGAGGCCTGTAGTATACCCCCAACATTGTGACTGCACCCTTCTTATTCCTGATCTCTACCCATATAGCCTCACTGCCCTCTGAGGTGTCCTCTCGCTGTATAGCTGTGATACTCTCCTGAACAAGTAGCGCAACTCCGCCTCCCCTTTTACATCCCCCTCTATCCCGCCTGAAACATCTAAATCCTGGAACGTTTAGCTGCCAATCCTGCCCTTCCCTCAACCAGGTCTCTGTAATGGCAACAACATCATAGTTCCAAGTAGTAATCCAAGCTCTAAGTTCATCTGCCTTACCCGTAATGCTCCTTGCATTAAAACATATGCACTTCAGGCCACCAGACCCGCTGTGTTCAGCAACTTCTCCCCGTCTGCGCTGCCTCAGAGCCACACTGTCCCTATTCCCTAGTTCTCCCTCAATGCTCTCACCTTCTGACCTATTGCTCCCGTGCCCACCCCCCTGCCATACTAGTTTAAACTAGAACAAAAGTGATTTTCTCGGCGAGTTCAGCATTTTGAGTAATTTGCCGATTGGTTTCAGAACGGCTTGCATCACAATTATCTATTTTTTGCCAGGCGTTCATTGTGGAAGACAAGTGATTTTCTCGGCGAGTTAAGCATTTTGAGTAATTTGCCGATTGGTTTCAGAACGGCTTGCATCACAATTAACTATTTTTTGCCAGGCATTCATAGTGGAACAAAAGTGATTTTCTCGGCGAGTTAAGCATTTTGAGTAATTTGCCGATTGGTTTCAGAACGGCTTGCATTGAAATTTACTACTTTTTGCCAGACTTTCATTGTGGGAAAAAAGTGATTTTCTCGGCGAGTTAAGCATTTTGAGTAATTTACCGATTGCTTTCAGAACGGCTTGCATTGAAATTTACTATTTTTTGCCAGACTTTCATTGTGGGAAAAAAGCGATTTTCTCGGCGAGTTAAGCATTTTGAGTAATTTGCCGATTGCTTTTAGAATGGCTTGCATTGAAATTTACTATTTTTTGCCAGGCATTCATTGTGGAACAAAAGTGATTTTCTCGGCGAGTTAAGCATTTTGAGTAATTTGCCGATTGTTTTCAGAACGGCTGCATTGAAATTTACTATTTTTTGCCAGACATTCATTGTGGGAATAAAACTAATTTTCTCGGCGAGTTAAGCATTTTGAATAATTTGCCGATTGGTTTCAGAACGGCTTGCATCACAATTAACTATTTTTTTGCAGGCATTCATTGTGGAACAAAAGTGATTTTCTCGGCGAGTTCAGCATTTTGAGTAATTTACCGATTAGTTTCAGAACAGCTTGCATTGAAAATTACTATTTTTTGCCAGACATTCATTGTGGAACAAAAGTTATTTTCTCGGCGAGTTAAGCATTTTGAGTAATTTGCCGATTGCTTTTAGAATGGCTTGCATTGAAATTTACTATTTTTTGCCAGGCATTCATTGTGGAACAAAAGTGATTTTCCCGGCGAGTTAAGCATTTTGAGTAATTTGCCGATTGTTTTCAGAACGGCTGCATTGAAATTTACTATTTTTTGCCAGACATTCATTGTGGGAATAAAACTAATTTTCTCGGCGAGTTAAGCATTTTGAATAATTTGCCGATTGGTTTCAGAACGGCTTGCATCACAATTAACTATTTTTTGCAGGCATTCATTGTGGAACAAAAGTGATTTTCTCGGCGAGTTCAGCATTTTGAGTAATTTGCCGATTTGTTTCAGAGCGGCTTGCATCACAATTACCTATTTTTTGCCAGACATTCATTGTGGGAAAAAGGTGATTTTCTCAGCGAGTTAAGCATTTTGAGTAATTTGCCGATTGATTTCAGAACGGCTTGCATTAAAATTAAATAAGTTTTTGCCAGACATTCATTGTGGAACAAAAGTGATTCTCTCGGCGAGTTAATCATTTTGAGCAGTTTGCCGATTGGTTTCATAACGGCTTGCATTGAAATTTACTATTTTTTGCCAGACTTTCATTGTGGCACAAAAGTGATTTTCACGGCGAGTTAAGCATTTTGAGCAATTTGCCGATTGGTTTCAGAACGGCTTGCATTGAAATTTACTATTTTGTGCCAGACCTTCATTGTGGGAAAAAAGTGATTTTCTCAGCGAGTTAAGCATTTTGAGTAATTTACCGATTGGTTTCAGAACAGCTTGCATTAAAAATTACTATTTTTTGCCAGACATTCATTGTGGAACAAAAGTCATTTTCTCGGCGAGTTAAGCATTTTGAGTAATTTGCCGATTGCTTTCAGAACGGCTTGCATTGAAATTTACTATTTTTTGCCAGACATTCATTGTGGGGAAAAAGGTGATTTTCTGGCGAGTTAAGCATTTTGAGTAATTTGCCCATTGATTTCAGAACGGCTTGCATCACAATTAACTATTTTTTGCCAGACATTCATTGTGGAACTAAAGTGATTTTCTCGGTGAGTTAAGCATTTTGAGTAATTTGCCGATTGGTTTCAGAACGGCTTGCATCACAATTAACTATTTTTTTGCAGGCATTCATTGTGGAAGACAAGTGATTTTCTCGGCGAGTTAAGCATTTTGAGTAATTTGCCGATTGGTTTCAGAACGGCTTGCATCACAATTAACTATTTTTTTCCAGGCATTCATATTGGAACAAAAGTGATTTTCTCGGCGAGTTAAGCATTTTGAGTAATTTACCGATTGGTTTCAGAACGGCTTGAATTGAAATTAACAATTTTTTGCCAGACATTCATTGTGGCACAAAAGTGATTTTCACGGCGAGTTAAGCATTTTGAGCAATTTGCCGATTGGTTTCAGAACGGCTTGCATTGAAATTTAGTACTTTTTGCCAGACTTTCATTGTGGGAAAAAAGTGATTTTCTCGGCGAGTTAAGCATTTTGAGTAATTTACCGATTGCTTTCAGAACGGCTTGCATTGAAATTTACTATTTTTTGCCAGACTTTCATTGTGGGAAAAAAGCGATTTTCTCGGCGAGTTAAGCATTTTGAGTAATTTGCCGATTGCTTTTAGAATGGCTCGCATTGAAATTTACTATTTTTTGCCAGGCATTCATTGTGGAACAAAAGTGATTTTCTCGGCGAGTTAAGCATTTTGAGTAATTTGCCGATTGTTTTCAGAACGGCTGCATTGAAATTTACTATTTTTTGCCAGACATTCATTGTGGGAATAAAACTAATTTTCTCGGCGAGTTAAGCATTTTGAATAATTTGCCGATTGGTTTCAGAACGGCTTGCATCACAATTAACTATTTTTTTGCAGGCATTCATTGTGGAACAAAAGTGATTTTCTCGGCGAGTTCAGCATTTTGAGTAATTTACCGATTAGTTTCAGAACAGCTTGCATTGAAAATTACTATTTTTTGCCAGACATTCATTGTGGAACAAAAGTTATTTTCTCGGCGAGTTAAGCATTTTGAGTAATTTGCCGATTGCTTTTAGAATGGCTTGCATTGAAATTTACTATTTTTTGCCAGGCATTCATTGTGGAACAAAAGTGATTTTCCCGGCGAGTTAAGCATTTTGAGTAATTTGCCGATTGTTTTCAGAACGGCTGCATTGAAATTTACTATTTTTTGCCAGACATTCATTGTGGGAATAAAACTAATTTTCTCGGCGAGTTAAGCATTTTGAATAATTTGCCGATTGGTTTCAGAACGGCTTGCATCACAATTAACTATTTTTTGCAGGCATTCATTGTGGAACAAAAGTGATTTTCTCGGCGAGTTCAGCATTTTGAGTAATTTGCCGATTTGTTTCAGAGCGGCTTGCATCACAATTACCTATTTTTTGCCAGACATTCATTGTGGGAAAAAGGTGATTTTCTCAGCGAGTTAAGCATTTTGAGTAATTTGCCGATTGATTTCAGAACGGCTTGCATTAAAATTAAATAAGTTTTTGCCAGACATTCATTGTGGAACAAAAGTGATTTTCTCGGCGAGTTAATCATTTTGAGCAGTTTGCCGATTGGTTTCATAACGGCTTGCATTGAAATTTACTATTTTTTGCCAGACTTTCATTGTGGCACAAAAGTGATTTTCACGGCGAGTTAAGCATTTTGAGCAATTTGCCGATTGGTTTCAGAACGGCTTGCATTGAAATTTACTATTTTGTGCCAGACCTTCATTGTGGGAAAAAAGTGATTTTCTCAGCGAGTTAAGCATTTTGAGTAATTTACCGATTGGTTTCAGAACAGCTTGCATTAAAAATTACTATTTTTTGCCAGACATTCATTGTGGAACAAAAGTCATTTTCTCGGCGAGTTAAGCATTTTGAGTAATTTGCCGATTGCTTTCAGAACGGCTTGCATTGAAATTTACTATTTTTTGCCAGACATTCATTGTGGGGAAAAAGGTGATTTTCTCGGCGAGTTAAGCATTTTGAGTAATTTGCCCATTGATTTCAGAACGGCTTGCATCACAATTAACTATTTTTTGCCAGACATTCATTGTGGAACTAAAGTGATTTTCTCGGTGAGTTAAGCATTTTGAGTAATTTGCCGATTGGTTTCAGAACGGCTTGCATCACAATTAACTATTTTTTTGCAGGCATTCATTGTGGAAGACAAGTGATTTTCTCGGCGAGTTAAGCATTTTGAGTAATTTGCCGATTGGTTTCAGAACGGCTTGCATCACAATTAACTATTTTTTTCCAGGCATTCATATTGGAACAAAAGTGATTTTCTCGGCGAGTTAAGCATTTTGAGTAATTTACCGATTGGTTTCAGAACGGCTTGAATTGAAATTAACAATTTTTTGCCAGACATTCATTGTGGCACAAAAGTGATTTTCACGGCGAGTTAAGCATTTTGAGCAATTTGCCGATTGGTTTCAGAACGGCTTGCATTGAAATTTAGTACTTTTTGCCAGACTTTCATTGTGGGAAAAAAGTGATTTTCTCGGCGAGTTAAGCATTTTGAGTAATTTACCGATTGCTTTCAGAACGGCTTGCATTGAAATTTACTATTTTTTGCCAGACTTTCATTGTGGGAAAAAAGCGATTTTCTCGGCGAGTTAAGCATTTTGAGTAATTTGCCGATTGCTTTTAGAATGGCTCGCATTGAAATTTACTATTTTTTGCCAGGCATTCATTGTGGAACAAAAGTGATTTTCTCGGCGAGTTAAGCATTTTGAGTAATTTGCCGATTGTTTTCAGAACGGCTGCATTGAAATTTACTATTTTTTGCCAGACATTCATTGTGGGAATAAAACTAATTTTCTCGGCGAGTTAAGCATTTTGAATAATTTGCCGATTGGTTTCAGAAAGGCTTGCATCACAATTAACTATTTTTTTGCAGGCATTCATTGTGGAACAAAAGTGATTTTCTCGGCGAGTTCAGCATTTTGAGTAATTTACCGATTAGTTTCAGAACAGCTTGCATTAAAAATTACTATTTTTTGCCAGACATTCATTGTGGAACAAAAGTTATTTTCTCGGCGAGTTAAGCATTTTGAGTAATTTGCCGATTGCTTTTAGAATGGCTTGCATTGAAATTTACTATTTTTTGCCAGGCATTCATTGTGGAACAAAAGTGATTTTCCCGGCGAGTTCAGCATTTTGAGTAATTTGCCGATTGTTTTCAGAACGGCTGCATTGAAATTTACTATTTTTTGCCAGACATTCATTGTGGGAATAAAACTAATTTTCTCGGCGAGTTAAGCATTTTGAATAATTTGCCGATTGGTTTCAGAACGGATTGCATCACAATTAACTATTTTTTGCAGGCATTCATTGTGGAACAAAAGTGATTTTCTCGGCGAGTTCAGTATTTTGAGTAATTTGCCGATTTGTTTCAGAGCGGCTTGCATCACAATTACCTATTTTTTGCCAGACATTCATTGTGGGAAAAAGGTGATTTTCTCAGCGAGTTAAGCATTTTGAGTAATTTGCCGATTGATTTCAGAACGGCTTGCTTTCAAATTAAATAAGTTTTTGCCAGACATTCATTGTGGAACAAAAGTGATTTTCTCGGCGAGTTAAGCATTTTGAGCAGTTTGCCGATTGGTTTCAGAACGGCTTGCATTGAAATTTACTATTTTTTGCCAGACTTTCATTGTGGCACAAAAGTGATTTTCACGGCGAGTTAAGCATTTTGAGCAATTTGCCGATTGGTTTCAGAACGGCTTGCATTGAAATTTACTATTTTTTGCCAGACCTTCATTGTGGGAAAAAAGTGATTTTCTCAGCGAGTTAAGCATTTTGAGTAATTTACCGATTGGTTTCAGAACAGCTTGCATTAAAAATTACTATTTTTTGCCAGACATTCATTGTGGAACAAAAGTCATTTTCTCGGCGAGTTAAGCATTTTGAGTAATTTGCCGATTGCTTTCAGAACGGCTTGCATTGAAATTTACTATTTTTTGCCAGGCATTCATTGTGGAACAAAAGTGATTTTCTCGGCGAGTTAAGCATTTTGAGTAATTTGCCGATTGCTTTCAGAACGGCTTGCATTGAAATTTACTATTTTTTGCCAGACATTCATTGTGGGAAAAAAGTAATTTTCTCGGCAAGTTAAGCATTTTGAGCAATTTGCCGATTGGCTTCTGAACGGTTTGCATTGAAATTTAGTATTTTATGCCAGACATTCATTGTGAGAAAAAAGTGATTTGCTCGGCGAGTTAAGCATTTTGAGTAATTTACCGATTGGTTTCAGAACAGCTTGCATCACAGTTAACTATTTTTTTGCCAGGCATTGATTGTGGAACAAAAGTGATTTTCTCGGCGAGTTAAGCATTTTGAGTAATTTGCCGATTATTTTCAGAACGGCTGCATTGAAATTTACTATTTTTTGCAAGACATTCATTGTGGGAATAAAACTAATTTTCTCGGCGAGTTAAGCATTTTGAGTAATATGCCGATTGATTTCAGAACGGCTTGCTTTCAGAACGGCTTGCATTGTAATTTACTATTTTTTGCCAGACATTCATTGTGGAAGAAAAGTGATTTTCTCGGCGAGTTAAGCATTTTGAGTAATTTACCGATTGGTTTCAGAACAGCTTGCATTAAAATTTACTATTTTCTGCCAGACATTCATTGTGGAACAAAAGTGATTTTCTCGGCGAGTTAAGCATTTTGAGTAATTTGCCGATTGGTTTCAGAACGGCTTGCATCACAATTAACTATTTTTTGCCAGGCATTCATTGTGGAACAAAAGTGATTTTCTCGGCGAGTTAAGCATTTTGAATAATTTGCCGATTGCTTTCAGAACGGCTTGCATTGAAATTTACTATTTTTTGCCAGACATTCTGCCAGACATTCATTGTGGAACAAAAGTGATTTTCTCGGCGAGTTAAGCATTTTGAGTAATTTGCCGATTGCTTTCAGAACGGCTTGCATTGTAATTTACTATTTTTTGCCAGACATTCATTGTGGAAGAAAAGTGATTTTCTCGGCGAGTTAAGCATTTTGAGCAATTTGCCGATTGGTTTCAGAACGGCTTGCATTAAAATTTACTATTTTTTGCAAGACATTCATTGTGGCACAAAAGTGATTTTCACGGCGAGTTAAGCATTTTGAGCAATTTGCCGATTGGTTTCTGAACGGCTTGCATTGAAATTTACTATTTTATGCCAGACATTCATAGTGGGAACAAAGTGATTTGCTCGGCGAGTTAAGCATTTTGAGTAATTTACCGATTGGTTTCAGAATAGCTTGCATTAAAATTTACTAATTTTTGCCTGACATTCATTCTGGAACAAAAGTGATTTTCTCGGCGAGTTAAGCATTTTGAGTAATTTGCCGATTGCTTTCAGAACGGCTTGCATTGTAATTTACTATTTTTTGCCAGGCATTCACTGTGGGAAAAAAGTAATTTTCTCGGCGAGTTAAGCATTTTGAGTAATTTGCCGATTGGTTTCAGAACGGATTGCATTAAAATTTATTATTTTTTGCCAGACATTCATTGTGGAACTAAAGTGATTTTCTCGGCGATTTAAGCATTTTGAGTAATTTGCCGATTGGTTTCAGAATGGCTTGCATCACAATTAACTATTTTTTGCCAGGCATTCATTGTGGAACAAAAGTGATTTTCTCGGCGAGTTAAGCATTTTGAGTAATTTGCCGATTGGTTTCAGAACGACCTGCATCACAATTAACTATTTTTTGCCAGGCGTTCATTGTGGAACACAAGTGATTTTCTCGGCGAGTTAAGCATTTTGAGTAATTTGCCGATTGCTTTCAGAACGGCTTGCATTGAAATTTTCTATTTTTTGCCAGACATTCATTGTGGGAAAAAAGTAATTTTCTTGGCCAGTTAAGCATTTTGAGTAATTTGCCGATTGGTTTCAGAACGGATTGCATTAAAATTTACTATTTTTTGCCAGACATTCATTGTGGAACTAAAGTGATTTTCTCGTCGAGTTAAGCATTTTGAGTAATTTGCCGATTGCTTTCAGAACGGCTTTCATTGTAATTTACTATTTTTTGCCAAACATTCATTGTGGAAGAAAAGTGATTTTCTCGGCGAGTTAAGCATTTTGAGCAATTTGCCGATAGGTTTCAGAACGGCTTGCATTAAAATTTACTATTTTTTGCAAGACATTCATTGAGGGAAAAAGGTGATTTTCTCGGCGTGTTCAGCATTTTCAGTAATTTGCCGATTGACTTCAGAACGTCTTGCATCACAATTAACTATTTTTTGCCAGGCATTCATTGTGGAACAAAAGTGATTTTCTCGGCCAGTTAAGCATTTTGAGTAATTTGTCGATTGGTTTCAGAACGGATTGCATTAAAATTTACTATTTTTTGCCAGACATTCATTGTGGAACTAAAGTGATTTTCTCGGCGAGTTGAGCATTTTGAGTAATTTGCCGATTGGTTTCAGAACGGCTTGCATCACAATTAACTATTTTTTGCCAGGCATTCATTGTGGAACAAAAGTGATTTTCTCGGCGAGTTAAGCATTTTGAGTAATTTGCCGATTGGTTTCAGAACGACCTGCATCACAATTAACTATTTTTTGCCAGGCGTTCATTGTGGAACACAAGTGATTTTCTCGGCGAGTTAAGCATTTTGAGTAATTTGCCGATTGCTTTCAGAACGGCTTGCATTGAAATTTTCTATTTTTTGCCAGACATTCATTGTGGGAAAAAAGTAATTTTCTCGGCGAGTTAAGCATTTTGAGTAATTTGCCGATTGGTTTCAAAACGGCTTGCATCACAATTAACTATTTTTTGCCAGGCATTCATTGTGGAACAAAAGTGATTTTCTCGGCGAGTTAAGCATTTTGAGTAATTTGCCGATTGCTTTCAGAACGGCTTGCATTGTAATTAACTATTTTTTGCCAGAAACTCATTGTGGGAAAAAAGTGATTTTCTCGGCGAGGTAAGCATTTTGAGTAATTTACCGATTGGTTTCAGAACGGCTTGCATTAAAATTTACTATTTTTTGCCAGACATTCATTGTGGAACAAAAGTGATTTTCTCGGCGAGTTAAGCATTTTGAGTAATTTGCCGATTGGTTTCAGAACGACCTGCATCACAATTAACTATTTTTTTGCCAGGCGTTCATTGTGGAACACAAGTGATTTTCTCGGTGGGTTAAGCATTTTGAGTAATTTGCGGATTGGTTTCAGAACGGCTTGCATCAAAATTTACTATTTTTTGCCAGACATTCATTGTGGGAAAAAAGTAATTTTCTCGGCGAGTTAAGCATTTTGAGTAATTTGCCGATTGGTTTCAGAACGGCTGGAATTAAAATTTACTATTTTTTGCCAAACATTCATTATGGCACAAAAGTGATTTTCACGGCGAGTTAAGCATTTTGAGCAATTTGCCGATTGCTTTCTGAACGGCTTGCATTGAAATTTACTATTTTATGCCAGACATTCTTTGTGGGAAAAAAGTGATTTGCTCGGCGAGTTAAGCATTTTGAGTAATTTACCGATTGGTTTCAGAACAGCTTGCATCAAAATTTACTATTTTTTGCCAGACATTCATTGTGGATCAAAAGTGATTTTCTCGGCGAGTTAAGCATTTTGAGTAATTTGCCGATTGCTTTCAGAACGGCTTTCATTGTAATTTACTATTTTTTTGCCAGACATTCATTGTGGAACAAAAGTGATTTTCTCGGCGAGTTAAGCATTTTGAGTAATTTGCCGATTGGTTTCAGAACGGCTTGCATCACAATTAACTATTTTTTGCCAGGCATTCATTGCGGAACACAACTGATTTTCTCGGCGCGTTAAGCATTTTGAGTAATTCGCCGATTGGTTTCAGAACTGCTTGCAACACAATTAACTATTTTTTGCCAGGCATTCATTGTGGAACAGAAGTGATTTTCTCGGCGAGTTAAGCATTTTGAGTAATTTGCCGATTGCTTTCAGAACGGCTTGCATTGAAATTTTCTATTTTTTGCCAGACATTCATTGTGGGAAAAAAGTAATTTTCTCGGCGAGTTAAGCATTTTGAGTAATTTGCCGATTGGTTTCAGAACGGCTTGCATCACAATTAACTATTTTTTGCCAGGCATTCATTGTGGAACAAAAGTGATTTTCTCGGCGAGTTAAGCATTTTGAGTAATTTGCCGATTGCTTTCAGAACGGCTTGCATTGAAATTTTCTATTTTTTGCCAGACATTCATTGTGGGAAAAAAGTAATTTTCTCGGCGAGTTAAGCATTTTGAGTAATTTGCCGATTGGTTTCAGAACGGCTTGCATCACAATTAACTATTTTTTGCCAGGCATTCATTGTGGAACAAAAGTGATTTTCTCGGCGAGTTAAGCATTTTGAGTAATTTGCCCATTGCTTTCAGAACAGCTTGCATTGTAATTAACTATTTTTTGCCAGACACTCATTGTGGGAAAAAAGTGATTTTCTCGGCGAGGTAAGCATTTTGAGTAATTTGCCGATTGGTTTCAGAACGACCTGCATCACAATTAACTATTTTTTTGCCAGGCGTTCATTGTGGAACACAAGTGATTTTCTCGGTGGGTTAAGCATTTTGAGTAATTTGCGGATTGGTTTCAGAACGGCTTGCAACACAATTAACTATTTTTTGCCAGACATTCATTGTGGGAAAAAAGTGATTTGCTTGGCGAGTTAAGCATTTTGAGTAATTTACCGATTAGTTTCAGAACAGCTTGCATTAAAATTTACTATTTTTTGCTAGACATTCATTGTGGAACAAAAGTGATTTTCTCGGCGAGTTAAGCATTTTGAGTAATTTGCCGCTTGGTTTCTGAACGGCATGCATTAAAGTTTACTATTTTTTGCCAGACATTCATTGTGGAACAAAAGTGATTTTCTCGGCGAGTTAAGCATTTTGAGTAATTTGCCGATTGCTTTCAGAACGGCTTGCATTGTAATTTACTATTATTTGCCAGACATTCATTGTGGAACAAAAGTAATTTTCTCGGCGATTTAAGCATTTTGAGCAATTTGCCGATTGGTTTCAGAACGGCTTGCATTAAAATTTACTATTTTTTGCCTGACATTCATTGTGGGAAAAAGGTGATTTTCTCGGCCAGTTAAGCATTTTGAGTAATTTGCCGATTGATTTCAGAACGGCCTGCATCACAATTAACTATTTTTTGCCAGGCGTTCATTGTGGAACACAAGTGATTTTCTCGGCGAGTTAAGCATTTTGAGTAATTTGCCGATTGCTTTCAGAACGGCTTGCATTGTAATTAACTATTTTTTGCTAGACACTCATTGTGGGAAAAAAGTGATTTTCTCGGCGAGGTAAGCATTTTGAGTAATTTACCGATTGGTTTCAGAACCGCTTGCATTAAAATTTACTATTTTTTGCCAGACATTCATTGTGGAACAAAAGTGATTTTCTCGGCGAGTTAAGCATTTTGAGTAATTTGCCGATTGGTTTCAGAACGACCTGCATCACAATTAACTATTTTTTTGCCAGGCGTTCATTGTGGAACACAAGTGATTTTCTCGGTGGGTTAAGCATTTTGAGTAATTTGCGGATTGGTTTCAGAACGGCTGGCAACACAATTAACTATTTTTTGCCAGACATTCATTGTGGGAAAAAAGTGATTTGCTCGGCGAGTTAAGCATTTTGAGTAATTTACCGATTAGTTTCAGAACAGCTTGCATTAAAATTTACTATTTTTTGCCAGACATTCATTGTGGAACAAAAGTGATTTTCTCGGCGAGTTAAGTATTTTGAGTAATTTGCCGATTGCTTTCAGAACGGCTTGCATTGTAATTTACTATTATTTGCCAGACATTCATTGTGGAACAAAAGTGATTTTCTCGGCGAGTTAAGCATTTTGAGTAATTTGCCGATTGGTTTCAGAACGGCTTGCATTGAAATTTACTATTTTTTGCCTGACATTCATTGTGGGAAAAAGGTGATTTTCTCGGCGAGTTAAGCATTTTGAGTAATTTGCCGATTGATTTCAGAACGGCCTGCATCACAATTAACTATTTTTTGCCAGGCGTTCATTGTGGAACACAAGTGATTTTCTCGGCGAGTTAAGCATTTTGAGTAATTTGCCGATTGGTTTCAGAACGGCTTGCATCACAATTATCTATTTTTTGCCGGACATTCATTGTGGGAAAAAAGTCATTTTCTCGGCGAGTTAAGCATTTTTAGTAATTTACCGATTGGTTTCAGAACGGCTTGCATTAAAATTTACTATTTTTTGCCAGACATTCATTGTGGAACAAAAGTGATTTTCTCGGCGAGTTAAGCATTTTGAGTAATTCGACGATTGGTTTCAGAACGGCTTGCATTGAAATTTACTATTTTTTGCCAGACATTCATTGTGGGAAAAAAGTAATTTTCTCGGCGAGTTAAATTTTTTAGTAATTTGCCGATTGGTTTCAGAACGGCTTGCATCACAATTAACTATTTTTTGCCCGGCATTCATTGTGGCACAAAAGTGAGTTTCAAGGCGAGTTAAGCATTTTGATTAATTTGCCGATTGCTTTCAGAACGGCTTGCATTGAAATTTTCTATTTTTTGCCAGACATTCATTGTGGGAAACAAGTAATTTTCTCGGCGAGTTAAGCATTTTGAGTAATTTGCCGATTGGTTTCAGAACGGCTGGAATTAAATTTTACTATTTTTTGCCAGGCATTCATTGTGGAACAAAAGTGATTTTCTCGGCGAGTTGAGCATTTTGAGAAATTTGCCGATTGGTTTCAGAACGGCTTGCATTAAAATTTACTATTTTTTGCAAGACATTTATTGAGGGAAAAAGGTGATTTTCTCGGCGTGTTAAGCATTTTCAGTAATTTGCCGATTGACTTCAGAACGTCTTGCATCACAATTAACTATTTTTTGCCAGGCATTCATTGTGGAACAAAAGTGATTTTCTCGGCGAGTTAAGCATTTTGAGTAATTTGCCGATTGGTTTCAGAACGACCTGCATCACAATTAACTATTTTTTGCCAGGCGTTCATTGTGGAACACAAGTGATTTTCTCGGTGGGTTAAGCATTTTGAGTAATTTGCGGATTGGTTTCAGAACGGCTTGCAACACAATTAACTATTTTTTGCCAGACATTCATTGTGGGAAAAAAGTGATTTGCTTGGCGAGTTAAGCATTTTGAGTAATTTACCGATTAGTTTCAGAACAGCTTGCATTAAAATTTACTATTTTTTGCTAGACATTCATTGTGGAACAAAAGTGATTTTCTCGGCGAGTTAAGCATTTTGAGTAATTTGCCGCTTGGTTTCTGAACGGCATGCATTAAAATTTACTATTTTTTGCCAGACATTCATTGTGGAACAAAAGTGATTTTCTCGGCGAGTTAAGCATTTTGAGTAATTTGCCGATTGCTTTCAGAACGGCTTGCATTGTAATTTACTATTATTTGCCAGACATTCATTGTGGAACAAAAGTGATTTTCTCGGCGAGTTAAGCATTTTGAGTAATTTGCCGCTTGGTTTCTGAACGGCATGCATTAAAATTTACTATTTTTTGCCAGACATTCATTGTGGAACAAAAGTGATTTTCTCGGCGAGTTAAGCATTTTGAGTAATTTGCCGATTGCTTTCAGAACGGCTTGCATTGTAATTTACTATTATTTGCCAGACATTCATTGTGGAACAAAAGTAATTTTCTCGGCGATTTAAGCATTTTGAGCAATTTGCCGATTGGTTTCAGAACGGCTTGCATTAAAATTTACTATTTTTTGCCTGACATTCATTGTGGGAAAAAGGTGATTTTCTCGGCGAGTTAAGCATTTTGAGTAATTTGCCGATTGATTTCAGAACGGCCTGCATCACAATTAACTATTTTTTGCCAGGCGTTCATTGTGGAACACAAGTGATTTTCTCGGCGAGTTAAGCATTTTGAGTAATTTGCCGATTGCTTTCAGAACGGCTTGCATTGTAATTAACTATTTTTTGCTAGACACTCATTGTGGGAAAAAAGTGATTTTCTCGGCGAGGTAAGCATTTTGAGTAATTTACCGATTGGTTTCAGAACCGCTTGCATTAAAATTTACTATTTTTTGCCAGACATTCATTGTGGAACAAAAGTGATTTTCTCGGCGAGTTAAGCATTTTGAGTAATTTGCCGATTGGTTTCAGAACGACCTGCATCACAATTAACTATTTTTTTGCCAGGCGTTCATTGTGGAACACAAGTGATTTTCTCGGTGGGTTAAGCATTTTGAGTAATTTGCGGATTGGTTTCAGAACGGCTGGCAACACAATTAACTATTTTTTGCCAGACATTCATTGTGGGAAAAAAGTGATTTGCTCGGCGAGTTAAGCATTTTGAGTAATTTACCGATTAGTTTCAGAACAGCTTGCATTAAAATTTACTATTTTTTGCCAGACATTCATTGTGGAACAAAAGTGATTTTCTCGGCGAGTTAAGTATTTTGAGTAATTTGCCGATTGCTTTCAGAACGGCTTGCATTGTAATTTACTATTATTTGCCAGACATTCATTGTGGAACAAAAGTGATTTTCTCGGCGAGTTAAGCATTTTGAGTAATTTGCCGATTGGTTTCAGAACGGCTTGCATTGAAATTTACTATTTTTTGCCTGACATTCATTGTGGGAAAAAGGTGATTTTCTCGGCGAGTTAAGCATTTTGAGTAATTTGCCGATTGATTTCAGAACGGCCTGCATCACAATTAACTATTTTTTGCCAGGCGTTCATTGTGGAACACAAGTGATTTTCTCGGCGAGTTAAGCATTTTGAGTAATTTGCCGATTGGTTTCAGAACGGCTTGCATCACAATTATCTATTTTTTGCCGGACATTCATTGTGGGAAAAAAGTCATTTTCTCGGCGAGTTAAGCATTTTTAGTAATTTACCGATTGGTTTCAGAACGGCTTGCATTAAAATTTACTATTTTTTGCCAGACATTCATTGTGGAACAAAAGTGATTTTCTCGGCGAGTTAAGCATTTTGAGTAATTCGACGATTGGTTTCAGAACGGCTTGCATTGAAATTTACTATTTTTTGCCAGACATTCATTGTGGGAAAAAAGTAATTTTCTCGGCGAGTTAAATTTTTTAGTAATTTGCCGATTGGTTTCAGAACGGCTTGCATCACAATTAACTATTTTTTGCCCGGCATTCATTGTGGCACAAAAGTGAGTTTCAAGGCGAGTTAAGCATTTTGATTAATTTGCCGATTGCTTTCAGAACGGCTTGCATTGAAATTTTCTATTTTTTGCCAGACATTCATTGTGGGAAACAAGTAATTTTCTCGGCGAGTTAAGCATTTTGAGTAATTTGCCGATTGGTTTCAGAACGGCTGGAATTAAATTTTACTATTTTTTGCCAGGCATTCATTGTGGAACAAAAGTGATTTTCTCGGCGAGTTGAGCATTTTGAGCAATTTGCCGATTGGTTTCAGAACGGCTTGCATTAAAATTTACTATTTTTTGCAAGACATTTATTGAGGGAAAAAGGTGATTTTCTCGGCGTGTTAAGCATTTTCAGTAATTTGCCGATTGACTTCAGAACGTCTTGCATCACAATTAACTATTTTTTGCCAGGCATTCATTGTGGAACAAAAGTGATTTTCTCGGCGAGTTAAGCATTTTGAGTAATTTGCCGATTGGTTTCAGAACGACCTGCATCACAATTAACTATTTTTTGCCAGGCGTTCATTGTGGAACACAAGTGATTTTCTCGGCGAGTTAAGCATTTTGAGTAATTTGCCGCTTGGTTTCTGAACGGCATGCATTAAAATTTACTATTTTTTGCCAGACATTCATTGTGGGAAAAAAGTAATTTTCTCGGCGAGTTAATCATTTTGAGGAATTTGCCGATTGGTTTCAAAACGGCTTGCATCACAATTAACTATTTTTTGCCAGGCATTCATTGTGGAACAAAAGTGATTTTCTCGGCGAGTTAAGCATTTTGAGTAATTTGCCGATTGCTTTCAGAACGGCTTGCATTGTAATTAACTATTTTTTGCCAGAAACTCATTGTGGGAAAAAAGTGATTTTCTCGGCGAGTTAAGCATTTTGAGTAATTTGCCGATTGCTTTCAGAACGGCTTTCATTGTAATTTACTATTTTTTTGCCAGACATTCATTGTGGAACAAAAGTGATTTTCTCGGCGAGTTAAGCATTTTGAGTAATTTGCCGATTGGTTTCAGAACGGCTTGCATCACAATTAACTATTTTTTGCCAGGCATTCATTGCGGAACACAAGTGATTTTCTCGGCGCGTTAAGCATTTTGAGTAATTCGCCGATTGGTTTCAGAACTGCTTGCAACACAATTAACTATTTTTTGCCAGGCATTCATTGTGGAACAGAAGTGATTTTCTCGGCGAGTTAAGCATTTTGAGTAATTTGCCGATTGCTTTCAGAACGGCTTGCATTGAAATTTTCTATTTTTTGCCAGACATTCATTGTGGGAAAAAAGTAATTTTCTCGGCGAGTTAAGCATTTTGAGTAATTTGCCGATTGGTTTCAGAACGGCTTGCATCACAATTAACTATTTTTTGCCAGGCATTCATTGTGGAACAAAAGTGATTTTCTCGGCGAGTTAAGCATTTTGAGTAATTTGCCGATTGCTTTCAGAACAGCTTGCATTGTAATTAACTATTTTTTGCCAGAAACTCATTGTGGGAAAAAAGTGATTTTCTCGGCGAGGTAAGCATTTTGAGTAATTTACCGATTGGTTTCAGAACGGCTTGCATTAAAATTTAATATTTTTTGCCAGACATTCATTGTGGAACAAAAGTGATTTTCTCGGCGAGTTAAGCATTTTGAGTAATTTGCCGATTGGTTTCAGAACGACCTGCATCACAATTAACTATTTTTTTGCCAGGCGTTCATTGTGGAACACAAGTGATTTTCTCGGTGGGTTAAGCATTTTGAGCAATTTGCGGATTGGTTTCAGAACGGCTTGCAACACAATTAACTATTTTTTGCCAGACATTCATTGTGGGAAAAAAGTGATTTGCTTGGCGAGTTAAGCATTTTGAGTAATTTACCGATTAGTTTCAGAACAGCTTGCATTAAAATTTACTATTTTTTGCCAGACATTCATTGTGGAACAAAAGTGATTTTCTCGGCGAGTTAAGCATTTTGAGTAATTTGCCGCTTGGTTTCTGAACGGCATGCATTAAAATTTACTATTTTTTGCCAGACATTCATTGTGGAACACAAGTGATTTTCTCGGCGAGTTAAGCATTTTGAGTAATTTGCCGATTGCTTTCAGAACGGCTTGCATTGTAATTAACTATATTTTGCCAGACACTCATTGTGGGAAAAAAGTGATTTTCTCGGCGAGGTAAGCATTTTGAGTAGTTTACCGATTGGTTTCAGAACGGCTTGCATTAAAATTTACTATTTTTTGCCAGACATTCATTGTGGAACAAAAGTGATTTTCTCGGCGAGTTAAGCATTTTGAGTAATTTGCCGATTGGTTTCAGAACGACCTGCATCACAATTAACTATTTTTTTGCCAGACGTTCATTGTGGAACACAAGTGATTTTCTCGGCGAGTTAAGCATTTTGAGTAATTTGCCGATTGGTTTCAGAACGGCTTGCAACACAATTAACTTTTTTTTGCCAGGCATTCATTGTGGGAAAAAAGTGATTTGCTCGGCGAGTTAAGCATTTTGAGTAATTTGCCGATTGCTTTCAGAACGGCTTGCATTGTAATTTACTATTATTTGCCAGACATTCATTGTGGAACAAAAGTGATTTTCTCGGCGAGGTAAGCATTTTCAGTAATTTGCCGATTGGTTTCAGAACGGCTGGAATTAAAATTTACTATTTTTTGCCAGGCATTCATTGTGGAACAAAAGTGATTTTCTCGGCGAGTTGAGCATTTTGAGCAATTTGCCGATTGGTTTCAGAACGGCTTGCATTAAAATTTACTATTTTTTGCAAGACATTTATTGAGGGAAAAAGGTGATTTTCTCGGCGTGTTAAGCATTTTCAGTAATTTGCCGATTGGTTTCAGAACGACCTGCATCACAATTAACTATTTTTTGCCAGGCGTTCATTGTGGAACACAAGTGATTTTCTCGGCGAGTTAAGCATTTTGAGTAATTTGCCGATTGGTTTCAGAACGGCTTGCAAAACAATTAACTATTTTTTGCCAGGCATTCATTGTGGAACAAAAGTGATTTTCTCGGCGAGTTAAGCATTTTGAGTAATTTGCCGATTGCTTTCAGAACGGCTTGCATTGAAATTTTCTATTTTTTGCCAGACATTCATTGTGGGAAAAAAGTAATTTTCTCGGCCAGTTCAGCATTTTGAGTAATTTGCCGATTGGTTTCAGAACGGATTGCATTAAAATTTACTATTTTTTGCCAGACATTCATTGTGGAACTAAAGTGATTTTCTCGGCGAGTTAAGCATTTTGAGTAATTTGCCGATTGGTTTCAGAACGGCTTGCATCACAATTAACTATTTTTTGCCAGGCATTCATTGTGGAACACAAGTGATTTTCTCGGCGCGTTAAGCATTTTGAGTAATTCGCCGATTGGTTTCAGAACGGCTTGCAACACAATTAACTATTTTTTGCCAGGCATTCATTGTGGAACAAAAGTGATTTTCTCGGCGAGTTAAGCATTTTGAGTAATTTGCCGATTGCTTTCAGAACGGCTTGCATTGAAATTTTCTATTTTTTGCCAGACATTCATTGTGGGAAAAAAGTAATTTTCTCGGCGAGTTAAGCATTTTGAGTAATTTGCGGATCGGTTTCAGAATGGCTTGCATGACAATCAACTATTTTTTGCCAGACATTCATTGTGGGAAAAAAGTAATTTTCTCGGCGAGTTAAGCATTTTGAGTAATTTGCCGATTGGTTTCAGAATGGCTGGAATTAAAATTTACTATTTTTTGCCAAACATTCATTGTGGCACAAAAGTGATTTGCTCGGCGAGTTAAGCATTTTGAGTAATTTGCCGATTGGTTTCTGAACGACCTGCATCACAATTAACTATTTTTTGCCAGGCGTTCATTGTGGAACACAAGTGATTTTCTCGGCGAGTTAAGCATTTTGAGTAATTTGCCGATTGGTTTCAGAACGGCTTGCAACACAATTAACTATTTTTTGACAGGCATTCATTGTGGAACAAAAGTGATTTTCTCGGCGAGTTAAGCATTTTGAGTAATTTGCCGATTGCTTTCAGAACGGCTTGCATTGAAATTTTCTATTTTTTGCCAGGCATTCATTGTGGGAAAAAAGTAATTTTCCCGGCCAGTTCAGCATTTTGAGTAATTTGCCGATTGGTTTCAGAACGGATTGCATTAAAATTTGCTATTTTTTGCCAGACATTCATTGTGGAACTAAGGTGATTTTCTCGGCGAGTTAAGCATTTTGAGTAATTTGCCGATTGGTTTCAGAACGGCTTGCATCACAATTAACTATTTTTTGCCAGGCATTCATTGTGGAACACAAGTGATTTTCTCGGCGCATTAAGCATTTTGAGTAATTCGCCGATTGGTTTCAGAACGGCTTGCAACACAATTAACTATTTTTTGCCAGGCATTCATTGTGGAACAAAAGTGATTTTCCCGGCGAGTTAAGCATTTTGAGTAATTTGCCGATTGCTTTCAGAACGGCTTGCATTGAAATTTTCTATTTTTTGCCAGACATTCATTGTGGGAAAAAAGTAATTTTCTCGGCGAGTTAAGCATTTTGAGTAATTTGCGGATTGGTTTCAGAACGGCTTGCATCACAATTAACTATTTTTTGCCAGGCATTCATTGTGGAACAAAAGTGATTTTCACGGCGAGTTAAGCATTTTGAGTAATTTGCCGATTGGTTTCAGAACGACCTGCATCACAATTAACTATTTTTTTGCCAGGCGTTCATTGTGGAACACAAGTGATTTTCTCGGTGGGTTAAGCATTTTGAGTAATTTGCGGATTGGTTTCAGAACGGCTTGCATCAAAATTTACTATTTTTTGCCAGACATTCATTGTGGGAAAAAAGTAATTTTCTCGGCGAGTTAAGCATTTTGAGTAATTTGCCGATTGGTTTCAGAACGGCTGGAATTAAAATTTACTATTTTTTGCCAAACATTCATTGTGGCACAAAAGTGATTTTCTCGGCGAGTTAAGTATTTTGAGCAATTTGCCGATTGGTTTCTGAACGGCTTGCATTGAAATTTACTATTTTATGCCAGACATTCTTTGTGGAAAAAAAGTGATTTGCTCGGCGAGTTAAGCATTTTGAGTAATTTACCGATTGGATTCAGAACAGCTTGCATCAAAATTTACTATTTTTTGCCAGACATTCTTTGTGGAACAAAAGTGATTTTCTCGGCGAGTTAAGCATTTTGAGTAATTTGCCGATTGCTTTCAGAACGGCTTTCATTGTAATTTACTATTTTTTGCCAGACATTCATTGTGGAAGAAAAGTGATTTTCTCGGCGAGTTAAGCATTTTGAGCAATTTGCCGATAGGTTTCAGAACGGCTTGCATTAAAATTTACTATTTTTTGCAAGACATTCATTGAGGGAAAAAGGTGATTTTCTCGGCGTGTTAAGCATTTTCAGTAATTTGCCGATTGACTTCAGAACGTCTTGCATCACAATTAACTATTTTTTGCCAGGCATTCATTGTGGAACAAAAGTGATTTTCTCGGCCAGTTAAGCATTTTGAGTAATTGTCGATTGGTTTCAGAACGCATTGCATTAAAATTTACTATTTTTTGCCAGACATTCATTTTGGAACTAATGTGATTTTCTCGGCGAGTTGAGCATTTTGAGTAATTTGCCGATTGGTTTCAGAACGGCTTGCATCACAATTAACTATTTTTTGCCAGGCATTCATTGTGGAACAAAAGTGATTTTCTCGGCGAGTTAAGCATTTTGAGTAATTTGCCGATTGGTTTCAGAACGACCTGCATCACAATTAACTATTTTTTGCCAGGCGTTCATTGTGGAACACAAGTGATTTTCTCGGCGAGTTAAGCATTTTGAGTAATTTGCCGATTGCTTTCAGAACGGCTTGCATTGAAATTTTCTATTTTTTGCCAGACATTCATTGTGGGAAAAAAGTAATTTTCTCGGCGAGTTAAGCATTTTGAGTAATTTGCGGATTGGTTTCAGAACGGCTTGCATCACAATTAACTATTTTTTGCCAGGCATTCATTGTGGAACAAAAGTGATTTTCACGGCGAGTTAAGCATTTTGAGTAATTTGCCGATTGGTTTCAGAACGACCTGCATCACAATTAACTATTTTTTTGCCAGGCGTTCATTGTGGAACACAAGTGATTTTCTCGGTGGGTTAAGCATTTTGAGTAATTTGCGGATTGGTTTCAGAACGGCTTGCATCAAAATTTACTATTTTTTGCCAGACATTCATTGTGGGAAAAAAGTAATTTTCTCGGCGAGTTAAGCATTTTTAGTAATTTGCCGATTGGTTTCAGAACGGCTGGAATTAAAATTTACTATTTTTTGCCAAACATTCATTGTGGAACAAAAGTGATTTTCTCGGCGAGTTAAGTATTTTGAGCAATTTGCCGATTGGTTTCTGAACGGCTTGCATTGAAATTTACTATTTTATGCCAGACATTCTTTGTGGAAAAAAAGTGATTTGCTCGGCGAGTTAAGCATTTTGAGTAATTTACCGATTGGATTCAGAACAGCTTGCATCAAAATTTACTATTTTTTGCCAGACATTCTTTGTGGAACAAAAGTGATTTTCTCGGCGAGTTAAGCATTTTGAGTAATTTGCCGATTGCTTTCAGAACGGCTTTCATTGTAATTTACTATTTTTTGCCAGACATTCATTGTGGAAGAAAAGTGATTTTCTCGGCGAGTTAAGCATTTTGAGCAATTTGCCGATAGGTTTCAGAACGGCTTGCATTATAATTTACTATTTTTTGCAAGACATTCATTGAGGGAAAAAGGTGATTTTCTCGGCGTGTTAAGCATTTTCAGTAATTTGCCGATTGACTTCAGAACGTCTTCCATCACAATTAACTATTTTTTGCCAGGCATTCATTGTGGAACAAAAGTGATTTTCTCGGCCAGTTAAGCATTTTGAGTAATTGTCGATTGGTTTCAGAACGCATTGCATTAAAATTTACTATTTTTTGCCAGACATTCATTGTGGAACTAATGTGATTTTCTCGGCGAGTTGAGCATTTTGAGTAATTTGCCGATTGGTTTCAGAACGGCTTGCATCACAATTAACTATTTTTTGCCAGGCATTCATTGTGGAAAAAAAGTGATTTTCTCGGCGAGTTAAGCATTTTGAGTAATTTGCCGATTGGTTTCAGAACGACCTGCATCACAATTAACTATTTTTTGCCAGGCGTTCATTGTGGAACACAAGTGATTTTCTCGGCGAGTTAAGCATTTTGAGTAATTTGCCGATTGCTTTCAGAACGGCTTGCATTGAAATTTTCTATTTTTTGCCAGACATTCATTGTGGGAAAAAAGTAATTTTCTCGGCGAGTTAAGCATTTTGAGTAATTTGCCGATTGGTTTCAAAACGGCTTGCATCACAATAAACTATTTTTTGCCAGGCATTCATTGTGGAAAAAAAGTGATTTTCTCGGCGAGTTAAGCATTTTGAGTAATTTGCCGATTGCTTTCAGAACGGCTTGCATTGTAATTAACTATTTTTTGCCAGAAACTCATTGTGGGAAAAAAGTGATTTTCTCGGCGAGGTAAGCATTTTGAGTAATTTACCGATTGGTTTCAGAACGGCTTGCATTAAAATTTACTATTTTTTGCCAGACATTCATTGTGGAACAAAAGTGATTTTCTCGGCGAGTTAAGCATTTTGAGTAATTTGCCGATTGGTTTCAGAACGACCTGCATCACAATTAGCTATTTTTTTGCCAGGCGTTCATTGTGCAACACAAGTGATTTTCTCGGTGGGTTAAGCATTTTGAGTAATTTGCGGATTGGTTTCAGAACGGCTTGCATCAAAATTTACTATTTTTTGCCAGACATTCATTGTGGGAAAAAAGTGATTTTCACGGCGAGTTAAGCATTTTGAGCAATTTGCCGATTGGTTTCTGAACGGCTTTCATTGAAATTTACTATTTTATGCCAGACATTCTTTGTGGGAAAAAAGTGATTTGCTCGGCGAGTTAAGCATTTTGAGCAATTTGCCGATTGGTTTCAGAACGGCTTGCATTAAAATTTACTATTTTTTGCAAGACATTCATTGAGGGAAAAAGGTGATTTTCTCGGTGTGTTAAGCATTTTCAGGAATTTGCCGATTGGCTTCAGAACGTCTTGCATCACAATTAACTATTTTTTGCCAGGCATTCATTGTGGAACAAAAGTGATTTTCTCGGCCAGTTAAGCATTTTGAGTAATTTGCCGATTGGTTTCAGGACGGATTGCATTAAAATTTACTATTTTTTGCCAGACATTCATTGTGGAACTAAAGTGATTTTCTCGGCGAGTTGAGCATTTTGAGTAATTTGCCGATTGGTTTCAGAACGGCTTGCATCACAATTAACTATTTTTTGCCAGGCATTCATTGTGGAACAAAAGTGATTTTCTCGGCGAGTTAAGCATTTTGAGTAATTTGCCGATTGCTTTCAGAACGGCTTGCATTGAAATTTTCTATTTTTTGCCAGACATTCATTGTGGGAAAAAAGTAATTTTCTCGGCGAGTTAAGCATTTTGAGTAATTTGCCGATTGGTTTCAAAACGGCTTGCATCACAATAAACTATTTTTTGCCAGGCATTCATTGTGGAAAAAAAGTGATTTTCTCGGCGAGTTAAGCATTTTGAGTAATTTGCCGATTGCTTTCAGAACGGCTTGCATTGTAATTAACTATTTTTTGCCAGAAACTCATTGTGGGAAAAAAGTGATTTTCTCGGCGAGGTAAGCATTTTGAGTAATTTACCGATTGGTTTCAGAACGGCTTGCATTAAAATTTACTATTTTTTGCCAGACATTCATTGTGGAACAAAAGTGATTTTCTCGGCGAGTTAAGCATTTTGAGTAATTTGCCGATTGGTTTCAGAACGACCTGCATCACAATTAGCTATTTTTTTGCCAGGCGTTCATTGTGCAACACAAGTGATTTTCTCGGTGGGTTAAGCATTTTGAGTAATTTGCGGATTGGTTTCAGAACGGCTTGCATCAAAATTTACTATTTTTTGCCAGACATTCATTGTGGGAAAAAAGTGATTTTCACGGCGAGTTAAGCATTTTGAGCAATTTGCCGATTGGTTTCTGAACGGCTTTCATTGAAATTTACTATTTTATGCCAGACATTCTTTGTGGGAAAAAAGTGATTTGCTCGGCGAGTTAAGCATTTTGAGCAATTTGCCGATTGGTTTCAGAACGGCTTGCATTAAAATTTACTATTTTTTGCAAGACATTCATTGAGGGAAAAAGGTGATTTTCTCGGTGTGTTAAGCATTTTCAGTAATTTGCCGATTGGCTTCAGAACGTCTTGCATCACAATTAACTATTTTTTGCCAGGCATTCATTGTGGAACAAAAGTGATTTTCTCGGCCAGTTAAGCATTTTGAGTAATTTGCCGATTGGTTTCAGGACGGATTGCATTAAAATTTACTATTTTTTGCCAGACATTCATTGTGGAACTAAAGTGATTTTCTCGGCGAGTTGAGCATTTTGAGTAATTTGCCGATTGGTTTCAGAACGGCTTGCATCACAATTAACTATTTTTTGCCAGGCATTCATTGTGGAACAAAAGTGATTTTCACGGCGAGTTAAGCATTTTGAGTAATTTGCCGATTGGTTTCAGAACGACCTGCATCACAATTAACTATTTTTTTGCCAGGCGTTCATTGTGGAACACAAGTGATTTTCTCGGTGGGTTAAGCATTTTGAGTAATTTGCGGATTGGTTTCAGAACGGCTTGCATCAAAATTTACTATTTTTTGCCAGACATTCATTGTGGGAAAAAAGTAATTTTCTCGGCGAGTTAAGCATTTTGAGTAATTTGCCGATTGGTTTCAGAACGGCTGGAATTAAAATTTACTATTTTTTGCCAAACATTCATTGTGGCACAAAAGTGATTTTCTCGGCGAGTTAAGTATTTTGAGCAATTTGCCGATTGGTTTCTGAACGGCTTGCATTGAAATTTACTATTTTATGCCAGACATTCTTTGTGGAAAAAAAGTGATTTGCTCGGCGAGTTAAGCATTTTGAGTAATTTACCGATTGGATTCAGAACAGCTTGCATCAAAATTTACTATTTTTTGCCAGACATTCTTTGTGGAACAAAAGTGATTTTCTCGGCGAGTTAAGCATTTTGAGTAATTTGCCGATTGCTTTCAGAACGGCTTTCATTGTAATTTACTATTTTTTGCCAGACATTCATTGTGGAAGAAAAGTGATTTTCTCGGCGAGTTAAGCATTTTGAGTAATTTGCCGATTGGTTTCAGAACGGCTTGCATCACAATTAACTATTTTTTGCCAGGCATTCATTGTGGAACAAAAGTGATTTTCTCGGCGAGTTAAGCATTTTGAGTAATTTGCCGATTGCTTTCAGAACGGCTTGCATTGAAATTTTCTATTTTTTGCCAGACATTCATTGTGGGAAAAAAGTAATTTTCTCGGCGAGTTAAGCATTTTGAGTAATTTGCCGATTGGTTTCAAAACGGCTTGCATCACAATAAACTATTTTTTGCCAGGCATTCATTGTGGAAAAAAAGTGATTTTCTCGGCGAGTTAAGCATTTTGAGTAATTTGCCGATTGCTTTCAGAACGGCTTGCATTGTAATTAACTATTTTTTGCCAGAAACTCATTGTGGGAAAAAAGTGATTTTCTCGGCGAGGTAAGCATTTTGAGTAATTTACCGATTGGTTTCAGAACGGCTTGCATTAAAATTTACTATTTTTTGCCAGACATTCATTGTGGAACAAAAGTGATTTTCTCGGCGAGTTAAGCATTTTGAGTAATTTGCCGATTGGTTTCAGAACGACCTGCATCACAATTAGCTATTTTTTTGCCAGGCGTTCATTGTGCAACACAAGTGATTTTCTCGGTGGGTTAAGCATTTTGAGTAATTTGCGGATTGGTTTCAGAACGGCTTGCATCAAAATTTACTATTTTTTGCCAGACATTCATTGTGGGAAAAAAGTGATTTTCACGGCGAGTTAAGCATTTTGAGCAATTTGCCGATTGGTTTCTGAACGGCTTTCATTGAAATTTGCTATTTTATGCCAGACATTCTTTGTGGGAAAAAAGTGATTTGCTCGGCGAGTTAAGCATTTTGAGCAATTTGCCGATTGGTTTCAGAACGGCTTGCATTAAAATTTACTATTTTTTGCAAGACATTCATTGAGGGAAAAAGGTGATTTTCTCGGTGTGTTAAGCATTTTCAGTAATTTGCCGATTGGTTTCAGAACGGCTTGCATCACAATTAACTATTTTTTGCCAGGCATTCATTGTGGAACAAAAGTGATTTTCACGGCGAGTTAAGCATTTTGAGTAATTTGCCGATTGGTTTCAGAACGACCTGCATCACAATTAACTATTTTTTTGCCAGGCGTTCATTGTGGAACACAAGTGATTTTCTCGGTGGGTTAAGCATTTTGAGTAATTTGCGGATTGGTTTCAGAACGGCTTGCATCAAAATTTACTATTTTTTGCCAGACATTCATTGTGGGAAAAAAGTAATTTTCTCGGCGAGTTAAGCATTTTGAGTAATTTGCCGATTGGTTTCAGAACGGCTGGAATTAAAATTTACTATTTTTTGCCAAACATTCATTGTGGCACAAAAGTGATTTTCTCGGCGAGTTAAGTATTTTGAGCAATTTGCCGATTGGTTTCTGAACGGCTTGCATTGAAATTTACTATTTTATGCCAGACATTCTTTGTGGAAAAAAAGTGATTTGCTCGGCGAGTTAAGCATTTTGAGTAATTTACCGATTGGATTCAGAACAGCTTGCATCAAAATTTACTATTTTTTGCCAGACATTCTTTGTGGAACAAAAGTGATTTTCTCGGCGAGTTAAGCATTTTGAGTAATTTGCCGATTGCTTTCAGAACGGCTTTCATTGTAATTTACTATTTTTTGCCAGACATTCATTGTGGAAGAAAAGTGATTTTCTCGGCGAGTTAAGCATTTTGAGCAATTTGCCGATAGGTTTCAGAACGGCTTGCATTAAAATTTACTATTTTTTGCAAGACATTCATTGAGGGAAAAAGGTGATTTTCTCGGCGTGTTAAGCATTTTCAGTAATTTGCCGATTGACTTCAGAACGTCTTGCATCACAATTAACTATTTTTTGCCAGGCATTCATTGTGGAACAAAAGTGATTTTCTCGGCCAGTTAAGCATTTTGAGTAATTGTCGATTGGTTTCAGAACGCATTGCATTAAAATTTACTATTTTTTGCCAGACATTCATTGTGGAACTAATGTGATTTTCTCGGCGAGTTGAGCATTTTGAGTAATTTGCCGATTGGTTTCAGAACGGCTTGCATCACAATTAACTATTTTTTGCCAGGCATTCATTGTGGAACAAAAGTGATTTTCTCGGCGAGTTAAGCATTTTGAGTAATTTGCCGATTGGTTTCAGAACGACCTGCATCACAATTAACTATTTTTTGCCAGGCGTTCATTGTGGAACACAAGTGATTTTCTCGGCGAGTTAAGCATTTTGAGTAATTTGCCGATTGCTTTCAGAACGGCTTGCATTGAAATTTTCTATTTTTTGCCAGACATTCATTGTGGGAAAAAAGTAATTTTCTCGGCGAGTTCAGCATTTTGAGTAATTTGCGGATTGGTTTCAGAACGGCTTGCATCACAATTAACTATTTTTTGCCAGGCATTCATTGTGGAACAAAAGTGATTTTCACGGCGAGTTAAGCATTTTGAGTAATTTGCCGATTGGTTTCAGAACGACCTGCATCACAATTAACTATTTTTTTGCCAGGCGTTCATTGTGGAACACAAGTGATTTTCTCGGTGGGTTAAGCATTTTGAGTAATTTGCGGATTGGTTTCAGAACGGCTTGCATCAAAATTTACTATTTTTTGCCAGACATTCATTGTGGGAAAAAAGTAATTTTCTCGGCGAGTTAAGCATTTTGAGTAATTTGCCGATTGGTTTCAGAACGGCTGGAATTAAAATTTACTATTTTTTGCCAAACATTCATTGTGGAACAAAAGTGATTTTCTCGGCGAGTTAAGTATTTTGAGCAATTTGCCGATTGGTTTCTGAACGGCTTGCATTGAAATTTACTATTTTATGCCAGACATTCTTTGTGGAAAAAAAGTGATTTGCTCGGCGAGTTAAGCATTTTGAGTAATTTACCGATTGGATTCAGAACAGCTTGCATCAAAATTTACTATTTTTTGCCAGACATTCTTTGTGGAACAAAAGTGATTTTCTCGGCGAGTTAAGCATTTTGAGTAATTTGCCGATTGCTTTCAGAACGGCTTTCATTGTAATTTACTATTTTTTGCCAGACATTCATTGTGGAAGAAAAGTGATTTTCTCGGCGAGTTAAGCATTTTGAGCAATTTGCCGATAGGTTTCAGAACGGCTTGCATTATAATTTACTATTTTTTGCAAGACATTCATTGAGGGAAAAAGGTGATTTTCTCGGCGTGTTAAGCATTTTCAGTAATTTGCCGATTGACTTCAGAACGTCTTGCATCACAATTAACTATTTTTTGCCAGGCATTCATTGTGGAACAAAAGTGATTTTCTCGGCCAGTTAAGCATTTTGAGTAATTGTCGATTGGTTTCAGAACGCATTGCATTAAAATTTACTATTTTTTGCCAGACATTCATTGTGGAACTAATGTGATTTTCTCGGCGAGTTGAGCATTTTGAGTAATTTGCCGATTGGTTTCAGAACGGCTTGCATCACAATTAACTATTTTTTGCCAGGCATTCATTGTGGAACAAAAGTGATTTTCTCGGCGAGTTAAGCATTTTGAGTAATTTGCCGATTGGTTTCAGAACGACCTGCCTCACAATTAACTATTTTTTGCCAGGCGTTCATTGTGGAACACAAGTGATTTTCTCGGCGAGTTAAGCATTTTGAGTAATTTGCCGATTGCTTTCAGAACGGCTTGCATTGAAATTTTCTATTTTTTGCCAGGCATTCATTGTGGAAAAAAAGTGATTTTCTCGGCGAGTTAAGCATTTTGAGTAATTTGCCGATTGCTTTCAGAACGGCTTGCATTGTAATTAACTATTTTTTGCCAGAAACTCATTGTGGGAAAAAAGTGATTTTCTCGGCGAGGTAAGCATTTTGAGTAATTTACCGATTGGTTTCAGAACGGCTTGCATTAAAATTTACTATTTTTTGCCAGACATTCATTGTGGAACAAAAGTGATTTTCTCGGCGAGTTAAGCATTTTGAGTAATTTGCCGATTGGTTTCAGAACGACCTGCATCACAATTAGCTATTTTTTTGCCAGGCGTTCATTGTGCAACACAAGTGATTTTCTCGGTGGGTTAAGCATTTTGAGTAATTTGCGGATTGGTTTCAGAACGGCTTGCATCAAAATTTACTATTTTTTGCCAGACATTCATTGTGGGAAAAAAGTGATTTTCACGGCGAGTTAAGCATTTTGAGCAATTTGCCGATTGGTTTCTGAACGGCTTTCATTGAAATTTACTATTTTATGCCAGACATTCTTTGTGGGAAAAAAGTGATTTGCTCGGCGAGTTAAGCATTTTGAGCAATTTGCCGATTGGTTTCAGAACGGCTTGCATTAAAATTTACTATTTTTTGCAAGACATTCATTGAGGGAAAAAGGTGATTTTCTCGGTGTGTTAAGCATTTTCAGTAATTTGCCGATTGGCTTCAGAACGTCTTGCATCACAATTAACTATTTTTTGCCAGGCATTCATTGTGGAACAAAAGTGATTTTCTCGGCGAGTTAAGCATTTTGAGTAATTTGCCGATTGGTTTCAGAACGACCTGCATCACAATTAACTATTTTTTGCCAGGCGTTCATTGTGGAACACAAGTGATTTTCTCGGCGAGTTAAGCATTTTGAGTAATTTGCCGATTGCTTTCAGAACGGCTTGCATTGAAATTTTCTATTTTTTGCCAGACATTCATTGTGGGAAAAAAGTAATTTTCTCGGCGAGTTAAGCATTTTGAGTAATTTGCGGATTGGTTTCAGAACGGCTTGCATCACAATTAACTATTTTTTGCCAGGCATTCATTGTGGAACAAAAGTGATTTTCACGGCGAGTTAAGCATTTTGAGTAATTTGCCGATTGGTTTCAGAACGACCTGCATCACAATTAACTATTTTTTTGCCAGGCGTTCATTGTGGAACACAAGTGATTTTCTCGGTGGGTTAAGCATTTTGAGTAATTTGCGGATTCGTTTCAGAACGGCTTGCATCAAAATTTACTATTTTTTGCCAGACATTCATTGTGGGAAAAAAGTAATTTTCTCGGCGAGTTAAGCATTTTGAGTAATTTGCCGATTGGTTTCAGAACGGCTGGAATTAAAATTTACTATTTTTTGCCAAACATTCATTGTGGAACAAAAGTGATTTTCTCGGCGAGTTAAGTATTTTGAGCAATTTGCCGATTGGTTTCTGAACGGCTTGCATTGAAATTTACTATTTTATGCCAGACATTCTTTGTGGAAAAAAAGTGATTTGCTCGGCGAGTTAAGCATTTTGAGTAATTTACCGATTGGATTCAGAACAGCTTGCATCAAAATTTACTATTTTTTGCCAGACATTCTTTGTGGAACAAAAGTGATTTTCTCGGCGAGTTAAGCATTTTGAGTAATTTGCCGATTGCTTTCAGAACGGCTTTCATTGTAATTTACTATTTTTTGCCAGACATTCATTGTGGAAGAAAAGTGATTTTCTCGGCGAGTTAAGCATTTTGAGCAATTTGCCGATAGGTTTCAGAACGGCTTGCATTATAATTTACTATTTTTTGCAAGACATTCATTGAGGGAAAAAGGTGATTTTCTCGGCGTGTTAAGCATTTTCAGTAATTTGCCGATTGACTTCAGAACGTCTTGCATCACAATTAACTATTTTTTGCCAGGCATTCATTGTGGAACAAAAGTGATTTTCTCGGCCAGTTAAGCATTTTGAGTAATTGTCGATTGGTTTCAGAACGCATTGCATTAAAATTTACTATTTTTTGCCAGACATTCATTGTGGAACTAATGTGATTTTCTCGGCGAGTTGAGCATTTTGAGTAATTTGCCGATTGGTTTCAGAACGGCTTGCATCACAATTAACTATTTTTTGCCAGGCATTCATTGTGGAACAAAAGTGATTTTCTCGGCGAGTTAAGCATTTTGAGTAATTTGCCGATTGGTTTCAGAACGACCTGCATCACAATTAACTATTTTTTGCCAGGCGTTCATTGTGGAACACAAGTGATTTTCTCGGCGAGTTAAGCATTTTGAGTAATTTGCCGATTGCTTTCAGAACGGCTTGCATTGAAATTTTCTATTTTTTGCCAGACATTCATTGTGGGAAAAAAGTAATTTTCTCGGCGAGTTAAGCATTTTGAGTAATTTGCCGATTGGTTTCAAAACGGCTTGCATCACAATAAACTATTTTTTGCCAGGCATTCATTGTGGAAAAAAAGTGATTTTCTCGGCGAGTTAAGCATTTTGAGTAATTTGCCGATTGCTTTCAGAACGGCTTGCATTGTAATTAACTATTTTTTGCCAGAAACTCATTGTGGGAAAAAAGTGATTTTCTCGGCGAGGTAAGCATTTTGAGTAATTTACCGATTGGTTTCAGAACGGCTTGCATTAAAATTTACTATTTTTTGCCAGACATTCATTGTGGAACAAAAGTGATTTTCTCGGCGAGTTAAGCATTTTGAGTAATTTGCCGATTGGTTTCAGAACGACCTGCATCACAATTAGCTATTTTTTTGCCAGGCGTTCATTGTGCAACACAAGTGATTTTCTCGGTGGGTTAAGCATTTTGAGTAATTTGCGGATTGGTTTCAGAACGGCTTGCATCAAAATTTACTATTTTTTGCCAGACATTCATTGTGGGAAAAAAGTGATTTTCACGGCGAGTTAAGCATTTTGAGCAATTTGCCGATTGGTTTCTGAACGGCTTTCATTGAAATTTACTATTTTATGCCAGACATTCTTTGTGGGAAAAAAGTGATTTGCTCGGCGAGTTAAGCATTTTGAGCAATTTGCCGATTGGTTTCAGAACGGCTTGCATTAAAATTTACTATTTTTTGCAAGACATTCATTGAGGGAAAAAGGTGATTTTCTCGGTGTGTTAAGCATTTTCAGTAATTTGCCGATTGGCTTCAGAACGTCTTGCATCACAATTAACTATTTTTTGCCAGGCATTCATTGTGGAACAAAAGTGATTTTCTCGGCCAGTTAAGCATTTTGAGTAATTTGCCGATTGGTTTCAGGACGGATTGCATTAAAATTTACTATTTTTTGCCAGACATTCATTGTGGAACTAAAGTGATTTTCTCGGCGAGTTGAGCATTTTGAGTAATTTGCCGATTGGTTTCAGAACGGCTTGCATCACAATTAACTATTTTTTGCCAGGCATTCATTGTGGAACAAAAGTGATTTTCTCGGCGAGTTAAGCATTTTGAGTAATTTGCCGATTGCTTTCAGAACGGCTTGCAACACAATTAACTATTTTTTGCCAGGCATTCATTGTGGAACAAAAGTGATTTTCTCGGCGAGTTAAGCATTTTGAGTAATTTGCCGATTGCTTTCAGAACGGCTTGCATTGAAATTTTCTATTTTTTGCCAGACATTCATTGTGGGGAAAAAAGTAATTTTCTCGGCCAGTTAAGCATTTTGAGTAATTTGCCGATTGGTTTCTGAACGGATTGCATTAAAATTAACTATTTTTTGCCAGGCATTCATTGTGGAACACAAGTGATTTTCTCGGCGCGTTAAACATTTTGAGTAATTTGCCGATTGGTTTCAGAACGGCTTGCATCACAATTAACTATTTTTTGCCAGGCATTCATTGCGGAACACAAGTGATTTTCTCGGCGCGTTAAGCATTTTGAGTAATTCGTCGATTGGTTTCAGAACGGCTTACAACACAATTAACTATTTTTTGCCAGGCATTCATTGCGGAACACAAGTGATTTTCTCGGCGCGTTAAGCATTTTGAGTAATTCGCCGATTGGTTTCAGAACGACCTGCATCACAATTAACTATTTTTTTGCCAGGCGTTCATTGTGGAACACAAGTGATTTTCTCGGTGGGTTAAGCATTTTGAGTAATTTGCGGATTGGTTTCAGAAAGGCTTGCATCAAAATTTACTATTTTTTGCCAGACATTCATTGTGGGAAAAAAGTAATTTTCTCGGCGAGTTAAGCATTTTGAGTAATTTGCCGATTGGTTTCAGAACGGCTGGAATTAAAATTTACTATTTTTTGCCAAACATTCATTGTGGCACAAAAGTGATTTTCACGGCGAGTTAAGCATTTTGAGCAATTTGCCGATTGGTTTCTGAACGGCTTGCATTGAAATTTACTATTTTATGCCAGACATTCTTTGTGGGAAAAAAGTGATTTGCTCGGCGAGTTAAGCATTTTGAGTAATTTACCGATTGGTTTCAGAACAGCTTGCATCAAAATTTACTATTTTTTGCCAGACATTCATTGTGGAACAAAAGTGATTTTCTCGGCGAGTTAAGCATTTTGAGTAATTTGCCGATTGGTTTCAGAACGACCTGCATCACAATTAACTATTTTTTGCCAGGCGTTCATTGTGGAACACAAGTGATTTTCTCGGCGAGTTAAGCATTTTGAGCAATTTGCCGATTGGTTTCAGAACGGCTTGCAACACAATTAACTATTTTTTGCCAGGCATTCATTGTGGAACAAAAGTGATTTTCTCGGCGAGTTAAGCATTTTGAGTAATTTGCCGATTGGTTTCAGAACGGATTGCATTAAAATTTGCTATTTTTTGCCAGACATTCATTGCGGAACTAAAGTGATTTTCTCCGTGAGTTAAGCATTTTGAGTAATTTGCCGATTGGTTTCAGAACGGCTTGCATCACAATTAACTATTTTTTGCCAGGCATTCATTGTGGAACACAAGTGATTTTCTCGGCGCGTTAAGCATTTTGAGTAATTCGCCGATTGGTTTCAGAACGGCTTGCAACACAATTAACTATTTTTTGCCAGGCATTCATTGTGGAACAAAAGTGATTTTCTCGGCGAGTTAAGCATTTTGAGTAATTTGCCGATTGCTTTCAGAACGGCTTGCATTGAAATTTTCTATTTTTTGCCAGACATTCATTGTGGGAAAAAAGTAATTTTCTCGGCGAGTTCAGCATTTTGAGTAATTTGCGGATTGGTTTCAGAACGGCTTGCATCACAATTAACTATTTTTTGCCAGGCATTCATTGTGGAACAAAAGTGATTTTCACGGCGAGTTAAGCATTTTGAGTAATTTGCCGATTGGTTTCAGAACGACCTGCATCACAATTAACTATTTTTTTGCCAGGCGTTCATTGTGGAACACAAGTGATTTTCTCGGTGGGTTAAGCATTTTGAGTAATTTGCGGATTGGTTTCAGAACGGCTGGAATTAAAATTTACTATTTTTTGCCAAACATTCATTGTGGCACAAAAGTGATTTTCTCGGCGAGTTAAGCATTTTGAGTAATTTGCCGATTGGTTTCAGAACGGCTGGAATTAAAATTTACTATTTTTTGCCAGACATTCATTGTGGGAAAAAAGTAATTTTCTCGGCGAGTTAAGCATTTTGAGTAATTTGCCGATTGGTTTCAGAACGGCTGGAATTAAAATTTACTATTTTTTGCCAAACATTCATTGTGGCACAAAAGTGATTTTCTCGGCGAGTTAAGCATTTTGAGCAATTTGCCGATTGGTTTCTGAACGGCTTGCATTGAAATTTACTATTTTATGCCAGACATTCTTTGTGGGAAAAAAGTGATTTGCTCGGCGAGTTAAGCATTTTGAGTAATTTACCGATTGGATTCAGAACACCTTGCATCAAAATTTACTATTTTTTGCCAGACATTCTTTGTGGAACAAAAGTGATTTTCTCGGCGAGTTCAGCATTTTGAGTAATTTGCCGATTGCTTTCAGAACGGCTTTCATTGTAATTTACTATTTTTTGCCAGACATTCATTGTGGAAGAAAAGTGATTTTCTCGGCGAGTTAAGCATTTTGAGCAATTTGCCGATAGGTTTCAGAACGGCTTGCATTAAAATTTACTATTTTTTGCAAGACATTCATTGAGGGAAAAAGGTGATTTTCTCGGCGTGTTAAGCATTTTCAGTAATTTGCCGATTGACTTCAGAACGTCTTGCATCACAATTAACTATTTTTTGCCAGGCATTCATTGTGGAACAAAAGTGATTTTCTCGGCGAGTTAAGCATTTTGAGTAATTTGCCGATTGCTTTCAGAACGGCTTGCATTGAAATTTTCTATTTTTTGCCAGACATTCATTGTGGGGAAAAAAGTAATTTTCTCGGCCAGTTAAGCATTTTGAGTAATTTGCCGATTGGTTTCTGAACGGATTGCATTAAAATTAACTATTTTTTGCCAGGCATTCATTGTGGAACACAAGTGATTTTCTCGGCGCGTTAAACATTTTGAGTAATTTGCCGATTGGTTTCAGAACGGCTTGCATCACAATTAACTATTTTTTGCCAGGCATTCATTGCGGAACACAAGTGATTTTCTCGGCGCGTTAAGCATTTTGAGTAATTCGTCGATTGGTTTCAGAACGGCTTACAACACAATTAACTATTTTTTGCCAGGCATTCATTGCGGAACACAAGTGATTTTCTCGGCGCGTTAAGCATTTTGAGTAATTCGCCGATTGGTTTCAGAACGACCTGCATCACAATTAACTATTTTTTTGCCAGGCGTTCATTGTGGAACACAAGTGATTTTCTCGGTGGGTTAAGCATTTTGAGTAATTTGCGGATTGGTTTCAGAAAGGCTTGCATCAAAATTTACTATTTTTTGCCAGACATTCATTGTGGGAAAAAAGTAATTTTCTCGGCGAGTTAAGCATTTTGAGTAATTTGCCGATTGGTTTCAGAACGGCTGGAATTAAAATTTACTATTTTTTGCCAAACATTCATTGTGGCACAAAAGTGATTTTCACGGCGAGTTAAGCATTTTGAGCAATTTGCCGATTGGTTTCTGAACGGCTTGCATTGAAATTTACTATTTTATGCCAGACATTCTTTGTGGGAAAAAAGTGATTTGCTCGGCGAGTTAAGCATTTTGAGTAATTTACCGATTGGTTTCAGAACAGCTTGCATCAAAATTTACTATTTTTTGCCAGACATTCATTGTGGAACAAAAGTGATTTTCTCGGCGAGTTAAGCATTTTGAGTAATTTGCCGATTGGTTTCAGAACGACCTGCATCACAATTAACTATTTTTTGCCAGGCGTTCATTGTGGAACACAAGTGATTTTCTCGGCGAGTTAAGCATTTTGAGCAATTTGCCGATTGGTTTCAGAACGGCTTGCAACACAATTAACTATTTTTTGCCAGGCATTCATTGTGGAACAAAAGTGATTTTCTCGGCGAGTTAAGCATTTTGAGTAATTTGCCGATTGGTTTCAGAACGGATTGCATTAAAATTTGCTATTTTTTGCCAGACATTCATTGCGGAACTAAAGTGATTTTCTCCGTGAGTTAAGCATTTTGAGTAATTTGCCGATTGGTTTCAGAACGGCTTGCATCACAATTAACTATTTTTTGCCAGGCATTCATTGTGGAACACAAGTGATTTTCTCGGCGCGTTAAGCATTTTGAGTAATTCGCCGATTGGTTTCAGAACGGCTTGCAACACAATTAACTATTTTTTGCCAGGCATTCATTGTGGAACAAAAGTGATTTTCTCGGCGAGTTAAGCATTTTGAGTAATTTGCCGATTGCTTTCAGAACGGCTTGCATTGAAATTTTCTATTTTTTGCCAGACATTCATTGTGGGAAAAAAGTAATTTTCTCGGCGAGTTCAGCATTTTGAGTAATTTGCGGATTGGTTTCAGAACGGCTTGCATCACAATTAACTATTTTTTGCCAGGCATTCATTGTGGAACAAAAGTGATTTTCACGGCGAGTTAAGCATTTTGAGTAATTTGCCGATTGGTTTCAGAACGACCTGCATCACAATTAACTATTTTTTTGCCAGGCGTTCATTGTGGAACACAAGTGATTTTCTCGGTGGGTTAAGCATTTTGAGTAATTTGCGGATTGGTTTCAGAACGGCTGGAATTAAAATTTACTATTTTTTGCCAAACATTCATTGTGGCACAAAAGTGATTTTCTCGGCGAGTTAAGCATTTTGAGTAATTTGCCGATTGGTTTCAGAACGGCTGGAATTAAAATTTACTATTTTTTGCCAGACATTCATTGTGGGAAAAAAGTAATTTTCTCGGCGAGTTAAGCATTTTGAGTAATTTGCCGATTGGTTTCAGAACGGCTGGAATTAAAATTTACTATTTTTTGCCAAACATTCATTGTGGCACAAAAGTGATTTTCTCGGCGAGTTAAGCATTTTGAGCAATTTGCCGATTGGTTTCTGAACGGCTTGCATTGAAATTTACTATTTTATGCCAGACATTCTTTGTGGGAAAAAAGTGATTTGCTCGGCGAGTTAAGCATTTTGAGTAATTTACCGATTGGATTCAGAACACCTTGCATCAAAATTTACTATTTTTTGCCAGACATTCTTTGTGGAACAAAAGTGATTTTCTCGGCGAGTTCAGCATTTTGAGTAATTTGCCGATTGCTTTCAGAACGGCTTTCATTGTAATTTACTATTTTTTGCCAGACATTCATTGTGGAAGAAAAGTGATTTTCTCGGCGAGTTAAGCATTTTGAGCAATTTGCCGATAGGTTTCAGAACGGCTTGCATTAAAATTTACTATTTTTTGCAAGACATTCATTGAGGGAAAAAGGTGATTTTCTCGGCGTGTTAAGCATTTTCAGTAATTTGCCGATTGACTTCAGAACGTCTTGCATCACAATTAACTATTTTTTGCCAGGCATTCATTGTGGAACAAAAGTGATTTTCTCGGCCAGTTAAGCATTTTGAGTAATTTGTCGATTGGTTTCAGAACGGATTGCATTAAAATTTACTATTTTTTGCCAGACATTCATTGTGGAACTAAAGTGATTTTCTCGGCGAGTTGAGCATTTTGAGTAATTTGCCGATTGGTTTCAGAGCGGCTTGCATCACAATTAACTATTTTTTGCCAGGCATTCATTGTGGAACAAAAGTGATTTTCTCGGCGAGTTAAGCATTTTGAGTAATTTGCCGATTGGTTTCAGAACGACCTGCATCACAATTAACTATTTTTTGCCAGGCGTTCATTGTGGAACACAAGTGATTTTCTCGGCGAGTTAAGCATTTTGAGTAATTTGCCGATTGCTTTCAGAACGGATTGCATTGAAATTTTCTATTTTTTGCCAGACATTCATTGTGGGAAAAAAGTAATTTTCTCGGCGAGTTAAGCATTTTGAGTAATTTGCCGATTGGTTTCAAAACGGCTTGCATCACAATTAACTATTTTTTGCCAGGCATTCATTGTGGAACAAAAGTGATTTTCTCGGCGAGTTAAGCATTTTGAGTAATTTGCCGATTGCTTTCAGAACGGCTTGTATTGTAATTAACTATTTTTTGCCAGAAACTCATTGTGGGAAAAAAGTGATTTTCTCGGCGAGGTAAGCATTTTGAGTAATTTACCGATTGGTTTCAGAACGGCTTGCATTAAAATTTACTATTTTTTGCCAGACATTCATTGTGGAACAAAAGTGATTTTCTCGGCGAGTTAAGCATTTTGAGTAATTTGCCGATTGGTTTCAGAACGACCTGCATCACAATTAACTATTTTTTTGCCAGGCGTTCATTGTGGAACACAAGTGATTTTCTCGGTGTGTTAAGCATTTTGAGTAATTTGCGGATTGGTTTCAGAACGGCTTTCATTGTAATTTACTATTTTTTGCCAGACATTCATTGTGGAAGAAAAGTGATTTGCTCGGCGAGTTAAGCATTTTGAGCAATTTGCCGATTGGTTTCAGAACGGCTTGCATTAAAATTTACTATTTTTTGCAAGACATTCATTGAGGGAAAAAGGTGATTTTCTCGGTGTGTTAAGCATTTTCAGTAATTTGCCGATTGGCTTCAGAACGTCTTGCATCACAATTAACTATTTTTTGCCAGGCATTCATTGTGGAACAAAAGTGATTTTCTCGGCCAGTTAAGCATTTTGAGTAATTTGCCGATTGGTTTCAGGACGGATTGCATTAAAATTTACTATTTTTTGCCAGACATTCATTGTGGAACTAAAGTGATTTTCTCGGCGAGTTGAGCATTTTGAGTAATTTGCCGATTGGTTTCAGAACGGCTTGCATCACAATTAACTATTTTTTGCCAGGCATTCATTGTGGAACAAAAGTGATTTTCTCGGCGAGTTAAGCATTTTGAGTAATTTGCCGATTGCTTTCAGAACGGCTTGCAACACAATTAACTATTTTTTGCCAGGCATTCATTGTGGAACAAAAGTGATTTTCTCGGCGAGTTAAGCATTTTGAGTAATTTGCCGATTGCTTTCAGAACGGCTTGCATTGAAATTTTCTATTTTTTGCCAGACATTCATTGTGGGGAAAAAAGTAATTTTCTCGGCCAGTTAAGCATTTTGAGTAATTTGCCGATTGGTTTCTGAACGGATTGCATTAAAATTAACTATTTTTTGCCAGGCATTCATTGTGGAACACAAGTGATTTTCTCGGCGCGTTAAACTTTTGAGTAATTTGCCGATTGGTTTCAGAACGGCTTGCATCACAATTAACTATTTTTTGCCAGGCATTCATTGCGGAACACAAGTGATTTTCTCGGCGCGTTAAGCATTTTGAGTAATTCGTCGATTGGTTTCAGAACGGCTTACAACACAATTAACTATTTTTTGCCAGGCATTCATTGCGGAACACAAGTGATTTTCTCGGCGCGTTAAGCATTTTGAGTAATTCGCCGATTGGTTTCAGAACGACCTGCATCACAATTAACTATTTTTTTGCCAGGCGTTCATTGTGGAACACAAGTGATTTTCTCGGTGGGTTAAGCATTTTGAGTAATTTGCGGATTGGTTTCAGAAAGGCTTGCATCAAAATTTACTATTTTTTGCCAGACATTCATTGTGGGAAAAAAGTAATTTTCTCGGCGAGTTAAGCATTTTGAGTAATTTGCCGATTGGTTTCAGAACGGCTGGAATTAAAATTTACTATTTTTTGCCAAACATTCATTGTGGCACAAAAGTGATTTTCACGGCGAGTTAAGCATTTTGAGCAATTTGCCGATTGGTTTCTGAACGGCTTGCATTGAAATTTACTATTTTATGCCAGACATTCTTTGTGGGAAAAAAGTGATTTGCTCGGCGAGTTAAGCATTTTGAGTAATTTACCGATTGGTTTCAGAACAGCTTGCATCAAAATTTACTATTTTTTGCCAGACATTCATTGTGGAACAAAAGTGATTTTCTCGGCGAGTTAAGCATTTTGAGTAATTTGCCGATTGGTTTCAGAACGACCTGCATCACAATTAACTATTTTTTGCCAGGCGTTCATTGTGGAACACAAGTGATTTTCTCGGCGAGTTAAGCATTTTGAGCAATTTGCCGATTGGTTTCAGAACGGCTTGCAACACAATTAACTATTTTTTGCCAGGCATTCATTGTGGAACAAAAGTGATTTTCTCGGCGAGTTAAGCATTTTGAGTAATTTGCCGATTGGTTTCAGAACGGATTGCATTAAAATTTGCTATTTTTTGCCAGACATTCATTGCGGAACTAAAGTGATTTTCTCCGTGAGTTAAGCATTTTGAGTAATTTGCCGATTGGTTTCAGAACGGCTTGCATCACAATTAACTATTTTTTGCCAGGCATTCATTGTGGAACACAAGTGATTTTCTCGGCGCGTTAAGCATTTTGAGTAATTCGCCGATTGGTTTCAGAACGGCTTGCAACACAATTAACTATTTTTTGCCAGGCATTCATTGTGGAACAAAAGTGATTTTCACGGCGAGTTAAGCATTTTGAGTAATTTGCCGATTGGTTTCAGAACGACCTGCATCACAATTAACTATTTTTTTGCCAGGCGTTCATTGTGGAACACAAGTGATTTTCTCGGTGGGTTAAGCATTTTGAGTAATTTGCGGATTGGCTTCAGAACGGCTTGCATCAAAATTTACTATTTTTTGCCAGACATTCATTGTGGGAAAAAAGTAATTTTCTCGGCGCGTTAAGCATTTTGAGTAATTTGCGGATTGGTTTCAGACCGGCTTGCATCACAATTAACTATTTTTTGCCAGGCATTCATTGTGGAACAAAAGTGATTTTCACGGCGAGTTAAGCATTTTGAGTAATTCGCCGATTGGTTTCAGAACGGCTTGCAACACAATTAACTATTTTTTGCCAGGCATTCATTGTGGAACAAAAGTGATTTTCTCGGCGAGTTAAGCATTTTGAGTAATTTGCCGATTGCTTTCAGAACGGCTTGCATTGAAATTTTCTATTTTTTGCCAGACATTCATTGTGGGAAAAAAGTAATTTTCTCGGCGAGTTCAGCATTTTGAGTAATTTGCGGATTGGTTTCAGAACGGCTTGCATCACAATTAACTATTTTTTGCCAGGCATTCATTGTGGAACAAAAGTGATTTTCACGGCGAGTTAAGCATTTTGAGTAATTTGCCGATTGGTTTCAGAACGACCTGCATCACAATTAACTATTTTTTTGCCAGGCGTTCATTGTGGAACACAAGTGATTTTCTCGGTGGGTTAAGCATTTTGAGTAATTTGCGGATTGGTTTCAGAACGGCTGGAATTAAAATTTACTATTTTTTGCCAAACATTCATTGTGGCACAAAAGTGATTTTCTCGGCGAGTTAAGCATTTTGAGTAATTTGCCGATTGGTTTCAGAACGGCTGGAATTAAAATTTACTATTTTTTGCCAGACATTCATTGTGGGAAAAAAGTAATTTTCTCGGCGAGTTAAGCATTTTGAGTAATTTGCCGATTGGTTTCAGAACGGCTGGAATTAAAATTTACTATTTTTTGCCAAACATTCATTGTGGCACAAAAGTGATTTTCTCGGCGAGTTAAGCATTTTGAGCAATTTGCCGATTGGTTTCTGAACGGCTTGCATTGAAATTTACTATTTTATGCCAGACATTCTTTGTGGGAAAAAAGTGATTTGCTCGGCGAATTAAGCATTTTGAGTAATTTACCGATTGGATTCAGAACACCTTGCATCAAAATTTACTATTTTTTGCCAGACATTCTTTGTGGAACAAAAGTGATTTTCTCGGCGAGTTCAGCATTTTGAGTAATTTGCCGATTGCTTTCAGAACGGCTTTCATTGTAATTTACTATTTTTTGCCAGACATTCATTGTGGAAGAAAAGTGATTTTCTCGGCGAGTTAAGCATTTTGAGCAATTTGCCGATAGGTTTCAGAACGGCTTGCATTAAAATTTACTATTTTTTGCAAGACATTCATTGAGGGAAAAAGGTGATTTTCTCGGCGTGTTAAGCATTTTCAGTAATTTGCCGATTGACTTCAGAACGTCTTGCATCACAATTAACTATTTTTTGCCAGGCATTCATTGTGGAACAAAAGTGATTTTCTCGGCCAGTTAAGCATTTTGAGTAATTTGTCGATTGGTTTCAGAACGGATTGCATTAAAATTTACTATTTTTTGCCAGACATTCATTGTGGAACTAAAGTGATTTTCTCGGCGAGTTGAGCATTTTGAGTAATTTGCCGATTGGTTTCAGAGCGGCTTGCATCACAATTAACTATTTTTTGCCAGGCATTCATTGTGGAACAAAAGTGATTTTCTCGGCGAGTTAAGCATTTTGAGTAATTTGCCGATTGGTTTCAGAACGACCTGCATCACAATTAACTATTTTTTGCCAGGCGTTCATTGTGGAACACAAGTGATTTTCTCGGCGAGTTAAGCATTTTGAGTAATTTGCCGATTGCTTTCAGAACGGATTGCATTGAAATTTTCTATTTTTTGCCAGACATTCATTGTGGGAAAAAAGTAATTTTCTCGGCGAGTTAAGCATTTTGAGTAATTTGCCGATTGGTTTCAAAACGGCTTGCATCACAATTAACTATTTTTTGCCAGGCATTCATTGTGGAACAAAAGTGATTTTCTCGGCGAGTTAAGCATTTTGAGTAATTTGCCGATTGCTTTCAGAACGGCTTGTATTGTAATTAACTATTTTTTGCCAGAAACTCATTGTGGGAAAAAAGTGATTTTCTCGGCGAGGTAAGCATTTTGAGTAATTTACCGATTGGTTTCAGAACGGCTTGCATTAAAATTTACTATTTTTTGCCAGACATTCATTGTGGAACAAAAGTGATTTTCTCGGCGAGTTAAGCATTTTGAGTAATTTGCCGATTGGTTTCAGAACGACCTGCATCACAATTAACTATTTTTTTGCCAGGCGTTCATTGTGGAACACAAGTGATTTTCTCGGTGTGTTAAGCATTTTGAGTAATTTGCGGATTGGTTTCAGAACGGCTTTCATTGTAATTTACTATTTTTTGCCAGACATTCATTGTGGAAGAAAAGTGATTTTCTCCGCGAGTTAAGCATTTTGAGCAATTTGCCGATTGGTTTCAGAACGGCTTGCATTAAAATTTACTATTTTTTGCAAGACATTCATTGAGGGAAAAAGGTGATTTTCTCGGCGTGTTAAGCATTTTCAGTAATTTGCCGATTGGCTTCAGAACGTCTTGCATCACAATTAACTATTTTTTGCCAGGCATTCATTGTGGAAGAACAGTGATTTTCTCGGCCAGTTAAGCATTTTGAGTAATTTGCCGATTGGTTTCAGAACGGATTGCATTAACATTTACTATTTTTTGCCAGACATTCATTGTGGAACTAAAGTGATTTTCTCGGCGAGTTGAGCATTTTGAGTAATTTGCCGATTGGTTTCAGAACGGCTTGCAACACAATTAACTATTTTTTTGCCAGGCATTCATTGTGGAACAAAAGTGATTTTCTCGGCGAGTTAAGCATTTTGAGTAATTTGCCGATTGCTTTCAGAACGGCTTGCATTGAAATTTTCTATTTTTTGCCAGACATTCGTTGTGGGGAAAAAAGAAATTTTCTCGGCCAGTTAAGCATTTTGAGTAATTTGCCGATTGGTTTCAGAACGGATTGCATTAAAATTAACTATTTTTTGCCAGGCATTCATTGTGGAACACAAGTGATTTTCTCGGCGAGTTAAGCATTTTGAGTAATTTGCCGATTGCTTTCAGAACGGCTTGTATTGTAATTAACTATTTTTTGCCAGAAACTCATTGTGGGAAAAAAGTGATTTTCTCGGCGAGGTAAGCATTTTGAGTAATTTACCGATTGGTTTCAGAACGGCTTGCATTAAAATTTACTATTTTTTGCCAGACATTCATTGTGGAACAAAAGTGATTTTCTCGGCGAGTTAAGCATTTTGAGTAATTTGCCGATTGGTTTCAGAACGACCTGCATCACAATTAACTATTTTTTTGCCAGGCGTTCATTGTGGAACACAAGTGATTTTCTCGGTGTGTTAAGCATTTTGAGTAATTTGCGGATTGGTTTCAGAACGGCTTTCATTGTAATTTACTATTTTTTGCCAGACATTCATTGTGGAAGAAAAGTGATTTTCTCCGCGAGTTAAGCATTTTGAGCAATTTGCCGATTGGTTTCAGAACGGCTTGCATTAAAATTTACTATTTTTTGCAAGACATTCATTGAGGGAAAAAGGTGATTTTCTCGGCGTGTTAAGCATTTTGAGTAATTTGCCGATTGGCTTCAGAACGTCTTGCATTAAAATTAACTATTTTTTGCCAGGCATTCATTGTGGAACACAAGTGATTTTCTCGGCGCGTTAAACATTTTGAGTAATTTGCCGATTGGTTTCAGAACGGCTTGCATCACAATTAACTATTTTTTGCCAGGCATTCATTGCGGAACACAAGTGATTTTCTCGGCGCGTTAAGCATTTTGAGTAATTCGCCGATTGGTTTCAGAACGGCTTGCAACACAATTAACTATTTTTTGCCAGGCATTCATTGTGGAACAAAAGTGATTTTCTCCGCGAGTTAAGCATTTTGAGTAATTTGCCGATTGCTTTCAGAACGGCTTGCATTGAAATTTTCTATTTTTTGCCAGACATTCATTGTGGGAAAAAAGTAATTTTCTCGGCGAGTTAAGCATTTTGAGTAATTTGCCGATTGGTTTCAGAACGGCTTGCATCACAATTAACTATTTTTTGCCAGGCATTCATTGTGGAACAAAAGTGATTTTCTCGGCGAGTTAAGCATTTTGAGTAATTTGCCGATTGCTTTCAGAACAGCTTGCATTGAAATTAACTATTTTTTGCCAGACACTCATTGTGGAAAAAAAGTGATTTTCTCGGCGAGGTAAGCATTTTGAGTAATTTACCGATTGGTTTCAGAACGGCTTGCATTAAAATTTAATATTTTTTGCCAGACATTCATTGTGGAACAAAAGTGATTTTCTCGGCGAGTTAAGCATTTTGAGTAATTTGCCGATTGGTTTCAGAACGACCTGCATCACAATTAACTATTTTTTTGCCAGGCGTTCATTGTGGAACACAAGTGATTTTCTCGGCGCGTTAAGCATTTTGAGTAATTCGCCGATTGGTTTCAGAACGGCTTGCAACACAATTAACTATTTTTTGCCAGGCATTCATTGTGGAACAAAAGTGATTTTGTCGGCGAGTTAAGCATTTTGAGTAATTTGCCGATTGCTTTCAGAACGGCTTGCATTGAAATTTTCTATTTTTTGCCAGACATTCATTGTGGGAAAAAAGTAATTTTCTCGGCGAGTTCAGCATTTTGAGTAATTTGCGGATTGGTTTCAGAACGGCTTGCATCACAATTAACTATTTTTTGCCAGGCATTCATTGTGGAACAAAAGTGATTTTCACGGCGAGTTAAGCATTTTGAGTAATTTGCCGATTGGTTTCAGAACGACCTGCATCACAATTAACTATTTTTTTGCCAGGCGTTCATTGTGGGAAAAAAGTAATTTTCTCGGCGAGTTAAGCATTTTGAGTAATTTACCGATTGGATTCAGAACGGCTGGAATTAAAATTTACTATTTTTTGCAAGACATTCATTGAGGGAAAAAGGTGATTTTCTCGGCGTGTTAAGCATTTTCAGTAATTTGCCGATTGACTTCAGAACGTCTTGCATCACAATTAACTATTTTTTGCCAGGCATTCATTGTGGAACAAAAGTGATTTTCTCGGCCAGTTAAGCATTTTGAGTAATTTGCCGATTGGTTTCAGAACGGATTGCATTAACATTTACTATTTTTTGCCAGACATTCATTGTGGAACTAAAGTGATTTTCTCGGCGAGTTGAGCATTTTGAGTAATTTGCCGATTGGTTTCAGAACGGCTTGCATCACAATTAACTATTTTTTGCCAGGCATTCATTGTGGAACAAAAGTGATTTTCTCGGCGAGTTAAGCATTTTGAGTAATTTGCCGATTGCTTTCAGAACGACTTGCAACACAATTAACTATTTTTTGCCAGACATTCATTGTGGGAAAAAAGTGATTTGCTCGGCGAGTTAAGCATTTTGAGTAATTTACCGATTAGTTTCAGAACAGCTTGCATTAAAATTTACTATTTTTTGCCAGACATTCATTGTGGAACAAAAGTGATTTTCTCGGCGAGTTAAGCATTTTGAGTAATTTGCCGCTTGGTTTCTGAACGGCATGCATTAAAATTTACTATTGTTTGCCAGACATTTATTGTGGAACAAAAGTGATTTTCTCGGCGAGTTAAGCATTTTGAGTAATTTGCCGATTGCTTTCAGAACGGCTTGCATTGTAATTTACTATTATTTGCCAGACATTCATTGTGGAACAAAAGTAATTTTCTCGGCGAGTTAAGCATTTTGAGCAATTTGCCCATTGGTTTCAGAACGGCTTGCATTAAAATTTACTATTTTTTGCCTGACATTCATTGTGGAAAAAAGGTGATTTTCTCGGCGAGTTAAGCATTTTGAGTAATTTGCCGATTGATTTCAGAACGGCCTGCATCACAATTAACTATTTTTTGCCTGGCGTTCATTGTGGAAAACAAGTGATTTTCTCGGCGAGTTAAGCATTTTGAGTAATTTGCCGATTGCGTTCAGAACGGCTTGCATTGTAATTAACTATTTTTTGCCAGACACTCATTGTGGGAAAAAAAGTGATTTTCTCGGCGAGGTAAGCATTTTGAGTAATTTACCGATTGGCTTCAGAACGGCTTGCATTAAAATTTACTATTTTTTGCCAGACATTCATTGTGGAACAAAAGTGATTTTCTCGGCGAGTTAAGCATTTTGAGTAATTTGCCGATTGGTTTCAGAACGACCTGCATCACAATTAACTATTTTTTTGCCAGGCGTTCATTGTGGAACACAAGTGATTTTCTCGGTGGGTTAAGCATTTTGAGTAATTTGCGGATTGGTTTCAGAACGGCTTGCAACACAATTAACTATTTTTTGCCAGACATTCATTGTGGGAAAAAAGTGATTTGCTCGGCGAGTTAAGCATTTTGAGTAATTTACCGATTAGTTTCAGAACAGCTTGCATTAAAATTTACTATTTTTTGCCAGACATTCATTGTGGAACAAAAGTGATTTTCTCGGCGAGTTAAGCATTTTGAGTAATTTGCCGATTGCTTTCAGAACGGCTTGCATTGTAATTTACTATTATTTGCCAGACATTCATTGTGGAACAAAAGTGATTTTCTCGGCGAGTTAAGCATTTTGAGTAATTTGCCGATTGGTTTCAGAACGGCTTGCATTGAAATTTACTATTTTTTGCCAGACATTCATTGTGGGAAAAAAGTAATTTTCTCGGCGAGTTAAATTTTTTAGTAATTTGCCGATTGGTTTCAGAACGGCTTGCATCACAATTAACTATTTTTTGCCCGGCATTCATTGTGGCACAAAAGTGAGTTTCAAGGCGAGTTAAGCATTTTGAGTAATTTGCCGATTGATTTCAGAACGGCCTGCATCACAATTAACTATTTTTTGCCAGACATTCATTGTGCAACTAAAGTGATTTTCTCGGCGAGTTAAGCATTTTGAGTAATTTGCCGATTGGTTTCAGAACGACCTGCATCACAATTAACTATTTTTTTGCCAGGCGTTCATTGTGGAACACAAGTGATTTTCTCGGTGGGTTAAGCATTTTGAGTAATTTGCGGATTGGTTTCAGAACGGCTTGCATCAAAATTTACTATTTTTTGCCAGACATTCATTGTGGGAAAAAAGTAATTTTCTCGGCGAGTTAAGCATTTTGAGTAATTTGCCGATTGGTTTCAGAACGGCTGGAATTAAAATTTACTATTTTTTGCCAAACATTCATTGTGGCACAAAAGTGATTTTCTCGGAGAGTTAAGCATTTTGAGCAATTTGCCGATTGGTTTCTGAACGGCTTGCATTGAAATTTACTATTTTTTGCCAGACATTCATTGTGGGAAAAAAGTGATTTGCTCGGCGAGTTAAGCATTTTGAGTAATTTACCGATTAGTTTCAGAACAGCTTGCATTAAAATTTACTATTTTTTGCCAGACATTCATTGTGGAACAAAAGTGATTTTCTCGGCGAGTTAAGCATTTTGAGTAATTTGCCGATTGGTTTCAGAACGGCTTGCATCAGAATTTACTATTTTTTGCCAGGCATTCATTGTGCAACAAAAGTGATTTTCTCGGCGAGTTAAGCATTTTGAGTAATTTGCCGATTGCTCTCAGAACGGCTTGCATTGAAATTTACTATTTTTTGCCAGACATTCATTGTGGGAAAAAAGTAATTTCCTCGGCGAGTTAAATTTTTTAGTAATTTGCCGATTGGTTTCAGAACGGCTTGCATCACAATTAACTATTTTTTGCCCGGCATTCATTGTGGCACAAAAGTGAGTTTCAAGGCGAGTTAAGCATTTTGAGAAATTTGCCGATTGCTTTCTGAACGGCTTGCATTGAAATTTACTATTTTTTGCCAGACATTCATTGTGGAACAAAAGTGATTTTCTCGGCGAGTTAAGCATTTTGAGCAATTTGCCGATTGGTTTCAGAACGGCTTGCATTGAAATTTACTATTTTTTGCAAGACATTCATTGAGGGAAAAGGGTGATTTCCTCGGCGTGTTAAGCATTTGAGTAATTTACCAATTGGTTTCAGAACGGCTTGCATTAAACTTTACTATTTTTTGCCAGACATTCATTGTGGGAAAAAAGTAATTTTCTCGGCGAGTTCCACAATGCTTAACTCGCCAAGAAAATGCTTTTTGAGTAATTTGCCGATTGGTTTCAGAACGGCTTGCATCACAATTAACTATTTTTTGCCAGGCATTCATTGTGGAACAAAAGTGATTTTCTCGGCCAGTTAAGCATTTTGAGTAATTTGCCGATTGGTTTCAGAACGGATTGCATTAAAATTTACTATTTTTTGCCAGACATTCATTGTGGAACTAAAGTGATTTTCTCGGCGAGTTGAGCATTTTGAGTAATTTGCCGATTGGTTTCAGAACGGCTTGCATCACAATTAACAATTTTTTGCCAGGCATTCATTGTGGAACAAAAGTGATTTTCTCGGCGAGTTAAGCATTTTGAGTAATTTGCCGATTGCTTTCAGAACGGCTTGCAACACAATTAACTATTTTTTGCCAGGCATTCATTGTGGAACAAAAGTGATTTTCTCGGCGAGTTAAGCATTTTGAGTAATTTGCCGATTGCTTTCAGAACGGCTTGCATTGAAATTTTCTATTTTTTGCCAGACATTCATTGTGGGGAAAAAAGTAATTTTCTCGGCGCGTTAAGCATTTTGAGTAATTCGCCGATTGGTTTCAGAACGGCTTGCAACACCATTAACTATTTTTTGCCAGGCATTCATTGCGGAACACAAGTGATTTTCTCGGCGCGTTAAGCATTTTGAGTAATTCGCCGATTGGTTTCAGAACGACCTGCATCACAATTAACTATTTTTTTGCCAGGCGTTCATTGTGGAACACAAGTGATTTTCTCGGTGGGTTAAGCATTTTGAGTAATTTGCGGATTGGTTTCAGAACGGCTTGCAACACAATTAACTATTTTTTGCCAGGGATTCATTGTGGAACAAAGGTGATTTTCTCGGCGAGTTAAGCATTTTGAGTAATTTGCCGATTGCTTTCAGAACGGCTTGCATTGAAATTTTCTATTTTTTGCCAGGCATTCATTGTGGGAAAAAAGTAATTTTCTCGGCCAGTTCAGCATTTTGAGTAATTTGCCGATTGGTTTCAGAACGGATTGCATTAAAATTTACTATTTTTTGCCAGACATTCATTGTGGAACTAAAGTGATTTTCTCGGTGAGTTAAGCATTTTGACTAATTTGCCGATTGGTTTCAGAACGGCGTGCATCACAATTAACTATTTTTTGCCAGGCATTCATTGTGGAACACAAGTGATTTTCTCGGCGCGTTAAGCATTTTGAGTAATTCGCCGATTGGTTTCAGAACGGCTTGCGACACAATTAACTATTTTTTGCCAGGCATTCATTGTGGAACAAAAGTGATTTTCTCGGCGAGTTAAGCATTTTGAGTAATTTGCCGATTGCTTTCAGAACGGCTTGCATTGAAATTTTCTATTTTTTGCCAGACATTCATTGTGGGAAAAAAGTAATTTTCTCGGCGAGTTCAGCATTTTGAGTAATTTGCGGATTGGTTTCAGAACGGCTTGCATCACAATTAACTATTTTTTGCCAGGCATTCATTGTGGAACAAAAGTGATTTTCACGGCGAGTTAAGCATTTTGAGTAATTTGCCGATTGGTTTCAGAAGGACCTGCATCACAATTAACTATTTTTTTGCCAGGCGTTCATTGTGGAACACAAGTGATTTTCTCGGTGGGTTAAGCATTTTGAGTAATTTGCGGATTGGTTTCAGAACGGCTTGCATCAAAATTTACTATTTTTTGCCAGACATTCATTGTGGGAAAAAAGTAATTTTCTCGGCGAGTTAAACATTTTGAGTAATTTGCCGATTGGTTTCAGAACGGCTGGAATTAAAATTTACTATTTTTTGCCAAACATTCATTGTGGCACAAAAGTGATTTTCTCGGCGAGTTAAGCATTTTGAGCAATTTGCCGATTGGTTTCTGAACGGCTTGCATTGAAATTTACTATTTTATGCCAGACATTCTTTGTGGGAAAAAAGTGATTTGCTCGGCGAGTTAAGCATTTTGAGTAATTTACCGATTGGATTCAGAACAGCTTGCATCAAAATTTACTATTTTTTGCCACACATTCTTTGTGGAACAAAAGTGATTTTCTCGGCGAGTTAAGCATTTTGAGTAATTTGCCGATTGCTTTCTGAACGGCTTTCATTGTAATTTACTATTTTTTGCCAGACATTCATTGTGGAAGAAAAGTGATTTTCTCGGCGAGTTAAGCATTTTGAGCAATTTGCAGATAGGTTTCAGAACGGCTTGCATTAAAATTTACTATTTTTTGCAAGACATTCATTGAGGGAAAAAGGTGATTTTCTCGGCGTGTTAAGCATTTTCAGTAATTTGCCGATTGACTTCAGAACGTCTTGCATCACAATTAACTATTTTTTGCCAGGCATTCATTGTGGAACAAAAGTGATTTTCTCGGCCAGTTAAGCATTTTGAGTAATTTGTCGATTGGTTTCAGAACGGATTGCATTAAAATTTACTATTTTTTGCCAGACATTCATTGTGGAACTAAAGTGATTTTCTCGGCGAGTTGAGCATTTTGAGTAATTTGCCGATTGGTTTCAGAACGGCTTGCATCACAATTAACTATTTTTTGCCAGGCATTCATTGTGGAACAAAAGTGATTTTCTCGGCGAGTTAAGCATTTTGAGTAATTTGCCGATTGGTTTCAGAACGACCTGCATCACAATTAACTATTTTTTGCCAGGCGTTCATTGTGGAACACAAGTGATTTTCTCGGCGAGTTAAGCATTTTGAGTAATTTGCCGATTGCTTTCAGAACGGCTTGCATTGAAATTTTCTATTTTTTGCCAGACATTCATTGTGGGAAAAAAGTAATTTTCTCGGCGAGTTAAGCATTTTGAGTAATTTGCCGATTGGTTTCAAAACGGCTTGCATCACAATTAACTATTTTTTGCCAGGCATTCATTGTGGAACAAAAGTGATTTTCTCGGCGAGTTAAGCATTTTGAGTAATTTGCCGATTGCTTTCAGAACGGCTTGCATTGTAATTAACTATTTTTTGCCAGAAACTCATTGTGGGAAAAAAGTGATTTTCTCGGCGAGGTAAGCATTTTGAGTAATTTACCGATTGGTTTCAGAACGGCTTGCATTAAAATTTCCTATTTTTTGCCAGACATTCATTGTGGAACAAAAGTGATTTTCTCGGCGAGTTAAGCATTTTGAGTAATTTGCCGATTGGTTTCAGAACGACCTGCATCACAATTAACTATTTTTTTGCCAGGCGTTCATTGTGGAACACAAGTGATTTTCTCGGTGGGTTAAGCATTTTGAGTAATTTGCGGATTGGTTTCAGAACGGCTTGCATCAAAATTTACTATTTTTTGCCAGACATTCATTGTGGGAAAAAAGTAATTTTCTCGGCGAGTTAAGCATTTTGAGTAATTTGCCGATTGGTTTCAGAACGGCTGGAATTAAAATTTACTATTTTTTGCCAGAAACTCATTGTGGGAAAAAAGTGATTTTCTCGGCGAGGTAAGCATTTTGAGTAATTTACCGATTGGTTTCAGAACGGCTTGCATTAAAATTTCCTATTTTTTGCCAGACATTCATTGTGGAACAAAAGTGATTTGCTCGGCGAGTTAAGCATTTTGAGTAATTTGCCGATTGGTTTCAGAACGACCTGCATCACAATTAACTATTTTTTTGCCAGGCGTTCATTGTGGAACACAAGTGATTTTCTCGGTGGGTTAAGCATTTTGAGTAATTTGCGGATTGGTTTCAGAACGGCTTGCATCAAAATTTACTATTTTTTGCCAGACATTCATTGTGGGAAAAAAGTAATTTTCTCGGCGAGTTAAGCATTTTGAGTAATTTGCCGATTGGTTTCAGAACGGCTGGAATTAAAATTTTCTATTTTTTGCCAAACATTCATTATGGCACAAAAGTGATTTTCACGGCGAGTTAAGCATTTTGAGCAATTTGCCGATTGGTTTCTGAACGGCTTGCATTGAAATTTACTATTTTTTGCCAGACATTCATTGTGGGGAAAAAGGTGATTTTCTCGGCGAGGTAAGCATTTTGAGTAATTTGCCGATTGGTTTCTGAACGGCTTGCATTGAAATTTACTATTTTTTGCCTGACATTCATTGTGGGAAAAAGGTGATTTTCTCGGCGAGTTAAGCATTTTGAGTAATTTGCCGATTGATTTCAGAACGGCCTGCATCACAATTAACTATTTTTTGCCAGGCGTTCATTGTGGAACACAAGTGATTTTCTCGGCGAGTTAAGCATTTTGAGTAATTTGCCGATTGGTTTCAGAACGGCTTGCATCACAATTAACTATTTTTTGCCAGACATTCATTGTGGGAAAAAAGTCATTTTCTCGGCGAGTTAAATTTTTTAGTAATTTGCCGATTGGTTTCAGAACGGCTTGCATCACAATTAACTATTTTTTGCCCGGCATTCATTGTGGCACAAAAGTGAGTTTCAAGGCGAGTTAAGCATTTTGAGAAATTTGCCGATTGCTTTCTGAACGGCTTGCATTGAAATTTACTATTTTTTGCCAGACATTCATTGTGGAACAAAAGTGATTTTCTCGGCGAGTTAAGCATTTTGAGCAATTTGCCGATTGGTTTCAGAACGGCTTGCATTGAAATTTACTATTTTTTGCAAGACATTCATTGAGGTAAAAGGGTGATTTCCTCGGCGTGTTAAGCATTTGAGTAATTTACCAATTGGTTTCAGAACGGCTTGCATTAAAATTTACTATTTTTTGCCAGACATTCATTGTGGAACAAAAGTGATTTTCTCGACGAGTTAAGCATTTTGAGTAATTTGCCGATTGGTTTCAGAACGGCTTGAATTGAAATTTACTATTTTTTGCCAGACATTCATTGTGGGAAAAAAGTAATTTTCTCGGCGAGTTCCACAATGCTTAACTCGCCAAGAAAATGCTTTTTGAGTAATTTGCCGATTGGTTTCAGAACGGCTTGCATCACCATTAACTATTTTTTGCCAGGCATTCATTGTGGAACAAAAGTGATTTTCTCGGCCAGTTAAGCATTTTGAGTAATTTGCCGATTGGTTTCAGAACGGATTGCATTAAAATTTACTATTTTTTGCCAGACATTCATTGTGGAACTAAAGTGATTTTCTCGGCGAGTTGAGCATTTTGAGTAATTTGCCGATTGGTTTCAGAACGGCTTGCATCACAATTAACTATTTTTTGCCAGGCATTCATTGTGGAACAAAAGTGATTTTCTCGGCGCGTTAAGCATTTTGAGTAATTCGCCGATTGGTTTCAGAACGACCTGCATCACAATTAACTATTTTTTTGCCAGGCGTTCATTGTGGAACACAAGTGATTTTCTCGGTGGGTTAAGCATTTTGAGTAATTTGCGGATTGGTTTCAGAACGGCTTGCAACACAATTAACTATTTTTTACCAGGCATTCATTGTGGAACAAAGGTGATTTTCTCGGCGAGTTAAGCATTTTGAGTAATTTGCCGATTGCTTTCAGAACGGCTTGCATTGAAACTTTCTATTTTTTGCCAGGCATTCATTGTGGGAAAAAAGTAATTTTCTCGGCCAGTTCAGCATTTTGAGTAATTTGCCGATTGGTTTCAGAACGGATTGCATTAAAATTTACTATTTTTTGCCAGACATTCATTGTGGAACTAAAGTGATTTTCTCGGTGAGTTAAGCATTTTGAGTAATTTGCTGATTGGTTTCAGAACGGCTTGCATCACAATTAACTATTTTTTGCCAGGCATTCATTGTGGAACACAAGTGATTTTCTCGGCGCGTTAAGCATTTTGAGTAATTTGCGGATTGGTTTCAGACCGGCTTGCATCACAATTAACTATTTTTTGCCAGGCATTCATTGTGGAACAAAAGTGATTTTCACGGCGAGTTAAGCATTTTGAGTAATTTGCCGATTGGTTTCAGAACGACCTGCATCACAATTAACTATTTTTTTGCCAGGCGTTCATTGTGGAACACAAGTGATTTTCTCGGTGGGTTAAGCATTTTGAGTAATTTGCGGATTGGCTTCAGAACGGCTTGCATCAAAATTTACTATTTTTTGCCAGACATTCATTGTGGGAAAAAAGTAATTTTCTCGGCGAGTTAAGCATTTTGAGTAATTTGCCGATTGGTTTCAGAACGGCTGGAATTAAAATTTACTATTTTCTGCCAAATATTCATTGTGGCACAAAAGTGATTTTCTCGGCGAGTTAAGCATTTTGAGCAATTTGCCGATTGGTTTCTGAACGGCTTGCATTGAAATTTACTATTTTATGCCAGACATTCTTTGTGGGAAAAAAGTGATTTGCTCGGCGAGTTAAGCATTTTGAGTAATTTACCGATTGGATTCAGAACAGCTTGCATCAAAATTTACTATTTTTTGCCAGACATTCTTTGTGGAACAAAAGTGATTTTCTCGGCGAGTTAAGCATTTTGAGTAATTTGCCGATTGCTTTCAGAACGGCTTTCATTGTAATTTACTATTTTTTGCCAGACATTCATTGTGGAAGAAAAGTGATTTTCTCGGCGAGTTAAGCATTTTGAGCAATTTGCCGATAGGTTTCAGAACGGCTTGCATTAAAATTTACTATTTTTTGCAAGACATTCATTGAGGGAAAAAGGTGATTTTCTCGGCGTGTTAAGCATTTTCAGTAATTTGCCGATTGACTTCAGAACGTCTTGCATCACAATTAACTATTTTTTGCCAGGCATTCATTGTGGAACAAAAGTGATTTTCTCGGCCAGTTAAGCATTTTGAGTAATTTGTCGATTGGTTTCAGAACGGATTGCATTAAAATTTACTATTTTTTGCCAGACATTCATTGTGGAACTAAAGTGATTTTCTCGGCGAGTTGAGCATTTTGAGTAATTTGCCGATTGGTTTCAGAACGGCTTGCATCACAATTAACTATTTTTTGCCAGGCATTCATTGTGGAACAAAAGTGATTTTCTCGGCGAGTTAAGCATTTTGAGTAATTTGCCGATTGGTTTCAGAACGACCTGCATCACAATTAACTATTTTTTTGCCAGGCGTTCATTGTGGAACACAAGTGATTTTCTCGGTGGGTTAAGCATTTTGAGTAATTTGCCGATTGGTTTCAGAACGACCTGCATCACAATTAACTATTTTTTTGCCAGGCGTTCATTGTGGAACACAAGTGATTTTCTCGGTGGGTTAAGCATTTTGAGTAATTTGCGGATTGGTTTCAGAACGGCTTGCATCACAATTAACTATTTTTTGCCAGGCATTCATTGTGGAACAAAAGTGATTTTCACGGCGAGTTAAGCATTTTGAGTAATTTGCCGATTGGTTTCAGAACGACCTGCATCACAATTAACTATTTTTTTGCCAGGCGTTCATTGTGGAACACAAGTGATTTTCTCGGTGGGTTAAGCATTTTGAGTAATTTGCGGATTGGTTTCAGAACGGCTTGCATCAAAATTTACTATTTTTTGCCAGACATTCATTGTGGGAAAAAAGTAATTTTCTCGGCGAGTTAAGCATTTTGAGTAATTTGCCGATTGGTTTCAGAACGGCTGGAATTAAAATTTACTATTTTTTGCCAAACATTCATTGTGGCACAAAAGTGATTTTCTCGGCGAGTTAAGCATTTTGAGCAATTTGCCGATTGGTTTCTGAACGGCTTGCATTGAAATTTACTATTTTTTGCCAGACATTCATTGTGGGGAAAAAGGTGATTTTCTCGGCGAGTTAAGCATTTTGAGTAATTTGCCGATTGATTTCAGAACGGCCTGCATCACAATTAACTATTTTTTGCCAGGCGTTCATTGTGGAACACAGGTGATTTTCTCGGCGAGTTAAGCATTTTGAGTAATTTGCCGATTGCGTTCAGAACGGCTTGCATTGTAATTAACTATTTTTTGCCAGACACTCATTGTGGGAAAAAAGTGATTTTCTCGGCGAGGTAAGCATTTTGAGTAATTTACCGATTGGCTTCAGAACGGCTTGCATTAAAATTTACTATTTTTTGCCAGACATTCATTGTGGAACAAAAGTGATTTTCTCGGCGAGTTAAGCATTTTGAGTAATTTGCCGAATGGTTTCAGAACGACCTGCATCACAATTAACTATTTTTTTGCCAGGCGTTCATTGTGGAACACAAGTGATTTTCTCGGTGGGTTAAGCATTTTGAGTAATTTGCGGATTGGTTTCAGAACGGCTTGCAACACAATTAACTATTTTTTGCCAGACATTCATTGTGGGAAATAAGTGATTTGCTCGGCGAGTTAAGCATTTTGAGTAATTTACCGATTAGTTTCAGAACAGCTTGCATTAAAATTTACTATTTTTTGCCAGACATTCATTGTGGAACAAAAGTGATTTTCTCGGCGAGTTAAGCATTTTGAGTAATTTGCCGATTGCTTTCAGAACGGCTTGCATTGTAATTTACTATTATTGCCAGACATTCATTGTGGAACAAAAGTGATTTTCTCGGCGAGTTAAGCATTTTGAGTAATTTGCCGATTGGTTTAAGAACGGCTTGCATTGAAATTTACTATTTTTTGCCTGACATTCATTGTGGGAAAAAGGTGATTTTCTCGGCGAGTTAAGCATTTTGAGTAATTTGCCGATTGATTTCAGAACGGCCTGCATCACAATTAACTATTTTTTGCCAGGCGTTCATTGTGGAACACAAGTGATTTTCTCGGCGAGTTAAGCATTTTGAGTAATTTGCCGATTGGTTTCAGAACGGCTTGCATCAGAATTTACTATTTTTTGCCAGGCATTCATTGTGCAACAAAAGTGATTTTCTCGGCGAGTTAAGCATTTTGAGTAATTTGCCGATTGCTCTCAGAACGGCTTGCATTGAAATTTACTATTTTTTGCCAGACATTCATTGTGGGAAAAAAGTAATTTTCTCGGCGAGTTAAATTTTTTAGTAATTTGCCGATTGGTTTCAGAACGGCTTGCATCACAATTAACTATTTTTTGCCCGGCATTCATTGTGGCACAAAAGTGAGTTTCAAGGCGAGTTAAGCATTTTGAGAAATTTGCCGATTGGTTTCTGAACGGCTTGCATTGAAATTTACTATTTTTTGCCAGACATTCATTGTGGAACAAAAGTGATTTTCTCGGCGAGTTAAGCATTTTGAGCAATTTGCCGATTGGTTTCAGAACGGCTTGCATTGAAATTTACTATTTTTTGCAAGACATTCATTGAGGTAAAAGGGTGATTTCCTCGGCGTGTTAAGCATTTGAGTAATTTACCAATTGGTTTCAGAACGGCTTGCATTAAAATTTACTATTTTTTGCCAGACATTCATTGTGGAACAAAAGTGATTTTCTCGACGAGTTAAGCATTTTGAGTAATTTGCCGATTGGTTTCAGAACGGCTTGAATTGAAATTTACTATTTTTTGCCAGACATTCATTGTGGGAAAAAAGTAATTTTCTCGGCGAGTTCCACAATGCTTAACTCGCCAAGAAAATGCTTTTTGAGTAATTTGCCGATTGGTTTCAGAACGGCTTGCATCACAATTAACTATTTTTTGCCAGGCATTCATTGTGGAACAAAAGTGATTTTCTCGGCCAGTTAAGCATTTTGAGTAATTTGCCGATTGGTTTCAGAACGGATTGCATTAAAATTTACTATTTTTTGCCAGACATTCATTGTGGAACTAAAGTGATTTTCTCGGCGAGTTGAGCATTTTGAGTAATTTGCCGATTGGTTTCAGAACGGCTTGCATCACAATTAACTATTTTTTGCCAGGCATTCATTGTGGAACAAAAGTGATTTTCTCGGCGCGTTAAGCATTTTGAGTAATTCGCCGATTGGTTTCAGAACGACCTGCATCACAATTAACTATTTTTTTGCCAGGCGTTCATTGTGGAACACAAGTGATTTTCTCGGTGGGTTAAGCATTTTGAGTAATTTGCGGATTGGTTTCAGAACGGCTTGCAACACAATTAACTATTTTTTACCAGGCATTCATTGTGGAACAAAGGTGATTTTCTCGGCGAGTTAAGCATTTTGAGTAATTTGCCGATTGCTTTCAGAACGGCTTGCATTGAAATTTTCTATTTTTTGCCAGGCATTCATTGTGGGAAAAAAGTAATTTTCTCGGCCAGTTCAGCATTTTGAGTAATTTGCCGATTGGTTTCAGAACGGATTGCATTAAAATTTACTATTTTTTGCCAGACATTCATTGTGGAACTAAAGTGATTTTCTCGGTGAGTTAAGCATTTTGAGTAATTTGCTGATTGGTTTCAGAACGGCTTGCATCACAATTAACTATTTTTTGCCAGGCATTCATTGTGGAACACAAGTGATTTTCTCGGCGCGTTAAGCATTTTGAGTAATTTGCGGATTGGTTTCAGACCGGCTTGCATCACAATTAACTATTTTTTGCCAGGCATTCATTGTGGAACAAAAGTGATTTTCACGGCGAGTTAAGCATTTTGAGTAATTTGCCGATTGGTTTCAGAACGACCTGCATCACAATTAACTATTTTTTTGCCAGGCGTTCATTGTGGAACACAAGTGATTTTCTCGGTGGGTTAAGCATTTTGAGTAATTTGCGGATTGGCTTCAGAACGGCTTGCATCAAAATTTACTATTTTTTGCCAGACATTCATTGTGGGAAAAAAGTAATTTTCTCGGCGCGTTAAGCATTTTGAGTAATTTGCGGATTGGTTTCAGACCGGCTTGCATCACAATTAACTATTTTTTGCCAGGCATTCATTGTGGAACAAAAGTGATTTTCACGGCGAGTTAAGCATTTTGAGTAATTCGCCGATTGGTTTCAGAACGGCTTGCAACACAATTAACTATTTTTTGCCAGGCATTCATTGTGGAACAAAAGTGATTTTCTCGGCGAGTTAAGCATTTTGAGTAATTTGCCGATTGCTTTCAGAACGGCTTGCATTGAAATTTTCTATTTTTTGCCAGACATTCATTGTGGGAAAAAAGTAATTTTCTCGGCGAGTTCAGCATTTTGAGTAATTTGCGGATTGGTTTCAGAACGGCTTGCATCACAATTAACTATTTTTTGCCAGGCATTCATTGTGGAACAAAAGTGATTTTCACGGCGAGTTAAGCATTTTGAGTAATTTGCCGATTGGTTTCAGAACGACCTGCATCACAATTAACTATTTTTTTGCCAGGCGTTCATTGTGGAACACAAGTGATTTTCTCGGTGGGTTAAGCATTTTGAGTAATTTGCGGATTGGTTTCAGAACGGCTGGAATTAAAATTTACTATTTTTTGCCAAACATTCATTGTGGCACAAAAGTGATTTTCTCGGCGAGTTAAGCATTTTGAGTAATTTGCCGATTGGTTTCAGAACGGCTTGCAACACAATTAACTATTTTTTACCAGGCATTCATTGTGGAACAAAGGTGATTTTCTCGGCGAGTTAAGCATTTTGAGTAATTTGCCGATTGCTTTCAGAACGGCTTGCATTGAAATTTTCTATTTTTTGCCAGGCATTCATTGTGGGAAAAAAGTAATTTTCTCGGCCAGTTCAGCATTTTGAGTAATTTGCCGATTGGTTTCAGAACGGATTGCATTAAAATTTACTATTTTTTGCCAGACATTCATTGTGGAACTAAAGTGATTTTCTCGGTGAGTTAAGCATTTTGAGTAATTTGCTGATTGGTTTCAGAACGGCTTGCATCACAATTAACTATTTTTTGCCAGGCATTCATTGTGGAACACAAGTGATTTTCTCGGCGCGTTAAGCATTTTGAGTAATTTGCGGATTGGTTTCAGACCGGCTTGCATCACAATTAACTATTTTTTGCCAGGCATTCATTGTGGAACAAAAGTGATTTTCACGGCGAGTTAAGCATTTTGAGTAATTTGCCGATTGGTTTCAGAACGACCTGCATCACAATTAACTATTTTTTTGCCAGGCGTTCATTGTGGAACACAAGTGATTTTCTCGGTGGGTTAAGCATTTTGAGTAATTTGCGGAATGGCTTCAGAACGGCTTGCATCAAAATTTACTATTTTTTGCCAGACATTCATTGTGGGAAAAAAGTAATTTTCTCGGCGCGTTAAGCATTTTGAGTAATTTGCGGATTGGTTTCAGACCGGCTTGCATCACAATTAACTATTTTTTGCCAGGCATTCATTGTGGAACAAAAGTGATTTTCACGGCGAGTTAAGCATTTTGAGTAATTCGCCGATTGGTTTCAGAACGGCTTGCAACACAATTAACTATTTTTTGCCAGGCATTCATTGTGGAACAAAAGTGATTTTCTCGGCGAGTTAAGCATTTTGAGTAATTTGCCGATTGCTTTCAGAACGGCTTGCATTGAAATTTTCTATTTTTTGCCAGACATTCATTGTGGGAAAAAAGTAATTTTCTCGGCGAGTTCAGCATTTTGAGTAATTTGCGGATTGGTTTCAGAACGGCTTGCATCACAATTAACTATTTTTTGCCAGGCATTCATTGTGGAACAAAAGTGATTTTCACGGCGAGTTAAGCATTTTGAGTAATTTGCCGATTGGTTTCAGAACGACCTGCATCACAATTAACTATTTTTTTGCCAGGCGTTCATTGTGGAACACAAGTGATTTTCTCGGTGGGTTAAGCATTTTGAGTAATTTGCGGATTGGTTTCAGAACGGCTGGAATTAAAATTTACTATTTTTTGCCAAACATTCATTGTGGCACAAAAGTGATTTTCTCGGCGAGTTAAGCATTTTGAGTAATTTGCCGATTGGTTTCAGAACGGCTGGAATTAAAATTTACTATTTTTTGCCAGACATTCATTGTGGGAAAAAAGTAATTTTCTCGGCGAGTTAAGCATTTTGAGTAATTTGCTGATTGGTTTCAGAACGGCTTGCAACACAATTAACTATTTTTTGCCAGGCATTCACTGTGGAACAAAAGTGATTTTCTCGGCGAGTTAAGCATTTTGAGTAATTTGCCGATTGGTTTCAGAACGGCTTGCATTAAAATTTACTATTTTTTGCAAGACATTCATTGAGGGAAAAAGGTGATTTTCTCGGCGTGTTAAGCGTTTTCAGTAATTTGCCGATTGATTTCAGAACGGCTTGCATTGTAATTTACAATTTTTTGCCAGACATTCATTATGGAACAAAAGTGATTTTCTCTGCGAGTTAAGCATTTTGAGCAATTTGCCGATTGGTTTCAGAATGGCTTGCATTAAAATTTACTATTTTTTGCAAGACATTCATTGAGGGAAAAAGGTGATTTTCTCGGCGTGTTAAGCGTTTTCAGTAATTTGCCGATTGATTTCAGAACGGCTTGCATCACAATTAACTATTTGTTGCCAGACATTCATTGTGGGGAAAAAGTGATTTTCTCGGCGAGTTAAGCATTTTGAGTAATTTACCGATTGGTTTCAGAACGGCTTGCATTGAAATTTACTATTTTTTGCCAGACATTCATTGTGGGAAAAAGGTGATTTTCTCGGCGGGTTAAGCATTTTGAGTAATTTGCCGATTGATTTCAGAACGGCTTGCATCACAATTAACTATTTTTTGCCAGGCATTCATTGTGGAACAAAAGTGATTTTCTCGGCGACTGAAGCATTTTGAGTAATTTGCCGATTGGTTTCAGAACGTCTTGCATCAAAATTAACTAATTTTTGCCAGACATTCATTGTGGGAAATAAGTGATTTGATCGGCGAGTTAAGCATTTTGAGTAATTTACCGATTGGTTTCAGAATAGCTTGCATTAAAATTTACTATTTTTTGCCAGACATTCATTGTGGAACAAAAGTGATTTTCTCGGCGAGTTAAGCATTTTGAGTAATTTGCCGATTGCTTTCAGAACGGCTTGCATTGTAATTTACTATTTTTTGCCAGACATTCATTGTGGGAAAAAAGTAATTTTCTCGGCGAGTTAAGCATTTTGAGTAATTTGCCGATTGGTTTCAGAACGGCTGGAATTAAAATTTACTATTTTTTGCCAAACATTCATTGTGGCACAAAAGTGATTTTCTCGGCGAGTTAAGCATTTTGAGCAATTTGCCGATTGGTTTCTGAACGGCTTGCATTAAAATTTACTATTTTCTGCCAAACATTCATTGTGGGAAAAAAGTAATTTTCTCGGCGAGTTCCACAATGCTTAACTCGCCAAGAAAATGCTTTTTGAGTAATTTGCCGATTGGTTTCAGAACGGCTTGCATCACAATTAACTATTTTTTGCCTGGCATTCATTGTGCACAAAAGTGATTTTCACGGCGAGTTAAGCATTTTGAGCAATGTGCCGATTGGTTTCTGAACGGCTTGCATTGAAATTTACTATTTTTTGCCAGACATTCATTGTGGAAGAAAAGTGATTTTCTCGGCGAGTTAAGCATTTTGAGTAATTTGCCGATTGGTTTCAGAACGGCATGGATTGAAATTTACTATTTCTTGACTGGCATTCATTGTGGGAAAAAGTTGATTTTCTCGGCGAGTTAAGGATTTTGAGTAATTTGCTGATTGGTTTCAGAACGGCTTGCAACACAATTAACTATTTTTTGCCAGGCATTCACTGTGGAACAAAAGTGATTTTCTCGGCGAGTTAAGCATTTTGAGTAATTTGCCGATTGGTTTCAGAACGGCTTGCATTAAAATTTACTATTTTTTGCAAGACATTCATTGAGGGAAAAAGGTGATTTTCTCGGCGTGTTAAGCGTTTTCAGTAATTTGCCGATTGATTTCAGAACTGCTTGCATTGTAATTTACAATTTTTTGCCAGACATTCATTATGGAACAAAAGTGATTTTCTCTGCGAGTTAAGCATTTTGAGCAATTTGCCGATTGGTTTCAGAATGGCTTGCATTAAAATTTACTATTTTTTGCAAGACATTCATTGAGGGAAAAAGGTGATTTTCTCGGCGTGTTAAGCGTTTTCAGTAATTTGCCGATTGATTTCAGAACGGCTTGCATCACAATTAACTATTTGTTGCCAGACATTCATTGTGGGGAAAAAGTAATTTTCTCGGCGAGTTAAGCATTTTGAGTAATTTGCCGATTGGTTTCAGAACGGCTTGCATCACAATTAACTATTTTTTGCCAGGCATTCATTGTGGAACAAAAGTGATTTTCTCGGCGAGTTAAGCATTTTGAGTAATTTGCCGATTGGTTTCAGAACGACCTGCATCACAATTAACTATTTTTTGCCAGGCGTTCATTGTGGAACACAAGTGATTTTCTCGGCGACTTAAGCATTTTGAGTAATTTACCGATTGGTTTCAGAACGGCTTGCATTGAAATTTACTATTTTTTGCCAGACATTCATTGTGGGAAAAAGGTGATTTTCTCGGCGGGTTAAGCATTTTGAGTAATTTGCCGATTGATTTCAGAACGGCTTGCATCACAATTAACTATTTTTTGCCAGGCATTCATTGTGGAACAAAAGTGATTTTCTCGGCGACAGAAGCATTTTGAGTAATTTGCCGATTGGTTTCAGAACGTCTTGCATCAAAATTAACTAATTTTTGACAGACATTCATTGTGGGAAATAAGTGATTTGATCGGCGAGTTAAGCATTTTGAGTAATTTACCGATTGGTTTCAGAATAGCTTGCATTAAAATTTACTATTTTTTGCCAGACATTCATTGTGGAACAAAAGTGATTTTCTCGGCGTGTTAAGCGTTTTCAGTAATTTGCCGATTGATTTCAGAACGGCTTGCATTGTAATTTACAATTTTTTGCCAGACATTCATTATGGAACAAAAGTGATTTTCTCTGCGAGTTAAGCATTTTGAGCAATTTGCCGATTGGTTTCAGAATGGCTTGCATTAAAATTTACTATTTTTTGCAAGACATTCATTGAGGGAAAAAGGTGATTTTCTCGGCGTGTTAAGCGTTTTCAGTAATTTGCCGATTGATTTCAGAACGGCTTGCATCACAATTAACTATTTGTTGCCAGACATTCATTGTGGGGAAAAAGTGATTTTCTCGGCGACTTAAGCATTTTGAGTAATTTACCGATTGGTTTCAGAACGGCTTGCATTGAAATTTACTATTTTTTGCCAGACATTCATTGTGGGAAAAAGGTGTTTTTCTCGGCGGGTTAAGCATTTTGAGTAATTTGCCGATTGATTTCAGAACGGCTTGCATCACAATTAACTATTTTTTGCCAGGCATTCATTGTGGAACAAAAGTGATTTTCTCGGCGACAGAAGCATTTTGAGTAATTTGCCGATTGGTTTCAGAACGTCTTGCATCAAAATTAACTAATTTTTGCCAGACATTCATTGTGGGAAATAAGTGATTTGATCGGCGAGTTAAGCATTTTGAGTAATTTACCGATTGGTTTCAGAATAGCTTGCATTAAAATTTACTATTTTTTGCGAGACATTCATTGTGGAACAAAAGTGATTTTCTCGGCGAGTTAAGCATTTTGAGTAATTTGCCGATTGCTTTCAGAACGGCTTGCATTGTAATTTACTATTTTTTGCCAGACATTCATTGTGGGAAAAAAGTAATTTTCGCGGCGAGTTAAGCATTTTGAGTAATTTGCCGATTGGTTTCAGAACGGCTGGAATTAAAATTTACTATTTTTTGCCAAACATTCATTGTGGCACAAAAGTGATTTTCTCCGCGAGTTAAGCATTTTGAGCAATTTGTCGATTGGTTTCTGAACGGCTTGCATTAAAATTTACTATTTTTTGCCAAACATTCATTGTGGAAGAAAAGTGATTTTCTCGGCCAGTTAAGCATTTTGAGCAATTTGCCGATTGGTTTCAGAACGGCTTGCATTGTAATTTACTATTTTTTGCCAGACATTCATTATGGAACAAAAGTGATTTTCTCTGCGAGTTCAGCATTTTGAGCAATTTGCCGATTGGTTTCAGAATGGCTTGCATTAAAATTTACTATTTTTTGCAAGACATTCATTGAGGGAAAAAGGTGATTTTCTCGGCGTGTTAAGCGTTTTCAGTAATTTGCCGATTGATTTCAGAACGGCTTGCATCACAATTAACTATTTGTTGCCAGACATTCATTGTGGGGAAAAAGTGATTTTCTCGGCGAGTTAAGCATTTTGAGTAATTTACCGATTGGTTTCAGAACGGCTTGCATTGAAATTTACTATTTTTTGCCAGACATTCATTGTGGGAAATAGGTGATTTTCTCGGCGGGTTAAGCATTTTGAGTAATTTGCCGATTGATTTCAGAACGGCTTGCATCACAATTAACTATTTTTTGCCAGGCATTCATTGTGGAACAAAAGTGATTTTCTCGGCGACTGAAGCATTTTGAGTTATTTGCCGATTGGTTTCAGAACGTCTTGCATCAAAATTAACTAATTTTTGCCAGACATTCATTGTGGGAAATAAGTGATTTGATCGGCGAGTTAAGCATTTTGAGTAATTTACCGATTGGTTTCAGAATAGCTTGCATTAAAATTTACTATTTTTTGCCAGACATTCATTGTGGCACAAAAGTGATTTTCTCGGCGAGTTTAGCATTTTGAGCAATTTGCCGATTGGTTTCTGAACGGCTTGCATTAAAATTTACTATTTTTTGCCAAGCATTCATTGTGGAAGAAAAGTGATTTTCTCGGCGAGTTAAGCATTTTAAGCAATTTGCCGATTGGTTTCAGAACGGCTTGCATTAAAATTTACTATTTTTTGCAAGACATTCATTGAGGGAAAAAGGTGATTTTCTCGGCGTGTTAAGCATTTTCAGTAATTTGCCGATTGACTTCAGAACGTCTTGCATCACAATTAACTATTTTTTGCCAGGCATTCATTGTGGAACAAAAGTGATTTTCTCGGCCAGTTAAGCATTTTGAGTAATTTGCCGATTGGTTTCAGAACGGATTGCATTAAAATTTACTATTTTTGCCAGACATTCATTGTGGAACTAAAGTGATTTTCTCGGCGAGTTGAGCATTTTGAGTAATTTGCCGATTGGTTTCAGAACGGCTTGCATCACAATTAACTATTTTTTGCCAGGCATTCATTGTGGAACAAAAGTGATTTTCTCGGCGAGTTAAGCATTTTGAGTAATTTGCCGATTGGTTTCTGAACGACCTGCATCACAATTAACTATTTTTTGCCAGGCGTTCATTGTGGAACACAAGTGATTTTCTCGGCGAGTTAAGCAATTTGAGTAATTTTCCGATTGGTTTCAGAACGGCTTGCAACACAATTAACTATTTTTTGCCAGGCATTCATTGTGGAACAAAAGTGATTTTCTCGGCGAGTTAAGCATTTTGAGTACCTTGCCGATTGCTTTCAGAACGGCTTGCATTGAAATTTTCTATTTTATGCCAGACATTCATTGTGGGAAAAAAGTAATTTTCTCGGCGAGTTAAGCATTTTGAGTAATTTGCCGATTGGTTTCAGAACGGCTTGCATTGTAATTTACTATTTTTTGCCAGACATTCATTATGGAACAAAAGTGATTTTCTCGGCGACTGAAGCATTTTGAGTTATTTGCCGATTGGTTTCAGAACGTCTTGCATCAAAATTAACTAATTTTTGCCAGACATTCATTGTGGGAAATAAGTGATTTGATCGGCGAGTTAAGCATTTTGAGTAATTTACCGATTGGTTTCAGAATAGCTTGCATTAAAATTTACTATTTTTTGCCAGACATTCATTGTGGCACAAAAGTGATTTTCTCGGCGAGTTTAGCATTTTGAGCAATTTGCCGATTGGTTTCTGAACGGCTTGCATTAAAATTTACTATTTTTTGCCAAGCATTCATTGTGGAAGAAAAGTGATTTTCTCGGCGAGTTAAGCATTTTGAGCAATTTGCCGATTGGTTTCAGAACGGCTTGCATTAAAATTTACTATTTTTTGCAAGACATTCATTGAGGGAAAAAGGTGATTTTCTCGGCGTGTTAAGCATTTTCAGTAATTTGCCGATTGACTTCAGAACGTCTTGCATCACAATTAACTATTTTTTGCCAGGCATTCATTGTGGAACAAAAGTGATTTTCTCGGCCAGTTAAGCATTTTGAGTAATTTGCCGATTGGTTTCAGAACGGATTGCATTAAAATTAACTATTTTTTGCCAGACATTCATTGTGGAACTAAAGTGATTTTCTCGGCGAGTTGAGCATTTTGAGTAATTTGCCGATTGGTTTCAGAACGGCTTGCATCACAATTAACTATTTTTTGCCAGGCATTCATTGTGGAACAAAAGTGATTTTCTCGGCGAGTTAAGCATTTTGAGTAATTTGCCGATTGGTTTCTGAACGACCTGCATCACAATTAACTATTTTTTGCCAGGCGTTCATTGTGGAACACAAGTGATTTTCTCGGCGAGTTAAGCATTTTGAGTAATTTGCCGATTGGTTTCAGAACGGCTGGAATTAAAATTTACTATTTTTTGCCAAACATTCATTGTGGCACAAAAGTGATTTTCTCGGCGAGTTAAGCATTTTGAGCAATTTGCCGATTGGTTTCTGAACGGCTTGCATTGAAATTTACTATTTTTTGCCAGACATTCATTGTGGGGAAAAAGGTGATTTTCTCGGCGAGTTAAGCATTTTGAGTAATTTGCCGATTGATTTCAGAACGGCCTGCATCACAATTAACTATTTTTTGCCAGGCGTTCATTGTGGAACACAGGTGATTTTCTCGGCGAGTTAAGCATTTTGAGTAATTTGCCGATTGCGTTCAGAACGGCTTGCATTGTAATTAACTATTTTTTGCCAGACACTCATTGTGGGAAAAAAGTGATTTTCTCGGCGAGGTAAGCATTTTGAGTAATTTACCGATTGGCTTCAGAACGGCTTGCATTAAAATTTACTATTTTTTGCCAGACATTCATTGTGGAACAAAAGTGATTTTCTCGGCGAGTTAAGCATTTTGAGTAATTTGCCGAATCGTTTCAGAACGACCTGCATCACAATTAACTATTTTTTTGCCAGGCGTTCATTGTGGAACACAAGTGATTTTCTCGGTGGGTTAAGCATTTTGAGTAATTTGCGGATTGGTTTCAGAACGGCTTGCAACACAATTAACTATTTTTTGCCAGACATTCATTGTGGGAAATAAGTGATTTGCTCGGCGAGTTAAGCATTTTGAGTAATTTACCGATTAGTTTCAGAACAGCTTGCATTAAAATTTACTATTTTTTGCCAGACATTCATTGTGGAACAAAAGTGATTTTCTCGGCGAGTTAAGCATTTTGAGTAATTTGCCGATTGCTTTCAGAACGGCTTGCATTGTAATTTACTATTATTGCCAGACATTCATTGTGGAACAAAAGTGATTTTCTCGGCGAGTTAAGCATTTTGAGTAATTTGCCGATTGGTTTAAGAACGGCTTGCATTGAAATTTACTATTTTTTGCCTGACATTCATTGTGGGAAAAAGGTGATTTTCTCGGCGAGTTAAGCATTTTGAGTAATTTGCCGATTGATTTCAGAACGGCCTGCATCACAATTAACTATTTTTTGCCAGGCGTTCATTGTGGAACACAAGTGATTTTCTCGGCGAGTTAAGCATTTTGAGTAATTTGCCGATTGGTTTCAGAACGGCTTGCATCAGAATTTACTATTTTTTGCCAGGCATTCATTGTGCAACAAAAGTGATTTTCTCGGCGAGTTAAGCATTTTGAGTAATTTGCCGATTGCTCTCAGAACGGCTTGCATTGAAATTTACTATTTTTTGCCAGACATTCATTGTGGGAAAAAAGTAATTTTCTCGGCGAGTTAAATTTTTTAGTAATTTGCCGATTGGTTTCAGAACGGCTTGCATCACAATTAACTATTTTTTGCCCGGCATTCATTGTGGCACAAAAGTGAGTTTCAAGGCGAGTTAAGCATTTTGAGAAATTTGCCGATTGGTTTCTGAACGGCTTGCATTGAAATTTACTATTTTTTGCCAGACATTCATTGTGGAACAAAAGTGATTTTCTCGGCGAGTTAAGCATTTTGAGCAATTTGCCGATTGGTTTCAGAACGGCTTGCATTGAAATTTACTATTTTTTGCAAGACATTCATTGAGGTAAAAGGGTGATTTCCTCGGCGTGTTAAGCATTTGAGTAATTTACCAATTGGTTTCAGAACGGCTTGCATTAAAATTTACTATTTTTTGCCAGACATTCATTGTGGAACAAAAGTGATTTTCTCGACGAGTTAAGCATTTTGAGTAATTTGCCGATTGGTTTCAGAACGGCTTGAATTGAAATTTACTATTTTTTGCCAGACATTCATTGTGGGAAAAAAGTAATTTTCTCGGCGAGTTCCACAATGCTTAACTCGCCAAGAAAATGCTTTTTGAGTAATTTGCCGATTGGTTTCAGAACGGCTTGCATCACAATTAACTATTTTTTGCCAGGCATTCATTGTGGAACAAAAGTGATTTTCTCGGCCAGTTAAGCATTTTGAGTAATTTGCCGATTGGTTTCAGAACGGATTGCATTAAAATTTACTATTTTTTGCCAGACATTCATTGTGGAACTAAAGTGATTTTCTCGGCGAGTTGAGCATTTTGAGTAATTTGCCGATTGGTTTCAGAACGGCTTGCATCACAATTAACTATTTTTTGCCAGGCATTCATTGTGGAACAAAAGTGATTTTCTCGGCGCGTTAAGCATTTTGAGTAATTCGCCGATTGGTTTCAGAACGACCTGCATCACAATTAACTATTTTTTTGCCAGGCGTTCATTGTGGAACACAAGTGATTTTCTCGGTGGGTTAAGCATTTTGAGTAATTTGCGGATTGGTTTCAGAACGGCTTGCAACACAATTAACTATTTTTTACCAGGCATTCATTGTGGAACAAAGGTGATTTTCTCGGCGAGTTAAGCATTTTGAGTAATTTGCCGATTGCTTTCAGAACGGCTTGCATTGAAATTTTCTATTTTTTGCCAGGCATTCATTGTGGGAAAAAAGTAATTTTCTCGGCCAGTTCAGCATTTTGAGTAATTTGCCGATTGGTTTCAGAACGGATTGCATTAAAATTTACTATTTTTTGCCAGACATTCATTGTGGAACTAAAGTGATTTTCTCGGTGAGTTAAGCATTTTGAGTAATTTGCTGATTGGTTTCAGAACGGCTTGCATCACAATTAACTATTTTTTGCCAGGCATTCATTGTGGAACACAAGTGATTTTCTCGGCGCGTTAAGCATTTTGAGTAATTTGCGGATTGGTTTCAGACCGGCTTGCATCACAATTAACTATTTTTTGCCAGGCATTCATTGTGGAACAAAAGTGATTTTCACGGCGAGTTAAGCATTTTGAGTAATTTGCCGATTGGTTTCAGAACGACCTGCATCACAATTAACTATTTTTTTGCCAGGCGTTCATTGTGGAACACAAGTGATTTTCTCGGTGGGTTAAGCATTTTGAGTAATTTGCGGATTGGCTTCAGAACGGCTTGCATCAAAATTTACTATTTTTTGCCAGACATTCATTGTGGGAAAAAAGTAATTTTCTCGGCGCGTTAAGCATTTTGAGTAATTTGCGGATTGGTTTCAGACCGGCTTGCATCACAATTAACTATTTTTTGCCAGGCATTCATTGTGGAACAAAAGTGATTTTCACGGCGAGTTAAGCATTTTGAGTAATTCGCCGATTGGTTTCAGAACGGCTTGCAACACAATTAACTATTTTTTGCCAGGCATTCATTGTGGAACAAAAGTGATTTTCTCGGCGAGTTAAGCATTTTGAGTAATTTGCCGATTGCTTTCAGAACGGCTTGCATTGAAATTTTCTATTTTTTGCCAGACATTCATTGTGGGAAAAAAGTAATTTTCTCGGCGAGTTCAGCATTTTGAGTAATTTGCGGATTGGTTTCAGAACGGCTTGCATCACAATTAACTATTTTTTGCCAGGCATTCATTGTGGAACAAAAGTGATTTTCACGGCGAGTTAAGCATTTTGAGTAATTTGCCGATTGGTTTCAGAACGACCTGCATCACAATTAACTATTTTTTTGCCAGGCGTTCATTGTGGAACACAAGTGATTTTCTCGGTGGGTTAAGCATTTTGAGTAATTTGCGGATTGGTTTCAGAACGGCTGGAATTAAAATTTACTATTTTTTGCCAAACATTCATTGTGGCACAAAAGTGATTTTCTCGGCGAGTTAAGCATTTTGAGTAATTTGCCGATTGGTTTCAGAACGGCTTGCAACACAATTAACTATTTTTTACCAGGCATTCATTGTGGAACAAAGGTGATTTTCTCGGCGAGTTAAGCATTTTGAGTAATTTGCCGATTGCTTTCAGAACGGCTTGCATTGAAATTTTCTATTTTTTGCCAGGCATTCATTGTGGGAAAAAAGTAATTTTCTCGGCCAGTTCAGCATTTTGAGTAATTTGCCGATTGGTTTCAGAACGGATTGCATTAAAATTTACTATTTTTTGCCAGACATTCATTGTGGAACTAAAGTGATTTTCTCGGTGAGTTAAGCATTTTGAGTAATTTGCTGATTGGTTTCAGAACGGCTTGCATCACAATTAACTATTTTTTGCCAGGCATTCATTGTGGAACACAAGTGATTTTCTCGGCGCGTTAAGCATTTTGAGTAATTTGCGGATTGGTTTCAGACCGGCTTGCATCACAATTAACTATTTTTTGCCAGGCATTCATTGTGGAACAAAAGTGATTTTCACGGCGAGTTAAGCATTTTGAGTAATTTGCCGATTGGTTTCAGAACGACCTGCATCACAATTAACTATTTTTTTGCCAGGCGTTCATTGTGGAACACAAGTGATTTTCTCGGTGGGTTAAGCATTTTGAGTAATTTGCGGATTGGCTTCAGAACGGCTTGCATCAAAATTTACTATTTTTTGCCAGACATTCATTGTGGGAAAAAAGTAATTTTCTCGGCGCGTTAAGCATTTTGAGTAATTTGCGGATTGGTTTCAGACCGGCTTGCATCACAATTAACTATTTTTTGCCAGGCATTCATTGTGGAACAAAAGTGATTTTCACGGCGAGTTAAGCATTTTGAGTAATTCGCCGATTGGTTTCAGAACGGCTTGCAACACAATTAACTATTTTTTGCCAGGCATTCATTGTGGAACAAAAGTGATTTTCTCGGCGAGTTAAGCATTTTGAGTAATTTGCCGATTGCTTTCAGAACGGCTTGCATTGAAATTTTCTATTTTTTGCCAGACATTCATTGTGGGAAAAAAGTAATTTTCTCGGCGAGTTCAGCATTTTGAGTAATTTGCGGATTGGTTTCAGAACGGCTTGCATCACAATTAACTATTTTTTGCCAGGCATTCATTGTGGAACAAAAGTGATTTTCACGGCGAGTTAAGCATTTTGAGTAATTTGCCGATTGGTTTCAGAACGACCTGCATCACAATTAACTATTTTTTTGCCAGGCGTTCATTGTGGAACACAAGTGATTTTCTCGGTGGGTTAAGCATTTTGAGTAATTTGCGGATTGGTTTCAGAACGGCTGGAATTAAAATTTACTATTTTTTGCCAAACATTCATTGTGGCACAAAAGTGATTTTCTCGGCGAGTTAAGCATTTTGAGTAATTTGCCGATTGGTTTCAGAACGGCTGGAATTAAAATTTACTATTTTTTGCCAGACATTCATTGTGGGAAAAAAGTAATTTTCTCGGCGAGTTAAGCATTTTGAGTAATTTGCTGATTGGTTTCAGAACGGCTTGCAACACAATTAACTATTTTTTGCCAGGCATTCACTGTGGAACAAAAGTGATTTTCTCGGCGAGTTAAGCATTTTGAGTAATTTGCCGATTGGTTTCAGAACGGCTTGCATTAAAATTTACTATTTTTTGCAAGACATTCATTGAGGGAAAAAGGTGATTTTCTCGGCGTGTTAAGCGTTTTCAGTAATTTGCCGATTGATTTCAGAACGGCTTGCATTGTAATTTACAATTTTTTGCCAGACATTCATTATGGAACAAAAGTGATTTTCTCTGCGAGTTAAGCATTTTGAGCAATTTGCCGATTGGTTTCAGAATGGCTTGCATTAAAATTTACTATTTTTTGCAAGACATTCATTGAGGGAAAAAGGTGATTTTCTCGGCGTGTTAAGCGTTTTCAGTAATTTGCCGATTGATTTCAGAACGGCTTGCATCACAATTAACTATTTGTTGCCAGACATTCATTGTGGGGAAAAAGTGATTTTCTCGGCGAGTTAAGCATTTTGAGTAATTTACCGATTGGTTTCAGAACGGCTTGCATTGAAATTTACTATTTTTTGCCAGACATTCATTGTGGGAAAAAGGTGATTTTCTCGGCGGGTTAAGCATTTTGAGTAATTTGCCGATTGATTTCAGAACGGCTTGCATCACAATTAACTATTTTTTGCCAGGCATTCATTGTGGAACAAAAGTGATTTTCTCGGCGACTGAAGCATTTTGAGTAATTTGCCGATTGGTTTCAGAACGTCTTGCATCAAAATTAACTAATTTTTGCCAGACATTCATTGTGGGAAATAAGTGATTTGATCGGCGAGTTAAGCATTTTGAGTAATTTACCGATTGGTTTCAGAATAGCTTGCATTAAAATTTACTATTTTTTGCCAGACATTCATTGTGGAACAAAAGTGATTTTCTCGGCGAGTTAAGCATTTTGAGTAATTTGCCGATTGCTTTCAGAACGGCTTGCATTGTAATTTACTATTTTTTGCCAGACATTCATTGTGGGAAAAAAGTAATTTTCTCGGCGAGTTAAGCATTTTGAGTAATTTGCCGATTGGTTTCAGAACGGCTGGAATTAAAATTTACTATTTTTTGCCAAACATTCATTGTGGCACAAAAGTGATTTTCTCGGCGAGTTAAGCATTTTGAGCAATTTGCCGATTGGTTTCTGAACGGCTTGCATTAAAATTTACTATTTTCTGCCAAACATTCATTGTGGGAAAAAAGTAATTTTCTCGGCGAGTTCCACAATGCTTAACTCGCCAAGAAAATGCTTTTTGAGTAATTTGCCGATTGGTTTCAGAACGGCTTGCATCACAATTAACTATTTTTTGCCTGGCATTCATTGTGCACAAAAGTGATTTTCACGGCGAGTTAAGCATTTTGAGCAATGTGCCGATTGGTTTCTGAACGGCTTGCATTGAAATTTACTATTTTTTGCCAGACATTCATTGTGGAAGAAAAGTGATTTTCTCGGCGAGTTAAGCATTTTGAGTAATTTGCCGATTGGTTTCAGAACGGCATGGATTGAAATTTACTATTTCTTGACTGGCATTCATTGTGGGAAAAAGTTGATTTTCTCGGCGAGTTAAGGATTTTGAGTAATTTGCTGATTGGTTTCAGAACGGCTTGCAACACAATTAACTATTTTTTGCCAGGCATTCACTGTGGAACAAAAGTGATTTTCTCGGCGAGTTAAGCATTTTGAGTAATTTGCCGATTGGTTTCAGAACGGCTTGCATTAAAATTTACTATTTTTTGCAAGACATTCATTGAGGGAAAAAGGTGATTTTCTCGGCGTGTTAAGCGTTTTCAGTAATTTGCCGATTGATTTCAGAACTGCTTGCATTGTAATTTACAATTTTTTGCCAGACATTCATTATGGAACAAAAGTGATTTTCTCTGCGAGTTAAGCATTTTGAGCAATTTGCCGATTGGTTTCAGAATGGCTTGCATTAAAATTTACTATTTTTTGCAAGACATTCATTGAGGGAAAAAGGTGATTTTCTCGGCGTGTTAAGCGTTTTCAGTAATTTGCCGATTGATTTCAGAACGGCTTGCATCACAATTAACTATTTGTTGCCAGACATTCATTGTGGGGAAAAAGTAATTTTCTCGGCGAGTTAAGCATTTTGAGTAATTTGCCGATTGGTTTCAGAACGGCTTGCATCACAATTAACTATTTTTTGCCAGGCATTCATTGTGGAACAAAAGTGATTTTCTCGGCGAGTTAAGCATTTTGAGTAATTTGCCGATTGGTTTCAGAACGACCTGCATCACAATTAACTATTTTTTGCCAGGCGTTCATTGTGGAACACAAGTGATTTTCTCGGCGACTTAAGCATTTTGAGTAATTTACCGATTGGTTTCAGAACGGCTTGCATTGAAATTTACTATTTTTTGCCAGACATTCATTGTGGGAAAAAGGTGATTTTCTCGGCGGGTTAAGCATTTTGAGTAATTTGCCGATTGATTTCAGAACGGCTTGCATCACAATTAACTATTTTTTGCCAGGCATTCATTGTGGAACAAAAGTGATTTTCTCGGCGACAGAAGCATTTTGAGTAATTTGCCGATTGGTTTCAGAACGTCTTGCATCAAAATTAACTAATTTTTGACAGACATTCATTGTGGGAAATAAGTGATTTGATCGGCGAGTTAAGCATTTTGAGTAATTTACCGATTGGTTTCAGAATAGCTTGCATTAAAATTTACTATTTTTTGCCAGACATTCATTGTGGAACAAAAGTGATTTTCTCGGCGTGTTAAGCGTTTTCAGTAATTTGCCGATTGATTTCAGAACGGCTTGCATTGTAATTTACAATTTTTTGCCAGACATTCATTATGGAACAAAAGTGATTTTCTCTGCGAGTTAAGCATTTTGAGCAATTTGCCGATTGGTTTCAGAATGGCTTGCATTAAAATTTACTATTTTTTGCAAGACATTCATTGAGGGAAAAAGGTGATTTTCTCGGCGTGTTAAGCGTTTTCAGTAATTTGCCGATTGATTTCAGAACGGCTTGCATCACAATTAACTATTTGTTGCCAGACATTCATTGTGGGGAAAAAGTGATTTTCTCGGCGACTTAAGCATTTTGAGTAATTTACCGATTGGTTTCAGAACGGCTTGCATTGAAATTTACTATTTTTTGCCAGACATTCATTGTGGGAAAAAGGTGTTTTTCTCGGCGGGTTAAGCATTTTGAGTAATTTGCCGATTGATTTCAGAACGGCTTGCATCACAATTAACTATTTTTTGCCAGGCATTCATTGTGGAACAAAAGTGATTTTCTCGGCGACAGAAGCATTTTGAGTAATTTGCCGATTGGTTTCAGAACGTCTTGCATCAAAATTAACTAATTTTTGCCAGACATTCATTGTGGGAAATAAGTGATTTGATCGGCGAGTTAAGCATTTTGAGTAATTTACCGATTGGTTTCAGAATAGCTTGCATTAAAATTTACTATTTTTTGCCAGACATTCATTGTGGAACAAAAGTGATTTTCTCGGCGAGTTAAGCATTTTGAGTAATTTGCCGATTGCTTTCAGAACGGCTTGCATTGTAATTTACTATTTTTTGCCAGACATTCATTGTGGGAAAAAAGTAATTTTCGCGGCGAGTTAAGCATTTTGAGTAATTTGCCGATTGGTTTCAGAACGGCTGGAATTAAAATTTACTATTTTTTGCCAAACATTCATTGTGGCACAAAAGTGATTTTCTCCGCGAGTTAAGCATTTTGAGCAATTTGTCGATTGGTTTCTGAACGGCTTGCATTAAAATTTACTATTTTTTGCCAAACATTCATTGTGGAAGAAAAGTGATTTTCTCGGCCAGTTAAGCATTTTGAGCAATTTGCCGATTGGTTTCAGAACGGCTTGCATTGTAATTTACTATTTTTTGCCAGACATTCATTATGGAACAAAAGTGATTTTCTCTGCGAGTTCAGCATTTTGAGCAATTTGCCGATTGGTTTCAGAATGGCTTGCATTAAAATTTACTATTTTTTGCAAGACATTCATTGAGGGAAAAAGGTGATTTTCTCGGCGTGTTAAGCGTTTTCAGTAATTTGCCGATTGATTTCAGAACGGCTTGCATCACAATTAACTATTTGTTGCCAGACATTCATTGTGGGGAAAAAGTGATTTTCTCGGCGAGTTAAGCATTTTGAGTAATTTACCGATTGGTTTCAGAACGGCTTGCATTGAAATTTACTATTTTTTGCCAGACATTCATTGTGGGAAATAGGTGATTTTCTCGGCGGGTTAAGCATTTTGAGTAATTTGCCGATTGATTTCAGAACGGCTTGCATCACAATTAACTATTTTTTGCCAGGCATTCATTGTGGAACAAAAGTGATTTTCTCGGCGACTGAAGCATTTTGAGTTATTTGCCGATTGGTTTCAGAACGTCTTGCATCAAAATTAACTAATTTTTGCCAGACATTCATTGTGGGAAATAAGTGATTTGATCGGCGAGTTAAGCATTTGGAGTAATTTACCGATTGGTTTCAGAATAGCTTGCATTAAAATTTACTATTTTTTGCCAGACATTCATTGTGGCACAAAAGTGATTTTCTCGGCGAGTTTAGCATTTTGAGCAATTTGCCGATTGGTTTCTGAACGGCTTGCATTAAAATTTACTATTTTTTGCCAAGCATTCATTGTGGAAGAAAAGTGATTTTCTCGGCGAGTTAAGCATTTTAAGCAATTTGCCGATTGGTTTCAGAACGGCTTGCATTAAAATTTACTATTTTTTGCAAGACATTCATTGAGGGAAAAAGGTGATTTTCTCGGCGTGTTAAGCATTTTCAGTAATTTGCCGATTGACTTCAGAACGTCTTGCATCACAATTAACTATTTTTTGCCAGGCATTCATTGTGGAACAAAAGTGATTTTCTCGGCCAGTTAAGCATTTTGAGTAATTTGCCGATTGGTTTCAGAACGGATTGCATTAAAATTAACTATTTTTTGCCAGACATTCATTGTGGAACTAAAGTGATTTTCTCGGCGAGTTGAGCATTTTGAGTAATTTGCCGATTGGTTTCAGAACGGCTTGCATCACAATTAACTATTTTTTGCCAGGCATTCATTGTGGAACAAAAGTGATTTTCTCGGCGAGTTAAGCATTTTGAGTAATTTGCCGATTGGTTTCTGAACGACCTGCATCACAATTAACTATTTTTTGCCAGGCGTTCATTGTGGAACACAAGTGATTTTCTCGGCGAGTTAAGCATTTTGAGTAATTTTCCGATTGGTTTCAGAACGGCTTGCAACACAATTAACTATTTTTTGCCAGGCATTCATTGTGGAACAAAAGTGATTTTCTCGGCGAGTTAAGCATTTTGAGTACCTTGCCGATTGCTTTCAGAACGGCTTGCATTGAAATTTTCTATTTTATGCCAGACATTCATTGTGGGAAAAAAGTAATTTTCTCGGCGAGTTAAGCATTTTGAGTAATTTGCCGATTGGTTTCAGAACGGCTTGCATTGTAATTTACTATTTTTTGCCAGACATTCATTATGGAACAAAAGTGATTTTCTCGGCGACTGAAGCATTTTGAGTTATTTGCCGATTGGTTTCAGAACGTCTTGCATCAAAATTAACTAATTTTTGCCAGACATTCATTGTGGGAAATAAGTGATTTGATCGGCGAGTTAAGCATTTTGAGTAATTTACCGATTGGTTTCAGAATAGCTTGCATTAAAATTTACTATTTTTTGCCAGACATTCATTGTGGCACAAAAGTGATTTTCTCGGCGAGTTTAGCATTTTGAGCAATTTGCCGATTGGTTTCTGAACGGCTTGCATTAAAATTTACTATTTTTTGCCAAGCATTCATTGTGGAAGAAAAGTGATTTTCTCGGCGAGTTAAGCATTTTGAGCAATTTGCCGATTGGTTTCAGAACGGCTTGCATTAAAATTTACTATTTTTTGCAAGACATTCATTGAGGGAAAAAGGTGATTTTCTCGGCGTGTTAAGCATTTTCAGTAATTTGCCGATTGACTTCAGAACGTCTTGCATCACAATTAACTATTTTTTGCCAGGCATTCATTGTGGAACAAAAGTGATTTTCTCGGCCAGTTAAGCATTTTGAGTAATTTGCCGATTGGTTTCAGAACGGATTGCATTAAAATTAACTATTTTTTGCCAGACATTCATTGTGGAACTAAAGTGATTTTCTCGGCGAGTTGAGCATTTTGAGTAATTTGCCGATTGGTTTCAGAACGGCTTGCATCACAATTAACTATTTTTTGCCAGGCATTCATTGTGGAACAAAAGTGATTTTCTCGGCGAGTTAAGCATTTTGAGTAATTTGCCGATTGGTTTCTGAACGACCTGCATCACAATTAACTATTTTTTGCCAGGCGTTCATTGTGGAACACAAGTGATTTTCTCGGCGAGTTAAGCATTTTGAGTAATTTGCCGATTGGTTTCAGAACGGCTTGCAACACAATTAACTATTTTTTGCCAGGCATTCATTGTGGAACAAAAGTGATTTTCTCGGCGAGTTAAGCATTTTGAGTACCTTGCCGATTGCTTTCAGAACGGCTTGCATTGAAATTTTCTATTTTATGCCAGACATTCATTGTGGGAAAAAAGTAATTTTCTCGGCGAGTTAAGCATTTTGAGTAATTTGCCGATTGGTTTCAGAACGGCTTGCATCACAATTAACTATTTTTTGCCAGGCATTCATTGTGGAACAAAGGTGATTTTCCCGGCGAGTTAAGCATTTTGAGTAATTTGCCGATTGCTTTCAGAACGGCTTGCATTGTAATTTACTATTTTTTGCCAGACATTCATTGTGGGAAAAAAAATAATTTTCTCGGCGAGTTAAGCATTTTGAGTAATTTGCCGATTGGTTTCAGAACGGCTTGAATTAAAATTTACTATTTTTTGCCAGACATTCATTGTGGCACAAAAGTGATTTTCAAGGCGAGTTAAGCATTTTGAGCAATTTGCCGATTGGTTTCAGAACGGCTTGCATTAAAATTTACTATTTTATGCCAGACATTCATTGTGGAACTAAAGTGATTTTCACGGGGAGTTAAGCATTTTGAGTAAATTGCCGATTGGTTTTCGAACGGCTTGCATTGAAATTTACTATTTTTTGCCAGACATTCATTGTGGGAAAAAGGTGATTTTCTCGGCGAGTTCAGCATTTTGAGTAATTTGCCGATTGATTTCAGAACGGCTTGCATCACAATTAACTATTTTTTGCCAGGCATTCATTGTGGAACAAAAGTGATTTTCTCGGCGAGTTAAGCATTTTGAGTAATTTGCCGATTGGTTTCAGAACGGCTTGCATCACAATTAACTATTTTTTGCCAGGCATTCATTGTGGAACAAAAGTGATTTTCTCGGCGAGTTAAGCATTTTGCCGATTGGTTTCAGACGGCTTGCATTAAAATTTACTATTTTTTGCATGACATTCATTGAGGGAAAAAGGTGATTTTCACAGGGAGTTAAGCATTTTGAGTAATTTGCCGATTGGTTTCAGAACGGCTCGCATTGAAATTTACTATTTTTTGCCTGACATTCATTGTGGGAAAAAGGTGATTTTCTCGGCGAGTTAAGCATTTTGAGTAATTTGCCGATTGATTTCAGAACGGCCTGCATCACAATTAACTATTTTTTGCCAGGCGTTCATTGTGGAACACAAGTGATTTTCTCGGCGAGTTAAGCATTTTGAGTAATTTGCCGATTGGTTTCAGAACGGCTTGCATCACAATTAACTATTTTCTGCCAGACATTCATTGTGGGAAAAAAGTCATTTTCTCCGCGAGTTAAGCATTTTTTACTAATTTACCGATTGGTTTCCGATGGGCTTGCATTAAAATTTACTATTTTTTGCCAGACATTCATTGTGGAACAAAAGTGATTTTCTCGGCGAGTTAAGCATATTGAGTAATTTGACGATTGGTTTCAGAACGGCTTGCATCACAATTAACTATTTTTTGCCAGGCATTCATTGTGGCACAAGAGTGATTTTCACGGCGAGTTAAGCATTTTGAGCAATTTGCCGATTGGTTTCTGAACGGCTTGCATTGAAATTTACTATTTTTTGCCAGACATTCATTGTGGAACAAAATTGATTTTCTCGGCGAGTTAAGCATTTTGAGCAATTTGCCGATTGGTTTCAGAACGGCTTGCATTGAAATTTACTATTTTTTGCAAGACATTCATTGAGGGAAAAGGGTGATTTTCTCGGCGTGTTAAGCATTTGAGTAATTCACCGATTGCTTTCAGAACGGCTTGCATTAAAATTTACTATTTTTTCACAGACATTCATTGTGGAACAAAAGTGATTTTCTCGGCGAGTTAAGCATTTTGAGTAATTTGCCGATTGGTTTCAGAATGGCTTGCATCACAATTAACTATTTTTTGCCAGGCATTCATTGTGGAACAAAAGTGATTTTCTCGGCGAGTTAAGCATTTTGAGTAATTTGCCGATTGGTTTCAGAACGGCTTGCAACACAATTAACTATTTTTTGCCAGGCATTCATTGTGGAACAAAAGTGATTTTCTCGGCGAGTTAAGCATTTTGAGTATCTTGCCGATTGCTTTCAGACCGGCTTGCATTGAAATTTTCTATTTTATGCCAGACATGCATTGTGGGAAAAAAGTAATTTTCTCGGCGAGTTAAGCATTTTGAGTAATTTGCCGATTGGTTTCAGAACGGCTTGCATCACAATTAACTATTTTATGCCAGACATTCATTGTGGAACAAAATTGATTTTCTCGGCGAGTTAAGCATTTTGAGCAATTTGCCGATTGGTTTCAGAACGGCTTGAATTAAAATTTACTATTTTTTGCCAGACATTCATTGTGGCACAAAAGTGATTTTCAAGGCGAGTTAAGCATTTTGAGCAATTTGCCGATTGGTTTCAGAACGGCTTGCATTAAAATTTACTATTTTATGCCAGACATTCATTGTGGAACTAAAGTGATTTTCACGGGGAGTTAAGCATTTTGAGTAAATTGCCGATTGGTTTCAGAACGGCTTGCATTGAAATTTACTATTTTTTGCCAGACATTCATTGTGGGAAAAAGGTGATTTTCTCGGCGAGTTCAGCAGTTTGAGTAATTTGCCGATTGATTTCAGAACGGCTTGCATCACAATTAACTATTTTTTGCCAGGCATTCATTGTGGAACAAAAGTGATTTTCTCGGCGAGTTAAGCATTTTGAGCAATTTGCCGATTGGTTTCAGAACGGCTTGCATCACAATTAACTATTTTTTGCCAGGCATTCATTGTGGAACAAAAGTGATTTTCTCGGCGAGTTAAGCATTTTGCCGATTGGTTTCAGAACGGCTTGCATTAAAATTTACTATATTTTGCATGACATTCATTGAGGGAAAAAGGTGATTTTCACAGGGAGTAAAGCATTTTGAGTAATTTGCCGATTGGTTTCAGAACGGCTCGCATTGAAATTTACTATTTTTTGCCTGACATTCATTGTGGGAAAAAGGTGATTTTCTCGGCGAGTTAAGCATTTTGATGTAATTTGCCGATTGATTTCAGAACGGCCTGCATCACAATTAACTATTTTTTGCCAGGCGTTCATTGTGGAACACAAGTGATTTTCTCGGCGAGTTAAGCATTTTGAGTAATTTGCCGATTGGTTTCAGAACGGCTTGCATCAGAATTTACTATTTTTTGCCAGGCATTCATTGTGCAACAAAAGTGATTTTCTCGGCGAGTTAAGCATTTTGAGTAATTTGCCGATTGCTCTCAGAACGGCTTGCATTGAAATTTACTATTTTTTGCCAGACATTCATTGTGGGAAAAAAGTAATTTTCTCGGCGAGTTAAATTTTTTAGTAATTTGCCGATTGGTTTCAGAACGGCTTGCATCACAATTAACTATTTTTTGCCCGGCATTCATTGTGGCACAAAAGTGAGTTTCAAGGCGAGTTAAGCATTTTGAGAAATTTGCCGATTGCTTTCTGAACGGCTTGCATTGAAATTTACTATTTTTTGCCAGACATTCATTGTGGAACAAAAGTGATTTTCTCGGTGAGTTAAGCATTTTGAGTAATTTGCCGATTGGTTTCAGAACGGCTTGCATCACAATTAACTATTTTTTGCCAGGCATTCATTGTGGAACAAAGGTGATTTTCCCGGCGAGTTAAGCATTTTGAGTAATTTGCCGATTGCTTTCAGAACGGCTTGCATTGTAATTTACTATTTTTTGCCAGACATTCATTGTGGGAAAAAAAAAAATTTTCTCGGCGAGTTAAGCATTTTGAGTAATTTGCCGATTGGTTTCAGAACGGCTTGAATTAAAATTTACTATTTTTTGCCAGACATTCATTGTGGCACAAAAGTGATTTTCAAGGCGAGTTAAGCATTTTGAGCAATTTGCCGATTGGTTTCAGAACGGCTTGCATTAAAATTTACTATTTTATGCCAGACATTCATTGTGGAACTAAAGTGATTTTCACGGGGAGTTAAGCATTTTGAGTAAATTGCCGATTGGTTTTCGAACGGCTTGCATTGAAATTTACTATTTTTTGCCAGACATTCATTGTGGGAAAAAGGTGATTTTCTCGGCGAGTTCAGCATTTTGAGTAATTTGCCGATTGATTTCAGAACGGCTTGCATCACAATTAACTATTTTTTGCCAGGCATTCATTGTGGAACAAAAGTGATTTTCTCGGCGAGTTAAGCATTTTGAGTAATTTGCCGATTGGTTTCAGAACGGCTTGCATCACAATTAACTATTTTTTGCCAGGCATTCATTGTGGAACAAAAGTGATTTTCTCGGCGAGTTAAGCATTTTGCCGATTGGTTTCAGAACGGCTTGCATTAAAATTTACTATTTTTTGCATGACATTCATTGAGGGAAAAATGTGATTTTCACAGGGAGTTAAGCATTTTGAGTAATTTGCCGATTGGTTTCAGAACGGCTCGCATTGAAATTTACTATTTTTTGCCTGACATTCATTGTGGGAAAAAGGTGATTTTCTCGGCGAGTTAAGCATTTTGAGTAATTTGCCGATTGATTTCAGAACGGCCTGCATCACAATTAACTATTTTTTGCCAGGCGTTCATTGTGGAACACAAGTGATTTTCTCGGCGAGTTAAGCATTTTGAGTAATTTGCCGATTGGTTTCAGAACGGCTTGCATCACAATTAACTATTTTTTGCCAGGCATTCATTGTGGAACAAAGGTGATTTTCCCGGCGAGTTAAGCATTTTGAGTAATTTGCCGATTGCTTTCAGAACGGCTTGCATTGTAATTTACTATTTTTTGCCAGACATTCATTGTGGGAAAAAAAATAATTTTTTTTCTGCCAGACATTCATTGTGGGAAAAAAGTCATTTTCTCCGCGAGTTAAGCATTTTTTACTAATTTACCGATTGGTTTCCGATGGGCTTGCATTAAAATTTACTATTTTTTGCCAGACATTCATTGTGGAACAAAAGTGATTTTCTCGGCGAGTTAAGCATATTGAGTAATTTGACGATTGGTTTCAGAACGGCTTGCATCACAATTAACTATTTTTTGCCAGGCATTCATTGTGGCACAAGAGTGATTTTCACGGCGAGTTAAGCATTTTGAGCAATTTGCCGATTGGTTTCTGAACGGCTTGCATTGAAATTTACTATTTTTTGCCAGACATTCATTGTGGAACAAAATTGATTTTCTCGGCGAGTTAAGCATTTTGAGCAATTTGCCGATTGGTTTCAGAACGGCTTGCATTGAAATTTACTATTTTTTGCAAGACATTCATTGAGGGAAAAGGGTGATTTTCTCGGCGTGTTAAGCATTTGAGTAATTCACCGATTGCTTTCAGAACGGCTTGCATTAAAATTTACTATTTTTTCCCAGACATTCATTGTGGAACAAAAGTGATTTTCTCGGCGAGTTAAGCATTTTGAGTAATTTGCCGATTGGTTTCAGAATGGCTTGCATCACAATTAACTATTTTTTGCCAGGCATTCATTGTGGAACAAAAGTGATTTTCTCGGCCAGTTAAGCATTTTGAGTAATTTGCCGATTGGTTTCTGAACGACCTGCATCACAATTAACTATTTTTTGCCAGGCGTTCATTGTGGAACACAAGTGATTTTCTCGGCGAGTTAAGCATTTTGAGTAATTTGCCGATTGGTTTCAGAACGGCTTGCAACACAATTAACTATTTTTTGCCAGGCATTCATTGTGGAACAAAAGTGATTTTCTCGGCGAGTTAAGCATTTTGAGTATCTTGCCGATTGCTTTCAGACCGGCTTGCATTGAAATTTTCTATTTTATGCCAGACATGCATTGTGGGAAAAAAGTAATTTTCTCGGCGAGTTAAGCATTTTGAGTAATTTGCCGATTGGTTTCAGAACGGCTTGCATCACAATTAACTATTTTATGCCAGACATTCATTGTGGAACAAAATTGATTTTCTCGGCGAGTTAAGCATTTTGAGCAATTTGCCGATTGGTTTCAGAACGGCTTGCATTAAAATTTACTATTTTATGCCAGACATTCATTGTGGAACTAAAGTGATTTTCACGGGGAGTTAAGCATTTTGAGTAAATTGCCGATTGGTTTTCGAACGGCTTGCATTGAAATTTACTATTTTTTGCCAGACATTCATTGTGGGAAAAAGGTGATTTTCTCGGCGAGTTCAGCATTTTGAGTAATTTGCCGATTGATTTCAGAACGGCTTGCATCACAATTAACTATTTTTTGCCAGGCATTCATTGTGGAACAAAAGTGATTTTCTCGGCGAGTTAAGCATTTTGAGTAATTTGCCGATTGGTTTCAGAACGGCTTGCATCACAATTAACTATTTTTTGCCAGGCATTCATTGTGGAACAAAAGTGATTTTCTCGGCGAGTTAAGCATTTTGCCGATTGGTTTCAGAACGGCTTGCATTAAAATTTACTATTTTTTGCATGACATTCATTGAGGGAAAAAGGTGATTTTCACAGGGAGTTAAGCATTTTGAGTAATTTGCCGATTGGTTTCAGAACGGCTCGCATTGAAATTTACTATTTTTTGCCTGACATTCATTGTGGGAAAAAGGTGATTTTCTCGGCGAGTTAAGCATTTTGAGTAATTTGCCGATTGATTTCAGAACGGCCTGCATCACAATTAACTATTTTTTGCCAGGCGTTCATTGTGGAACACAAGTGATTTTCTCGGCGAGTTAAGCATTTTGAGTAATTTGCCGATTGGTTTCAGAACGGCTTGCATCACAACTAACTATTTTCTGCCAGACATTCATTGTGGGAAAAAAGTCATTTTCTCCGCGAGTTAAGCATTTTTTACTAATTTACCGATTGGTTTCCGATGGGCTTGCATTAAAATTTACTATTTTTTGCCAGACATTCATTGTGGAACAAAAGTGATTTTCTCGGCGAGTTAAGCATATTGAGTAATTTGACGATTGGTTTCAGAACGGCTTGCATCACAATTAACTATTTTTTGCCAGGCATTCATTGTGGCACAAGAGTGATTTTCACGGCGAGTTAAGCATTTTGAGCAATTTGCCGATTGGTTTCTGAACGGCTTGCATTGAAATTTACTATTTTTTGCCAGACATTCATTGTGGAACAAAATTGATTTTCTCGGCGAGTTAAGCATTTTGAGCAATTTGCCGATTGGTTTCAGAACGGCTTGCATTGAAATTTACTATTTTTTGCAAGACATTCATTGAGGGAAAAGGGTGATTTTCTCGGCGTGTTAAGCATTTGAGTAATTCACCGATTGCTTTCAGAACGGCTTGCATTAAAATTTACTATTTTTTCCCAGACATTCATTGTGGAACAAAAGTGATTTTCTCGGCGAGTTAAGCATTTTGAGTAATTTGCCGATTGGTTTCAGAATGGCTTGCATCACAATTAACTATTTTTTGCCAGGCATTCATTGTGGAACAAAAGTGATTTTCTCGGCCAGTTAAGCATTTTGAGTAATTTGCCGATTGGTTTCTGAACGACCTGCATCACAATTAACTATTTTTTGCCAGGCGTTCATTGTGGAACACAAGTGATTTTCTCGGCGAGTTAAGCATTTTGAGTAATTTGCCGATTGGTTTCAGAACGGCTTGCAACACAATTAACTATTTTTTGCCAGGCATTCATTGTGGAACAAAAGTGATTTTCTCGGCGAGTTAAGCATTTTGAGTATCTTGCCGATTGCTTTCAGACCGGCTTGCATTGAAATTTTCTATTTTATGCCAGACATGCATTGTGGGAAAAAAGTAATTTTCTCGGCGAGTTAAGCATTTTGAGTAATTTGCCGATTGGTTTCAGAACGGCTTGCATCACAATTAACTATTTTATGCCAGACATTCATTGTGGAACAAAATTGATTTTCTCGGCGAGTTAAGCATTTTGAGCAATTTGCCGATTGGTTTCAGAACGGCTTGCATTGAAATTTACTATTTTTTGCAAGACATTCATTGAGGGAAAAGGGTGATTTTCTCGGCGAGGTAAGCATTTTGAGTAATTTGCCGATTGGTTTCAGAACGGCTTGAATTAAAATTTGCTATTTTTTGCCAGACATTCATTGTGGCACAAAAGTGATTTTCAAGGCGAGTTAAGCATTTTGAGCAATTTGCCGATTGGTTTCAGAACGGCTTGCATTAAAATTTACTATTTTATGCCAGACATTCATTGTGGAACTAAAGTGATTTTCACGGGGAGTTAAGCATTTTGAGTAAATTGCCGATTGGTTTCAGAACGGCTTGCATTGAAATTTACTATTTTTTGCCAGACATTCATTGTGGGAAAAAGGTGATTTTCTCGGCGAGTTCAGCATTTTGAGTAATTTGCCGATTGATTTCAGAACGGCTTGCATCACAATTAACTATTTTTTGCCAGGCATTCATTGTGGAACAAAAGTGATTTTCTCGGCGAGTTAAGCATTTTGAGTAATTTGCCGATTGGTTTCAGAACGGCTTGCATCACAATTAACTATTTTTTGCCAGGCATTCATTGTGGAACAAAAGTGATTTTCTCGGCGAGTTAAGCATTTTGCCGATTGGTTTCAGAACGGCTTGCATTAAAATTTACTATATTTTGCATGACATTCATTGAGGGAAAAAGGTGATTTTCACAGGGAGTAAAGCATTTTGAGTAATTTGCCGATTGGTTTCAGAACGGCTCGCATTGAAATTTACTATTTTTTGCCTGACATTCATTGTGGGAAAAAGGTGATTTTCTCGGCGAGTTAAGCATTTTGATGTAATTTGCCGATTGATTTCAGAACGGCCTGCATCACAATTAACTATTTTTTGCCAGGCGTTCATTGTGGAACACAAGTGATTTTCTCGGCGAGTTAAGCATTTTGAGTAATTTGCCGATTGGTTTCAGAACGGCTTGCATCAGAATTTACTATTTTTTGCCAGGCATTCATTGTGCAACAAAAGTGATTTTCTCGGCGAGTTAAGCATTTTGAGTAATTTGCCGATTGCTCTCAGAACGGCTTGCATTGAAATTTACTATTTTTTGCCAGACATTCATTGTGGGAAAAAAGTAATTTTCTCGGCGAGTTAAATTTTTTAGTAATTTGCCGATTGGTTTCAGAACGGCTTGCATCACAATTAACTATTTTTTGCCCGGCATTCATTGTGGCACAAAAGTGAGTTTCAAGGCGAGTTAAGCATTTTGAGAAATTTGCCGATTGCTTTCTGAACGGCTTGCATTGAAATTTACTATTTTTTGCCAGACATTCATTGTGGAACAAAAGTGATTTTCTCGGCGAGTTAAGCATTTTGAGCAATTTGCCGATTGGTTTCAGAACGGCTTGCATTGAAATTTACTATTTTTTGCAAGACATTCATTGAGGGAAAAGGGTGATTTCCTCGGCGTGTTAAGCATTTGAGTAATTTACCAATTGGTTTCAGAACGGCTTGCATTAAACTTTACTATTTTTTGCCAGGCATTCATTGTGGAACAAAAGTGATTTTCTCGGCCAGTTAAGCATTTTGAGTAATTTGCCGATTGGTTTCAGAACGGATTGCATTAAAATTTACTATTTTTTGCCAGACATTCATTGTGGAACTAAAGTGATTTTCTCGGCGAGTTGAGCATTTTGAGTAATTTGCCGATTGGTTTCAGAACGGCTTGCATCACAATTAACTATTTTTTGCCAGGCATTCATTGTGGAACAAAAGTGATTTTCTCGGCGAGTTAAGCATTTTGAGTAATTTGCCGATTGCTTTCAGAACGGCTTGCAACACAATTAACTATTTTTTGCCAGGCATTCATTGTGGAACAAAAGTGATTTTCTCGGCGAGTTAAGCATTTTGAGTAATTTGCCGATTGCTTTCAGAACGGCTTGCATTGAAATTTTCTATTTTTTGCCAGACATTCATTGTGGGGAAAAAAGTAATTTTCTCGGCGCGTTAAGCATTTTGAGTAATTCGCCGATTGGTTTCAGAACAGCTTGCAACACAATTAACTATTTTTTGCCAGGCATTCATTGCGGAACACAAGTGATTTTCTCGGCGCGTTAAGCATTTTGAGTAATTCGCCGATTGGTTTCAGAACGAACTGCATCACAATTAACTATTTTTTTGCCAGGCGTTCATTGTGGAACACAAGTGATTTTCTCGGTGGGTTAAGCATTTTGAGTAATTTGCGGATTGGTTTCAGAACGGCTTGCAACACAATTAACTATTTTTTGCCAGGCATTCATTGTGGAACAAAAGTGATTTTCTCGGTGAGTTAAGCATTTTGAGTAATTTGCCGATTGGTTTCAGAACGGCTTGCATCACAATTAACTATTTTTTGCCAGGCATTCATTGTGGAACACAAGTGATTTTCTCGGCGCGTTAAGCATTTTGAGTAATTCGCCGATTGGTTTCAGAACGGCTTGCAACACAATTAACTATTTTTTGCCAGGCATTCATTGTGGAACACAAGTGATTTTCTCGGCGAGTTTAGCATTTTGAGTAATTTGCCGATTGCTTTCAGAACGGCTTGCATTGAAATTTTCTATTTTTTGCCAGGCATTCATTGTGGGAAAAAAGTAATTTTCTCGGCCAGTTCAGCATTTTGAGTAATTTGCCGATTGGTTTCAGAACGGATTGCATTAAAATTTACTATTTTTTGCCAGACATTCATTGTGGAACTAAAGTGATTTTCTCGGTGAGTTAAGCATTTTGAGTAATTTGCCGATTGGTTTCAGAACGGCTTGCATCACAATTAACTATTTTTTGCCAGGCATTCATTGTGGAACACAAGTGATTTTCTCGGCGCGTTAAGCATTTTGAGTAATTCGCCGATTGGTTTCAGAACGGCTTGCAACACAATTAACTATTTTTTGCCAGGCATTCATTGTGGAACAAAAGTGATTTTCTCGGCGAGTTAAGCATTTTGAGTAATTTGCCGATTGCTTTCAGAACGGCTTGCATTGAAATTTTCTATTTTTTGCCAGACATTCATTGTGGGATAAAAGTAATTTTCTCGGCGAGTTCAGCATTTTGAGTAATTTGCGGATTGGTTTCAGAACGGCTTGCATCACAATTAACTATTTTTTTGCCAGGCGTTCATTGTGGAACACAAGTGATTTTCTCGGTGGGTTAAGCATTTTGAGTAATTTGCAGATTGGTTTCAGAACGGCTTGCATCAAAATTTACTATGTTTTGCCAGACATTCATTGTGGGAAAAAAGTAATTTTCTCGGCGAGGTAAGCATTTTGAGTAATTTACCGATTGGTTTCAGAACGACCTGCATCACAATAAACTATTTTTTTGCCAGGCGTTCATTGTGGAACACAAGTGATTTTCTCGGTGGGTTAAGCATTTTGAGTAATTTGCCGATTGGTTTCAGAACGACCTGCATCACAATTAACTATTTTTTTGCCAGGCGTTCATTGTGGAACACAAGTGATTTTCTCGGTGGGTTAAGCATTTTGAGTAATTTGCGGATTGGTTTCAGAACGGCTTGCATCACAATTAACTATTTTTTGCCAGGCATTCATTGTGGAACAAAAGTGATTTTCACGGCGAGTTAAGCATTTTGAGTAATTTGCCGATTGGTTTCAGAACGACCTGCATCACAATTAACTATTTTTTTGCCAGGCGTTCATTGTGGAACACAAGTGATTTTGTCGGTGGGTTAAGCATTTTGAGTAATTTGCGGATTGGTTTCAGAACGGCTTGCATCAAAATTTACTATTTTTTGCCAGACATTCATTGTGGGAAAAAAGTAATTTTCTCGGCGAGTTAAGCATTTTGAGTAATTTGCCGATTGGTTTCAGAACAGCTTGCATCAAAATTTACTATTTTTTGCCAAACATTCATTGTGGCACAAAAGTGATTTTCTCGGCGAGTTAAGCATTTTGAGCAATTTGCCGATTGGTTTCTGAATGGCTTGCATTGAAATTTACTATTTTATGCCAGACATTCATTGTGGGAAAAAGGTGATTTTCTCGGCGAGTTAAGCATTTTGAGTAATTTGCCGATTGATTTCAGAACGGCCTGCATCACAATTAACTATTTTTTGCCAGGCGTTCATTGTGGAACACAAGTGATTTTCTCGGCGAGTTAAGCATTTTGAGTAATTTGCCGATTGCGTTCAGAACGGCTTGCATTGTAATTAACTATTTTTTGCCAGACACTCATTGTGGGAAAAAAGTGATTTTCTCGGCGAGGTAAGCATTTTGAGTAATTTACCGATTGGCTTCAGAACGGCTTGCATTAAAATTTACTATTTTTTGCCAGACATTCATTGTGGAACAAAAGTGATTTTCTCGGCGAGTTAAGCATTTTGAGTAATTTGCCGATTGGTTTCAGAACGACCTGCATCACAATTAACTATTTTTTTGCCAGGCGTTCATTGTGGAACACAAGTGATTTTCTCGGTGGGTTAAGCATTTTGAGTAATTTGCGGATTGGTTTCAGAACGGCTTGCAACACAATTAACTATTTTTTGCCAGACATTCATTGTGGGAAAAGAGTGATTTGCTCGGCGAGTTAAGCATTTTGAGTAATTTACCGATTAGTTTCAGAACAGCTTGCATTAAAATTTACTATTTTTTGCCAGACATTCATTGTGGAACAAAAGTGATTTTCTCGGCGAGTTAAGCATTTTGAGTAATTTGCCGATTGCTTTCAGAACGGCTTGCATTGTAATTTACTATTATTTGCCAGTCATTCATTGTGGAACAAAAGTGATTTTCTCGGCGAGTTAAGCATTTTGAGTAATTTGCCGATTGGTTTCAGAACGGCTTGCATTGAAATTTACTATTTTTTGCCTGACATTCATTGTGGGAAAAAGGTGATTTTCTCGGCGAGTTAAGCATTTTGAGTAATTTGCCGATTGATTTCAGAACGGCCTGCATCACAATTAACTATTTTTTGCCAGGCGTTCATTGTGGAACACAAGTGATTTTCTCGGCGAGTTAAGCATTTTGAGTAATTTGCCGATTGGTTTCAGAACGGCTTGCATCACAATTAACTATTTTTTGCCAGACATTCATTGTGGGAAAAAAGTCATTTTCTCGGCGAGTTAAGCATTTTTAGTAATTTACCGATTGGTTTCAGAACGGCTTGCATTAAAATTTACTATTTTTTGCCAGACATTCATTGTGGAACAAAAGTGATTTTCTCGGCGAGTTAAGCATTTTGAGTAATTTGCCGATTGGTTTCAGAACGGCTTGCATCAGAATTTACTATTTTTTGCCAGGCATTCATTGTGCAACAAAAGTGATTTTCTCGGCGAGTTAAGCATTTTGAGTAATTTGCCGATTGCTCTCAGAACGGCTTGCATTGAAATTTACTATTTTTTGCCAGACATTCATTGTGGGAAAAAAGTAATTTTCTCGGCGAGTTAAATTTTTTAGTAATTTGCCGATTGGTTTCAGAACGGCTTGCATCACAATTAACTATTTTTTGCCCGGCATTCATTGTGGCACAAAAGTGAGTTTCAAGGCGAGTTAAGCATTTTGAGAAATTTGCCGATTGCTTTCTGAACGGCTTGCATTGAAATTTACTATTTTTTGCCAGACATTCATTGTGGAACAAAAGTGATTTTCTCGGCGAGTTAAGCATTTTGAGCAATTTGCCGATTGGTTTCAGAACGGCTTGCATTGAAATTTACTATTTTTTGCAAGACATTCATTGAGGGAAAAGGGTGATTTCCTCGGCGTGTTAAGCATTTGAGTAATTTGCCAATTGGTTTCAGAACGGCTTGCATTAAAATTTACTATTTTTTGCCAGACATTCATTGTGGAACAAAAGTGATTTTCTCGGCGAGTTAAGCATTTTGAGTAATTTGCCGATTGGTTTCAGAACGACCTGCATCACAATTAACTATTTTTTTGCCAGGCGTTCATTGTGGAACACAAGTGATTTTCTCGGTGGGTTAAGCATTTTGAGTAATTTGCGGATTGGTTTCAGAACGGCTTGCAACACAATTAACTATTTTTTGCCAGACATTCATTGTGGGAAAAGAGTGATTTGCTCGGCGAGTTAAGCATTTTGAGTAATTTACCGATTAGTTTCAGAACAGCTTGCATTAAAATTTACTATTTTTTGCCAGACATTCATTGTGGAACAAAAGTGATTTTCTCGGCGAGTTAAGCATTTTGAGTAATTTGCCGATTGCTTTCAGAACGGCTTGCATTGTAATTTACTATTATTTGCCAGTCATTCATTGTGGAACAAAAGTGATTTTCTCGGCGAGTTAAGCATTTTGAGTAATTTGCCGATTGGTTTCAGAACGGCTTGCATTGAAATTTACTATTTTTTGCCTGACATTCATTGTGGGAAAAAGGTGATTTTCTCGGCGAGTTAAGCATTTTGAGTAATTTGCCGATTGATTTCAGAACGGCCTGCATCACAATTAACTATTTTTTGCCAGGCGTTCATTGTGGAACACAAGTGATTTTCTCGGCGAGTTAAGCATTTTGAGTAATTTGCCGATTGGTTTCAGAACGGCTTGCATCACAATTAACTATTTTTTGCCAGACATTCATTGTGGGAAAAAAGTCATTTTCTCGGCGAGTTAAGCATTTTTAGTAATTTACCGATTGGTTTCAGAACGGCTTGCATTAAAATTTACTATTTTTTGCCAGACATTCATTGTGGAACAAAAGTGATTTTCTCGGCGAGTTAAGCATTTTGAGTAATTTGCCGATTGGTTTCAGAACGGCTTGCATCAGAATTTACTATTTTTTGCCAGGCATTCATTGTGCAACAAAAGTGATTTTCTCGGCGAGTTAAGCATTTTGAGTAATTTGCCGATTGCTCTCAGAACGGCTTGCATTGAAATTTACTATTTTTTGCCAGACATTCATTGTGGGAAAAAAGTAATTTTCTCGGCGAGTTAAATTTTTTAGTAATTTGCCGATTGGTTTCAGAACGGCTTGCATCACAATTAACTATTTTTTGCCCGGCATTCATTGTGGCACAAAAGTGAGTTTCAAGGCGAGTTAAGCATTTTGAGAAATTTGCCGATTGCTTTCTGAACGGCTTGCATTGAAATTTACTATTTTTTGCCAGACATTCATTGTGGAACAAAAGTGATTTTCTCGGCGAGTTAAGCATTTTGAGCAATTTGCCGATTGGTTTCAGAACGGCTTGCATTGAAATTTACTATTTTTTGCAAGACATTCATTGAGGGAAAAGGGTGATTTCCTCGGCGTGTTAAGCATTTGAGTAATTTGCCAATTGGTTTCAGAACGGCTTGCATTAAAATTTACTATTTTTTGCCAGACATTCATTGTGGAACAAAAGTGATTTTCTCGACGAGTTAAGCATTTTGAGTAATTTGCCGATTGGTTTCAGAACGGCTTGAATTGAAATTTACTATTTTTTGCCAGACATTCATTGTGGGAAAAAAGTAATTTTCTCGGCGAGTTCCACAATGCTTAACTCGCCAAGAAAATGCTTTTTGAGTAATTTGCCGATTGGTTTCAGAACGGCTTGCATCACAATTAACTATTTTTTGCCAGGCATTCATTGTGGAACAAAAGTGATTTTCTCAGCCAGTTAAGCATTTTGAGTAATTTGCCGATTGGTTTCAGAACGGATTGCATTAAAATTTACTATTTTTTGCCAGACATTCATTGTGGAACTAAAGTGATTTTCTCGGCGAGTTGAGCATTTTGAGTAATTTGCCGATTGGTTTCAGAACGGCTTGCATCACAATTAACTATTTTTTGCCAGGCATTCATTGTGGAACAAAAGTGATTTTCTCGGCGAGTTAAGCATTTTGAGTAATTTGCCGATTGCTTTCAGAACGGCTTGCATTGAAATTTTCTATTTTTTGCCAGACATTCATTGTGGGGAAAAAAGTAATTTTCTCGGCGCGTTAAGCATTTTGAGTAATTCGCCGATTGGTTTCAGAACGGCTTGCAACACAATTAACTATTTTTTGCCAGGCATTCATTGCGGAACACAAGTGATTTTCTCGGCGCGTTAAGCATTTTGAGTAATTCGCCGATTGGTTTCAGAACGACCTGCATCACAATTAACTATTTTTTTGCCAGGCGTTCATTGTGGAACACAAGTGATTTTCTCGGTGGGTTAAGCATTTTGAGTACTTTGCGGATTGGTTTCAGAACGGCTTGCAACACAATTAACTATTTTTTACCAGGCATTCATTGTGGAACAAAGGTGATTTTCTCGGCGAGTTAAGCATTTTGAGTAATTTGCCGATTGCTTTCAGAACGGCTTGCATTGAAATTTTCTATTTTTTGCCAGGCATTCATTGTGGGAAAAAAGTAATTTTCTCGGCCAGTTCAGCATTTTGAGTAATTTGCCGATTGGTTTCAGAACGGATTGCATTAAAATTTACTATTTTTTGCCAGACATTCATTGTGGAACTAAAGTGATTTTCTCGGTGAGTTAAGCATTTTGAGTAATTTGCTGATTGGTTTCAGAACGGCTTGCATCACAATTAACTATTTTTTGCCTGGCATTCATTGTGGAACACAAGTGATTTTCTCGGCGCGTTAAGCATTTTGAGTAATTCGCCGATTGGTTTCAGAACGGCTTGCAACACAATTAACTATTTTTTGCCAGGCATTCATTGTGGAACAAAAGTGATTTTCTCGGCGAGTTAAGCATTTTGAGTAATTTGCCGATTGCTTTCAGAACGGCTTGCATTGAAATTTTCTATTTTTTGCCAGACATTCATTGTGGGAAAAAAGTAATTTTCTCGGCGAGTTCAGCATTTTGAGTAATTTGCGGATTGGTTTCAGAACGACTTGCATCACAATTAACTATTTTTTGCCAGGCATTCATTGTGGAACAAAAGTGATTTTCACGGCGAGTTAAGCATTTTGAGTAATTTGCCGATTGGTTTCAGAACGACCTGCATCACAATTAACTATTTTTTTGCCAGGCGTTCATTGTGGAACACAAGTGATTTTCTCGGTGGGTTAAGCATTTTGAGTAATTTGCGGATTGGTTTCAGAACGGCTTGCATTGAAATTTACTATTTTATGCCAGACATTCTTTGTGGGAAAAAAGTGATTTGCTCGGCGAGTTAAGCATTTTGAGTAATTTACCGATTGGATTCAGAACAGCTTGCATCAAAATTTACAATTTTTTGCCAGACATTCTTTGTGGAACAAAAGTGATTTTCTCGGCGAGTTAAGCATTTTGAGTAATTTGCCGATTGCTTTCAGAACGGCTTGCATTAAAATTTACTATTTTTTGCAAGACATTCATTGAGGGAAAAAGGTGATTTTCTCGGCGTGTTAAGCATTTTCAGTAATTTGCCGATTGACTTCAGAACGTCTTGCATCACAATTAACTATTTTTTGCCAGGCATTCATTGTGGAACAAAAGTGATTTTCTCGGCCAGTTAAGCATTTTGAGTAATTTGTCGATTGGTTTCAGAACGAATTGCATTAAAATTTACTATTTTTTGCCAGACATTCATTGTGGAACTAAAGTGATTTTCTCGGCGAGTTGAGCATTTTGAGTAATTTGCCGATTGGTTTCAGAACGGCTTGCATCACAATTAACTATTTTTTGCCAGGCATTCATTGTGGAACAAAAGTGATTTTCTCGGCGAGTTAAGCATTTTGAGTAATTTGCCGATTGGTTTCAGAACGACCTGCATCACAATTAACTATTTTTTGCCAGGCGTTCATTGTGGAACACAAGTGATTTTCTCGGCGAGTTAAGCATTTTGAGTAATTTGCCGATTGCTTTCAGAACGGCTTGCATTGAAATTTTCTATTTTTTGCCAGACATTCATTGTGGGAAAAAAGTAATTTTCTCGGCGAGTTAAGCATTTTGAGTAATTTGCCGATTGGTTTCAAAACGGCTTGCATCACAATTAACTATTTTTTGCCAGGCATTCATTGTGGAACAGAAGTGATTTTCTCGGCGAGTTAAGCATTTTGAGTAATTTGCCGATTGCTTTCAGAACGGCTTGCAACACAATTAACTATTTTTTGCCAGAAACTCATTGTGGGAAAAAAGTGATTTTCTCGGCGAGGTAAGCATTTTGAGTAATTTACCGATTGGTTTCAGAACGGCTTGCATTAAAATTTCCTATTTTTTGCCAGACATTCATTGTGGAACAAAAGTGATTTTCTCGGCGAGTTAAGCATTTTGAGTAATTTGCCGATTGGTTTCAGAACGACCTGCATCACAATTAACTATTTTTTTGCCAGGCGTTCATTGTGGAACACAAGTGATTTTCTCGGTGGGTTAAGCATTTTGAGTAATTTGCGGATTGGTTTCAGAACGGCTTGCATCAAAATTTACTATTTTTTGCCAGACATTCATTGTGGGAAAAAAGTAATTTTCTCGGCGAGTTAAGCATTTTGAGTAATTTGCCGATTGGTTTCAGAACGGCTGGAATTAAAATTTACTATTTTTTGCCAAACATTCATTATGGCACAAAAGTGATTTTCACGGCGAGTTAAGCATTTTGAGCAATTTGCCGATTGGTTTCTGAACGGCTTGCATTGAAATTTACTATTTTATGCCAGACATTCTTTGTGGGAAAAAAGTGATTTGCTCGGCGAGTTAAGCATTTTGAGCAATTTGCCGATTGGTTTCAGAACGGCTTGCATTAAAATTTACTATTTTTTGCCAGACATTCATTGTGGAAGAAAAGTGATTTTCTCGGCGAGTTAAGCATTTTGAGCAATTTGCCGATTGGTTTCAGAACGGCTTGCATTAAAATTTACTATTTTTTGCAAGACATTCATTGAGGGAAAAAGGTGATTTTCTCGGCGTGTTAAGCATTTTCAGTAAAAAGCCGATTGGCTTCAGAACGTCTTGCATCACAATTAACTATTTTTTGCCAGGCATTCATTGTGGAACAAAAGTGATTTTCTCGGCCAGTTAAGCATTTTGAGTAATTTGCCGATTGGTTTCAGAACGGATTGCATTAACATTTACTATTTTTTGCCAGACATTCATTGTGGAACTAAAGTGATTTTCTCGGCGAGTTGAGCATTTTGAGTAATTTGCCGATTGGTTTCAGAACGGCTTGCATCACAATTAACTATTTTTTGCCTGGCATTCATTGTGGAACAAAAGTGATTTTCTCGGCGAGTTAAGCATTTTGAGTAATTTGCCGATTGCTTTCAGAACGGCTTGCAACACAATTAACTATTTTTTGCCAGGCATTCATTGTGGAACAAAAGTGATTTTCTCGGCGAGTTAAGCATTTTGAGTAATTTGCCGATTGCTTTCAGAACGGCTTGCATTGAAATTTTCTATTTTTTGCCAGACATTCATTGTGGGGGAAAAAAGAAATTTTCTCGGCCAGTTAAGCATTTTGAGTAATTTGCCGATTGGTTTCAGAACGGATTGCATTAAAATTAACTATTTTTTGCCAGGCATTCATTGTGGAACACAAGTGATTTTCTCGGCGCGTTAAGCATTTTGAGTAATTCGCCGATTGGTTTCAGAACGGCTTGCAACACAATTAACTCTTTTTTGCCAGGCATTCATTGTGGAACAAAAGTGATTTTCTCGGCGCGTTAAGCATTTTGAGTAATTCGCCGATTGGTTTCAGAACGGCTTGCATCACAATTAACTATTTTTTGCCAGGCATTCATTGCGGAACACAAGTGATTTTCTCGGCGCGTTAAGCATTTTGAGTAATTCGCCGATTGGTTTCAGAACGGCTTGCAACACAATTAACTATTTTTTGCCAGTCATTCATTGTGGAACAAAAGTGATTTTCTCGGAGAGTTAAGCATTTTGAGTAATTTGCCGATTGCTTTCAGAACGGCTTGCATTGAAATTTTCTATTTTTTGCCAGACATTCATTGTGGGAAAAAAGTAATTTTCTCGGCGAGTTAAGCATTTTGAGTAATTTGCCGATTGGTTTCAGAACGGCTTGCATCACAATTAACTATTTTTTGCCAGGCATTCATTGTGGAACAAAGGTGATTTTCTCGGCGAGTTAAGCATTTTGAGTAATTTGCCGATTGCTTTCAGAACAGCTTGCATTGTAATTAGCTATTTTTTGCCAGACACTCATTGTGGGAAAAAAGTGATTTTCTCGGCGAGGTAAGCATTTTGAGTAATTTACCGATTGGTTTCAGAACGGCTTGCATTAAAATTTAATATTTTTTGCCAGACATTCATTGTGGAACAAAAGTGATTTTCTCGGCGAGTTAAGCATTTTGAGTAATTTGCCGAATGGTTTCAGAACGACCTGCATCACAATTAACTATTTTTTGCCAGGCGTTCATTGTGGAACACAAGTGATTTTCTCGGCGAGTTAAGCATTTTGAGTAATTTGCCGATTGCTTTCAGAACGGCTTGCATTGGAATTAACTATTTTTTGCCAGACACTCATTGTGGGAAAAAAGTGATTTTCTCGGCGAGGTAAGCATTTTGAGTAATTTACCGATTGGTTTCAGAACGGCTTGCATTAAAATTTACTATTTTTTGCCAGACATTCATTGTGGAACAAAAGTGATTTTATCGGCGAGTTAAGCATTTTGATTAATTTGCCGATTGGTTTCAGAACGACCTGCATCACAATTAACTATTTTTTTGCCAGGCGTTCATTGTGGAACACAAGTGATTTTCTCGGTGGGTTAAGCATTTTGAGTAATTTGCGGATTGGTTTCAGAACGGCTTGCAACACAATTTACTATTTTTTGCCAGACATTCATTGTGGAACAAAAGTGATTTTATCGGCGAGTGAAGCATTTTGATTAATTTGCCGATTGGTTTCAGAACGACCTGCATCACAATTAACTATTTTTTTGCCAGGCGTTCATTGTGGAACACAAGTGATTTTCTCGGTGGGTTAAGCATTTTGAGTAATTTGCGGATTGGTTTCAGAACGGCTTGCAACACAATTAACTATTTTTTGCCAGACATTCATTGTGGAACAAAAGTGATTTTCTCGGCGAGTTAAGCATTTTGAGTAATTTGCCGATTGCTTTCAGAACGGCTTGCATTGTAATTTACTATTATTTGCCAGACATTCATTGTGGAACAAAAGTGATTTTCTCGGCGAGTTAAGCATTTTGTGTAATTTGTCGATTGGTTTCAGAACTGCTTGCATTGAAATTTACTATTTTTTGCCTGACATTCGTTGTGGGAAAAAGGTGATTTTCTCGGCGAGTTAAGCATTTTGAGTAATTTGCCGATTGGTTTCAGAACGGCTTGCATCACAATTAACTATTTTTTGCCAGGCATTCATTGTGGGAAAAAAGTCATTTTCTCGGCGAGTTAAGCATTTTTAGTAATTTACCGATTGGTTTCAGAACGGCTTGCATTAAAATTTACTATTTTTTGCCAGACATTCATTGTGGAACAAAAGTGATTTTCTCGACGAGTCAAGCATTTTGAGTAATTTGACGATTGGTTTCAGAACGGCTTGCATCACAATTAACTATTTTTTGCCAGGCATTCATTGTGGAACAAAAGTGATTTTCTCGGCGAGTTAAGCATTTTGAGTAATTTGACGATTGGTTTCAGAACGGCTTGCATCACAATTAACTATTTTTTGCCAGGCATTCATTGTGGAACAAAAGTGATTTTCTCGGCGAGTTAAGCATTTTGAGTAATTTGCCGATTGCTCTCAGAACGGCTTGCATTGAAATTTACTATTTTTTGCCAGACATTCATTGTGGGAAAAAAGTGATTTTCTCGGCGAGTTAAATTTTTTAGTAATTTGCCGATTGGTTTCAGAACGGCTTGCATCACAATTAACTATTTTTTGCCCGGCATTCATTGTGGCACAAAAGTGAGTTTCAAGGCGAGTTAAGCATTTTGAGAAATTTGCCGATTGCTTTCTGAACGGCTTGCATTGAAATTTACTATTTTTTGCCAGACATTCATTGTGGAACAAAAGTGATTTTCTCGGCGAGTTAAGCATTTTGAGCAATTTGCCGATTGGTTTCAGAACGGCTTGCATTGAAATTTACTATTTTTTGCAAGACATTCATTGAGGGAAAGGGTGATTTCCTCGGCGTGTTAAGCATTTGAGTAATTTACCAATTGGTTTCAGAACGGCTTGCATTAAAATTTACTATTTTTTGCCAGACATTCATTGTGGAACAAAAGTGATTTTCTCGACGAGTTAAGCATTTTGAGTAATTTGCCGATTGGTTCAGAACGGCTTGAATTGAAATTTACTATTTTTTGCCAGACATTCATTGTGGGAAAAAAGTAATTTTCTCGGCGAGTTCCACAATGCTTAACTCGCCAAGAAAATGCTTTTTGAGTAATTTGCCGATTGGTTTCAGAACGGCTTGCATCACAATTAACTATTTTTTGCCTGGCATTCATTGTGCACAAAAGTGATTTTCACGGCGAGTTACGCATTTTGAGCAATTTGCCGATTGGTTTCTGAACGGCTTGCATTGAAATTTACTATTTTTTGCCAGACATTCATTGTGGAAGAAAAGTGATTTTCTCGGCGAGTTAAGCATTTTGAGTAATTTGCCGATTGGTTTCAGAACGGCATGGATTGAAATTTACTATTTTTTGCCAGGCATTCATTGTGGAACAAAAGTGATTTTCTCGGCGAGTTAAGCATTTTGAGTAATTTGACGATTGGTTTCAGAACGGCTTGCATCACAATTAACTATTTTTTGCCAGGCATTCATTGTGGAACAAAAGTGATTTTCTCGGCGAGTTAAGCATTTTGAGTAATTTACCGATTGGTTTCAGAACGGCTTGCATTGAAATTTACTATTTTTTGCCAGACATTCATTGTGGGAAAAAGGTGATTTTCTCGGCGGGTTAAGCATTTTGAGTAATTTGCCGATTGATTTCAGAACGGCTTGCATCACAATTAACTATTTTTTGCCAGGCATTCATTGTGGAACAAAAGTGATTTTCTCGGCGAGTTAAGCATTTTGAGTAATTTGCCGATTGGTTTCAGAACGTCTTGCATCAAAATTAACTAATTTTTGCCAGACATTCATTGTGGAACAAAAGTGATTTTCTCGACGAGTCAAGCATTTTGAGTAATTTGACGATTGGTTTCAGAACGGCTTGCATCACAATTAACTATTTTTTGCCTGGCATTCATTGTGCACAAAAGTGATTTTCACGGCGAGTTACGCATTTTGAGCAATTTGCCGATTGGTTTCTGAACGGCTTGCATTGAAATTTACTATTTTTTGCCAGACATTCATTGTGGAAGAAAAGTGATTTTCTCGGCGAGTTAAGCATTTTGAGTAATTTGCCGATTGGTTTCAGAACGGCATGGATTGAAATTTACTATTTCTTGACTGACATTCATTGTGGGAAAAAGTTGATTTTCTCTGCGAGTTAAGCATTTTGAGCAATTTGCCGATTGGTTTCAGAATGGCTTGCATTAAAATTTACTATTTTTTGCAAGACATTCATTGAGGGAAAAAGGTGATTTTCTCGGCGTGTTAAGCGTTTTCAGTAATTTGCCGATTGATTTCAGAACGGCTTGCATCACAATTAACTATTTGTTGCCAGACATTCATTGTGGGGAAAAAGTGATTTTCTCGGCGAGTTAAGCATTTTGAGTAATTTACCGATTGGTTTCAGAACGGCTTGCATTGAAATTTACTATTTTTTGCCAGACATTCATTGTGGGAAAAAGGTGATTTTCTCGGCGGGTTAAGCATTTTGAGTAATTTGCCGATTGATTTCAGAACGGCTTGCATCACAATTAACTATTTTTTGCCAGGCATTCATTGTGGAACAAAAGTGATTTTCTCGGCGACTGAAGCATTTTGAGTAATTTGCCGATTGGTTTCAGAACGGCTTGCATCACAATTAACTATTTTTTGCCAGGCATTCATTGTGGAACAAAAGTGATTTTCTCGGCGAGTTAAGCATTTTGAGTAATTTGACGATTGGTTTCAGAACGACTTGCATCACAATTAACTATTTTTTGCCAGGCATTCATTGTGGAACAAAAGTGATTTTCTCGGCGAGTTAAGCATTTTGAGTAATTTGCCGATTGCTCTCAGAACGGCTTGCATTGAAATTTACTATTTTTTGCCAGACATTCATTGTGGGAAAAAAGTAATTTTCTCGGCGAGTTAAATTTTTTAGTAATTTGCCGATTGGTTTCAGAACGGCTTGCATCACAATTAACTATTTGTTGCCAGACATTCATTGTGGGGAAAAAGTGATTTTCTCGGCGAGTTAAGCATTTTGAGTAATTTACCGATTGGTTTCAGAACGGCTTGCATTGAAATTTACTATTTTTTGCCAGACATTCATTGTGGGAAAAAGGTGATTTTCTCGGCGGGTTAAGCATTTTGAGTAATTTGCCGATTGATTTCAGAACGGCTTGCATCACAATTAACTATTTGTTGCCAGACATTCATTGTGGGGAAAAAGTGATTTTCTCGGCGAGTTAAGCATTTTGAGTAATTTACCGATTGGTTTCAGAACGGCTTGCATTGAAATTTACTATTTTTTGCCAGACATTCATTGTGGGAAAAAGGTGATTTTCTCGGCGGGTTAAGCATTTTGAGTAATTTGCCGATTGATTTCAGAACGGCTTGCATCACAATTAACTATTTTTTGCCAGGCATTCATTGTGGAACAAAAGTGATTTTCTCGGCGACTGAAGCATTTTGAGTAATTTGCCGATTGGTTTCAGAACGGCTTGCATCACAATTAACTATTTTTTGCCAGGCATTCATTGTGGAACAAAAGTGATTTTCTCGGCGAGTTAAGCATTTTGAGTAATTTGACGATTGGTTTCAGAACGACTTGCATCACAATTAACTATTTTTTGCCAGGCATTCATTGTGGAACAAAAGTGATTTTCTCGGCGAGTTAAGCATTTTGAGTAATTTGCCGATTGCTCTCAGAACGGCTTGCATTGAAATTTACTATTTTTTGCCAGACATTCATTGTGGGAAAAAAGTAATTTTCTCGGCGAGTTAAATTTTTTAGTAATTTGCCGATTGGTTTCAGAACGGCTTGCATCACAATTAACTATTTGTTGCCAGACATTCATTGTGGGGAAAAAGTGATTTTCTCGGCGAGTTAAGCATTTTGAGTAATTTACCGATTGGTTTCAGAACGGCTTGCATTGAAATTTACTATTTTTTGCCAGACATTCATTGTGGGAAAAAGGTGATTTTCTCGGCGGGTTAAGCATTTTGAGTAATTTGCCGATTGATTTCAGAACGGCTTGCATCACAATTAACTATTTGTTGCCAGACATTCATTGTGGGGAAAAAGTGATTTTCTCGGCGAGTTAAGCATTTTGAGTAATTTACCGATTGGTTTCAGAACGGCTTGCATTGAAATTTACTATTTTTTGCCAGACATTCATTGTGGGAAAAAGGTGATTTTCTCGGCGGGTTAAGCATTTTGAGTAATTTGCCGATTGATTTCAGAACGGCTTGCATCACAATTAACTATTTTTTGCCAGGCATTCATTGTGGAACAAAAGTGATTTTCTCGGCGACTGAAGCATTTTGAGTAATTTGCCGATTGGTTTCAGAACGGCTTGCATCACAATTAACTATTTTTTGCCAGGCATTCATTGTGGAACAAAAGTGATTTTCTCGGCGAGTTAAGCATTTTGAGTAATTTGACGATTGGTTTCAGAACGACTTGCATCACAATTAACTATTTTTTGCCAGGCATTCATTGTGGAACAAAAGTGATTTTCTCGGCGAGTTAAGCATTTTGAGTAATTTGCCGATTGCTCTCAGAACGGCTTGCATTGAAATTTACTATTTTTTGCCAGACATTCATTGTGGGAAAAAAGTAATTTTCTCGGCGAGTTAAATTTTTTAGTAATTTGCCGATTGGTTTCAGAACGGCTTGCATCACAATTAACTATTTGTTGCCAGACATTCATTGTGGGGAAAAAGTGATTTTCTCGGCGAGTTAAGCATTTTGAGTAATTTACCGATTGGTTTCAGAACGGCTTGCATTGAAATTTACTATTTTTTGCCAGACATTCATTGTGGGAAAAAGGTGATTTTCTCGGCGGGTTAAGCATTTTGAGTAATTTGCCGATTGATTTCAGAACGGCTTGCATCACAATTAACTATTTGTTGCCAGACATTCATTGTGGGGAAAAAGTGATTTTCTCGGCGAGTTAAGCATTTTGAGTAATTTACCGATTGGTTTCAGAACGGCTTGCATTGAAATTTACTATTTTTTGCCAGACATTCATTGTGGGAAAAAGGTGATTTTCTCGGCGGGTTAAGCATTTTGAGTAATTTGCCGATTGATTTCAGAACGGCTTGCATCACAATTAACTATTTTTTGCCAGGCATTCATTGTGGAACAAAAGTGATTTTCTCGGCGACTGAAGCATTTTGAGTAATTTGCCGATTGGTTTCAGAACGGCTTGCATCACAATTAACTATTTTTTGCCAGACATTCATTGTGGAACAAAAGTGATTTTCTCGGCGAGTTAAGCATTTTGAGTAATTTGCCGAATGGTTTCAGAACGACCTGCATCACAATTAACTATTTTTTGCCAGGCGTTCATTGTGGAACACAAGTGATTTTCTCGGTGGGTTAAGCATTTTGAGTAATTTGCGGATTGGTTTCAGAACGGCTTGCAACACAATTAACTATTTTTTGCCAGACATTCATTGTGGGAAAAAAGTGATTTGCTCGGCGAGTTAAGCATTTTGAGTAATTTACCGATTAGTTTCAGAACAGCTTGCATTAAAATTTACTATTTTTTGCCAGACATTCATTGTGGAACAAAAGTGATTTTCTCGGCGAGTTAAGCATTTTGAGTAATTTGCCGCTTGGTTTCTGAACGGCATGCATTAAAATTTACTATTTTTTGCCAGACATTCATTGTGGAACAAAAGTGATTTTCTCGGCGAGTTAAGCATTTTGAGTAATTTGCCGATTGCTTTCAGAACGGCTTGCATTGTAATTTACTATTATTTGCCAGACATTCATTGTGGAACAAAAGTAATTTTCTCGGCGAGTTAAGCATTTTGAGGAATTTGCCGATTGGTTTCAGAACGGCTTGCATTAAAATTTACTATTTTTTGCCTGACATTCATTGTGGGAAAAAGGTGATTTTCTCGGCGAGTTAAGCATTTTGAGTAATTTGCCGATTGATTTCAGAACGGCCTGCATCACAATTAACTATTTTTTGCCAGGCGTTCATTGTGGAACACAAGTGATTTTCTCGGCGAGTTAAGCATTTTGAGTAATTTGCCGATTGCTTTCAGAACGGCTTGCATTGGAATTAACTATTTTTTGCCAGACACTCATTGTGGGAAAAAAGTGATTTTCTCGGCGAGGTAAGCATTTTGAGTAATTTACCGATTGGTTTCAGAACGGCTTGCATTAAAATTTACTATTTTTTGCCAGACATTCATTGTGGAACAAAAGTGATTTTATCGGCGAGTTAAGCATTTTGATTAATTTGCCGATTGGTTTCAGAACGACCTGCATCACAATTAACTATTTTTTTGCCAGGCGTTCATTGTGGAACACAAGTGATTTTCTCGGTGGGTTAAGCATTTTGAGTAATTTGCGGATTGGTTACAGAACGGCTTGCAACACAATTAACTATTTTTTGCCAGACATTCATTGTGGAACAAAAGTGATTTTCTCGGCGAGTTAAGCATTTTGAGTAATTTACCGATTGGTTTCAGAACGGCTTGCATTAAAATTTACTATTTTTTGCCAGACATTCATTGTGGAACAAAAGTGATTTTATCGGCGAGTGAAGCATTTTGATTAATTTGCCGATTGGTTTCAGAACGACCTGCATCACAATTAACTATTTTTTTGCCAGGCGTTCATTGTGGAACACAAGTGATTTTCTCGGTGGGTTAAGCATTTTGAGTAATTTGCGGATTGGTTTCAGAACGGCTTGCAACACAATTAACTATTTTTTGCCAGACATTCATTGTGGAACAAAAGTGATTTTCTCGGCGAGTTAAGCATTTTGAGTAATTTGCCGATTGCTTTCAGAACGGCTTGCATTGTAATTTACTATTATTTGCCAGACATTCATTGTGGAACAAAAGTGATTTTCTCGGCGAGTTAAGCATTTTGTGTAATTTGCCGATTGGTTTCAGAACGGCTTGCATTGAAATTTACTATTTTTTGCCTGACATTCGTTGTGGGAAAAAGGTGATTTTCTCGGCGAGTTAAGCATTTTGAGTAATTTGCCGATTGGTTTCAGAACGGCTTGCATCACAATTAACTATTTTTTGCCAGGCATTCATTGTGGGAAAAAAGTCATTTTCTCGGCGAGTTAAGCATTTTTAGTAATTTACCGATTGGTTTCAGAACGGCTTGCATTAAAATTTACTATTTTTTGCCAGACATTCATTGTGGAACAAAAGTGATTTTCTCGACGAGTCAAGCATTTTGAGTAATTTGACGATTGGTTTCAGAACGGCTTGCATCACAATTAACTATTTTTTTGCCAGGCATTCATTGTGGAACAAAAGTGATTTTCTCGGCGAGTTAAGCATTTTGAGTAATTTGACGATTGGTTTCAGAACGGCTTGCATCACAATTAACTATTTTTTGCCAGGCATTCATTATGGAACAAAAGTGATTTTCTCGGCGAGTTAAGCATTTTGAGTAATTTGCCGATTGCTCTCAGAACGGCTTGCATTGAAATTTACTATTTTTTGCCAGACATTCATTGTGGGAAAAAAGTGATTTTCTCGGCGAGTTAAATTTTTTAGTAATTTGCCGATTGGTTTCAGAACGGCTTGCATCACAATTAACTATTTTTTGCCCGGCATTCATTGTGGCACAAAAGTGAGTTTCAAGGCGAGTTAAGCATTTTGAGAAATTTGCCGATTGCTTTCTGAACGGCTTGCATTGAAATTTACTATTTTTTGCCAGACATTCATTGTGGAACAAAAGTGATTTTCTCGGCGAGTTAAGCATTTTGAGCAATTTGCCGATTGGTTTCAGAACGGCTTGCATTGAAATTTACTATTTTTTGCAAGACATTCATTGAGGGAAAGGGTGATTTCCTCGGCGTGTTAAGCATTTGAGTAATTTACCAATTGGTTTCAGAACGGCTTGCATTAAAATTTACTATTTTTTGCCAGACATTCATTGTGGAACAAAAGTGATTTTCTCGACGAGTTAAGCATTTTGAGTAATTTGCCGATTGGTTCAGAACGGCTTGAATTGAAATTTACTATTTTTTGCCAGACATTCATTGTGGGAAAAAAGTAATTTTCTCGGCGAGTTCCACAATGCTTAACTCGCCAAGAAAATGCTTTTTGAGTAATTTGCCGATTGGTTTCAGAACGGCTTGCATCACAATTAACTATTTTTTGCCTGGCATTCATTGTGCACAAAAGTGATTTTCACGGCGAGTTACGCATTTTGAGCAATTTGCCGATTGGTTTCTGAACGGCTTGCATTGAAATTTACTATTTTTTGCCAGACATTCATTGTGGAAGAAAAGTGATTTTCTCGGCGAGTTAAGCATTTTGAGTAATTTGCCGATTGGTTTCAGAACGGCATGGATTGAAATTTACTATTTTTTGCCAGGCATTCATTGTGGAACAAAAGTGATTTTCTCGGCGAGTTAAGCATTTTGAGTAATTTGACGATTGGTTTCAGAACGGCTTGCATCACAATTAACTATTTTTTGCCAGGCATTCATTGTGGAACAAAAGTGATTTTCTCGGCGAGTTAAGCATTTTGAGTAATTTACCGATTGGTTTCAGAACGGCTTGCATTGAAATTTACTATTTTTTGCCAGACATTCATTGTGGGAAAAAGGTGATTTTCTCGGCGGGTTAAGCATTTTGAGTAATTTGCCGATTGATTTCAGAACGGCTTGCATCACAATTAACTATTTTTTGCCAGGCATTCATTGTGGAACAAAAGTGATTTTCTCGGCGAGTTAAGCATTTTGAGTAATTTGCCGATTGGTTTCAGAACGTCTTGCATCAAAATTAACTAATTTTTGCCAGACATTCATTGTGGAACAAAAGTGATTTTCTCGACGAGTCAAGCATTTTGAGTAATTTGACGATTGGTTTCAGAACGGCTTGCATCACAATTAACTATTTTTTGCCTGGCATTCATTGTGCACAAAAGTGATTTTCACGGCGAGTTACGCATTTTGAGCAATTTGCCGATTGGTTTCTGAACGGCTTGCATTGAAATTTACTATTTTTTGCCAGACATTCATTGTGGAAGAAAAGTGATTTTCTCGGCGAGTTAAGCATTTTGAGTAATTTGCCGATTGGTTTCAGAACGGCATGGATTGAAATTTACTATTTCTTGACTGACATTCATTGTGGGAAAAAGTTGATTTTCTCTGCGAGTTAAGCATTTTGAGCAATTTGCCGGTTGGTTTCAGAATGGCTTGCATTAAAATTTACTATTTTTTGCAAGACATTCATTGAGGGAAAAAGGTGATTTTCTCGGCGTGTTAAGCGTTTTCAGTAATTTGCCGATTGATTTCAGAACGGCTTGCATCACAATTAACTATTTGTTGCCAGACATTCATTGTGGGGAAAAAGTGATTTTCTCGGCGAGTTAAGCATTTTGAGTAATTTACCGATTGGTTTCAGAACGGCTTGCATTGAAATTTACTATTTTTTGCCAGACATTCATTGTGGGAAAAAGGTGATTTTCTCGGCGGGTTAAGCATTTTGAGTAATTTGCCGATTGATTTCAGAACGGCTTGCATCACAATTAACTATTTTTTGCCAGGCATTCATTGTGGAACAAAAGTGATTTTCTCGGCGACTGAAGCATTTTGAGTAATTTGCCGATTGGTTTCAGAACGGCTTGCATCACAATTAACTATTTTTTGCCAGGCATTCATTGTGGAACAAAAGTGATTTTCTCGGCGAGTTAAGCATTTTGAGTAATTTGACGATTGGTTTCAGAACGACTTGCATCACAATTAACTATTTTTTGCCAGGCATTCATTGTGGAACAAAAGTGATTTTCTCGGCGAGTTAAGCATTTTGAGTAATTTGCCGATTGCTCTCAGAACGGCTTGCATTGAAATTTACTATTTTTTGCCAGACATTCATTGTGGGAAAAAAGTAATTTTCTCGGCGAGTTAAATTTTTTAGTAATTTGCCGATTGGTTTCAGAACGGCTTGCATCACAATTAACTATTTGTTGCCAGACATTCATTGTGGGGAAAAAGTGATTTTCTCGGCGAGTTAAGCATTTTGAGTAATTTACCGATTGGTTTCAGAACGGCTTGCATTGAAATTTACTATTTTTTGCCAGACATTCATTGTGGGAAAAAGGTGATTTTCTCGGCGGGTTAAGCATTTTGAGTAATTTGCCGATTGATTTCAGAACGGCTTGCATCACAATTAACTATTTGTTGCCAGACATTCATTGTGGGGAAAAAGTGATTTTCTCGGCGAGTTAAGCATTTTGAGTAATTTACCGATTGGTTTCAGAACGGCTTGCATTGAAATTTACTATTTTTTGCCAGACATTCATTGTGGGAAAAAGGTGATTTTCTCGGCGGGTTAAGCATTTTGAGTAATTTGCCGATTGATTTCAGAACGGCTTGCATCACAATTAACTATTTTTTGCCAGGCATTCATTGTGGAACAAAAGTGATTTTCTCGGCGACTGAAGCATTTTGAGTAATTTGCCGATTGGTTTCAGAACGGCTTGCATCACAATTAACTATTTTTTGCCAGGCATTCATTGTGGAACAAAAGTGATTTTCTCGGCGAGTTAAGCATTTTGAGTAATTTGACGATTGGTTTCAGAACGACTTGCATCACAATTAACTATTTTTTGCCAGGCATTCATTGTGGAACAAAAGTGATTTTCTCGGCGAGTTAAGCATTTTGAGTAATTTGCCGATTGCTCTCAGAACGGCTTGCATCACAATTAACTATTTTTTGCCCGGCATTCATTGTGGCACAAAAGTGAGTTTCAAGGCGAGTTACGCATTTTGAGAAATTTGCCGATTGCTTTCTGAACGGCTTGCATTGAAATTTACTATTTTTTGCCAGACATTCATTGTGGAACAAAAGTGATTTTCTCGGCGAGTTAAGCATTTTGAGCAATTTGCCGATTGGTTTCTGAACGGCTTGCATTAAAATTTACTATTTTTTGCCAAACATTCATTGTGGGAAAAAAGTAATTTTCTCGGCGAGTTCCACAATGCTTAACTCGCCAAGAAAATGCTTTTTGAGTAATTTGCCGATTGGTTTCAGAACGGCTTGCATCACAATTAACTATTTTTTGCCTGGCATTCATTGTGCACAAAAGTGATTTTCACGGCGAGTTAAGCATTTTGAGCAATTTGCCGATTGGTTTCTGAACGGCTTGCATTGAAATTTACTATTTTTTGCCAGACATTCATTGTGGAAGAAAAGTGATTTTCTCGGCGAGTTAAGCATTTTGAGTAATTTGCCGATTGGTTTCAGAACGGCATGGATTGAAATTTACTATTTCTTGACTGACATTCATTGTGGGGAAAAAGTTGATTTTCTCGGCGAGTTAAGGATTTTGAGTAATTTGCTGATTGGTTTCAGAACGGCTTGCAACACAATTAACTATTTTTTGCCAGGCATTCATTGTGGAACAAAAGTGATTTTCTCGGCGAGTTAAGCATTTTGAGTAATTTGCCGATTGGTTTCAGAACGGATTGCATTAAAATTTACTATTTTTTGCCAGACATTCATTGTGGAACTAAAGTGATTTTCTCGGCGAGTTGAGCATTTTGAGTAATTTGCCGATTGGTTTCAGAACGGCTTGCATCACAATTAACTATTTTTTGCCAGGCATTCATTGTGGAACAAAAGTGATTTTCTCGGCGAGTTAAGCATTTTGAGTAATTTGCCGATTGGTTTCTGAACGACCTGCATCACAATTAACTATTTTTTGCCAGGCGTTCATTGTGGAACACGAGTGATTTTCTCGGCGAGTTAAGCATTTTGAGTAATTTGCCGATTGGTTTCAGAACGGATTGCATTAAAATTTACTATTTTTTGCCAGACATTCATTGTGGAACTAAAGTGATTTTCTCGGCGAGTTGAGCATTTTGAGTAATTTGCCGATTGGTTTCAGAACGGCTTGCATCACAATTAACTATTTTTTGCCAGGCATTCATTGTGGAACAAAAGTGATTTTCTCGGCGAGTTAAGCATTTTGAGTAATTTGCCGATTGGTTTCTGAACGACCTGCATCACAATTAACTATTTTTTGCCAGGCGTTCATTGTGGAACACGAGTGATTTTCTCGGCGAGTTAAGCATTTTGAGTAATTTGCCGATTGGTTTCAGAACGGCTTGCAACACAATTAACTATTTTTTGCCAGGCATTCATTGTGGAACAAAAGTGATTTTCTCGGCGAGTTAAGCATTTTGAGTACCTTGCCGATTGCTTTCAGAACGGCTTGCATTGAAATTTTCTATTTTATGCCAGACATTCATTGTGGGAAAAAAGTAATTTTCTCGGCGAGTTAAGCATTTTGAGTAATTTGCCGATTGGTTTCAGAACGGCTTGCATTGTAATTTACTATTTTTTGCCAGACATTCATTATGGAACAAAAGTGATTTTCTCTGCGAGTTCAGCATTTTGAGCAATTTGCCGATTGGTTTCAGAATGGCTTGCATTAAAATTTACTATTTTTTGCAAGACATTCATTGAGGGAAAAAGGTGATTTTCTCGGCGTGTTAAGCATTTTGAGTAATTTGCCGATTGGTTTCAGAACGTCTTGCATCAAAATTAACTAATTTTTGCCAGACATTCATTGTGGGAAATAAGTGATTTGATCGGCGAGTTAAGCATTTTGAGTAATTTACCGATTGGTTTCAGAATAGCTTGCATTAAAATTTACTACTTTTTGCCAGACATTCATTGTGGCACAAAAGTGATTTTCTCGGCGAGTTAAGCATTTTGAGCAATTTGCCGATTGGTTTCTGAACGGCTTGCATTAAAATTTACTATTTTTTGCCAAACATTCATTGTGGAAGAAAAGTGATTTTCTCGGCGAGTTAAGCATTTTGAGCAATTTGCCGATTGGTTTCAGAACGGCTTGCATTAAAATTTACTATTTTTTGCAAGACATTCATTGAGGGAAAAAGGTGATTTTCTCGGCGTGTTAAGCATTTTCAGTAATTTGCCGATTGACTTCAGAACGTCTTGCATCACAATTAACTATTTTTTGCCAGGCATTCATTGTGGAACAAAAGTGATTTTCTCGGCCAGTTAAGCATTTTGAGTAATTTGCCGATTGGTTTCAGAATGGCTTGCATTAAAATTTACTATTTTTTGCAAGACATTCATTGAGGGAAAAAGGTGATTTTCTCGGCGTGTTAAGCATTTTGAGTAATTTGCCGATTGGTTTCAGAACGTCTTGCATCAAAATTAACTAATTTTTGCCAGACATTCATTGTGGGAAATAAGTGATTTGATCGGCGAGTTAAGCATTTTGAGTAATTTACCGATTGGTTTCAGAATAGCTTGCATTAAAATTTACTATTTTTTGCCAGACATTCATTGTGGCACAAAAGTGATTTTCTCGGCGAGTTAAGCATTTTGAGCAATTTGCCGATTGGTTTCTGAACGGCTTGCATTAAAATTTACTATTTTTTGCCAAACATTCATTGTGGAAGAAAAGTGATTTTCTCGGCGAGTTAAGCATTTTGAGCAATTTGCCGATTGGTTTCAGAACGGCTTGCATTAAAATTTACTATTTTTTGCAAGACATTCATTGAGGGAAAAAGGTGATTTTCTCGGCGTGTTAAGCATTTTCAGTAATTTGCCGATTGACTTCAGAACGTCTTGCATCACAATTAACTATTTTTTGCCAGGCATTCATTGTGGAACAAAAGTGATTTTCTCGGCCAGTTAAGCATTTTGAGTAATTTGCCGATTGGTTTCAGAACGGATTGCATTAAAATTTACTATTTTTTGCCAGACATTCATTGTGGAACTAAAGTGATTTTCTCGGCGAGTTGAGCATTTTGAGTAATTTGCCGATTGGTTTCAGAACGGCTTGCATCACAATTAACTATTTTTTGCCAGGCATTCATTGTGGAACAAAAGTGATTTTCTCGGCGAGTTAAGCATTTTGAGTAATTTGCCGATTGGTTTCAGAACGGCTTGCAACACAATTAACTATTTTTTGCCAGGCATTCATTGTGGAACAAAAGTGATTTTCTCGGCGAGTTAAGCATTTTGAGTACCTTGCCGATTGCTTTCAGAACGGCTTGCATTGAAATTTTCTATTTTATGCCAGACATTCATTGTGGGAAAAAAGTAATTTTCTCGGCGAGTTAAGCATTTTGAGTAATTTGCCGATTGGTTTCAGAACGGCTTGCATCACAATTAACTATTTTTTGCCAGGCATTCATTGTGGAACAAAGGTGATTTTCTCGGCGAGTTAAGCATTTTGAGTAATTTGCCGAGTGCTTTCAGAACGGCTTGCATTGTAATTTACTATTTTTTGCCAGACATTCATTGTGGGAAAAAAAATAATTTTCTCGGCGAGTTAAGCATTTTGAGTAATTTGCCGATTGGTTTCAGAACGGCTTGAATTAAAATTTACTATTTTTTGCCAGACATTCATTGTGGCACAAAAGTGATTTTCAAGGCGAGTTAAGCATTTTGAGCAATTTGCCGATTGGTTTCAGAACGGCTTGCATTAAAATTTACTATTTTATGCCAGACATTCATTGTGGAACTAAAGTGATTTTCACGGGGAGTTAAGCATTTTGAGTAAATTGCCGATTGGTTTTCGAACGGCTTGCATTGAAATTTACTATTTTTTGCCAGACATTCATTGTGGGAAAAAGGTGATTTTCTCGGCGAGTTCAGCATTTTGAGTAATTTGCCGATTGATTTCAGAACGGCTTGCATCACAATTAACTATTTTTTGCCAGGCATTCATTGTGGAACAAAAGTGATTTTCTCGGCGAGTTAAGCATTTTGAGTAATTAGCCGATTGGTTTCAGAACGGCTTGCATCACAATTAACTATTTTTTGCCAGGCATTCATTGTGGAACAAAAGTGATTTTCTCGGCGAGTTAAGCATTTTGCCGATTGGTTTCAGAACGGCTTGCATTAAAATTTACTATTTTTTGCATGACATTCATTGAGGGAAAAAGGTGATTTTCACAGGGAGTTAAGCATTTTGAGTAATTTGCCGATTGGTTTCAGAACGGCTCGCATTGAAATTTACTATTTTTTGCCTGACATTCATTGTGGGAAAAAGGTGATTTTCTCGGCGAGTTAAGCATTTTGAGTAATTTGCCGATTGATTTCAGAACGGCCTGCATCACAATTAACTATTTTTTGCCAGGCGTTCATTGTGGAACACAAGTGATTTTCTCGGCGAGTTAAGCATTTTGAGTAATTTGCCGATTGGTTTCAGAACGGCTTGCATCACAATTAACTATTTTCTTCCAGACATTCATTGTGGGAAAAAAGTCATTTTCTCCGCGAGTTAAGCATTTTTACTAATTTACCGATTGGTTTCAGATGGGCTTGCATTAAAATTTACTATTTTTTGCCAGACATTCATTGTGGAACAAAAGTGATTTTCTCGGCGAGGTAAGCATATTGAGTAATTTGACGATTGGTTTCAGAACGGCTTGCATCAGAATTAACTATTTTTTGCCAGGCATTCATTGTGGCACAAAAGTGATTTTCACGGCGAGTTAAGCATTTTGAGCAATTTGCCGATTGGTTTCTGAACGGCTTGCATTGAAATTTACTATTTTTTGCCAGACATTCATTGTGGAACAAAATTGATTTTCTCGGCGAGTTAAGCATTTTGAGCAATTTGCCGATTGGTTTCAGAACGGCTTGCATTGAAATTTACTATTTTTTGCAAGACATTCATTGAGGGAAAAGGGTGATTTTCTCGGCGTGTTAAGCATTTGAGTAATTCACCGATTGGTTTCAGAACGGCTTGCATTAAAATTTACTATTTTTTCCCAGACATTCATTGTGGAACAAAAGTGATTTTCTCGGCGAGTTAAGCATATTGAGTAATTTGACGATTGGTTTCAGAACGGCTTGCATCACAATTAACTATTTTTTGCCAGGCATTCATTGTGGCACAAAAGTGATTTTCACGGCGAGTTAAGCATTTTGAGCAATTTGCCGATTGGTTTCTGAACGGCTTGCATTGAAATTTACTATTTTTTGCCAGACATTCATTGTGGAACAAAATTGATTTTCTCGGCGAGTTAAGCATTTTGAGCAATTTGCCGATTGGTTTCAGAACGGCTTGCATTGAAATTTACTATTTTTTGCAAGACATTCATTGAGGGAAAAGGGTGATTTTCTCGGCGTGTTAAGCATTTGAGTAATTCACAGATTGGTTTCAGAACGGCTTGCATTAAAATTTACTATTTTTTCCCAGACATTCATTGTGGAACAAAAGTGATTTTCTCGGCGAGTTAAGCATTTTGAGTAATTTGCCGATTGGTTTCAGAATGGCTTGCATCACAATTAACTATTTTTTGCCAGGCATTCATTGTGGAACAAAAGTGATTTTCTCGGCCAGTTAAGCATTTTGAGTAATTTGCCGATTGGTTTCTGAACGACCTGCATCACAATTAACTATTTTTTGCCAGGCGTTCATTGTGGAACACAAGTGATTTTCTCGGCGAGTTAAGCATTTTGAGTAATTTGCCGATTGGTTTCAGAACGGCTTGCAACACAATTAACTATTTTTTGCCAGGCATTCATTGTGGAACAAAAGTGATTTTCTCGGCGAGTTAAGCATTTTGAATATCTTGCCGATTGCTTTCAGACCGGCTTGCATTGAAATTTTCTATTTTATGCCAGACATGCATTGTGGGAAAAAAGTAATTTTCTCGGCGAGTTAAGCATTTTGAGTAATTTGCCGATTGGTTTCAGAACGGCTTGCATCACAATTAACTATTTTTTGCCAGGCATTCATTGTGGAACAAAGGTGATTTTCTCGGCGAGTGAAGCATTTTGAGTAATTTGCCGATTGCTTTCAGAACGGCTTGCATTGTAATTTACTATTTTTTGCCAGACATTCATTGTGGGAAAAAAATAATTTTCTCGGCGAGTTAAGCATTTTGAGTAATTTGCCGATTGGTTTCAGAACGGCTTGAATTAAAATTTACTATTTTTTGCCAGACATTCATTGTGGCACAAAAGTGATTTTCAAGGCGAGTTAAGCATTTTGAGCAATTTGCCGATTGGTTTCAGAACGGCTTGCATTAAAATTTACTATTTTATGCCAGACATTCATTGTGGAACTAAAGTGATTTTCACGGGGAGTTAAACATTTTGAGTAAATTGCCGATTGGTTTCAGAACGGCTTGCATTGACATTTACTATTTTTTGCCAGACATTCATTGTGGGAAAAAGGTGATTTTCTCGGCGAGTTCAGCATTTTGAGTAATTTGCCGATTGATTTCAGAACGGCTTGCATCACAATTAACTATTTTTTGCCAGGCATTCATTGTGGAACAAAAGTCATTTTCTCGGCGAGTTAAGCATTTTGAGTAATTTGCCGATTGGTTTCAGAACGGCTTGCATCACAATTAACTATTTTTTGCCAGGCATTCATTGTGGAACAAAAGTGATTTTCTCGGCGAGTTAAGCATTTTGCCGATTGGTTTCAGAACGGCTTGCATTAAAATTTACTATTTTTTGCATGACATTCATTGAGGGGAAAAAGGTGATTTTCACAGGGAGTTAAGCATTTTGAGTAATTTGCCGATTGGTTTCAGAACGGCTCGCATTGAAATTTACTATTTTTTGCCTGACATTCATTGTGGGAAAAAGGTGATTTTCTCGGCGAGTTAAGCATTTTGAGTAATTTGCCGATTGATTTCAGAGCGGCCTGCATCACAATTAACTATTTTTTGCCAGGCGTTCATTGTGGAACACAAGTGATTTTCTCGGCGAGTTAAGCATTTTGAGTAATTTGCCGATTGGTTTCAGAACGGCTTGCATCACAATTAACTATTTTCTGCCAGTCATTCATTGTGGGAAAAAAGTCATTTTTCTCGGCGAGTTAAGCATTTTTAGTAATTTACCGATTGGTTTCAGATGGGCTTGCATTAATATTTACTATTTTTTGCCAGACATTCATTGTGGAACAAAAGTGATTTTCTCGGCGAGTTAAGCATATTGAGTAATTTGACGATTGGTTTCAGAACGGCTTGCATCACAATTGACTATTTTTTGCCAGGCATTCATTGTGGCACAAAAGTGATTTTCACGGCGAGTTAAGCATTTTGAGCAATTTGCCGATTGGTTTCTGAACGGCTTGCATTGAAATTTACTATTTTTTGCCAGACATTCATTGTGGAACAAAATTGATTTTCTCGGCGAGTTAAGCATTTTGAGCAATTTGCCGATTGGTTTCAGAACGGCTTGCATTGAAATTTACTATTTTTTGCAAGACATTCATTGAGGGAAAAGGGTGATTATCTCGGCGTGTTAAGCATTTGAGTAATTCACCGATTGGTTTCAGAACGGCTTGCATTAAAATTTACTATTTTTTCCCAGACATTCATTGTGGAACAAAAGTAATTTTCTCGGCGAGTTAAGCATTTTGAGTAATTTGCCGATTGGTTTCAGAACGGCTTGCATTGAAATTTACTATTTTTTGCCAGACATTCATTGTGGCACAAAAGTGATTTTCAAGGCGAGTTAAGCATTTTGAGCAATTTGCCGATTGGTTTCAGAACGGCTTGCATTAAAATTTACTATTTTATGCCAGACATTCATTGTGGAACTAAAGTGATTTTCACGGGGAGTTAAGCATTTTGAGTAAATTGCCGATTGGTTTCCGAACGGCTTGCATTGAAATTTACTATTTTTTGCCAGACATTCATTGTGGGAAAAAGGTGATTTTCTCGGCGAGTTCAGCATTTTGAGTAATTTGCCGATTGATTTCAGAACGGCTTGCATCACAATTAACTATTTTTTGCCAGGCATTCATTGTGGAACAAAAGTGATTTTCTCGGCGAGTTAAGCATTTTGAGTAATTTGCCGATTGGTTTCAGAACGGCTTGCATCACAATTAACTATTTTTTGCCAGGCATTCATTGTGGAACAAAAGTGATTTTCTCGGCGAGTTAAGCATTTTGAGTAATTTGCCGATTGGTTTCAGAACGGCTTGCATCACAATTAACTATTTATTGCCAGGCATTCATTGTACACAAAAGTGATTTTCACGGCGAGTTAAGCATTTTGAGCAATTTGCCGATTGGTTTCTGAACGGCTTGCATTGAAATTTACTATTTTTTGCCAGACATTCATTGTGGAACAAAAGTGATTTTCTCGGCGAGTTAAGCATTTTGAGTAATTTACCGATTGGTTTCAGAACGGCTTGCATTAAAATTTACTATTTTTTGCCAGACGTTCATTGTGGAACAAAAGTGATTTTCACGGGGAGTGAAGCATTTTGAGCAATTTGCCAATTGGTTTCAGAACGGCTGGCATTGAAATTTACTATTTTTTGCCAGACATTCATTGTGGAACTAAAGTGATTTTCACGGGGAGTTAAGCATTTTGAGTAAATTGCCGATTGGTTTCAGAACGGCTTGCATCACAATTAACTATTTTTTGCCAGACATTCATTGTGGAACTAAAGTGATTTTCACGGGGAGTTAAGCATTTTGAGTAAATTGCCGATTGGTTTCAGAACGGCTTGCATCACAATTAACTATTTTTTGCCAGGCATTCATTGTGGAACAAAAGTGATTTTCTCGGCGAGTTAAGCATTTTGAGCAATTTGCCGATTGGTTTCAGAACGGCTTGCATTAAAATTTATTATTTTTTGCATGACATTCATTGAGGGAAAAAGGTGATTTTCACAGGGAGTTAAGCATTTTGAGTAATTTGCCGATTGCTTTCAGAACGGCTTGCATTCAAATTTACTATTTTTTACCAGAAATTCATTGTGCGAAAAAAGTAATTTTCTCGGCGAGTTCAGCATTTTGAGTAATTTGCCGATTGGTTTCAGAACGGCTTGCATCAGTTTTAACTATTTTTTGCCAGGCATTCATTGTGGCACAAAAGTGATTTTCACGGCGAGTTAAGCATTTTGAGCAATTTGCCGATTGGTTTCTGAACGGCTTGCATTGAAATTTACTATTTTTTGCCAGACATTCATTGTGGAACAAAATTGATTTTCTCGGCGAGTTAAACATTTTGAGCAATTTGCCGATTGGTTTCAGAACGGCTTGCATTGAAATTTACTATTTTTTGCAAGACATTCTTTGAGGGAAAAGGGTGATTTTCTCGGCGTGTTAAGCATTTGAGTAATTCACCGATTGGTTTCAGAACGGCTTGCATTAAAATTTACGATTTTTTCCCAGACATTCATTGTGGAACAAAAGTGATTTTCTCGGCGAGTTAAACATTTTGAGTAATTTGCTGATTGGTTTCAGAACGGCTTGCATTGAAATTTACTATTTTTTGCAACACATTCATTGAGGGGAAAAAGGTGATTTTCTCGGCGTGTTAAGGATTTTGAGTAATTTGCCGATTGATTTCAGAACGGCTTGCATCACAATTAACTATTTTTTGACAGGCATTCATTGTGGAACAAAAGTGATTTTCTCGGCGAGTTAAGCATTTTGAGTAATTTGCCGATTGGTTTCAGAACGGCTTGCATCACAATTAACTATTTATTGCCAGGCATTCATTGTACACAAAAGTGATTTTCACGGCGAGTTAAGCATTTTCAGCAATTTGCCGATTGGTTTCTGAACGGCTTGCATTGAAATTTACTATTTTTTGCCAGACATTCATTGTGGAACAAAAGTGATTTTCTCGGCGAGATAAGCATTTTGAGTAATTTACCGATTGGTTTCAGAACGGCTTGCATTAAAATTTACTATTTTTTGCCAGACGTTCATTGTGGAACAAAAGTGATTTTCACGGGGAGTGAAGCATTTTGAGCAATTTGCCAATTGGTTTCAGAACGGCTGGCATTGAAATTTACTATTTTTTGCCAGACATTCATTGTGGGAAAAAGGTGATTTTCTCGGCGTGTTAAGCATTTTGAATAATTTGCCGATTGATTTCAGAACGGCTTGCATCACAATTAACTATTTTTTGCCAGGCATTCATTGTGGAACAAAAGTGATTTTCTCGGCGAGTTAAGCATTTTGAGTAATTTGCCGATTGGTTTCAGAACGGCTTGCATTACAATTAACTATTTTTTTCCAGGCGTTCATTGTGGAACACAAGTGATTTTCTCGGCGAGTTAAGCATTTTGAGTAATTTGCCGATTGGTTTCAGAACGGCTTGCAACATAGTTAACTATTTTTTGCCAGGCATTCATTGTGGAACAAAAGTGATTTTCTCTGCGAGTGAAGCATTTTGAGTAATTTGCCGATTGCCTTCAGAACGGCTTGCATTGAAATTTACTATTTTTTGGAGACATTCATTGTGGGAAAAAAGTAATTTTCTCGGCGAGTTAAGCATTTTGAGTAATTTGCCGATTGGTTTCAGAAAGGCTTGCGTTAAAATTTACTATTTTTTGCCAGACGTTCATTGTGGAACAAAAGTGATTTTCACGGGGAGCAAAGCATTTTGAGCAATTTGCCGATTGCTTTCAGAACGGCTTGCATTGAAATTTACTATTTTTTGCCAGACATTCGTTGTGGGAAAAAAGTAATTTTCTCGGCGAGTTCAGCATTTTGAGTAATTTGCCGATCGGTTTCAGAACGGCTTGCATCTCAATTAACTATTTTTTGCCAGGCATTCATTGTGGAACAAAAGTGATTTTCTCGGCGAGTTAAGCATTTTGAGTAATTTGCCGATTGCTTTCAGAACGGCTTGCATTAAAATTTACTATTTTATGCCAGACATTCATTGTGGAACTAAAGTGATTTTCACGGGGAGTTAAACATTTTGAGTAAATTGCCGATTGGTTTCAGAACGGCTTGCATTGACATTTACTATTTTTTGCCAGACATTCATTGTGGGAAAAAGGTGATTTTCTCGGCGAGTTCAGCATTTTGAGTAATTTGCCGATTGATTTCAGAACGGCTTGCATCACAATTAACTATTTTTTGCCAGGCATTCATTGTGGAACAAAAGTCATTTTCTCGGCGAGTTAAGCATTTTGAGTAATTTGCCGATTGGTTTCAGAACGGCTTGCATCACAATTAACTATTTTTTGCCAGGCATTCATTGTGGAACAAAAGTGATTTTCTCGGCGAGTTAAGCATTTTGCCGATTGGTTTCAGAACGGCTTGCATTAAAATTTACTATTTTTTGCATGACATTCATTGAGGGGAAAAAGGTGATTTTCACAGGGAGTTAAGCATTTTGAGTAATTTGCCGATTGGTTTCAGAACGGCTCGCATTGAAATTTACTATTTTTTGCCTGACATTCATTGTGGGAAAAAGGTGATTTTCTCGGCGAGTTAAGCATTTTGAGTAATTTGCCGATTGATTTCAGAGCGGCCTGCATCACAATTAACTATTTTTTGCCAGGCGTTCATTGTGGAACACAAGTGATTTTCTCGGCGAGTTAAGCATTTTGAGTAATTTGCCGATTGGTTTCAGAACGGCTTGCATCACAATTAACTATTTTCTGCCAGTCATTCATTGTGGGAAAAAAGTCATTTTTCTCGGCGAGTTAAGCATTTTTAGTAATTTACCGATTGGTTTCAGATGGGCTTGCATTAATATTTACTATTTTTTGCCAGACATTCATTGTGGAACAAAAGTGATTTTCTCGGCGAGTTAAGCATATTGAGTAATTTGACGATTGGTTTCAGAACGGCTTGCATCACAATTGACTATTTTTTGCCAGGCATTCATTGTGGCACAAAAGTGATTTTCACGGCGAGTTAAGCATTTTGAGCAATTTGCCGATTGGTTTCTGAACGGCTTGCATTGAAATTTACTATTTTTTGCCAGACATTCATTGTGGAACAAAATTGATTTTCTCGGCGAGTTAAGCATTTTGAGCAATTTGCCGATTGGTTTCAGAACGGCTTGCATTGAAATTTACTATTTTTTGCAAGACATTCATTGAGGGAAAAGGGTGATTATCTCGGCGTGTTAAGCATTTGAGTAATTCACCGATTGGTTTCAGAACGGCTTGCATTAAAATTTACTATTTTTTCCCAGACATTCATTGTGGAACAAAAGTGATTTTCTCGGCGAGTTAAGCATTTTGAGTAATTTGCCGATTGGTTTCAGAACGGCTTGCATTGAAATTTACTATTTTTTGCCAGACATTCATTGTGGCACAAAAGTGATTTTCAAGGCGAGTTAAGCATTTTGAGCAATTTGCCGATTGGTTTCAGAACGGCTTGCATTAAAATTTACTATTTTATGCCAGACATTCATTGTGGAACTAAAGTGATTTTCACGGGGAGTTAAGCATTTTGAGTAAATTGCCGATTGGTTTCCGAACGGCTTGCATTGAAATTTACGATTTTTTGCCAGACATTCATTGTGGGAAAAAGGTGATTTTCTCGGCGAGTTCAGCATTTTGAGTAATTTGCCGATTGATTTCAGAACGGCTTGCATCACAATTAACTATTTTTTGCCAGGCATTCATTGTGGAACAAAAGTGATTTTCTCGGCGAGTTAAGCATTTTGAGTAATTTGCCGATTGGTTTCAGAACGGCTTGCATCACAATTAACTATTTTTTGCCAGGCATTCATTGTGGAACAAAAGTGATTTTCTCGGCGAGTTAAGCATTTTGAGTAATTTGCCGATTGGTTTCAGAACGGCTTGCATCACAATTAACTATTTATTGCCAGGCATTCATTGTACACAAAAGTGATTTTCACGGCGAGTTAAGCATTTTGAGCAATTTGCCGATTGGTTTCTGAACGGCTTGCATTGAAATTTACTATTTTTTGCCAGACATTCATTGTGGAACAAAAGTGATTTTCTCGGCGAGTTAAGCATTTTGAGTAATTTACCGATTGGTTTCAGAACGGCTTGCATTAAAATTTACTATTTTTTGCCAGACGTTCATTGTGGAACAAAAGTGATTTTCACGGGGAGTGAAGCATTTTGAGCAATTTGCCAATTGGTTTCAGAACGGCTGGCATTGAAATTTACTATTTTTTGCCAGACATTCATTGTGGAACTAAAGTGATTTTCACGGGGAGTTAAGCATTTTGAGTAAATTGCCGATTGGTTTCAGAACGGCTTGCATCACAATTAACTATTTTTTGCCAGACATTCATTGTGGAACTAAAGTGATTTTCACGGGGAGTTAAGCATTTTGAGTAAATTGCCGATTGGTTTCAGAACGGCATGCATCACAATTAACTATTTTTTGCCAGGCATTCATTGTGGAACAAAAGTGATTTTCTCGGCGAGTTAAGCATTTTGAGCAATTTGCCGATTGGTTTCAGAACGGCTTGCATTAAAATTTATTATTTTTTGCATGACATTCATTGAGGGAAAAAGGTGATTTTCACAGGGAGTTAAGCATTTTGAGTAATTTGCCGATTGCTTTCAGAACGGCTTGCATTCAAATTTACTATTTTTTACCAGAAATTCATTGTGCGAAAAAAGTAATTTTCTCGGCGAGTTCAGCATTTTGAGTAATTTGCCGATTGGTTTCAGAACGGCTTGCATCAGTTTTAACTATTTTTTGCCAGGCATTCATTGTGGCACAAAAGTGATTTTCACGGCGAGTTAAGCATTTTGAGCAATTTGCCGATTGGTTTCTGAACGGCTTGCATTGAAATTTACTATTTTTTGCCAGACATTCATTGTGGAACAAAATTGATTTTCTCGGCGAGTTAAACATTTTGAGCAATTTGCCGATTGGTTTCAGAACGGCTTGCATTGAAATTTACTATTTTTTGCAAGACATTCTTTGAGGGAAAAGGGTGATTTTCTCGGCGTGTTAAGCATTTGAGTAATTCACCGATTGGTTTCAGAACGGCTTGCATTAAAATTTACGATTTTTTCCCAGACATTCATTGTGGAACAAAAGTGATTTTCTCGGCGAGTTAAACATTTTGAGTAATTTGCTGATTGGTTTCAGAACGGCTTGCATTGAAATTTACTATTTTTTGCAACACATTCATTGAGGGGAAAAAGGTGATTTTCTCGGCGTGTTAAGGATTTTGAGTAATTTGCCGATTGATTTCAGAACGGCTTGCATCACAATTAACTATTTTTTGACAGGCATTCATTGTGGAACAAAAGTGATTTTCTCGGCGAGTTAAGCATTTTGAGTAATTTGCCGATTGGTTTCAGAACGGCTTGCATCACAATTAACTATTTATTGCCAGGCATTCATTGTACACAAAAGTGATTTTCACGGCGAGTTAAGCATTTTCAGCAATTTGCCGATTGGTTTCTGAACGGCTTGCATTGAAATTTACTATTTTTTGCCAGACATTCATTGTGGAACAAAAGTGATTTTCTCGGCGAGATAAGCATTTTGAGTAATTTACCGATTGGTTTCAGAACGGCTTGCATTAAAATTTACTATTTTTTGCCAGACGTTCATTGTGGAACAAAAGTGATTTTCACGGGGAGTGAAGCATTTTGAGCAATTTGCCAATTGGTTTCAGAACGGCTGGCATTGAAATTTACTATTTTTTGCCAGACATTCATTGTGGGAAAAAGGTTATTTTCTCGGCGTGTTAAGCATTTTGAATAATTTGCCGATTGATTTCAGAACGGCTTGCATCACAATTAACTATTTTTTGCCAGGCATTCATTGTGGAACAAAAGTGATTTTCTCGGCGAGTTAAGCATTTTGAGTAATTTGCCGATTGGTTTCAGAACGGCTTGCATTACAATTAACTATTTTTTTCCAGGCGTTCATTGTGGAACACAAGTGATTTTCTCGGCGAGTTAAGCATTTTGAGTAATTTGCCGATTGGTTTCAGAACGGCTTGCAACATAGTTAACTATTTTTTGCCAGGCATTCATTGTGGAACAAAAGTGATTTTCTCTGCGAGTGAAGCATTTTGAGTAATTTGCCGATTGCCTTCAGAACGGCTTGCATTGAAATTTACTATTTTTTGGAGACATTCATTGTGGGAAAAAAGTAATTTTCTCGGCGAGTTAAGCATTTTGAGTAATTTGCCGATTGGTTTCAGAAAGGCTTGCGTTAAAATTTACTATTTTTTGCCAGACGTTCATTGTGGAACAAAAGTGATTTTCACGGGGAGCAAAGCATTTTGAGCAATTTGCCGATTGCTTTCAGAACGGCTTGCATTGAAATTTACTATTTTTTGCCAGACATTCGTTGTGGGAAAAAAGTAATTTTCTCGGCGAGTTCAGCATTTTGAGTAATTTGCCGATCGGTTTCAGAACGGCTTGCATCTCAATTAACTATTTTTTGCCAGGCATTCATTGTGGAACAAAAGTGATTTTCTCGGCGAGTTAAGCATTTTGAGAAATTTGCCGATTGCTTTCAGAACGGCTTGCATTGAAATTTACTCTTTTTTGCCAGACTTTCATTGTGGGAAATAAGTAATTTTCTCGGCGAGTTAAATTTTTCAGTAATTTGCCGATTGGTTTCAGAACGGCTTGCATCACAATTAACTATTTTTTACCAGGCATTCATTGTGGCACAAAAGTGAGTTTCATCGCGAGTTAAGCATTTTGAGCAATTTGTCGATTGGTTTCTGAACGGCTTGCATTGAAATTAACTATTTTTTGCCAGACATTCATTGTGGAACAAAAGTGATTTTCTCGGCGAGTTAAGCATTTTGAGCAATTTCCCGATTGGTTTCAGAACGGCTTGCATTGAAATTAACTATTTTTTGCCAGACATTCATTGTGGGAAAAAGGTGATTTTCTCGACGTGTTAAGCATTTTGAGTAATTTGCCGATTGATTTCAGAACGGCTTGCATCACAATTAACTATTTTTTGCCAGGCATTCATTGTGGAACAAAAGTGATTTTCTCGGCGAGTTAAGCATTTTGAGTAATTTGCCGATTGGTTTCAGAACTGCTTGCATCACAATTAACTATTTTTTGCCAGGCATTCATTTTGGAACACAAGTGATTTTCTCGGCGAGTTAAGCATTTTGAGTAATTTGCCGATTGGTTTCAGAACGGCTTGCAACACAGTTAACTATTTTTTGCCAGCCATTCATTGTGGAACAAAAGTGATTTTCTCGGCGAGGTAAGCATTTTGAGTAATTTGCCGATTGCTTTCAGAACGGCTTGCATTGAAATTTACTATTTTTTGCCAGACATTCATTGTGGGAAAAAAGTAATTTTTCCGGCGAGTTAAGCATTTTGAGTAATTTGCCGATTGGTTTCAGAACGGCTTGCATCACAATTAACTATTTTTTGCCAGGCATTCATTGTGGAACAAAAGTGATTTTCTCGGAGAGTTAAGCATTTTGAGTAATTTGCCGATTGCTTTCAGAACGGCTTGCATTGAAATTTACTATATTTTGCCAGACATTCATTGTGGGAAAAAAGTAAGTTTCTCGGCGAGTTAAGCATTTTGAGTAATTTGCCGATTGCTTTCAGAACGGCTTGCATTGAAATTTACTATTTTGTGCCAGACATTCATTGTGGAACAAAAGTGATTTTCTCGGCGAGTTAAGCATTTTGAGCAATTTCCCGATTGGTTTCAGAACGGCTTGCATCACAATTAACTATTTTTTGCCAGACATTCATTGTGGGAAAAAAGTGATTTTATCGGCGAGTTAAGCATTTTGAGTAATTTACCGATTGGTTTCAGAACGGCTTGCATTAAAATTTACTATTTTTTGCCAGACATTCATTGTGGAACAAAAGTGATTTTCTCGGCGAGTTAAGCATTTTGAGTAATTTGCCGATTGCTTTCAGAACGGCTTGCATTGAAATTTACTATTTTTTGCCAGACATTCATTGTGGGAAAAAAGTAATTTTCTCGGCGAGTTAAATTTTTGAGTAATTTGCCGATTGGTTTCAGAACGGCTTGCATCACAATTAACTATTTTTTGCCAGGCATTCATTGTGGCACAAAAGTGAGTTTCACGGCGAGTTAAGCATTTTGAGAAATTTGTCGATTGGTTTCTGAACGGCTTGCATTGAAATTTACTATTTTTTGCCAGACATTCATTGTGGAACAAAAGTGATTTTCTCGGCGAGTAAAGAATTTTGAGCAATTTCCCGATTGGTTTCAGAACGGCTTACATTGAAATTTACTATTTTTTGCCAGACATTCATTGTGGGAAAAAGGTGATTTTCTCGGCGTGTTAAGCATTTTGAGTAATTTGCCGATTGATTACAGAACGGCTTGCATCAGAATTAACTATTTTTTGCGAGCCATTCATTGTGGAACAAAAGTGATTTTCTCGGCGAGTTAAGCATTTTGAATAATTTGCCGATTGCGTTCAGAACGGCTTGCATTGAAATTTACTATTTTTTACCAGACATTCATTGTGGGAAAAAAGTAATTTTCTCGGCGAGTTAACCATTTTGAGTAATTTGCCGATTGGTTTCAGAACGGCTTGAATTAAAATTTACTATTTTTTGCCAGACATTCATTGTGGAACAAATGTGATTTTCTCGGCGAGTGAAGCATTTTGAGTAATTTGGCGATTGGTTTCAGAACGGCTTGCATCACAATTAACTATTTTTTGCCAGCCATTCATTGTGGGAAAAAAGTGATTTTCTCGGCGAGTTAAGCATTTTGAGTAATTTACCGATTGGTTTCAGAACGGCTTGCATTAAAATTAACTATTTTTTGCCCGGCATTCATTGTGGCACAAAAGTGAGTTTCAAGGCGAGTTAAGCATTTTGAGCAATTTGCCGATTGCTTTCTGAACGGCTTGCATTGAAATTGACTATTTTTTGCCAGACATTCGTTGTGGAACAAAAGTGATTTTCTCGGCGAGTTAAGCATTTGAGTAATTTGCCGATTGGTTTCAGAACGGCTTGCATCACAATTAACTATTTTTTGCCAGGCGCTCATTGTGGAACACAAGTGATTTTCTCGGCGAGTTAAGCATTTTGATTAATTTGCCGATTGGTTTCAGAACGGCTCGCAACACAGTTAACTATTATTTGCCAGGCATTCATTGTGGAACAAAAGTGATTTTCTCGGCGAGTTAAGCATTTTGAGTAATTTGCCGATTGCTTTCAGAACGGTTTGCATTGAAATTTACTATTTTTTGCCAGACATTCATTGTGGGAAAATGGTTATTTTCTCGGCGAGTTAAGCATTTTGAGTAATTTGCCGATTGCTTTCAGAACGGCTTGCATTGTAATTTACTATTTTTTGCCAGACATTCATTGTGGGAAAAAAATAATTTTCTCGGCGCGTTTAGCATTTTGAGTAATTTGCCGATTGGTTTCAGAACGGCTTGAATTAAAATTTACTATTTTTTGCCAGACATTCATTGTGGCACAAAAGTGATTTTAAAGGCGAGTTAAGCATTTTGAGCAATTTGCCGATTGGTTTCAGAAGGGCTTGCATTAAAATTTACTATTTTATGCCAGACATTCATTGTGGAACTAAAGTGATTTTCACGGGGAGTTAACCATTTTGAGTAAATTGCCGATTGGTTTCAGAACGGCTGGCATTGAAATTTACTATTTTTTGCCAGACATTCATTGTGGGAAAAGGTGATTTTCTCGGCGAGTTCAGCATTTTGAGTAATTTGCCGATTGATTTCAGAACGGCTTGCATCACAATTAACTATTTTTTGCCAGGCATTCATTGTGGAACAAAAGTGATTTTCTCGGCGAGTTAAGCATTTTGAGTAATTTGCCGATTGGTTTCAGAACGGCTTGCATCACAATTAACTATTTTTTGCCAGGCATTCATTGTGGAACAAAAGTGATTTTCTCGGCGAGTTAAGCATTTTGTGCAATTTGCCGATTGGTTTCAGAACGGCTTGCATTAAAATTTACTATTTTTTGCATGACATTCATTGAGGGAAAAAGGTGATTTTCACAGGGAGTTAAGCATTTTGAGTAATTTGCCGATTGGTTTCAGAACGGCTCGCATTGAAATTTACTATTTTTTGCCTGACATTCATTGTGGGAAAAAGGTGATTTTCTCGGCGAGTTAAGCATTTTGAGTAATTTGCCGATTGATTTCAGAACGGCCTTCATCACAATTAACTATTTTTTGCCAGGCGTTCATTGTGGAACACAAGTGATTTTCTCGGCGAGTTAAGCATTTTGAGTAATTTGCCGATTGGTTTCAGAACGGCTTGCATCACAATTAACTATTTTCTGCCAGACATTCATTGTGGGAAAAAAGTCATTTTCTCGGCGAGTTAAGCATTTTTAGTAATTTACCGATTGGTTTCAGATGGGCTTGCATTACAATTTACTATTTTTTGCCAGACATTCATTGTGTGAAAAAAGTGATTTTTTCGGCGAGTTAAGCATATTGAGTAATTTGCCGATTGGTTTCAGAACGGCTTAACTATTTTTTGCCAGGCATTCATTGTGGAACAAAAGTGATTTTCTCGGCGAGTTCAGCATTTTGAGTAATTTGCCGATTGCTTTCAGAACGGCTTGCATTCAAATTTACTATTTTTTGCCAGAAATTCATTGTGCGAAAAAAGTAATTTTCTCGGCGAGTTCAGCATTTTGAGTAATTTGCCGATTTGTTTCAGAACGGCTTGCATCAGTTTTAACTATTTTTTGCCAGGCATTCATTGTGGCACAAAAGTGATTTTCACGGCGAGTTAAGCATTTTGAGCAATTTGCCGATTGGTTTCAGAACGGCTTGCATGACAATTGACTATTTTTTGCCAGACATTCATTGTGGAACAAAATTGATTTTCTCGGCGAGTTAAGCATTTTGAGCAATTTGCCGATTGGTTTCAGAAGGGCTTGCATTGAAATTTACTATTTTTTGCAAGACATTCATTGAGGGAAAAGGGTGATTTTCTCGGCGTGTTAAGCATTTGAGTAATTCACCGATTGGTTTCTGAACGGCTTGCATTGAAATTTACTATTTTTTGCAACACATTCATTGAGGGGAAAAAGGTGATTTTCTCGGCGTGTTAAGGATTTTGAGTAATTTGCCGATTGATTTCAGAACGGCTTGCATCACAATTAACTATTTTTTGCCAGGCATTCATTGTGGAACAAAAGTGATTTTTCGGCGAGTTAAGCATTTTGAGTAATTTGCCGATTGGTTTCAGAACGGCTTGCATCACAATTAACTATTTATTGCCAGGCATTCATTGTACACAAAAGTGATTTTCACGGCGAGTTAAGCATTTTGAGCAATTTGCCGATTGGTTTCTGAACGGCTTGCATTGAAATTTACTATTTTTTGCCAGACATTCATTGTGGAACAAAGGTGATTTTCTCGGCGAGTTAAGCATTTTGAATAATTTGCCGATTGATTTCAGAACGGCTTGCATCACAATTAACTATTTTTTGCCAGGCATTCATTGTGGCACAAAAGTGATTTTCTCTGCGAGTGAAGCATTTTGAGTAATTTGCCGATTGCTTTCAGAACGGCTTGCATTGAAATTTACTATTTTTTGGAGACATTCATTGTGGGAAAAAAGTAATTTTCAAGGCGAGTTAAGCATTTTGAGCAATTTGCCGATTGGTTTCAGAAGGGCTTGCATTAAAATTTACTATTTTATGCCAGACATTCATTGTGGAACTAAAGTGATTTTCACGGGGAGTTAACCATTTTGAGTAAATTGCCGATTGGTTTCTGAACGGCTGGCATTGAAATTTACTATTTTTTGCCAGACATTCATTGTGGGAAAAGGTGATTTTCTCGGCGAGTTCAGCATTTTGAGTAATTTGCCGATTGGTTTCAGAACGGCTTGCAATACAGTTAACTATTTTTTGCCAGGCATTCATTGTGGAACAAAAGTGATTTTCTCGGCGAGTTAAGCATTTTGAGTAATTTGCCGATTGGTTTCAGAACGGCTTGCATTACAATTAACTATTTTTTGCCAGGCATTCATTGTGGAACAAAAGTGATTTTCTCGGCGAGTTAAGCATTTTGAGCAATTTGCCGATTGGTTTCAGAACGGCTTGCATTAAAATTTACTATTTTTTGCATGACATTCATTGAGGGAAAAAGGTGATTTTCACAGGGAGTTAAGCATTTTGAGTAATTTGCCGATTGGTTTCAGAACGGCTCGCATTGAAATGTACTATTTTTTGCCTGACATTCATTGTGGGAAAAAGGTGATTTTCTCGGCGAGTTAAGCATTTTGAGTAATTTGCCGATTGATTTCAGAACGGCCTTCATCACAATTAACTATTTTTTGCCAGGCGTTCATTGTGGAACACAAATGATTTTCTCGGCGAGTTAAGCATTTTGAGTAATTTGCCGATTGGTTTCAGAACGGCTTGCATCACAATTAACTATTTTCTGCCAGACATTCATTGTGGGAAAAAAGTCATTTTCTCGGCGAGTTAAGCATTTTTAGTAATTTACCGATTGGTTTCAGGTGGGCTTGCATTACAATTTACTATTTTTTGCCAGACATTCATTGTGTGAAAAAAGTGATTTTTTCGGCGAGTTAAGCATATTGAGTAATTTGACGATTGGTTTCAGAACGGCTTAACTATTTTTTGCCAGGCATTCATTGTGGAACAAAAGTGATTTTCTCGGCGAGTTCAGCATTTTGAGTAATTTGCCGATTGCTTTCAGAACGGCTTGCATTCAAATTTACTATTTTTTGCCAGAAATTCATTGTGCGAAAAAAGTAATTTTCTCGGCGAGTTAACCATTTTGAGTAATTTGCCGATTGGTTTCAGAACGGCTTGAATTAAAATTTACTATTTTTTGCCAGACATTCATTGTGGAACAAATGTGATTTTCTCGGCGAGTGAAGCATTTTGAGTAATTTGGCGATTGGTTTCAGAACGGCTTGCATCACAATTAACTATTTTTTGCCAGCCATTCATTGTGGGAAAAAAGTGATTTTCTCGGCGAGTTAAGCATTTTGAGTAATTTACCGATTGGTTTCAGAACGGCTTGCATTAAAATTAACTATTTTTTGCCCGGCATTCATTGTGGCACAAAAGTGAGTTTCAAGGCGAGTTAAGCATTTTGAGCAATTTGCCGATTGCTTTCTGAACGGCTTGCATTGAAATTGACTATTTTTTGCCAGACATTCATTGTGGAACAAAAGTGATTTTCTCGGCGAGTTAAGCATTTGAGTAATTTGCCGATTGGTTTCAGAACGGCTTGCATCACAATTAACTATTTTTTGCCAGGCGCTCATTGTGGAACACAAGTGATTTTCTCGGCGAGTTAAGCATTTTGATTAATTTGCCGATTGGTTTCAGAACGGCTCGCAACACAGTTAACTATTATTTGCCAGGCATTCATTGTGGAACAAAAGTGATTTTCTCGGCGAGTTAAGCATTTTGAGTAATTTGCCGATTGCTTTCAGAACGGTTTGCATTGAAATTTACTATTTTTTGCCAGACATTCATTGTGGGAAAATGGTTATTTTCTCGGCGAGTTAAGCATTTTGAGTAATTTGCCGATTGCTTTCAGAACGGCTTGCATTGTAATTTACTATTTTTTGCCAGACATTCATTGTGGGAAAAAAATAATTTTCTCGGCGCGTTTAGCATTTTGAGTAATTTGCCGATTGGTTTCAGAACGGCTTGAATTAAAATTTACTATTTTTTGCCAGACATTCATTGTGGCACAAAAGTGATTTTAAAGGCGAGTTAAGCATTTTGAGCAATTTGCCGATTGGTTTCAGAAGGGCTTGCATTAAAATTTACTATTTTATGCCAGACATTCATTGTGGAACTAAAGTGATTTTCACGGGGAGTTAACCATTTTGAGTAAATTGCCGATTGGTTTCAGAACGGCTGGCATTGAAATTTACTATTTTTTGCCAGACATTCATTGTGGGAAAAGGTGATTTTCTCGGCGAGTTCAGCATTTTGAGTAATTTGCCGATTGATTTCAGAACGGCTTGCATCACAATTAACTATTTTTTGCCAGGCATTCATTGTGGAACAAAAGTGATTTTCTCGGCGAGTTAAGCATTTTGAGTAATTTGCCGATTGGTTTCAGAACGGCTTGCATCACAATTAACTATTTTTTGCCAGGCATTCATTGTGGAACAAAAGTGATTTTCTCGGCGAGTTAAGCATTTTGTGCAATTTGCCGATTGGTTTCAGAACGGCTTGCATTAAAATTTACTATTTTTTGCATGACATTCATTGAGGGAAAAAGGTGATTTTCACAGGGAGTTAAGCATTTTGAGTAATTTGCCGATTGGTTTCAGAACGGCTCGCATTGAAATTTACTATTTTTTGCCTGACATTCATTGTGGGAAAAAGGTGATTTTCTCGGCGAGTTAAGCATTTTGAGTAATTTGCCGATTGATTTCAGAACGGCCTTCATCACAATTAACTATTTTTTGCCAGGCGTTCATTGTGGAACACAAGTGATTTTCTCGGCGAGTTAAGCATTTTGAGTAATTTGCCGATTGGTTTCAGAACGGCTTGCATCACAATTAACTATTTTCTGCCAGACATTCATTGTGGGAAAAAAGTCATTTTCTCGGCGAGTTAAGCATTTTTAGTAATTTACCGATTGGTTTCAGATGGGCTTGCATTACAATTTACTATTTTTTGCCAGACATTCATTGTGTGAAAAAAGTGATTTTTTCGGCGAGTTAAGCATATTGAGTAATTTGACGATTGGTTTCAGAACGGCTTAACTATTTTTTGCCAGGCATTCATTGTGGAACAAAAGTGATTTTCTCGGCGAGTTCAGCATTTTGAGTAATTTGCCGATTGCTTTCAGAACGGCTTGCATTCAAATTTACTATTTTTTGCCAGAAATTCATTGTGCGAAAAAAGTAATTTTCTCGGCGAGTTCAGCATTTTGAGTAATTTGCCGATTTGTTTCAGAACGGCTTGCATCAGTTTTAACTATTTTTTGCCAGGCATTCATTGTGGCACAAAAGTGATTTTCACGGCGAGTTAAGCATTTTGAGCAATTTGCCGATTGGTTTCAGAACGGCTTGCATGACAATTGACTATTTTTTGCCAGACATTCATTGTGGAACAAAATTGATTTTCTCGGCGAGTTAAGCATTTTGAGCAATTTGCCGATTGGTTTCAGAAGGGCTTGCATTGAAATTTACTATTTTTTGCAAGACATTCATTGAGGGAAAAGGGTGATTTTCTCGGCGTGTTAAGCATTTGAGTAATTCACCGATTGGTTTCTGAACGGCTTGCATTGAAATTTACTATTTTTTGCCAGACATTCATTGTGGAACAAAGGTGATTTTCTCGGCGAGTTAAGCATTTTGAATAATTTGCCGATTGATTTCAGAACGGCTTGCATCACAATTAACTATTTTTTGCCAGGCATTCATTGTGGAACAAAAGTGATTTTCTCGGCGAGTTAAGCATTTTGAGTAATTTGCCGATTGGTTTCAGAACGGCTTGCATTACAATTAACTATTTTTTGCCAGGCGTTCATTGTGGAACACAAGTGATTTTCTCGGCGAGTTAAGTATTTTGAGTAATTTGCCGATTGGTTTCAGAACGGCTTGCAATACAGTTAACTATTTTTTGCCAGGCATTCATTGTGGAACAAAAGTGATTTTCTCTGCGAGTGAAGCATTTTGAGTAATTTGCCGATTGCTTTCAGAACGGCTTGCATTGAAATTTACTATTTTTTGGAGACATTCATTGTGGGAAAAAAGTAATTTTCTCGGCGAGTTAAGCATTTTGAGTAATTTGCCGATTGGTTTCAGAAAGGCTTGCATTAAAATTTACTATTTTTTGCCAGACGTTCATTGTGGAACAAAAGTGATTTTCAAGGGGAGCTAAGCATTTTGAGCAATTTGCCGATTGCTTTCAGAACGGCTTGCATTGAAATTTACTATTTTTTGCCAGACATTCGTTGTGGGAAAAAAGTAATTTTCTCGGCGAGTTCAGCATTTTGAGTAATTTGCCGATTGCTTTCAGAACGGCTTGCATTGAAATTTACTCTTTTTTGCCAGACTTTCATTGTGGGAAATAAGTAATTTTCTCGGCGAGTTAAATTTTTCAGTAATTTGCCGATTGGTTTCAGAACGGTTGCATCACAATTAACTATTTTTTGCCAGGCATTCATTGTGGCACGAAAGTGAGTTTCACCGCGAGTTAAGCATTTTGAGCAATTTGTCGACTGGTTTCTGAACGGCTTGAATTAAAATTTACTATTTTTTGGAGACATTCATTGTGGGAAAAAAGTAATTTTCAAGGCGAGTTAAGCATTTTGAGCAATTTGCCGATTGGTTTCAGAAGGGCTTGCATTAAAATTTACTATTTTATGCCAGACATTCATTGTGGAACTAAAGTGATTTTCACGGGGAGTTAACCATTTTGAGTAAATTGCCGATTGGTTTCTGAACGGCTGGCATTGAAATTTACTATTTTTTGCCAGACATTCATTGTGGGAAAAGGTGATTTTCTCGGCGAGTTCAGCATTTTGAGTAATTTGCCGATTGATTTCAGAACGGCTTGCATCACAATTAACTATTTTTTGCCAGGCATTCATTGTGGAACAAAAGTGATTTTCTCGGCGAGTTAAGCATTTTGAGTAATTTGCCGATTGGTTTCAGAACGGCTTGCATCACAATTAACTATTTTTTGCCAGGCATTCATTGTGGAACAAAAGTGATTTTCTCGGCGAGTTAAGCATTTTGAGCAATTTGCCGATTGGTTTCAGAACGGCTTGCATTAAAATTTACTATTTTTTGCATGACATTCATTGAGGGAAAAAGGTGATTTTCACAGGGAGTTAAGCATTTTGAGTAATTTGCCGATTGGTTTCAGAACGGCTCGCATTGAAATGTACTATTTTTTGCCTGACATTCATTGTGGGAAAAAGGTGATTTTCTCGGCGAGTTAAGCATTTTGAGTAATTTGCCGATTGATTTCAGAACGGCCTTCATCACAATTAACTATTTTTTGCCAGGCGTTCATTGTGGAACACAAATGATTTTCTCGGCGAGTTAAGCATTTTGAGTAATTTGCCGATTGGTTTCAGAACGGCTTGCATCACAATTAACTATTTTCTGCCAGACATTCATTGTGGGAAAAAAGTCATTTTCTCGGCGAGTTAAGCATTTTTAGTAATTTACCGATTGGTTTCAGGTGGGCTTGCATTACAATTTACTATTTTTTGCCAGACATTCATTGTGTGAAAAAAGTGATTTTTTCGGCGAGTTAAGCATATTGAGTAATTTGACGATTGGTTTCAGAACGGCTTAACTATTTTTTGCCAGGCATTCATTGTGGAACAAAAGTGATTTTCTCGGCGAGTTCAGCATTTTGAGTAATTTGCCGATTGCTTTCAGAACGGCTTGCATTCAAATTTACTATTTTTTGCCAGAAATTCATTGTGCGAAAAAAGTAATTTTCTCGGCGAGTTCAGCATTTTGAGTAATTTGCCGATTTGTTTCAGAACGGCTTGCATCAGTTTTAACTATTTTTTGCCAGGCATTCATTGTGGCACAAAAGTGATTTTCACGGCGAGTTAAGCATTTTGAGCAATTTGCCGATTGGTTTCTGAACGGCTTGCATTGAAATTTACTATTTTTTGCCAGACATTCATTGTGGAACAAAATTGATTTTCTCGGCGAGTTAAGCATTTTGAGCAATTTGCCGATTGGTTTCAGAAGGGCTTGCATTGAAATTTACTATTTTTTGCCAGACATTCATTGTGGAACCAAAGTGATTTTCTCGGCGTGTTAAGCATTTGAGTAAATCACCGATTGGTTTCAGAACGGATTGCATTAAAATTTACTATTTTTTGCCTGGCATTCATTGTGCACAAAAGTGATTTTCACGGCGAGTTAAGCATTTTGAGCAATTTGCCGATTGGTTTCTGAACGGCTTGCATTGAAATTTACTATTTTTTGCCAGACATTCATTGTGGAACAAAAGTGATTTTCTCGGCGAGTTAAGCATTTTGAGCAATTTCCCGATTGGTTTCAGAACGGCTTGCATTGAAATTAACTATTTTTTGCCAGACATTCATTGTGGGAAAAAGGCGATTTTCTCGACGTGTTAAGCATTTTGAGTAATTTGCCGATTGATTTCAGAACGGCTTGCATCACAATTAACTATTTTTTGCCAGGCATTCATTGTGGAACAAAAGTGATTTTCTCGGCGAGTTAAGCATTTTGAGTAATTTGCCGATTGGTTTCAGAACTGCTTGCATCACAATTAACTATTTTTTGCCAGGCGTTCATTGTGGAACACAAGTGATTTTCTCGGCGAGTTAAGCATTTTGAGTAATTTGCCGATTGGTTTCAGAACGGCTTGCAACACAGTTAACTATTTTTTGCCAGGCATTCATTGTGGAACAAAAGTGATTTTCTCGGCGAGGTAAGCATTTTGAGTAATTTGCCGATTGCTTTCAGAACGGCTTGCATTGAAATTTACTATATTTTGCCAGACATTCATTGTGGGAAAAAAGTAATTTTCTCGGCGAGTTAAGCATTTTGAGTAATTTGCCGATTGGTTTCAGAACGGCTTGCATCACAATTAACTATTTTTGCCAGACATTCATTGTGGGAAAAAAGTGATTTTCTCGGCGAGTTAAGCATTTTGAGTAATTTACCGATTGGTTTCAGAACGGCTTGCATTAAAATTTCCTATTTTTTGCCAGACATTCATTGTGGAACAAAAGTGATTTTCTCGGCGAGTTAAGCATTTTGAGTAATTTGCCGATTGGTTTCAGATCGGCTTGCAACACAATCAACTATTTTTTGCCAGGCATTCATTGTGGAACAAAAGTGATTTTCTCGGCGAGTTAAGCATTTTGAGTAATTTGCCGATTGCTTTCAGAACGGCTTGCATTGAAATTTACTATTTTTTGCCAGACATTCATTGTGGGAAAAAAGTAATTTTCTCGGCGAGTTAAATTTTTGAGTAATTTGCCGATTGGTTTCAGAACGGCTTGCATCACAATTAACTATTTTTTGCCAGTCATTCATTGTGGCACAAAAGTGAGTTTCACCGCGAGTTAAGCATTTTGAGCAATTTGTCGATTGGTTTCTGAACGGCTTGCATTGAAATTAACTATTTTTTGCCAGACATTCATTGTGGAACAAAAGTGATTTTCTCGGCGAGTTAAGCATTTTGAGTAATTTGCCGATTGGTTTCAGAACTGCTTGCATCACAATTAACTATTTTTTGCCAGGCGTTCATTGTGGAACACAAGTGATTTTCTCGGCGAGTTAAGCATTTTGAGTAATTTGCCGATTGGTTTCAGAACGGCTTGCAACACAGTTAACTATTTTTTGCCAGGCATTCATTGTGGAACAAAAGTGATTTTCTCGGCGAGGTAAGCATTTTGAGTAATTTGCCGATTGCTTTCAGAACGGCTTGCATTGAAATTTACTATATTTTGCAAGACATTCTTTGTGGGAAAAAAGTAATTTTCTCGGCGAGTTAAGCATTTTGAGTAATTTGCCGATTGGTTTCAGAACGGCTTGCATCACAATTAACTATTTTTTGCCAGACATTCATTGTGGGAAAAAAGTGATTTTCTCGGCGAGTTAAGCATTTTGAGTAATTTACCGATTGGTTTCAGAACGGCTTGCATTAAAATTTACTATTTTTTGCCAGACATTCATTGTGGAACAAAAGTGATTTTCTCGGCGAGTTAAGCATTTTGAGTAATTTGCCGATTGCTTTCAGAACGGCTTGCATTGAAATTTACTATTTTTTGCCAGACATTCATTGTGGGAAAAAAGTAATTTTCTCGGCGAGTTAAATTTTTGAGTAATTTGCCGATTGGTTTTACAACGGCTTGCATCACAATTAACTATTTTTTGCCAGGCATTCATTGTGGCACAAAAGTGAGTTTCACGGCGAGTTAAGCATTTTGAGAAATTTGTCGATTGGTTTCTGAACGGCTTGCATTGAAATTTACTATTTTTTGCCAGACATTCATTGTGGAACAAAAGTGATTTTCACGGCGAGTTAAGCATTTTGAGCAATTTGCCGATTGGTTTCTGAACGGCTTGCATTGAAATTTACTATTTTTTGCCAGACATTCATTGTGGAACAAAGGTGATTTTCTCGGCGAGTTAAGCATTTTGAGTAATTTACCGATTGGTTTCAGAACGGCTTGCATTAAAATTTACTATTTTTTGCCAGACGTTCATTGTGGAACAAAAGTGATTTTCACGGGGAGTGAAGCATTTTGAGCAATTTGCCAATTGGTTTCAGAACGGCTGGCATTGAAATTTACTATTTTTTGCCAGACATTCATTGTGGGAAAAAGGTTATTTTCTCGGCGTGTTAAGCATTTTGAATAATTTGCCGATTGATTTCAGAACGGCTTGCATCACAATTAACTATTTTTTGCCAGCCATTCATTGTGGAACAAAAGTGATTTTCTCGGCGAGTAAAGCATTTTGAGTAATTTGCCGATTGGTTTCAGAACGGCTTGCATTACAATTAACTATTTTTTGCCAGGCGTTCATTGTGGAACACAAGTGATTTTCTCGGCGAGTTAAGCATTTTGAGTAATTTGCCGATTGGTTTCAGAACGGCTTGCAACACAGTTAACTATTTTTTGCCAGGCATTCATTGTGGAACAAAAGTGATTTTCTCTGCGAGTGAAGCATTTTGAGTAACTTGCCGATTGCTTTCAGAACGGCTTGCATTGAAATTTACTATTTTTTGGAGACATTCATTGTGGGAAAAAAGTAATTTTCTCGGCGAGTTAAGCATTTTGAGTAATTTGCCGATTGGTTTCAGAAAGGCTTGCATTAAAATTTACTATTTTTTGCCAGGCCTTCATTGTGGCACAAAAGTGAGTTTCACCGCGAGTTAAGCATTTTGAGCAATTTGTCGATTGGTTTCTGAACGGCTTGCATTGAAATTAACTATTTTTTGCCAGACATTGATTGTGGAACAAAAGTGATTTTCTCGGCGAGTTAAGCATTTTGAGCAATTTCCCGATTGGTTTCAGAACGGCTTGCATTGTAATTAACTATTTTTTGCCAGACATTCATTGTGGGAAAAAGGTGATTTTCTCGACGTGTTAAGCATTTTGAGTAATTTGCCGATTGATTTCAGAACGGCTTGCATCACAATTAACTATTTTTTGCCAGGCATTCATTGTGGAACAAAAGTGATTTTCTCGGCGAGTTAAGCATTTTGAGTAATTTGCCGATTGGTTTCAGAACTGCTTGCATCACAATTAACTATTTTTTGCCAGGCGTTCATTGTGGAACACAAGTGATTTTCTCGGCGAGTTAAGCATTTTGAGTAATTTGCCGATTGCTTTCAGAACGGCTTGCATTGAAATTTACTATTTTTTGCCAGACATTCATTGTGGGAAAAAAGTAATTTTCTCGGCGAGTTAAATTTTTGAGTAATTTGCCGATTGGTTTCAGAACGGCTTGCATCACAATTAACTATTTTTTGCCAGTCATTCATTGTGGCACAAAAGTGAGTTTCACCGCGAGTTAAGCATTTTGAGCAATTTGTCGATTGGTTTCTGAACGGCTTGCATTGAAATTAACTATTTTTTGCCAGACATTCATTGTGGAACAAACGTGATTTTCTCGGCGAGTTAAGCATTTTGAGTAATTTGCCGATTGGTTTCAGAACTGCTTGCATCACAATTAACTATTTTTTGCCAGGCGTTCATTGTGGAACACAAGTGATTTTCTCGGCGAGTTAAGCATTTTGAGTAATTTGCCGATTGGTTTCAGAACGGCTTGCAACACAGTTAACTATTTTTTGCCAGGCATTCATTGTGGAACAAAAGTGATTTTCTCGGCGAGGTAAGCATTTTGAGTAATTTGCCGATTGCTTTCAGAACGGCTTGCATTGAAATTTACTATATTTTGCAAGACATTCTTTGTGGGAAAAAAGTAATTTTCTCGGCGAGTTAAGCATTTTGAGTAATTTGCCGATTGGTTTCAGAACGGCTTGCATCACAATTAACTATTTTTTGCCAGACATTCATTGTGGGAAAAAAGTGATTTTCTCGGCGAGTTAAGCATTTTGAGTAATTTACCGATTGGTTTCAGAACGGCTTGCATTAAAATTTACTATTTTTTGCCAGACATTCATTGTGGAACAAAAGTGATTTTCTCGGCGAGTTAAGCATTTTGAGTAATTTGCCGATTGCTTTCAGAACGGCTTGCATTGAAATTTACTATTTTTTGCCAGACATTCATTGTGGGAAAAAAGTAATTTTCTCGGCGAGTTAAATTTTTGAGTAATTTGCCGATTGGTTTTACAACGGCTTGCATCACAATTAACTATTTTTTGCCAGGCATTCATTGTGGCACAAAAGTGAGTTTCACGGCGAGTTAAGCATTTTGAGAAATTTGTCGATTGGTTTCTGAACGGCTTGCATTGAAATTTACTATTTTTTGCCAGACATTCATTGTGGAACAAAAGTGATTTTCACGGCGAGTTAAGCATTTTGAGCAATTTGCCGATTGGTTTCTGAACGGCTTGCATTGAAATTTACTATTTTTTGCCAGACATTCATTGTGGAACAAAGGTGATTTTCTCGGCGAGTTAAGCATTTTGAGTAATTTACCGATTGGTTTCAGAACGGCTTGCATTAAAATTTACTATTTTTTGCCAGACGTTCATTGTGGAACAAAAGTGATTTTCACGGGGAGTGAAGCATTTTGAGCAATTTGCCAATTGGTTTCAGAACGGCTGGCATTGAAATTTACTATTTTTTGCCAGACATTCATTGTGGGAAAAAGGTTATTTTCTCGGCGTGTTAAGCATTTTGAATAATTTGCCGATTGATTTCAGAACGGCTTGCATCACAATTAACTATTTTTTGCCAGCCATTCATTGTGGAACAAAAGTGATTTTCTCGGCGAGTAAAGCATTTTGAGTAATTTGCCGATTGGTTTCAGAACGGCTTGCATTACAATTAACTATTTTTTGCCAGGCGTTCATTGTGGAACACAAGTGATTTTCTCGGCGAGTTAAGCATTTTGAGTAATTTGCCGATTGGTTTCAGAACGGCTTGCAACACAGTTAACTATTTTTTGCCAGGCATTCATTGTGGAACAAAAGTGATTTTCTCTGCGAGTGAAGCATTTTGAGTAACTTGCCGATTGCTTTCAGAACGGCTTGCATTGAAATTTACTATTTTTTGGAGACATTCATTGTGGGAAAAAAGTAATTTTCTCGGCGAGTTAAGCATTTTGAGTAATTTGCCGATTGGTTTCAGAAAGGCTTGCATTAAAATTTACTATTTTTTGCCAGGCCTTCATTGTGGCACAAAAGTGAGTTTCACCGCGAGTTAAGCATTTTGAGCAATTTGTCGATTGGTTTCTGAACGGCTTGCATTGAAATTAACTATTTTTTGCCAGACATTGATTGTGGAACAAAAGTGATTTTCTCGGCGAGTTAAGCATTTTGAGCAATTTCCCGATTGGTTTCAGAACGGCTTGCATTGAAATTAACTATTTTTTGCCAGACATTCATTGTGGGAAAAAGGTGATTTTCTCGACGTGTTAAGCATTTTGAGTAATTTGCCGATTGATTTCAGAACGGCTTGCATCACAATTAACTATTTTTTGCCAGGCATTCATTGTGGAACAAAAGTGATTTTCTCGGCGAGTTAAGCATTTTGAGTAATTTGCCGATTGGTTTCAGAACTGCTTGCATCACAATTAACTATTTTTTGCCAGGCGTTCATTGTGGAACACAAGTGATTTTCTCGGCGAGTGAAGCATTTTGAGTAATTTGCCGATTGGTTTCAGAACGGCTTGCAACACAGTTAACTATTTTTTGCCAGGCATTCATTGTGGAACAAAAGTGATTTTCTCGGCGAGGTAAGCATTTTGAGAAATTTGCCGATTGCTTTCAGAACGGCTTGCATTGAAATTAACTATTTTTTGCCAGACATTCATTGTGGAACAAAAGTGATTTTCTCGGCGAGTTAAGCATTTTGAGCAATTTCCCGATTGGTTTCAGAACGGCTTGCATTGAAATTAACTATTTTTTGCCAGACATTCATTGTGGGAAAAAGGTGATTTTCTCGACGTGTTAAGCATTTTGAGTAATTTGCCGATTGATTTCAGAACGGCTTGCATCACAATTAACTATTTTTTGCCAGGCATTCATTGTGGAACAAAAGTGATTTTCTCGGCGAGTTAAGCATTTTGAGTAATTTGCCGATTGGTTTCAGAACTGCTTGCATCACAATTAACTATTTTTTGCCAGGCGTTCATTGTGGAACACAAGTGATTTTCACGGGGAGTGAAGCATTTTGAGCAATTTGCCAATTGGTTTCAGAACGGCTGGCATTGAAATTTACTATTTTTTGCCAGACATTCATTGTGGGAAAAAGGTTATTTTCTCGGCGTGTTAAGCATTTTGAATAATTTGCCGATTGATTTCAGAACGGCTTGCATCACAATTAACTATTTTTTGCCAGCCATTCATTGTGGAACAAAAGTGATTTTCTCGGCGAGTTAAGCATTTTGAGTAATTTGCCGATTGGTTTCAGAACGGCTTGCATTACAATTAACTATTTTTTGCCAGGCGTTCATTCTGGAACACAAGTGATTTTCTCGGCGAGTTAAGCATTTTGAGTAATTTGCCGATTGCTTTCCGAACGGCTTGCATTGAAATTTACTATTTTTTGGAGACATTCATTGTGGGAAAAAAGTAATTTTCTCGGCGAGTTAAGCATTTTGAGTAATTTGCCGATTGGTTTCAGAAAGGCTTGCATTAAAATTTACTATTTTTTGCCAGACGTTCATTGTGGAACAAAAGTGATTTTCACGGGGAGCTAAGCATTTTGAGCAATTTGCCGATTGCTTTCAGAACGGCTTGCATTGAAATTTACTATTTTTTGCCAGACATTCGTTGTGGGGAAAAAACTAATTTTCTCGGCGAGTTCAGCATTTTGAGTAATTTGCCGATCGGTTTCAGAACGGCTTGCATCTCAATTAACTATTTTTTGCCAGGCATTCATTGTGGAACAAAAGTGATTTTCTCGGCAAGTTAAGCATTTTGAGAAATTTGCCGATTGCTTTCAGAACGGCTTGCATTGAAATTTACTCTTTTTTGCCAGACTTTCATTGTGGGAAATAAGTAATTTTCTCGGCGAGTTAAATTTTTCAGTAATTTGCCGATTGGTTTCAGAACGGCTTGCATCACAATTAACTATTTTTTGCCAGGCATTCATTGTGGCACAAAAGTGAGTTTCACCGCGAGTTAAGCATTTTGAGCAATTTGTCGATTGGTTTCTGAACGGCTTGCATTGAAATTTACTATTTTTTGGAGACATTCATTGTGGGAAAAAAGTAATTTTCTCGGCGAGTTAAGCATTTTGAGTAATTTGCCGATTGGTTTCAGAAAGGCTTGCATTAAAATTTACTATTTTTTGCCAGGCCTTCATTGTGGCACAAAAGTGAGTTTCACCGCGAGTTAAGCATTTTGAGCAATTTGTCGATTGGTTTCTGAACGGCTTGCATTGAAATTAACTATTTTTTGCCAGACATTGATTGTGGAACAAAAGTGATTTTCTCGGCGAGTTAAGCATTTTGAGCAATTTCCCGATTGGTTTCAGAACGGCTTGCATTGTAATTAACTATTTTTTGCCAGACATTCATTGTGGGAAAAAGGTGATTTTCTCGACGTGTTAAGCATTTTGAGTAATTTGCCGATTGATTTCAGAACGGCTTGCATCACAATTAACTATTTTTTGCCAGGCATTCATTGTGGAACAAAAGTGATTTTCTCGGCGAGTTAAGCATTTTGAGTAATTTGCCGATTGGTTTCAGAACTGCTTGCATCACAATTAACTATTTTTTGCCAGGCGTTCATTGTGGAACACAAGTGATTTTCTCGGCGAGTTAAGCATTTTGAGTAATTTGCCGATTGCTTTCAGAACGGCTTGCATTGAAATTTACTATTTTTTGCCAGACATTCATTGTGGGAAAAAAGTAATTTTCTCGGCGAGTTAAATTTTTGAGTAATTTGCCGATTGGTTTCAGAACGGCTTGCATCACAATTAACTATTTTTTGCCAGTCATTCATTGTGGCACAAAAGTGAGTTTCACCGCGAGTTAAGCATTTTGAGCAATTTGTCGATTGGTTTCTGAACGGCTTGCATTGAAATTAACTATTTTTTGCCAGACATTCATTGTGGAACAAAAGTGATTTTCTCGGCGAGTTAAGCATTTTGAGTAATTTGCCGATTGGTTTCAGAACTGCTTGCATCACAATTAACTATTTTTTGCCAGGCGTTCATTGTGGAACACAAGTGATTTTCTCGGCGAGTTAAGCATTTTGAGTAATTTGCCGATTGGTTTCAGAACGGCTTGCAACACAGTTAACTATTTTTTGCCAGGCATTCATTGTGGAACAAAAGTGATTTTCTCGGCGAGGTAAGCATTTTGAGTAATTTGCCGATTGCTTTCAGAACGGCTTGCATTGAAATTTACTATATTTTGCAAGACATTCTTTGTGGGAAAAAAGTAATTTTCTCGGCGAGTTAAGCATTTTGAGTAATTTGCCGATTGGTTTCAGAACGGCTTGCATCACAATTAACTATTTTTTGCCAGACATTCATTGTGGGAAAAAAGTGATTTTCTCGGCGAGTTAAGCATTTTGAGTAATTTACCGATTGGTTTCAGAACGGCTTGCATTAAAATTTACTATTTTTTGCCAGACATTCATTGTGGAACAAAAGTGATTTTCTCGGCGAGTTAAGCATTTTGAGTAATTTGCCGATTGCTTTCAGAACGGCTTGCATTGAAATTTACTATTTTTTGCCAGACATTCATTGTGGGAAAAAAGTAATTTTCTCGGCGAGTTAAATTTTTGAGTAATTTGCCGATTGGTTTTACAACGGCTTGCATCACAATTAACTATTTTTTGCCAGGCATTCATTGTGGCACAAAAGTGAGTTTCACGGCGAGTTAAGCATTTTGAGAAATTTGTCGATTGGTTTCTGAACGGCTTGCATTGAAATTTACTATTTTTTGCCAGACATTCATTGTGGAACAAAAGTGATTTTCACGGCGAGTTAAGCATTTTGAGCAATTTGCCGATTGGTTTCTGAACGGCTTGCATTGAAATTTACTATTTTTTGCCAGACATTCATTGTGGAACAAAGGTGATTTTCTCGGCGAGTTAAGCATTTTGAGTAATTTACCGATTGGTTTCAGAACGGCTTGCATTAAAATTTACTATTTTTTGCCAGACGTTCATTGTGGAACAAAAGTGATTTTCACGGGGAGTGAAGCATTTTGAGCAATTTGCCAATTGGTTTCAGAACGGCTGGCATTGAAATTTACTATTTTTTGCCAGACATTCATTGTGGGAAAAAGGTTATTTTCTCGGCGTGTTAAGCATTTTGAATAATTTGCCGATTGATTTCAGAACGGCTTGCATCACAATTAACTATTTTTTGCCAGCCATTCATTGTGGAACAAAAGTGATTTTCTCGGCGAGTAAAGCATTTTGAGTAATTTGCCGATTGGTTTCAGAACGGCTTGCATTACAATTAACTATTTTTTGCCAGGCGTTCATTGTGGAACACAAGTGATTTTCTCGGCGAGTTAAGCATTTTGAGTAATTTGCCGATTGGTTTCAGAACGGCTTGCAACACAGTTAACTATTTTTTGCCAGGCATTCATTGTGGAACAAAAGTGATTTTCTCTGCGAGTGAAGCATTTTGAGTAACTTGCCGATTGCTTTCAGAACGGCTTGCATTGAAATTTACTATTTTTTGGAGACATTCATTGTGGGAAAAAAGTAATTTTCTCGGCGAGTTAAGCATTTTGAGTAATTTGCCGATTGGTTTCAGAAAGGCTTGCATTAAAATTTACTATTTTTTGCCAGGCCTTCATTGTGGCAAAAAAGTGAGTTTCACCGCGAGTTAAGCATTTTGAGCAATTTGTCGATTGGTTTCTGAACGGCTTGCATTGAAATTAACTATTTTTTGCCAGACATTGATTGTGGAACAAAAGTGATTTTCTCGGCGAGTTAAGCATTTTGAGCAATTTCCCGATTGGTTTCAGAACGGCTTGCATTGAAATTAACTATTTTTTGCCAGACATTCATTGTGGGAAAAAGGTGATTTTCTCGACGTGTTAAGCATTTTGAGTAATTTGCCGATTGATTTCAGAACGGCTTGCATCACAATTAACTATTTTTTGCCAGGCATTCATTGTGGAACAAAAGTGATTTTCTCGGCGAGTTAAGCATTTTGAGTAATTTGCCGATTGGTTTCAGAACTGCTTGCATCACAATTAACTATTTTTTGCCAGGCGTTCATTGTGGAACACAAGTGATTTTCTCGGCGAGTGAAGCATTTTGAGTAATTTGCCGATTGGTTTCAGAACGGCTTGCAACACAGTTAACTATTTTTTGCCAGGCATTCATTGTGGAACAAAAGTGATTTTCTCGGCGAGGTAAGCATTTTGAGAAATTTGCCGATTGCTTTCAGAACGGCTTGCATTGAAATTAACTATTTTTTGCCAGACATTCATTGTGGAACAAAAGTGATTTTCTCGGCGAGTTAAGCATTTTGAGCAATTTCCCGATTGGTTTCAGAACGGCTTGCATTGAAATTAACTATTTTTTGCCAGACATTCATTGTGGGAAAAAGGTGATTTTCTCGACGTGTTAAGCATTTTGAGTAATTTGCCGATTGATTTCAGAACGGCTTGCATCACAATTAACTATTTTTTGCCAGGCATTCATTGTGGAACAAAAGTGATTTTCTCGGCGAGTTAAGCATTTTGAGTAATTTGCCGATTGGTTTCAGAACTGCTTGCATCACAATTAACTATTTTTTGCCAGGCGTTCATTGTGGAACACAAGTGATTTTCACGGGGAGTGAAGCATTTTGAGCAATTTGCCAATTGGTTTCAGAACGGCTGGCATTGAAATTTACTATTTTTTGCCAGACATTCATTGTGGGAAAAAGGTTATTTTCTCGGCGTGTTAAGCATTTTGAATAATTTGCCGATTGATTTCAGAACGGCTTGCATCACAATTAACTATTTTTTGCCAGCCATTCATTGTGGAACAAAAGTGATTTTCTCGGCGAGTTAAGCATTTTGAGTAATTTGCCGATTGGTTTCAGAACGGCTTGCATTACAATTAACTATTTTTTGCCAGGCGTTCATTCTGGAACACAAGTGATTTTCTCGGCGAGTTAAGCATTTTGAGTAATTTGCCGATTGGTTTCAGAACGGCTTGCAACACAGTTAACTATTTTTTGCCAGGCATTCATTGTGGAACAAAAGTGATTTTCTCTGCGAGTGAAGCATTTTGAGTAATTTGCCGATTGCTTTCCGAACGGCTTGCATTGAAATTTACTATTTTTTGGAGACATTCATTGTGGGAAAAAAGTAATTTTCTCGGCGAGTTAAGCATTTTGAGTAATTTGCCGATTGGTTTCAGAAAGGCTTGCATTAAAATTTACTATTTTTTGCCAGACGTTCATTGTGGAACAAAAGTGATTTTCACGGGGAGCTAAGCATTTTGAGCAATTTGCCGATTGCTTTCAGAACGGCTTGCATTGAAATTTACTATTTTTTGCCAGACATTCGTTGTGGGGAAAAAACTAATTTTCTCGGCGAGTTCAGCATTTTGAGTAATTTGCCGATCGGTTTCAGAACGGCTTGCATCTCAATTAACTATTTTTTGCCAGGCATTCATTGTGGAACAAAAGTGATTTTCTCGGCAAGTTAAGCATTTTGAGAAATTTGCCGATTGCTTTCAGAACGGCTTGCATTGAAATTTACTCTTTTTTGCCAGACTTTCATTGTGGGAAATAAGTAATTTTCTCGGCGAGTTAAATTTTTCAGTAATTTGCCGATTGGTTTCAGAACGGCTTGCATCACAATTAACTATTTTTTGCCAGGCATTCATTGTGGCACAAAAGTGAGTTTCACCGCGAGTTAAGCATTTTGAGCAATTTGTCGATTGGTTTCTGAACGGCTTGCATTGAAATTAACTATTTTTTGCCAGACATTGATTGTGGAACAAAAGTGATTTTCTCGACGTGTTAAGCATTTTGAGTAATTTGCCGATTGATTTCAGAACGGCTTGCATCACAATTAACTATTTTTTGCCAGGCATTCATTGTGGAACAAAAGTGATTTTCTCGGCGAGTTAAGCATTTTGAGTAATTTGCCGATTGGTTTCAGAACTGCTTGCATCACAATTAACTATTTTTTGCCAGGCGTTCATTGTGGAACACAAGTGATTTTCTCGGCGAGTGAAGCATTTTGATTAATTTGCCGATTGGTTTCAGAACGGCTTGCAACACAGTTAACTATTTTTTGCCAGGCATTCATTGTGGAACAAAAGTGATTTTCTCGGCGAGGTAAGCATTTTGAGAAATTTGCCGATTGCTTTCAGAACGGCTTGCATTGAAATTAACTATTTTTTGCCAGACATTCATTGTGGAACAAAAGTGATTTTCTCGGCGAGTTAAGCATTTTGAGCAATTTCCCGATTGGTTTCAGAACGGCTTGCATTGAAATTAACTATTTTTTGCCAGACATTCATTGTGGGAAAAAGGTGATTTTCTCGACGTGTTAAGCATTTTGAGTAATTTGCCGATTGGTTTCAGAACTGCTTGCATCACAATTAACTATTTTTTGCCAGGCGTTCATTGTGGAACACAAGTGATTTTCACGGGGAGTGAAGCATTTTGAATAATTTGCCGATTGATTTCAGAACGGCTTGCATCACAATTAAGTATTTTTTGCCAGCCATTCATTGTGGAACAAAAGTGATTTTCTCGGCGAGTTAAGCATTTTGAGTAATTTGCCGATTGGTTTCAGAACGGCTTGCATTACAATTAACTATTTTTTGCCAGGCGTTCATTCTGGAACACAAGTGATTTTCTCGGCGAGTTAAGCATTTTGAGTAATTTGCCGATTGGTTTCAGAACGGCTTGCAACACAGTTAACTATTTTTTGCCAGGCATTCATTGTGGAACAAAAGTGATTTTCTCTGCGAGTGAAGCATTTTGAGTAATTTGCCGATTGCTTTCAGAACGGCTTGCATTGAAATTTACTATTTTTTGGAGACATTCATTGTGGAACAAAATTGATTTTCTCGGCGAGTTAAGCATTTTGAGCAATTTGCCGATTGGTTTCAGAAGGGCTTGCATTGAAATTTACTATTTTTTGCAAGACATTCATTGAGGGAAAAGGGTGATTTTCTCGGCGTGTTAAGCATTTGAGTAATTCACCGATTGGTTTCTGAACGGCTTGCATTGAAATTTACTATTTTTTGCAACACATTCATTGAGGGGAAAAAGGTGATTTTCTCGGCGTGTTAAGGATTTTGAGTAATTTGCCGATTGATTTCAGAACGGCTTGCATCACAATTAACTATTTTTTGCCAGGCATTCATTGTGGAACAAAAGTGATTTTTCGGCGAGTTAAGCATTTTGAGTAATTTGCCGATTGGTTTCAGAACGGCTTGCATCACAATTAACTATTTATTGCCAGGCATTCATTGTACACAAAAGTGATTTTCACGGCGAGTTAAGCATTTTGAGCAATTTGCCGATTGGTTTCTGAACGGCTTGCATTGAAATTTACTATTTTTTGCCAGACATTCATTGTGGAACAAAGGTGATTTTCTCGGCGAGTTAAGCATTTTGAATAATTTGCCGATTGATTTCAGAACGGCTTGCATCACAATTAACTATTTTTTGCCAGGCATTCATTGTGGAACAAAAGTGATTTTCTCGGCGAGTTAAGCATTTTGAGTAATTTGCCGATTGGTTTCAGAACGGCTTGCATTACAATTAACTATTTTTTGCCAGGCGTTCATTGTGGAACACAAGTGATTTTCTCGGCGAGTTAAGTATTTTGAGTAATTTGCCGATTGGTTTCAGAACGGCTTGCAATACAGTTAACTATTTTTTGCCAGGCATTCATTGTGGAACAAAAGTGATTTTCTCTGCGAGTGAAGCATTTTGAGTAATTTGCCGATTGCTTTCAGAACGGCTTGCATTGAAATTTACTATTTTTTGGAGACATTCATTGTGGGAAAAAAGTAATTTTCTCGGCGAGTTAAGCATTTTGAGTAATTTGCCGATTGGTTTCAGAAAGGCTTGCATTAAAATTTACTATTTTTTGCCAGACGTTCATTGTGGAACAAAAGTGATTTTCAAGGGGAGCTAAGCATTTTGAGCAATTTGCCGATTGCTTTCAGAACGGCTTGCATTGAAATTTACTATTTTTTGCCAGACATTCGTTGTGGGAAAAAAGTAATTTTCTCGGCGAGTTCAGCATTTTGAGTAATTTGCCGATTGCTTTCAGAACGGCTTGCATTGAAATTTACTCTTTTTTGCCAGACTTTCATTGTGGGAAATAAGTAATTTTCTCGGCGAGTTAAATTTTTCAGTAATTTGCCGATTGGTTTCAGAACGGTTGCATCACAATTAACTATTTTTTGCCAGGCATTCATTGTGGCACAAAAGTGAGTTTCACCGCGAGTTAAGCATTTTGAGCAATTTGTCGATTGGTTTCTGAACGGCTTGAATTAAAATTTACTATTTTTTGGAGACATTCATTGTGGGAAAAAAGTAATTTTCAAGGCGAGTTAAGCATTTTGAGCAATTTGCCGATTGGTTTCAGAAGGGCTTGCATTAAAATTTAGTATTTTATGCCAGACATTCATTGTGGAACTAAAGTGATTTTCACGGGGAGTTAACCATTTTGAGTAAATTGCCGATTGGTTTCTGAACGGCTGGCATTGAAATTTACTATTTTTTGCCAGACATTCATTGTGGGAAAAGGTGATTTTCTCGGCGAGTTCAGCATTTTGAGTAATTTGCCGATTGATTTCAGAACGGCTTGCATCACAATTAACTATTTTTTGCCAGGCATTCATTGTGGAACAAAAGTGATTTTCTCGGCGAGTTAAGCATTTTGAGTAATTTGCCGATTGGTTTCAGAACGGCTTGCATCACAATTAACTATTTTTTGCCAGGCATTCATTGTGGAACAAAAGTGATTTTCTCGGCGAGTTAAGCATTTTGAGCAATTTGCCGATTGGTTTCAGAACGGCTTGCATTAAAATTTACTATTTTTTGCATGACATTCATTGAGGGAAAAAGGTGATTTTCACAGGGAGTTAAGCATTTTGAGTAATTTGCCGATTGGTTTCAGAACGGCTCGCATTGAAATGTACTATTTTTTGCCTGACATTCATTGTGGGAAAAAGGTGATTTTCTCGGCGAGTTAAGCATTTTGAGTAATTTGCCGATTGATTTCAGAACGGCCTTCATCACAATTAACTATTTTTTGCCAGGCGTTCATTGTGGAACACAAATGATTTTCTCGGCGAGTTAAGCATTTTGAGTAATTTGCCGATTGGTTTCAGAACGGCTTGCATCACAATTAACTATTTTCTGCCAGACATTCATTGTGGGAAAAAAGTCATTTTCTCGGCGAGTTAAGCATTTTTAGTAATTTACCGATTGGTTTCAGGTGGGCTTGCATTACAATTTACTATTTTTTGCCAGACATTCATTGTGTGAAAAAAGTGATTTTTTCGGCGAGTTAAGCATATTGAGTAATTTGACGATTGGTTTCAGAACGGCTTAACTATTTTTTGCCAGGCATTCATTGTGGAACAAAAGTGATTTTCTCGGCGAGTTCAGCATTTTGAGTAATTTGCCGATTGCTTTCAGAACGGCTTGCATTCAAATTTACTATTTTTTGCCAGAAATTCATTGTGCGAAAAAAGTAATTTTCTCGGCGAGTTCAGCATTTTGAGTAATTTGCCGATTTGTTTCAGAACGGCTTGCATCAGTTTTAACTATTTTTTGCCAGGCATTCATTGTGGCACAAAAGTGATTTTCACGGCGAGTTAAGCATTTTGAGCAATTTGCCGATTGGTTTCTGAACGGCTTGCATTGAAATTTACTATTTTTTGCCAGACATTCATTGTGGAACAAAATTGATTTTCTCGGCGAGTTAAGCATTTTGAGCAATTTGCCGATTGGTTTCAGAAGGGCTTGCATTGAAATTTACTATTTTTTGCCAGACATTCATTGTGGAACCAAAGTGATTTTCTCGGCGTGTTAAGCATTTGAGTAAATCACCGATTGGTTTCAGAACGGATTGCATTAAAATTTACTATTTTTTGCCTGGCATTCATTGTGCACAAAAGTGATTTTCACGGCGAGTTAAGCATTTTGAGCAATTTGCCGATTGGTTTCTGAACGGCTTGCATTGAAATTTACTATTTTTTGCCAGACATTCATTGTGGAACAAAAGTGATTTTCTCGGCGAGTTAAGCATTTTGAGCAATTTCCCGATTGGTTTCAGAACGGCTTGCATTGAAATTAACTATTTTTTGCCAGACATTCATTGTGGGAAAAAGGCGATTTTCTCGACGTGTTAAGCATTTTGAGTAATTTGCCGATTGATTTCAGAACGGCTTGCATCACAATTAACTATTTTTTGCCAGGCATTCATTGTGGAACAAAAGTGATTTTCTCGGCGAGTTAAGCATTTTGAGTAATTTGCCGATTGGTTTCAGAACTGCTTGCATCACAATTAACTATTTTTTGCCAGGCGTTCATTGTGGAACACAAGTGATTTTCTCGGCGAGTTAAGCATTTTGAGTAATTTGCCGATTGGTTTCAGAACGGCTTGCAACACAGTTAACTATTTTTTGCCAGGCATTCATTGTGGAACAAAAGTGATTTTCTCGGCGAGGTAAGCATTTTGAGTAATTTGCCGATTGCTTTCAGAACGGCTTGCATTGAAATTTACTATATTTTGCCAGACATTCATTGTGGGAAAAAAGTAATTTTCTCGGCGAGTTAAGCATTTTGAGTAATTTGCCGATTGGTTTCAGAACGGCTTGCATCACAATTAACTATTTTTGCCAGACATTCATTGTGGGAAAAAAGTGATTTTCTCGGCGAGTTAAGCATTTTGAGTAATTTACCGATTGGTTTCAGAACGGCTTGCATTAAAATTTCCTATTTTTTGCCAGACATTCATTGTGGAACAAAAGTGATTTTCTCGGCGAGTTAAGCATTTTGAGTAATTTGCCGATTGGTTTCAGATCGGCTTGCAACACAATCAACTATTTTTTGCCAGGCATTCATTGTGGAACAAAAGTGATTTTCTCGGCGAGTTAAGCATTTTGAGTAATTTGCCGATTGCTTTCAGAACGGCTTGCATTGAAATTTACTATTTTTTGCCAGACATTCATTGTGGGAAAAAAGTAATTTTCTCGGCGAGTTAAATTTTTGAGTAATTTGCCGATTGGTTTCAGAACGGCTTGCATCACAATTAACTATTTTTTGCCAGTCATTCATTGTGGCACAAAAGTGAGTTTCACCGCGAGTTAAGCATTTTGAGCAATTTGTCGATTGGTTTCTGAACGGCTTGCATTGAAATTAACTATTTTTTGCCAGACATTCATTGTGGAACAAAAGTGATTTTCTCGGCGAGTTAAGCATTTTGAGTAATTTGCCGATTGGTTTCAGAACTGCTTGCATCACAATTAACTATTTTTTGCCAGGCGTTCATTGTGGAACACAAGTGATTTTCTCGGCGAGTTAAGCATTTTGAGTAATTTGCCGATTGGTTTCAGAACGGCTTGCAACACAGTTAACTATTTTTTGCCAGGCATTCATTGTGGAACAAAAGTGATTTTCTCGGCGAGGTAAGCATTTTGAGTAATTTGCCGATTGCTTTCAGAACGGCTTGCATTGAAATTTACTATATTTTGCAAGACATTCTTTGTGGGAAAAAAAGTAATTTTCTCGGCGAGTTAAGCATTTTGAGTAATTTGCCGATTGGTTTCAGAACGGCTTGCATCACAATTAACTATTTTTTGCCAGACATTCATTGTGGGAAAAAAGTGATTTTCTCGGCGAGTTAAGCATTTTGAGTAATTTACCGATTGGTTTCAGAACGGCTTGCATTGAAATTTACTATTTTTTGCCAGACATTCATTGTGGAACAAAGGTGATTTTCTCGGCGAGTTAAGCATTTTGAGTAATTTACCGATTGGTTTCAGAACGGCTTGCATTAAAATTTACTATTTTTTGCCAGACGTTCATTGTGGAACAAAAGTGATTTTCACGGGGAGTGAAGCATTTTGAGCAATTTGCCAATTGGTTTCAGAACGGCTGGCATTGAAATTTACTATTTTTTGCCAGACATTCATTGTGGGAAAAAGGTTATTTTCTCGGCGTGTTAAGCATTTTGAATAATTTGCCGATTGATTTCAGAACGGCTTGCATCACAATTAACTATTTTTTGCCAGCCATTCATTGTGGAACAAAAGTGATTTTCTCGGCGAGTAAAGCATTTTGAGTAATTTGCCGATTGGTTTCAGAACGGCTTGCATTACAATTAACTATTTTTTGCCAGGCGTTCATTGTGGAACACAAGTGATTTTCTCGGCGAGTTAAGCATTTTGAGTAATTTGCCGATTGGTTTCAGAACGGCTTGCAACACAGTTAACTATTTTTTGCCAGGCATTCATTGTGGAACAAAAGTGATTTTCTCTGCGAGTGAAGCATTTTGAGTAACTTGCCGATTGCTTTCAGAACGGCTTGCATTGAAATTTACTATTTTTTGGAGACATTCATTGTGGGAAAAAAGTAATTTTCTCGGCGAGTTAAGCATTTTGAGTAATTTGCCGATTGGTTTCAGAAAGGCTTGCATTAAAATTTACTATTTTTTGCCAGGCCTTCATTGTGGCACAAAAGTGAGTTTCACCGCGAGTTAAGCATTTTGAGCAATTTGTCGATTGGTTTCTGAACGGCTTGCATTGAAATTAACTATTTTTTGCCAGACATTGATTGTGGAACAAAAGTGATTTTCTCGGCGAGTTAAGCATTTTGAGCAATTTCCCGATTGGTTTCAGAACGGCTTGCATTGAAATTAACTATTTTTTGCCAGACATTCATTGTGGGAAAAAGGTGATTTTCTCGACGTGTTAAGCATTTTGAGCAATTTGCCGATTGATTTCAGAACGGCTTGCATCACAATTAACTATTTTTTGCCAGGCATTCATTGTGGAACAAAAGTGATTTTCTCGGCGAGTTAAGCATTTTGAGTAATTTGCCGATTGGTTTCAGAACTGCTTGCATCACAATTAACTATTTTTTGCCAGGCGTTCATTGTGGAACACAAGTGATTTTCTCGGCGAGTGAAGCATTTTGAGTAATTTGCCGATTGGTTTCAGAACGGCTTGCAACACAGTTAACTATTTTTTGCCAGGCATTCATTGTGGAACAAAAGTGATTTTCTCGGCGAGGTAAGCATTTTGAGAAATTTGCCGATTGCTTTCAGAACGGCTTGCATTGAAATTAACTATTTTTTGCCAGACATTCATTGTGGAACAAAAGTGATTTTCTCGGCGAGTTAAGCATTTTGAGCAATTTCCCGATTGGTTTCAGAACGGCTTGCATTGAAATTAACTATTTTTTGCCAGACATTCATTGTGGGAAAAAGGTGATTTTCTCGACGTGTTAAGCATTTTGAGTAATTTGCCGATTGATTTCAGAACGGCTTGCATCACAATTAACTATTTTTTGCCAGGCATTCATTGTGGAACAAAAGTGATTTTCTCGGCGAGTTAAGCATTTTGAGTAATTTGCCGATTGGTTTCAGAACTGCTTGCATCACAATTAACTATTTTTTGCCAGGCGTTCATTGTGGAACACAAGTGATTTTCACGGGGAGTGAAGCATTTTGAGCAATTTGCCAATTGGTTTCAGAACGGCTGGCATTGAAATTTACTATTTTTTGCCAGACATTCATTGTGGGAAAAAGGTTATTTTCTCGGCGTGTTAAGCATTTTGAATAATTTGCCGATTGATTTCAGAACGGCTTGCATCACAATTAACTATTTTTTGCCAGCCATTCATTGTGGAACAAAAGTGATTTTCTCGGCGAGTTAAGCATTTTGAGTAATTTGCCGATTGGTTTCAGAACGGCTTGCATTACAATTAACTATTTTTTGCCAGGCGTTCATTCTGGAACACAAGTGATTTTCTCGGCGAGTTAAGCATTTTGAGTAATTTGCCGATTGGTTTCAGAACGGCTTGCAACACAGTTAACTATTTTTTGCCAGGCATTCATTGTGGAACAAAAGTGATTTTCTCTGCGAGTGAAGCATTTTGAGTAATTTGCCGATTGCTTTCCGAACGGCTTGCATTGAAATTTACTATTTTTTGGAGACATTCATTGTGGGAAAAAAGTAATTTTCTCGGCGAGTTAAGCATTTTGAGTAATTTGCCGATTGGTTTCAGAAAGGCTTGCATTAAAATTTACTATTTTTTGCCAGACGTTCATTGTGGAACAAAAGTGATTTTCACGGGGAGCTAAGCATTTTGAGCAATTTGCCGATTGCTTTCAGAACGGCTTGCATTGAAATTTACTATTTTTTGCCAGACATTCGTTGTGGGGAAAAAACTAATTTTCTCGGCGAGTTCAGCATTTTGAGTAATTTGCCGATCGGTTTCAGAACGGCTTGCATCTCAATTAACTATTTTTTGCCAGGCATTCATTGTGGAACAAAAGTGATTTTCTCGGCAAGTTAAGCATTTTGAGAAATTTGCCGATTGCTTTCAGAACGGCTTGCATTGAAATTTACTCTTTTTTGCCAGACTTTCATTGTGGGAAATAAGTAATTTTCTCGGCGAGTTAAATTTTTCAGTAATTTGCCGATTGGTTTCAGAACGGCTTGCATCACAATTAACTATTTTTTGCCAGGCATTCATTGTGGCACAAAAGTGAGTTTCACCGCGAGTTAAGCATTTTGAGCAATTTGTCGATTGGTTTCTGAACGGCTTGCATTGAAATTAACTATTTTTTGCCAGACATTGATTGTGGAACAAAAGTGATTTTCTCGACGTGTTAAGCATTTTGAGTAATTTGCCGATTGATTTCAGAACGGCTTGCATCACAATTAACTATTTTTTGCCAGGCATTCATTGTGGAACAAAAGTGATTTTCTCGGCGAGTTAAGCATTTTGAGTAATTTGCCGATTGGTTTCAGAACTGCTTGCATCACAATTAACTATTTTTTGCCAGGCGTTCATTGTGGAACACAAGTGATTTTCTCGGCGAGTGAAGCATTTTGAGTAATTTGCCGATTGGTTTCAGAACGGCTTGCAACACAGTTAACTATTTTTTGCCAGGCATTCATTGTGGAACAAAAGTGATTTTCTCGGCGAGGTAAGCATTTTGAGAAATTTGCCGATTGCTTTCAGAACGGCTTGCATTGAAATTAACTATTTTTTGCCAGACATTCATTGTGGAACAAAAGTGATTTTCTCGGCGAGTTAAGCATTTTGAGCAATTTCCCGATTGGTTTCAGAACGGCTTGCATTGAAATTAACTATTTTTTGCCAGACATTCATTGTGGGAAAAAGGTGATTTTCTCGACGTGTTAAGCATTTTGAGTAATTTGCCGATTGGTTTCAGAACTGCTTGCATCACAATTAACTATTTTTTGCCAGGCGTTCATTGTGGAACACAAGTGATTTTCACGGGGAGTGAAGCATTTTGAATAATTTGCCGATTGATTTCAGAACGGCTTGCATCACAATTAAGTATTTTTTGCCAGCCATTCATTGTGGAACAAAAGTGATTTTCTCGGCGAGTTAAGCATTTTGAGTAATTTGCCGATTGGTTTCAGAACGGCTTGCATTACAATTAACTATTTTTTGCCAGGCGTTCATTCTGGAACACAAGTGATTTTCTCGGCGAGTTAAGCATTTTGAGTAATTTGCCGATTGGTTTCAGAACGGCTTGCAACACAGTTAACTATTTTTTGCCAGGCATTCATTGTGGAACAAAAGTGATTTTCTCTGCGAGTGAAGCATTTTGAGTAATTTGCCGATTGCTTTCAGAACGGCTTGCATTGAAATTTACTATTTTTTGGAGACATTCATTGTGGGAAAAAAGTAATTTTCTCGGCGAGTTAAGCATTTTGAGTAATTTGCCGATTGGTTTCAGAAAGGCTTGCATTAAAATTTACTATTTTTTGCCAGACGTTCATTGTGGAACAAAAGTGATTTTCACGGGGAGCTAAGCATTTTGAGCAATTTGCCGATTGCTTTCAGAACGGCTTGCATTGAAATTTACTATTTTTTGCCAGACATTCGTTGTGGGGAAAAAACTAATTTTCTCGGCGAGTTCAGCATTTTGAGTAATTTGCCGATCGGTTTCAGAACGGCTTGCATCTCAATTAACTATTTTTTGCCAGGCATTCATTGTGGAACAAAAGTGATTTTCTCGGCAAGTTAAGCATTTTGAGAAATTTGCCGATTGCTTTCAGAACGGCTTGCATGGAAATTTACTCTTTTTTGCCAGACTTTCATTGTGGGAAATAAGTAATT